>NC_092376.1:102095540-102747938 GCF_030028105.1 Mobula birostris
TGACAGCCCCACAAAGGCTTGCTGGTTGGAATAAACCCACGCAATTTAAAGAATCTTTTTGCTTTTCATAACTTAACTGAGAGTAATTGAATGGACTAACGGTGATTAATCGTTGCATGTGAAAACCAAAAATCAGACATTTTTGCAATGTTTTGATATTTACCTGTTTCTGGGGGTGGGGAGGTTGAAGTTATTACAATATGTTTCTTCTCCTCCTCTCTTTCTGTTTATTCCCATTCCTTCATGACACTGAGGAGAAGGCTGGAGCACAGCGTTCTACTTCATTCAGTTGTCTAGTAGAGAAGTATTGCAGAGCAGGTTTCTAATGTTGAACTCCTCTGTCTCTCTCTGCCTTGCACCTCCTGAAACCAATGCTCAATTAGTGCCCTAAAACCCCATAGTGGAGCCTCAGCCAATATTCTCTGTTCCAGTGTAGCAGACACACAATAAATGTGCTAGGCTTACACACTCATCCAAAATCATCAGCTACTGCCTCACAAGCTCCATACCCAGGTTCAATCCTAACCTCTGGTGCTGTCTGTGTGGAGTTTGCAGTTCCCCCAGTGACCACCTGGGCTTCCTCTGGGTGTTTCAGTTTCCTTCCACAACACAAAAATATGCAGGTTGGCATGTTAATTAGCCACTGAAAATTGCCTGTTCTGTGTGTCTGTGGAGCGGTAGAATTTGGGGAGACTTCATGAGAATGTACCAGAGAATAGATGATAGGAAGAGGCTTCAGGGAAATGCAAATGGAAATGCTCTGAGCTGGCATAAATATAATGGGTTGAGTAGCCCTCTTCTATGTTGTAAGGAGAAAAGAATCAAATATTTTGTTTATCACATTATCCAAGCAAATTCTATGTTTCTTACAGCCATCATGGACCAATGACTTCCTGATGTTTGAGGGTATTTTTAATTCAACTAATCATCCCCTAGGATATTGGAAATCTAACAGAACTTTGGAGTCAAAAGCATCCAGCATGCAGCAAAGAGCCAATTTCTAACACACATCTGTGAAGAAGCTCTTACTTACAGGAGATCTAAAAGGACATTTGTTATCAATGCCAATATCACTGGTGTGAAAAACAAGCTATCAAATAATTTCAAATTTAGAGTTCTACTCATAAATTGGCAGCCTATGTTCTGTCTTCTTTTCCTTATTTTCATTTGCTTAAGTTGGTGATTTTCTCACCTAATGCAGGAAATCTTTCAAATAATCAGCATTATTGCTGCTTCTACCGAAAATACCATTTGGCATCACCTTGTTTTATAGTAGAGGGTTCAGCGAGATACTGAGAAAATGACAGCCAGGAGGCCTAGATAAAAAATCCCCTTTAAAAGTGGCATATTGAATGGTAAAGCCTAAAGGAATTGTTCTGTTTATCTGAGATTGTGAGAAAAGATAATTAGCAAATACCCATTAAATAGGGTTAGCATATATACTGGAATATTTTTAAATTAATTTAAAACCATGCTTTGTCAACATTGATAGAATTTGACAGCAAATATTTCAGTGGTCGCTCAACATTACAATGATTTTCTGGCCTTGGCACTGTTGCTGTAACTTATCCAAGATGATACAGTTTGGGAATGAATATTTGATACAGCATGTTACAATAAAGGCAATGATAAAGGGCTAAGTGAGAGCTTACTCGCAACTTTAGAATGTCTTGACAAATGCTGCAGGAGGTTCCATGGCTCCATTCCAGCTTAATCTGAAACCTCGCTGGCCCAACCAACCTACCCTCCATTGATACAAGAATGGAGGGGGAATCAATATGGTATGACTGATCTCATCAACTGGGCAAAGAAATGGATTTCCCTGTATCCACTCCCAACACCTACTGGAAAATGCATGCTTCTGCATTTAACCAGAAGTCACCATTGGATAGGTATTCAACAGGTACTCTCTGTCTAGGCTCAAACTGTCTGTGTGCAAACTGGAGTCTCAGATGTGGTGTTAGAGACTGCTAATGTGTGAAACTTGTACCACAGTGTATGGATGAACCTGTAGAGGAGAAGATAGAGATTTTTTAAAAACGGCTTTTGATAGCATAATTTCCATTTTAAACAATGCAACCTTTTGAAATGAATCTTAACTTAGCATATGCTGTTTAGATAATGTATAGGGAGGAAAGGACCTATCAGCATGAAAGATTATTTTTCAAAATGGATGTAAAATAAACAGCCCCATAAAGTAAATTTATTGTTGCCTCATTCTAATCATTACCAAAAATAAGGTGGTGCTTCATGAAAACTCATGTAAATGTTTTTATTGATTAATTCTTGAAAGAACAAAACAACAAAGAACACCTCTGCATTCTGTGCCTCAAGTACAGAAGATGAATTATAATTGTTGATTGCTTCAGGGTTTTTAGCAAATATGTAAGATACATATCTTACTGTGTGGTGCCATAATATTAATGATAAAATGTAAACATTTTATATTTGTGTGTGTGTGTGTGTGTGTGTGTGTGTGTATGTATGCTTCGTCAGATCTTCTTTGCATTCCTTGGATCATTCAGAAATTCTCCTGTTGGCGGCATGCTCAATTTTTAATAGCTTTCTTGTTTGGGTGTGGCCAGGCCCTGAAGCTCTCGACCAGGGTTGGTCAACCTTTGACATTGCATGAGTCAATTTTTTCACACACAAGTTCAGATGCACCATACAACTCTTGTACCCCCATTAAATTCTTATAAAAATATGTTAATACAGACATATTTAGCATTTTTATGTGATATATTGATTTAATATAAAAACAAGATAAACATTACTTACCTTAATGAGACTTCTTTTAGCATAACTCAGACCCAAGGACTAGCTTCAGTTTTCCTTCTACTTCAGTCTGGTGTTGTGTTTTGTAGTGTCTATTAAGGTCATGTCTTCTATTATGTGAGGAAGTGTTTTCACAAACAATGCACAACGGTTTTCCTGACAGACCCGCTATAAATAAGAACTCATTTTCCCACTGTTCATTGAAATCACACTTACTATCACTTTCTGCTTTTGCTCATTTTCTTTTGCACTGTGATGGGCAACTGAATGTAAAAACAAGGCTTAACTTTCAAAAAAGTACAAAACAGCAAATGTTCACAAAGGACGAACAAAGCACAACTCCGTAGCGCAGGAGTGTCAGTTGTAAACTGACTGGCGAAACCCTGCGACGCACTGCTGGTGCAGACGCCTGGCGCCTCAGGATCAAACAAGCATCAAACGTGTATTGAACAGTTATGGAACGGCTGCAGAACAAAAGTCCTTCTTTCCTAGTTTGACTCATTGAACATTTTCTTTAATTGAAAACAGATTAATGTGAAAGAAGATAACATTCGACAAAAGATGTGCACAAAATAATAAAATAGCTAAAAATAATTGCTAAGTTTTAGATTTATTCTCAGTAAAACCTATTTCTAGCTCTAAGCTACTTGAATTCCTGTTACAGATTTTTTTTCTATAAATCGGTTTTTGGTTAATACATTTTGCATGAGTAGGCTTACTTTTTTAATATTATCGCTGGGGTGCAATGCGTCGCTTCTAATCACCCAATGTGCCACTTTTGGTGCATGTGCCATAGGTTGGCCATCCCTGCTGTAGACGCTAGCTTGGCCAGCAGTTCCAGTTGACTCTGTGTAGCATTCTCCTTGGCTCACTTTGCTGCTTCTTATCTTCAGTTTACCCAGAATGAGTCGCGATGGCTGACCAGTGAGAGCAATTGTCCCATTTGCATCCTGTATCCCATAGAGGTGTCTTGAGTGAACTTGTTTTCCTTCAGTTTCCTTCTTGATCTTTGTGATCTCCTCCAAGGATCTACCCTTCCACAATCAGTCTGGTACTCCACCCTGCTCCTATTGTTTCTGCCCAACAATGATGCTGCCTCTCTTGGTCCTCCTCACTTCACAAAACCTCATTAATGGGGTCTCTTCTGTATTGCTTTATTTCCCATTTTTTGGCCTTTGCTCTTATGTGCCTTGCCTTGTACTTTGTATCCGATATATTCTTATTGACTGAGTTATTAACTGAGCCAGAAGCAGGAATAAGGGCCTACATGGCCCAAAACATTGACTGTACTTTTTTCCATAGATGCTGCCTGGCCTGCTGAGTTCCTCCAGCATTTTGTGCATGTTGCTCGGATTTCCAGCATCTGCAGATTTTCTCTTACAGTGGCCTACTGTTTTCCATCTTCAGTGGGCCATCTCGACCGGTGTGATCGACTAGTAAGGATATGAACTAAGGTTTCATTGCCCAGAGTAACAAATTAAGGAGCAGGCGAGACAACAATGTGCCTATTAGAAGGGAAGTCCTGTTTTTAAGTGAAAACTTACTCATCTCTCTGCAAAAGATTGCTTCAACCACTGCATAAAATGAACAGGAGTTGCTTGATGATTGTTGCAATAACAAGAAATACTCCTGGCAAGTGTAAGTGCATGGAGCTAATTATTTTTGTCAATAACTACCAGGGGAGGAGGGATGTAGTGAAGTGCTAGGAAACTTGTCCCTTCCTTTTGAAATCTCTGTTGGCAACCCTACTTTCATCTGACAGGGATTTACTGGTGTTATTCTTAAATACTTTGATGTTTGCAAAGAGTGGGATTTTTACATGGGAGTCTGTTGTGTTTGGTGTTCAAATAATTCTCTTACAAGTTTTCATTTTTCAGTAATTTTCTGCAGACATAATACACCAAGCAGCAGTGAGTTGAAATAAAGGACTTTATTTTTGTTGGTGTCATGCCAATCAACATACTGTATGACAGTGTGGGTAGATTGCCCTGATTGGCCTCATTGTCTAAGGCTAGAAAAAGCAAATAATATCACTGTAACCTGTTGGCAACACTTGAGGTTCTCTTCATATTGGTTGCAATCTTTTGGAATGGTCCACCAAAGAAAATGATGAATCTAGAATCAATTGGCAGTCAACTACATTTTGATGGGTAGGAGTATACTAAACTAGATAGACAGAATGGCCTCCCTTGCAGCCATTCTTTTTATAAACTCCACTGAATTCCTATTGGAAACGCCAGGTTCAAGGGTGCCAATGATTCATAGGTTACCAGCACTCCATTGCCTGGGTGGACCTAGCTGATTAAGTACAATTGGAGAGTTAGCATGGGGCCTCCAGAATAATGCAGAGGTTCATGCTTTGAAATACTACTGTAGAGATCAGGAAAACTTCTTTCAAGTGGGCAAATCCTGATGCTGGGTATCAACCTGAAGTGTCAACCTACACTCAAAGCATCAACTCAACTGATGCAGCTGAGTTCTTTCAGCATGCTCTCTTTTTCTGTTTGATATATTGTCCGCAAGGAGTGAAAGAATTAAATAAACAACCCCCAGTTAATCAGATTTTTCAAATATGCTAGTTATTTTGCTCAAACTGACAATTTATAATATGTGGTAAAATAAAACAACTTTTCCATTTTTCTCGCTGAGAAAATACTTTTTTATTGCAGTTCATCTTTTGATTCTTTTTTGACAATTCTGTCAAAATTAGTGGAATCTGTGACTATATGTCTTGCACATTTAACCTTGTGTGTGTGTGTGTGTGTGTGTGTGTGTGTATGTGTGTGTGTGTGTGTGTGTGTGTGTGTGTATGTGTGCGCGCATCTGTGTATAGTTGTTTTTTCAGAATCCATTGTGTCAGAAATGCATCCTTCTCATGTATATTTGATGCCAGGCTCCAGCCTAATCTGATAAAGTGCACTGTGCCTGTTGTAGCTTACAATAAGCCAACTGTGTTAGTGCTGGGAAAAATCAATACCGATTTATAATTTACAATCACAAACCTATCAGTTTTTATGGCCCCTCCATCCAGTCTCATTAATATTACATTAAGACAGACTGCAACAGGGGGAGAAATTTTAAGCTAGACTTGCCTTTACATCTTGAGCCTTCATAACAAAGTAAGCTTTAATTGGGTTCAGTTTAGTGCTTTTCAAAGGCTGCTCCGTTGCTTTAGATGTATTATTAATGGCCAGTCAGGTGAATTCTTGAAGAGCTTTACTAAAATAATTTCTTTTCTCTTGTGCAGTCTCTTTATATTCAGATGTGTATCATACTGTCATACTTGAAAATGTGTGATTTGAAGGGCAATTATTTAATTCCAAATAGCGACATGCGACTGATTTGTTCATCTTAATGGATTAACTAACAATTAAAAGCCTTTTGTTTCTGAATTCTTCACTTTGATAAAAAAAAGTTTATATGAATTTTAAAAGATCATAAATTAGTTTTCTCAATTAACATATAAACATGCAAATAAAGTTGTGCTTCTGTCAGGTTTTGTATTAACATTGCTCTTGCTGCATAGCAAGCCACTTCTGGTGGAAGACAAAGCAACTCTGAACATATGATCCCAGATATCTGCTGCGTTTGCTGATCTCAACCGGGCCATCAGTTAAGGGCTGCACAACTGGTCTTCACCCTGTAAGTAAAGGAGCAGGAGTAATGAGCTATTCTGGAAAATGTACCTATTTGGACATTAAATAAGGAAGTACTAGGTTCAGATATAAGGTCCACTTAAAATGCAAAGGTGAGATTAGTTTAAAAAGTCATCCCCAATGGCATTGCCTCCATGGAGGCACCCGAGGAAAGCAACAGTCTAAAAAAACATCTTTATTTACATAGTAGTACTTATAATACACTTGATGTAAAGTTGTGTTGATTCTTGATTTTACCTCAAAACCAAATAATGTAAAAATGCTTAAATAACCTTTATTCCTAATCCTTTAATAAAGATAGTAGGATGTTTGCTTGAATAAGGTTAACATCTTCCTCAATACACAGTCAAAAATCAAATTCTGAAGCATTTTTAGTTTAAATGTATCCATCTCAGCAAGGTGCTAGCACTTTTACCTGGAAGTCAGAAGGTTGTGGATTCCAATCCCATTGCATCAAGTTTAGCACATATCCTATCCCTACATTTCAATGGGTACTGACAGCTTTTTCCTGACAGACAAGTTAAATTAAAGCCCTATCTGTCCTATCAGTAGCATTTTTAACCCTCTAGAGCCTTCCTATAGTTTCTAGGAACTGAAGATTAATCTTTGGGATGTTGCTGCAAGCACCACTGAGAGAAAAATTCTGAGACATGGAAAAAAGTTATTTTTAAAAATATGAATACCCTTCCCTGTCAGTAAAATAAAAGGTCTATTTGGACAGCTGAAGGAAAAGAGATGTTGAAAACATTGAGGGATATATCACATCAGTACTGGATACCTACCACTTCCATTTCTACCTCTACCAATGGAATAAGCTTCCATTGAACACAAGGGCTCATCTCTCGCAACCAGTATGTTGAAACTAGATCATCTGGGTTTATTTGTTTAATTACTACTTTCTGGGCATTTGCTGGCTTTGAAGCATTTTCACATTTAGAGATTAAGAAATGTTCTATAAAAAAGTAAATCGTTTCTATCTTACACCTCCATTCGTGCCATTTCGGGACATGATTTCTTGAATACCCAGTGATTGATTGGGAGGATTGGGGTGGCACAGTGGCACAGCTGCTGGAGAATGACTCCAGCAGCCTGGCTCCAATCCTCATTTTGGGTGTTGTCTGTGTGAATTTTGCACATTTTCTCGGGGTGACTCCTGTTTCCTCTCACATGCGAGTTGATAGGACGATTGGTTACAGTTAGTGTTTGGTGGAGTATTCAAGGGAGGGCATTAATGGGCATGTGAGAGAGAAGAGGGAAATAAGTAGGGAAGTGGAACTGATGGGATTGCATGAGAACTGATGTAAACTTAAAGAGGTAAATGGCTTTTTTCTTTGTCATGAGGAATGTTTTGAAAATAATATAAAATAATTTGATGAATATGCTTGTTCTGATGGAATAGTCAGAAGCCATTGAAAAGGCCGGTTATATCTTCTGAATGGATGAGTCTATCATGCATTGCATGGTTGAATCATTTAGATCATTAGCACATGGGTTTTTCTGTACTTGTGTTGGGAGGTTACCATTAGTCTTGGTATCCCTCAGTTCAGAAGTTGAGTCCTCTTTTGAATGTTGATTAAGGTTGGATTTCAATTTGGATGTGACATCCTTCAAGGTGGAATTGTTTGTTGACATTTGTATCTAGGCTTGAGCTGCTGAGAGAGTACTTATCAGAATGATTTTCCAGTGAGAACCAACATCTTCTGGAGTAGAAGAGATAAACGAAATTGAAGAAAAAAACTAAAAGCTACTTCCACACACAAAATGCTGGTGGAACACAGCAGGCCAGACAGCATCCATAGGAAGAAGCACAGTTGACGTTTCGGGTCGAGACCCTTTGTCAGAACTAACTGAAAGAAGAGATAGTATGAGATTTGAAAGTGAGAGGGGGAGGGGGAGATCCAAAATGATAGGAGAAGACAGGAGGGGGAAGGATAAAGCTAATAGCTGGCCTACACTAAAAGCTACTTGTTCAGTAAATAGTGTCCAATTACTTTCAAGAAAATCACTCAGTAGATCAGCAGATTTCATTAGTGGAATGTGTTTACAGGTACCCTGAGTGCTGGACCGTTATGGAACTAGTTAGACTTCTATATTTCTTGACACACTGATTGAAAAGCTGGTGCACTCTGGGGTGGCTAGAGAGATGGTCCCAGCTCTTGGCTCTGAATGTGATGATTTCACGTGGAGTGACATTTCACTAAATAGAGATGCTGACTTCTTTCCACCTTCACAAACAAGATAGACAAGACAAGATAAAATGGCAGTCAGTTCAACATGACACTGCCAGGCAGTGAGCGATGGCCAAATGACACAGTGAGTTAAAAATTTCCTTTGAATTATTTGTTGCTATTAATATTGGGGATGTCTTAATGTTATATAAACATTCAACCAATATATCTCATTGAATAAAGCCTTGACAATTGCACCATCTGTTTTATTCTCTATCCTAATAATTGCAACTACGATAACTTTATATAGCTGTGAGGAATCACCACAAAATGGGTTTTATGAAGATAATGACAAAGCTTTCCTACTTGGCAAGAGAAAGTTTCACTTTTAGTGGAGAAAGGAATGGTGTATTCAAGTATCAGTGATGTTACACAGTTACTGATGTAGAGAATATGGAAAGTACACCCCAAGAATATAGCAGACAAGCTTAACAGGAGCCTCTGCAAATCTTTTTGTCAAAAGCGCAGATTAAAAATATAAACAGTGCATAAAAATTTAATGCCTTTCACAATCTTATGAAATACCGTTGAAGTGTTGTCACTGATCAGAATAGAGGGAATAGGCTGCCAGTCACCGCACAGCAAGCTCCCTCCAAGAACTAAGCTCTCTCTTTCTGGGAATCTCAGCTGAGAGAGACTTTGTTTTCAAACACACACCAGGGTAACTTCCCTGCCCTTTTTTATCATGGAATATTTTATATCCAGCTGAGAGGGCAATTTAACATCTCATTGGAAAAACAGCAGAATCAATAGTACAGCTCTCTCTCTGTAATATGTTGGAAGTGCCAGATTATGTCATCAAGTGTCTAAAGCAAATCCTACCAACTCAGAGCTCAGGTGGGTGCCACTGACCAAGCACAGCTGACAGTAACACTACCCAGGCCATAATCTTTGAAAAATAGGAGAGGAAATGTTAGTCAGCCCATTAACATCACCAGAGAGAGCAACTGGGGTATAGTGTTGGTGAAAACTCTTTGTTTCGGGGCAACGTGTAAGGTTCAATCCTGGATTTGGCTAAAATTCCCACTATAACTTCCCCATGCCACACTCCATCCACCACCATCCCAGTCCCCTCCCTTACCTGCTCACAGTTGACAGTGAGTCCTAGCCCTCATGAGTTAGGCTGCCCTCCTGGCTCCCTTTTATTGCATGGCTGCATAGATTGAGACACAGGAGGAATAGCAGTGCGAACAAACCTATACCTTGGCAGCCATTAGTGCATTCATTTGCAAGGAAGTGCAGTATCTGTTATTTCACACAGGAAAAGGCATAAAATATTGAAATGCACAACAGGTCTGCTTGTGCCACAAGCAGAAGCTCAGGTTGTTCAGACAAAAGATGCATATCCAAAATGTAAGCTTCGTGCAGATGCTGACACTGCTTCTGTTCCTCTTTCTGATTTCATTGCCCACCGGTACAGAGTCTATATTGGAACAAGAAGGCTTGTCAGATTGAGATAAATGAAACACAGTCAATGGGGATGCGTGTAACATGTGAGTGTTTGGTGGGGGTGGAGGGAATGATTGGCAGGTGCTGTTCAGTAGGTGGAAGGTTTGCGGGAGAGAGCATTCCTGTATGGGAACATTTTCTGAAACATATATCGATTCCCGGTGAATTTAAATTAGTATTGATGGATGTTGCTTAATAGGGACGATACAAATCAGAGACAGCCTGGAGGCTATATGGGGCCACTGAGCCACAGGGTAATTGTGGGAGGAGGCTGAGATGCCCTCATGAAATTATGTTGAGTTGAATACTGTGCAAATCTTTCCTAAATCAAATACTTGTGGATTTTACAAGTTGGAAAACAAAAGAAGATTTAGTCTATCATCTTCTGTTCGTTTATCAAGGTTGTGTCCTAGATATTGGGGAGTTCACTAATTATTTAAAAAAGCTGTGGTTTGATGCAGTACTGAGGGAGTCCTTCACTGGTGGCAATACTGTGTTTCATAAACTGATCCCCCTTCTACTCCTCCCTTAGAATGAGATTGGAGAGCTCTCGGTAACATTTATTCTTCGACCAATGTTTGATACAGATCGATCATTTGCACCCTGACATTTATGGGAGCTTACTGTGCACAAACTATTACTATGCTAACCGCATTTGAAATGTGGTTAAAAGGCTCAATTAGTGCAAATACTTCAGCAGTTCAGTTAGTTGTGAAACACACTATTGAAATGTAATTTTTTATTCTGCTGTTAGTTTTATAAAATGGATTTTTTTTTCATGGCCTTTTTTCTCAGAAGTCACTAATGTAAATGTCCCTGTAGTCCTTGGCATGACAGTCTTTGTTACCGACATTTAGCTGTTCCGTGGTGTCTTTGGGTGGGGTTTGTAAAGCAAGGGAGTATTATACATACTGGCTCACACTTTTGTTCAAAGCACCAGCTCCTTCCATCATTCAGGAGGGGAAAGGCTGACTGACATTTGACCTTCCTGAGAAGCTCTAGCTCTCTGGGCCTGGTTGTTGTGTTGTCGCAGTTGACCAGCTGGAGAATAATACAAAGGACAGGTTGGCCCTGAAGGCCTCCTGATCTGTCCAGCTCACTGACATATTGTTTTTCTGAACAGGAAGTCACTTGGGACTGAGGATGATTCTATGGTCTCTGAGGTGGCTAATGAGACCAATGTTGGGAAAGCAGATTTTTCTGCAGATGGAGCAGGAAGTGGCTGTTGAGACAGTTTGTGAGATGATGTGCCGCTAAAGCAGGGCTTCCAGACCTCCTGATCCATGGCCTTATGGCTCTCAGTACTTCTTCATTTTGACCATCTTGAGTCAGAACTTCACAAGAGTCAATAGGGATGCTATATTTCTTCAGGAAGGCTCTGAGCATGTCCTTGAATCCTGATCTCTATCTGCCTAGTTATTTCCTCTTATGACCTAGCACAGAATCGAGCACTTTGTAACTCTAGTATTGAGCAAATGAATGATATTGCTTGCCTCAATTCTGGGGATGTTAGCCTGAGAGAGGACACTGACATTGATTTGCATGTTCTTCCAATGACTTGAAGGGTATTCCATTTACAGCATTGATTATTTTCCGGTTATTTGAAATGCCTGTTGTACATATTTCAGGTCCAAGGTGTGTAAGAGTTTAGAGTCATAGTCATAGAGCCAAAGAGAGATACAGCATGGAAACAGACCCTTCAGTGCATCAAGTTTGTGCTGACCATCAACCACCCATTTACACTAATCTGACATCAATCCCTTTTTTGTTACCCTTCCCATATTCCCATCAGCTCCCCCCCCAGATTCTGTCATTCACTGACACTCTAGGCACAATTATATTGGTCAAGTAACCTATATGACTGTAGGGGGAGGTCGGGCCACCTGAGGAAACCTTCATGGTGATACGGAGAATGTGAAACTCTACATAGACAGGTCACGATAGAACCTGGCTCCATGGTGCTTTGAGGCAGCAGCTTTACCAGCTGCATCATTGTGCCACCTTTGTGCCTTAGGCCTTGTGGGCCATGAGATTCATGCCAACGGCTTTGATTTACTAAGATTGTGTTTGTTTGTTTGTTTGTTTATTAATTTACTTATTTACTATTTTAAGAAACAGCATGGAACATATCCTTCTCCCCCCGATTTAACCCTAGCCTAATCACAGGACAATTTATAATGACCAATTAACCTGCCAACCGGTACGTCTTTGGACTGTGGGGGGAAACTGAAGCACCTGGAGGAAACCCGTGCGTTCACAGGAAGGGCGTACAGATGACGTTGGAACTCTGACGCCCTGTGCTATAATAACATTTCGCTAACAGTTACGCTACTGTGACGTACGTCCTACCATGTCGCTCCAATATCATGGCTTAAACAAAGAAGGGAAAGTGGCCCTAGGAATCCCTGGGCCGTGGACAGAAAAAAACCTGAGGACAAGTTCCCTAGTGGAAGATTATCCGTGACTCCCTCTAGGAGTATGAGCTTGGACAAAATTAAGTACAATCAAAACCTTCCTGATGTTCACCACCACATGGAATATACAAATTGATTTAGGACTCACGTTGTTATAGCCCAGCGTTTATGCAATAAAAAAGGATAAATAGAAACTGAGAATAAAAAGAAGACTCAGAAACAAAAAAAATTAAGCACTGACCCTACCTTATCAGAGGCATAACCTTTCTAATTTCTGAACCTTCTGTCATTTGAAACAAGAACCCAGTGCACTTTAAACTTAAAACCAGCTCCAGAATGGGAGATAAATTGATCAGTCTTTATGAGGTCTGGACTGATAAGGCTGATTAATTTGGAAGAGAAATGGAGATGAGAGGAGGAGAGGGAAAGTGAACGCTCAGTGATGCTGTAAAGTAACAGCCTTCTTGCATAAGATGGTCATTACAGTGATGCAGAGATTAGGGACAGCAGGAATGAAATAAGGGAATTTGTTGATTTCTCAAGTGTAGTGCATGGAGGTACTGTGCGACAGACTGTGTCGTGATTGTTTTTTTTAAGCAGTTTGTTTCCTTGTTGACTGACAGGTCTATTGATTTTCTGAAGTCTCTGCCATCATCTGTTCCGAGAAGCACAGAACCCATATGTGGAGGTCAGAACGAGCTAGGGGTTCAGGTGAGCAGGTACCACCAGGACCTGAGTGAAGGGCTGCTGAGAGAAAATCAATCATGTCATAAGTGGCAAACAATGGAATGGTCTCCTCATTGACTAGGGTCCAGCAAGTCTGCTTGATCGAGGCTTAACAGTCAGAGCTGGAGAACTCTCAAGTCAGACTTGGCAAAAAGGCTTTCAAAAGGCACTGAACTTCCCACATCTCTCCATGTTACTGTTCCTGAGTCCACTCAGTGAACTTGACAGAATATGTACAGCCTTATTTATTCATAGATGCAGTAATTTATCAATAAGATGAAGTTTAGCATTTCAGAAAGTGCTTAAGTAAATACACTGATTAAAGTGGACAGGTTTTGAAATGGGAGCAGGAAACGTCATCATTTATAAGGCTGTCATAAAAAAAAACGAAACTGTTCCCAATAAGTGTTTTACTTTCAATGTGCTTTTTGAGTTCCATTGCTTCTCTTTTGAGTAATCCTACTTAGGGTGTTAGTGTTAATGACACTTATGGGGAACTTACTGCAGAGGATTTGTCTAGCTTGCCTGTGTCAGGGAGTTGAAGTAATGTGGCCAATTTTATGGCCAATATCACAAAAAGCTGAACCACAAACAAGATTTGTATCCCCAAAGATAAAAATCAAAGATCCAGCTCAAACTGCCATTTCCCCTTTTGCCTGTATTTTTAGTGATATAAATCCAGCACTTCTTAATACTGTCAGCGAGTAATAACCAGACAGACCCCTGGGTAATGTACCATACCTTCACATGTGTCAATACTTTTCCCTCACATTGTCCAGCTCAGGAATTTCCCATCAGTTTTCAGAAGGATTTCACAAAAGACCAGGAGGTGTTTTGGAATGAGGGAGCAATAGGTAGAATGTCCAAATTCCCTCAAGATTTTGCTGCAGAGAAGGGGTGCCTGGAATGCACTTCCAGCAGCTAAGTAGCTCTTTTCAGGTAAATGATTGTGCAGAGATGGAGGAATATAGACACTGTGCAGACAGAAGGGATTAAACCAGTTAGGTATTTAGTTACTTTTTTAATTAGGTTGGGATAATATTGTGGGCCGAATATTCCTGTGCTGTATTGCTCTATGTTCTATGCTCTGTCAACTAAAATACGTTTAACATGGGGTTGTGGACGCATTTGCCCCATATTATGCTTGCCCGTCCCTCTAAAACTTCAAATTCCTTCATACATCTCAGCCAATTCATTCAGATGAACAGAGAGGAAGATATGATTAATTGTTAAAATTTGACTAATGTTTTTCAAACTAAAGTGCAGATGATGATCGCCAATGTTAATTTTCCCAGCAGACCAAGCAGTTGAAAATATGGCTGCATGGCCTGTTACTTTATATACATCAGAATAATGCAATCTGAATTAATTAATATTTACAAAATTGTTCTTTTTTATGTCTCTTTGTCTTAGTGAGACAAAGAGAACAATTTATGATTTGTAGTTTTTAATGAATTGGATAACTTGAATCCTGGATATTTTTTAATGTTGGTAATTTTCGTATTAGTTAAATTTGACAACCTTTGCTGTAAAATTTGGATTGGTTTCAAGTTCCTCTGTACATACCAGAAGCTGGAAGGACAATAGATTCTCTGAACACAAGACTGGGCTTGGATGAAGTCAATGTTAGAGCTCCCAGCTGATGATGGCAGATCTTTTACGACAAGTGAAAACAAGTTAGAGGTAAAGTGTTCTGCAGACCATTTGTCCTCCCTCCTTCCCAGCGGGGCTTTTGCATCTCCAGGACTTCCCATCTCAATTCATCATCTTTGAAGGTAATGAAATTCTGAGATAATGGTCATCCTACCATGTACAAGAATAGACACTAGACAGTGCCTGTTAATTGTTACAACATCATTCCCCCTTGTCCACCCTTACACAACCTACTCTCTTTCGTATATATATGCCAACTTCTCTTTCATTCACTTGTCACCTACCTACAGCAGTTGCCATTTAACCTGCTGTACCTGCATGCCTCGGGGCTGTGGAGCAAACTGGAGTACCCGGGGGAAACCCACAGTCACAGGGGAAATGTCAAATAGCATTATCCTCAGGAACAGGAAAGTGCTGATTGCGGTGTCCGACCTGAAACGTTAACTCCATCATTTTCCATGATGCTGCCTGACTGCTGAATGTTCCAACATTTTCTGCTCTAACTGAAATTAAAACATTGCCCCCACTGTTTGGACGAACTATCGGTTCCTGAAGGTCCCAGTGAATCCATGGACACTGCCCCCTCCCTCTCCAGGGAGGGAACAAGGCATCAATGAAAACTGGGAGGAGGGGCAGGCATTTGGCCGAGTTGGAGCCCTTGCTGCCCAGCTGTCTAGACCTGGACTCTGGCCAATCTCCTCTTATTTGGGAGATTTGAGACTTTCTCATATTCGGAGACTCTGCTGTCAAGAATATGGGGTAGAAAACACCAGTAAAACCTGAAGCTATACAGCAGCACTGGGACCAGACCTTAAGGTAAATAAAACCATAATTATTTTTTTGTGTTCTTGCCTTCTGTTAATCTTCCTGAAAGTAATTGCTTTCAGCTGTAAGATCTTTTAACCCTAGTAACTCGCTGACTGAAATATCAGCTTAAATCACACGTGTTCACATTGGGAATCTTATTCTAGTGTCTCCATGGGCTACTGCTTTTGCAAATATGTTTAGACTTTACTGTCAAAATAAAGAGGAAATGAAACAAAAGCTCTCGTGCTGCTTGCTGAGTGTTGATATTTCCAACATGTTACACCTGGGGGAAGGAGCTTCATTCTCAATGCTGGCAGAGATGGTACAGGTACACCTGGGCACGTCCCATGTTTGCCCTCAGTTTCAGGTTGCCTTTCAGAGATTAAGCTTAAATCAAACCTACACAGTGAAGGTCCAGTTTGGCAGTGGAGTACTGAATTAGTCGTCCTGCACTCTATTTCAAATCTAAGGGCTAGCAGAGAGAATGAACATAGCAACCATTATTGCCTGCAATGAATTTCTGCCAAGCTTCTCCCTTTTGAGTTTTCGCTAGAGCAGAGATTGGAGATAAAGTGACTGACTTTCTTTTTTGTTTAAATCCATACAAGGAGCAGAATTTCAATATTTAAAATGAACACTAATTCAATCTACCTGTTACACACTATTGAGATTTGGATGCTTCCAACCAACCTATGTTGCTGCCTGATTAACATCCTGAGCTCCCATTTTAACAGCCCTATGGGAGGACCTTGATGTACAGTACAGGAGGGCTGTTTAACAATGCCATTTCAACAGAAACAAGGCAAGGGCAATAGGTTCAAAGTTCAAAGTAAATTTATTATCAGAGTACATATATGTCACCATATACTACCCTGAGACTCATTTTCCTGTGATATTCATAATAAATACAAAGAAACACGATAGAATCAATGAAAAACCGCACACAAGAGATGGACAAACAACCAGTGTGCAAAAGACAACAAGCTGTGCAAATATAAAAAAAGAAAAAAGCATAGTAATAAATAAGCAATAAATATCAAGAACAAGAGTCACAGAGTCCTTGAAAGTGAGTCCATAGGTTGTGGAATAAAATCAATAAAATTATCCCCTCTGGTTCAAGAGCCTGATGATTGAGGTGTAATAACTGTTCCTGAACCTGGTGGTGTTGGACTTGAGGCTCTTGTATCTCCTTCCTGATGGCAGTTTCTCAAAATTTTAAAGGATCAGCCTTGCCCATCTCCAACAGTACATTTAGAAAAACTTGTGATATTAAAATATATTTTATCAGAGAATCAGCTGTAAGATAAAGCAAAATTAAAAATGGAACTGGATCCAAATATTTTAGTTAGTTGGCATTTAGTAGTTATCCATTTTATCCTCATTGTATATTTAAATCTAATGCCCATATTTAATATGCAAGCAAAAAATGCTAGAACAGAACTACCCCAATACTTCATTTTGATGATTATGCTCAGGTTGGTCACCCTGCTAAAGGAAAGATGGCAATAAGCTAGAAATAGTGCAGAGCAGATTTATGAGAATGTTGCTGGAACTAGAGGCACTGAGCTATGGATAGAGATTGTGCAGGTTGGGACCTTTCTCACTCAAGTGCAGGAGAATGAGGAGTGATCTTACTGAGGTATATAAAATTATGAGTGGCGTAGATCGGATGAATGCACACAGTCTTCTTCCCACTGTCAGGGAATCAATAACTAGAGGGCATAGGTTTAAAGTGAGAGGGGAGAGATTTAATAGAAAGCTGAGGGGCAACTTTCTCTACCTGGAGCGTGGTCAGTATATGGAATAAGCTGTCAAATGAATTGGTACATTAACAACATCTAAAAGGCACTCAGACAGGTACATGAATAGGAAAAGTTTAGGAAGGTATAAGCCAAACATAGGTAAATAGAGCCAGCTTAGGTGGGAATCTTGGTTGAAGGTCCCATTTTATGCTGTGTTACTGTATGACTCTAATAAGTGAAAGATTAAATTATAGAGAGATGGAGTCTAATCATAGGTGTAGAGGGAGGTATTTTATAATGTGAAAAATTTTCAGGAAGGTTGGTGATTAATCCTCAGAAATCAAGAACACAAAAATGTGCAGGTGCTGTAAAGCTGATATATAAACAGAAAATGTTGAAGATACTCAGCAGGTTAGGCAGCACCTGTTGAAGGAGAAGAGGGTATTCTCTATTTCTTCTAAAATATTCCCTGTTAGAGCAAAAAGGGAGAGAAATTACTTAATCTTCCCACTGATGTTGCCTGACCTGCTGAGTAGTTTCAGCTTTGTTTGCCTTGGTAATGTTGGAGATATTGAATGCTTTGGATGTAGCCGCTAACCCTCATTAAGCAACAGTTGATCCAGGGGAATATTCTGCCTCGGATCTGGTCTATTCGTGTATAATCTTGGCTATTAGGGATAGAGGACAGCATTTTCCTGTATTGTAAACATTCAGAGATAAATTAAATTATGAAAAGTTTTCTAAATTAAAACTGGTAATTGCCAGAAGAGTCCAATGTGTTGGAAACCCCAGGGTCTTAACAAACCCACTGTAATCAGATATTTTTGTTTCTTTTCCCTTTAGAGATAAACAAGCTGCATTGCTCCTTTAAAAAAAATAAAAATATTTTTTATTAAATTGGCACAAGTATCTGTTACCTCATAACATTCCCCAGGTGACTTGTGTCACCATGGCAATTTCCGGCCTTAATGAAGGAAACCTAATTAGCAAAAGACTCGCTGATTGGTTTGCTGGTATAATTAACACAGGTGATGCTAATTAATTCCTTAGAAACCAGCAGTTCATGGAAAATAAGTGGAGCTTTGCAATATTGCTTATTGGACCGTGACATTTGGAAAGAATATTTTGAAGGGTGTTTAATGTGTTTTGGTCGGTCACACAAGTGGCTTTCTGTGTGACAGAAAATGACTGCAAAAGTGTTTCCTGTGCTTTGATTGGATTTGTCCCGTCCATATCCCCCTCCCCCATAGTTTTGTTTTACATCTGTACTCACCTGGGAAATTCTGGGTCTGTCGTTATTCCAACTAACAATGGAAAAAGGAAAATAGGCAGATCGTAAACTTCTTTAAGTGAATGGCTGCATGCTTGTATCAGATTGGAGAGGGAAAGGGATTACTTGTATTCAGCAGTGGACCAGGCATTTCTTCATAAATACACCACAACTGGTGGATCATGTGCACGCTTTGTTTTTGTTGCTCTTTAGCAAACACGGCATGTAACCAGTGTACAGGAATCAGGCAATGACCCGTTTATATAATTCAGCAGTATCACTGAAACGAGGCTAATGTAAGGAACAACCAAGGTTCCCTAATGAGTGATCTTAGGTGGCTGATGATCAGGATTGACTAGCTGTGATGCTTCATATAGTCAAATAGTTTATCAGCCATGTCTTTTGACCTTCATGCAGAAATAATCATACAGTCTGTAGAACCACAAACCAAGTTCGGTTTGGGCTTTGAGTGGGAAAAATGTCTAATTTTTACCCAGGTTTACAGTCCTCTTTTTTAACTCCATTTGCTTTTCTTTTTTATTATATTGTTATTGCCTGACTATGTTAACCAGGCCGAAGGGGCCAGCAATGGCACCTTGTATCAGCGCCTGTCTCTCTAAGGAACAAGTGTGTTCATGGTCTGCTGTTAAACATCTTCCCACAGGCTTGCAAACTACTTGATTAAGTAGAGATTTTTTTTGGCTCAAACCTTTCACTCAGCACTACAATGATCTATAAATCTTGACACTTGGTACTTGTTTATTGAACTTATTAAACCGGGAAACTGCATGCTATTGCCCAGCAAATACAGCACATTGGCTCAATTATGTCTTTTCCTGTATATTTTCTCTTCACATCTGTTCTTCTCCACTTGCTCGGTGCAGACGTTGAGGGAACAAGTTCCCACTTCCTGTTAGCAGCAATGCTACTGCTGGAAGTTGGAGGAACACACAGGGAATGCTGGGAACATCGGGCACCATTGCAGGAGTGAGAAAGACTTCAGTTCCATCTTGATGACCTTTCATCAGATCAATAGTCAATGCCCCAAATTGTGAACTCTCTTTCTCTCTCCAGAAAACCTTGCCTAAATGCTAGTCTTTTCAATGGTGTCATAGTGCAGCCACACACTCAATGTTGAGAATTCAGGGACTTGCATGTTGCTGAAATTATGTTTGTGCTACTTGGCTATATTTATGCTCAGCTACTTTGAAGTGCCCTGCTGAGAATATTCTCTCTTATCCACCTAAAGAAACTCCTTACCCATTGTTTGTCTTTTGTATATATGTTTTCACTTTTCCCTTCTCCTGCTGCCTGTCATTATCTGTTTTCTCATTCTGTATAACTTGTTCCTTTCTCTACTTTCAGCTGAATTGCTAATTTCTATCCCTTCTCCTCTCCCTAGTCTTTCTGGGATTTTAAAAACTGGACTAATCACTTACCCATTGTCTGTTCCATGTTCCCTTTTGCTTTCTGTTGTATTTTCTTGTTGTTTGCGCAGTAATATTCAAGACAGTCTTGTAATCATAAAGCCCTTCACAAGGTCAGGATATCCCAAATCCCATTATGGCAAGTGTCGTACTCAAGTGAATCCCACTCTTACAACTGCTTGATTGAAAATGGTTTCTTTTTGGCTTTAACACAGGACCACAATGATCTAAAAATCATGATGCTTGGGACCTGGTTATTAAATTTGTTAAATTAGGAAACTGCATTCCATTGCCCAGTGATTTCAGTGCTATGGCGAGATGATGTATCAACTGTCTTTTCCCCTATCTTTTCATGAGCTGTAAAAGTAGTTTTGCTGTAACATGATCATGGTGTTCCTGAGGAACCTCTCATTAGAATAAGTCATGTAATGGTAGAACAGGCTGTGGTTGCCTTCAGAAGTCAGATTTGAGCAAGTTTGCCTTTCTGCAACAGTGCATAATAAATGGTAATGTAAATAGTGTTCCCTAGTCAATCAATCAATCAATCAATCATTTTTATAACCGATTGGCAGCCTCAGAACTACCTGTATCTCCAGATCACTTCTTTCCCGTCTCCATTCCAGTCGCTATGCTTGCAAGATCATAATTCCCAATAGGTCTCAAAGCACACATGATGGCAATGCGAGGAATGGAATGCTGGAAGTACTCAGCAGCATCTGTAACGTAAGAAAGCTTACAGCCAATTTTGAGATATCTATGTTCCCTAACAAATACTTAGATAATGACAGGGTTGTCCATTCTGTAATGTGATTAAGACTGAGTATTGTCCAGACACAAGAGAGAATCCCTTTCACTGAATCAAAAGCATATTGTGGGAGCTTTTACATTTTCTTGGAAGACCTTGGCTAAATGTTCTCTCCCACAGCATGCCTCTCCCTTATTGTTGCATTTAAGTATTTATCCGGCTTTAGTTCCCAAGACACAACTTCACAATTTGCTAGACTAGAGATAGAATAGAATCTCCCAGACTCCAATGGGTGTGGAAAGATCAGTTCAATGGTGGGGCTTAGGTGTTCTCCTTCCTGCATGGAGCCTTGTTCAAGGAGCGTATGGATCATGGAATTAGATATGAAGGCTGCTAGCTTCCCTGATATTCTGCTGAGGAATTCAATCAGTTGGAAAATTGGTTGCCCACAAATCACCGGGTTTGTTGTACAAGGAAAGTAATTGAACAAATTTCACCCTTAAACTTTAATTCTTACCTTTTTAAATCTAGCTTTTCTTACTTCCTCTTCAGAAAATGCAAAAACAAAACCTTTTGTTGTTTCACATAGATGTCCACTTTTTAGATGCGAGTGCTGCAAAGCTAATTGTTGTGGGGAATTTACAGCAGGGGTCCCTTAATCATATAACAGATCCTGGCTGATCTTTTCCTTCTGGCAAGCCCAATGATACTTATCTCCATTGTAACAATGCCATCACTACCAAATAACTCTTCTGCAGCCCACAGTCTGTAAATCATCTTCCAACACACGGAATTGGTGGTTGGTTTGTTATTGTCACATGTAGTGAAAAGCTTCCATCTACATGCCTTCCAGAGAGATCATTCCATATGCAAGTACATTCAGGTATTATGGAAGGAAAATAATAACAGTATGTTACAATATTAGAAGAAGTCACTGTAGGTAGACAAAAAGGTTCAAGGGCCATCAAGAAGAGAATGAAAATTATTGCAGATGCCTGCTTTGAATAATGCTCTACCTTGACTTGGTTTGCAGCTAGAAGCCAGCGAGCTGATCTTAAGTAATGTCTGTGCGTGGTTCACATTGGCCTGCACCAGATTCTCCTAATGCTGATGTCAAAGTTATTTGACACAACTTGTATCTGACAGAGTCACTGCAATATTGCAGACAATCTGATAGGTTGAACACACAAACATAGGTAAACAAGCAGTGGGTTCTCCAAAAATAGGTTAACATTCAAAGATGTTGGACATGTAGATCCGCAGGAAAGCAGTCAATCATCTGAGTCACTTCTCAGTAAAAAAAGATCATGCTTGAATTTACATTCCATCATATAATGCCTTCTGCACACTCTATTTTTAAGTACTTCGCAATCAATGCATCATGTACTTATTTTTAAATACAGTGTTTACTTTGATAAATGGGCTATTATTTAGTTTAACTTGGCTATATCCATTGTAACTAGCTGCTAACATCACATTACATGGAACATAAAATGGGCCAGTGGCTGTGTACACCACACAGTATGGATTTGAGTCATGACCCAGAGTTGCCAAGGCTGGGGAGAATTCGTTGGCCTCTGGGTATTCACGATGGAGAGTATAGACTGTCGGAGCCAGTGGAGCTGCTGTCTCACAGCACCAGAGGCCCCAGTCAATTGTAACCTTGAGTGCTGTCTGTATGCCCCCACCTCTTTAAGGTGTTTGAGTTGGTGAGTTAACTGCCCTTTGCATTCCTACGTAATGTTAGGACAGTGTTAGCATCTGGGGAAATTGATGAGAATAGGGCTTTATGTAGGATTAGTGTAAATGGATGGTTGATGATTGGCATGGACTCCATGGGCTGGTCAGTTGATCAATCAGCACGGAGGTTGCATCCCTGATCACTGGCCAGGGTCTCCACGAGTCATACATGCACACAGATGTTGAGTGAAGACCATGTCACCTCAGTTGAAATTCATCCAACAGCTGGATAGTTTATCCAACAACATTTCCCAGTATAAGCAAGCACAGTGATAGTGGACCAGCATTTCATAACTAATGCAGTAGTGCAAAGCTGCCAAAGGACGTATTTATATATATCCTAGCCACTTCTCCGCATCCCTTTCTGGAGGATTTGATAACAAGCTGATTGCAATTGTTCTGCAGAATGTTAGATGTCTTTACTGAATACTTGATATTCATGAATGACCAATAGTGGTGAGGGCCAGGAAGCGCTTTTCACAGGACAAACTCTACAGACACCTGGGATCCTTGTCTGCGCTTCCAGACTTCTGGAAGAACTAGAAAATGCTCCAATGCCTTGTACTCAACATCTGAACATTTCAGGAGGGGAAGTCAGGAATGAAAGTGCAGAGAAAGGGAATTGATGTTTCATAATTTGTCTGTGCTTACCTGATGAAAAGAGACCAGAAGCTCTGCAAAGTGAACATGTGAATTCTAAATGTGTTGTTCACTTGAAAGTGCTCTTTAGTAAATGCAGGGATGAAGAGGAGAACATATGAATGAAGTTGTATGATGCTCATATCATTTAATGGCAGGGAACAGTTGAGTCTGAAAAGCAGCCTGTCATGCCATGTCAAACTGACATTTCGTGACATTAATTAGTTTGGACAATTTTTACCTATTGTGAATGAGATGGCAGCGGAAAGTGTAGCATCTTTCAAAAGAGTAGCAGGTAATCGATAGCTTGAGATGAGCCTTGAGCTTGCTCCCCATTACATTGAGATCAACTGTTGGCAGCAGAAGGCAGGCATAGTGTCTGGCTGATCCAAGGAGACACTGCAGGCAAAGGTACACACTGTGTGGCCATGCCTGTTTATATACCTGCAGGCCTGCGAGTGACTGTGTATACATAGGGAGTGGAAAGGCAAGTGTATGATTGCTTTCCAGTAATTATTATATCAAAATTGTGATGTATGTGTACCTGCAGAGTTTAGAGAGTTATTTTTGTATTTCTGAGTGCTTTTACTCTTCTGCCCATGTTTGGTAACTATTACTGTATGATACCACGGTATGGATGCTCAACACGCTCTCAAATCGCCACCTCTGTCAATCTAGCAGAAGTGATAGCCTGCTTATTGCAAAAGGGCAGAGGAACCTGATACAACCATGTTCAGTGCTTAATTCTCCCCAAC
Source organism: Mobula birostris (assembly GCF_030028105.1). Lineage (NCBI taxonomy): Eukaryota > Metazoa > Chordata > Chondrichthyes > Myliobatiformes > Myliobatidae > Mobula > Mobula birostris. The sequence continues at coordinate 102,119,567 of NC_092376.1, forward strand.
TTCCTTTAGTCTTTGTTCTTCCTCAATTTTGTGTCCAGTTTCCCTCCTCTTTCTGTGATATCTACCTTTCCCATTTCCCCTGACACTCCCTCCATTCCTCTTTTGCTAACTTGCATCTTACTTAATTCTCCCAATGGCAGAGTTCCTGTATCTTTCCTATGTCAGTATTTTGTCAGTTTTCTGCCCTGCTCTGTTACCCATTGCCGCCTGTTTCTCTTTCCTCTCATTTGCCTCTTTTGTTTCTCTCTATTTTACCTGCTCTCTTTGGCTTTCTTTTTATTCCTCTTCTCCTTATTCTAGTCTCAATTTTTCCCTATGCTTCCCTTTAAATCAATAAATTGTTTCTTGACCTCTGATGACCCTCAGGAGGCTATACACTTAAAACACCTCAGATGTTCTTGGATGTTATGAAAGTGACCGGCAGTCGGAAGAGCTGAACTGAAGGATTTCCCAATCAATTTTTATGACTAAATTGCTCCGAAGCCTACAGGGACTAAAAGAAAAGTCAATGCAGATCTTGTGAAACCAAATCCAGTTGTAAATGGAAACCAGTGAATAACAGCAGCTCCCTTCATCAATCACGTAGAATGAAGAGTCCTTTTGTGATCGAAACATTTTATCCCCTACGTTCTGTATTTGTACTCAGGACTCTGTGCCTCTTTCCCCCATCCCTGGCCTATGGATCTCATTTCACTGTTGATTTGATTCTGTGAATGATTTTACAATTGTTTTTGCTTCTTTCTGCCCCTTGTTTAGTGGTTGGATAGGCAATGGGTTTTCCATTGTGATCAATCAGCAACAGAAATGCTTTCCTTGGCATTTTTTTTTCTCTCTGAGTTTTACTTAGGCATGAGTCAGTCAGCTCAAGTCGGATTACTTGTCAGGTCCGAGGAGAAGAAGAGAGCTTTGGTGAACTAAGGTCTAGTGCCGTTAGTCACAGAGTCGAAAAACATGAAACAGGCCTTTCAGCACAACTGGTGTATGCCGACTAATGAAGCTACTTGCATTTGCCAGCATTTGGCCCATATCCCTCTAAACCTTTCCTACCCATGAACCTATTAAAGTACATTTTAAATGTTGTTAATCACCATCACTGCCTCAACCACTTCCTCTGGCAATTATCCCATATACTGGCCACTCACGGATAAAAAATTGCCCTTCAGGTTCCTATTAAATCCTTTCCCTCGCACCTTAATTCTGTGCCCTCTAGTTCTTGGTCCCCCAATCCCGGAAAAAAAATATTCACTCTATTTATGTCCCTCATACTTTATACTCCTCTATAAAATCGGCTCTTTTTCTCCACTGTTCCAAAATAAATCCCAACATAGGCAACCTGTCTCCATAACTTGATCCTTCAAGTCGTGACAACATCCTTGTAAATCTGATCAACTCTCTTTTCAGCTCAATGGCATCTTTCCTATATCTGTGTGACCAGAACTGAACACAGTATTGTTATAGGTTTGTTGTTGTCACATGTACAGAGATACAGTGAAATGCTTGTCTTGCTCATTGTTTATACAGATCAAATCATTACACAGTGCATGGATCTAGAACAAGGCAGATTAATAAAGTGTAAAAACTGCTGAAAGAGTGCAGTGTAGGTAAATGATGAAGTGTAAAATGATGTCGAGTTAGATTGTGAGGCCTATCTTATTGTACAAGGGGAGCATTCAAGAGTCTGATAACAGTGGGATAGAAGCTGTCTTTGAGTTTGGTGGTTCATGCTTTCAGGCTTTTGTAACTTCTGCCCGATGGGAGAGGGGAGTGGAGTGAATATCCGAGGTGGATGGGGTCTTTGGTTATGCTGGCTCTTTTACCGAGGCAGCAAGAAGTATAGGCAGAATCCATAGAGGGGAGGCTAGTTCCACAAGCCTCTGCAGTTTCTCATGGTCACGACTAGTTGCCATACCAAGCTGTCATACTGTACATCCTGACAAAATGCTTCTCTGGTGCATTGAAAATTGGTCAAGAATTGATGAGGACATGATGATTTTTTAAATCTTTCTGAAGAAGTAGAGGTGTTAGTGAGTTCCTTGGCTGTGACATCAATATTACAGTATTACAGTTGGAATTATAGTATTACTAACATCTTGTACAGCTGCAACGTAACATCCCAAATTCTATTCTCAATGCCAGCATGCCAAAAGCTTTCTTCACCACCCTGTCTACCTATGATAGCATTTTTAGGGAAAAAGATACTCCAGGTCCCTCCATTCTACACAGGTCCTTAATGTTCACCCTGAAAATCCAACCCTCATCTCAATTAAACTCCATTTGCCATTCCTCAGCCCACTTGCTCCCTGATCAATATCCCTTTGTAAGTAATGATAACTGTCTTCACGGTCAGTGACATCATCTATTTTAGAGGGAGGGGTGTGAGGTAATCCCGAGTCTTCTGCCCACCACTGGCCCTGCTCTCCTTCACCTTGTAAGTCAACCCTTTTAAACAGTGTACAGCTTTCTGCAGTAGTCCTCCTTTTCAAGAAACAACGGAGTGCCTGTTTTAGTCTCTAGCCAACCGTCCAATGCAATTGTGGGAGAGTAGAGTTTCTGAGAGACATTGATGAGTTATAACAAAAAGAACTGTTTCTTCTGTACTTCATTCAAAGAGAAGCTTTGAAGCATGGGAGCTAATTGCCTCTGGGCCATGTGCAAATGGACTGGCTTTAATACCCATTACTACCCCTGGGGGTAGGGACAAGACCAGCTGTCATGCTCTTCACTGCCCCAGAGGAAAGCTACCTATGGGTGAGGATACAATCGGCTTTGATGTCCTAACTACTCGGGGCAATGGAACCAGGATATCAGCCCCGAAGTAAATGGAGAGAAAGGGTTTCTTCCATAGATATTAATGTGGGTGTTCACCGAGTGAATCTACCATCAATTGCTTGCACGATGTGAATAATTTCCTCTTTCTTTGTTGCCTGGACCACTCAGTGAGTTGGCCTGTTCCCTGCCATGATCTCAGCAGGTTTCAGCTGCCAAACTGTGAATATTGATAGAAGTAAATACCAGGAGACTGCAGCTGTATTGCAAGAGGGCAAGTGAGTGCATTCATTTCTGTAGAGGCTTGCAGACATTTATGGAACAGTATTTACTTAGGATCTGGGCCTTAGGTTTGTTGGTTCTATCTTCTGCACTTTTTTCATTTTGAACAGAATATTGAATTCTTGTTTACTTGAATCAGTGAGATTATTTATTTTACAAACCACTGTTTGAGAATACTAATAAGTCTGTTGCAAGTCTGGCAGGATCACTGTTCTGCTGCATTTGAAATCATAACTCAGCCTAATGGAAATGTGAGCCATCTTATTTATTTAAAGAGACACAAAGTAGGGACTGCTCTGGGTGCTGGAGAGGAGGGGAAGATGATTTACGCATCTTCACAATCCATTGCTTTTTCTTGATTATGCAATCCGCTGTTTGGGTAAAGGAGCCATTTTTACGGACACAAGCAGCCTGAAGTACAGAAATGTTGGTTAACATGTTAATAAAGGATTTGGATGCACATACAAAGATGAAAAATTGACTGTCTCTGTGAATAAACAGCTGGGGCAGTGGAACTAATACGCTAGCCCCTTGAAGTGGCTGAACATTTTTGCTATGCAGTGATTAAAGGTGCAGGTTCTCTGAACAGCATCCAGGTTCATTCCCTCTCCAGCATGATGTTTGCCAATATGAACTGTTGAAACATTTGGGTAACTCCTTTAGTATTTTGTGAGAGAAAAGGAGTTAATGACAGTTTTTCCTCCTGCTTGTCACACAGTGACTCCAGTGACTTCATCCATAGTAGAGAGGGGAATCCAGGTGTTCCCTTCAGGAAGAATGGCTTTGTTGAAACCATGTCCAGATCATCACATCACATATGGAATGGGGTTGTGTGAAGAGTCCTGCAGAGTTCCCACTGTCACTGAAACTCAACCACCTGCAATGAAAAGAGAAAAAGATGCTGGAAACACTCAGCCGGTCAGGCAGCATCTGTGGAGAAAGAAACAGAGTTAATGTTTCAAGTCCAAGACACTTGATAGGAACTCTATCCCTAGATAAGTCGGATGTCTTTGGGAATGAGGAGTAAAGAAAGAAGGACCCGCATTTATATGGCACCTTTTGCACCCCTTTCAGCAAAATGCTTTAAGGCCAACAAAGAACTCTTAAAATATAGTCACTGTAGGAAGCACCACTGCTGACGTGTACACAGCAAGATCCACAAGAAGTACTGCTATTATGGGCAGATAGTCTGTTTCAAGTGATAATAAGGTTATGTATTTGAGTCTGAACAGCGTAACTCCCTCAAATCCCCTAAAAGTGGTGATGTAGGATTTTTATGGATATCTGAGTTGGTAGGACAAGGTACCTGTTCAACACCTGTCTAATGCCGGACAATTTAGTATGTCTGCCATGGCAGTGCAAACCTGGATGGTGTGTTCACATCTCTGAAAAGAACCTGAGTACAGGCCTTCCTGATTCAGGTATGATCATGCCACCTATCTACAAACGTTTGTAGCTGCAGGCATAGAAGAGGCACCGACAGGTAGACCAGGACAGCTAGTACAATTTTCCAGGGTTATCGGTACCCAGCCTATTTTCAGCCCATCCATGCTAGCTAGTACGTGGGAGACCAGTGAGGTGGATTTGCTTGTTGCTGTGGGACTGCAGGCATCTTCTGCTGTGTGTGAACTTAGCTCGTGGCTGCATTTCTGACTTGCAAAATACTTAGATTATGAAGAGTTAGAAGGGAGAATAGTACAGAACAAGAACAAGCCCTTTGGCCCACAACGTTGTGTTGAACCAATTAAGCTAATGATACCTAGCTAAGCTGTCCCCTTCTGATCACTATCCTTGCATTCTCAGCACTTCTATCTGGCTATCTAACAACAGCTTAAATGCCTCTATTATATCTTAGGAGTTTGTACCTTCTCCCTGTGACTGTGGGTTTTCTCTGGGTGTCTTGGTTTCCTCATACAGTCCAAAAATGTACTGTTGGGTAGGTTAATTGGTCATTATAAATTGTCCCTTGACCAGGCTAGGTTTAAATGGGGGGGTGGGGTTACTGGGCAGTGCAGCTCAAAGGGCTGGAAAGGCCTATTTCACGCTGTATCTCAATCAATCAATCAATAAATAAATAAATAAATCATTGCCAGGCCATTCCAGGCTCACAACTCTCTGTATAAAAACATGCTCCACATAGCTAATTTGAAATTCCCCCCCTCACCTTAAATGCATGCCTTCTCATTTTAGACATTTCTACCCTGGGAGAAAGAGGCTGGGTGTCTGCTCTATACCCCTCAAAATTTTCCTTTCAGCTCTCCCCTCCGCCTCTGCTGCTCCAGAGAAGACAACCCATGTTTGTCCATCATCTTCTAGCCGGCACATGGCCCCTAATCCTAGTAAGCCTCCTCTGTACCCTCTGCATAGCCTCCACATCCTTCCAATAATGGGGGTGATAACGCAAGAATGCAAATCCATAGATGTGGCATGAGCACAGTTCTATAAAGCTGCAGTACAGTTCACAGGCCCAGATCCCACAGTAACACAACATTAATACACCTTGGAGTGTTCCCGAGTCTGCAGTTCAATTCCAGCAGCATTCTGTAAGAGTCTCTGTACTCCCGACAGAACATTCCCTGTGGAATGTATAGGTTTTCTCTGCGTCCTCCAATAGGTCGTTGTAAATTGTCGTGTGATGAGGTTAGGGTTTGTCGGGAGTTGCTGGGGTTGCACGGCTCGAAGGGCCGGAAGGGACTACTCTGCACTGTATCGCTAAATAAATAAATAACAGCCTGCCTTAACCCGCGGAAGACCTGTAACATCTGCAGGAGGATGTCCTGGTCTGTCTGGCACATGCCAGACTGGTCATAAAATGCAAAGACAGCTCTTTAAGTTGAACTCCTTATCCCTTTCTGTTTTGGTTAAGCAAAGGCCTGCTGCCAATGTATTTAAGAGCACCCCAGTGCACATTCCACCTGACAAGAGAGAGGTGAAAGTTTTGGCAGTGAAGCAGTCTAGTATTCTTGAGGACCAGTGGGATTTGTCTGTCCTACTCTGCAGTTATTTATGCGGAACTGTAAGGAATCTTGTCGTGTGAGTTGCTGTCTTGTCTCGTTTTCCAGGTTAACTGTCAGACTACCCAGCTCCCCCCCAAAAAAGGGACCAATATGAATTTTATTTGCCCTATTTACAGTGAGTTAGGGTGTTTAAACTGCATTATAGTACAAATGACCATATTAAAGCCTGGTGATGACAGTGATTTTAGTGTTTTGCAGATTTATTTCCTCATTAGCATACTGCCCTTGGGTTAGTATAATTGGTACACGAAGACTCTCTCTCCCTGCTACTTATAATGTCCCCTTTGAACCCAGAGAGAAACCAACACGGGAAACATATAATACAAAGAGCAAAAGGGTTGTTCCATTATTCATGCAGCTTTGAACTAATAAAGCACAATGTCAATACATTTAGAGATATTTGACATAATGTAGATAGGTGGGAGAGTACCTATCTACCATTTCAAGTTGCTTGCTGAAATCTCAGTGCAGTTGCTGAAAAGATATTCCCTCTGAACACAATGGAACCTGGGCAGAGAGTGGAGAGAGTGACAGCAGGGGGCAGGAGACCTGGCATGGGAAAGCGAGGGGTTTGGTTAGTCCGTAGAATGAAGGGTAGTGAAAGTGAACTCAAAGTTTCATTCTCCAAAATAAACATTTTGCATCTGTGGTGTGGGATTGTTTTTGAAAATGTGGACTTCGGTTTACTGGAGGGTGTTTCTGAGCGTGAGAGGAAAGACACAGTCCTACTACAATCACTGCTTTACATGGTTCATGCTCTAGTGACAGTAAATATTAGCCTGGGTGAGCCACTTTATTTCAGTCACTCCAAGGGAGGAACACGAAACATAACTTAAAGCATAAAAAGGAATAATGCTATTATAATGCTATTCCTTTTTCTCGGTCCCTTCATCACCACTGCATCTGTTCCCAGGATGTGGTTTCCCTTTCCAGGACATCAGAGGTGTCCTCCTTCTTCAAAGAACAGAGTTTCCCTTTCTCCACCGCTGATGCTGCCCTCACCCACATCTATTCCATTTACTGAACATCCATGCTCACTTCATCTTCCTGCTGCCTTAATAGTGATAGAGTTCCTCTTGTCATTACTTACCCCCCCGAGCCCCCACACCCAAAGCATCGCCCTCTGTAACTTTCACCATCTCCAAGGAGATCCTACCACAAAATGTATATTTACTTTCCCCCATCTGCATTCCACAGGAATTGCACCCTCTGTGATTCCTTTGTCCATTGTTTCTCCCAACTAATCTGTCTCCTAGCACATATCCCTGTAAACAGCCCTTTCTCTTATGGTCTATTCTCCTCTCCTATGAGATTCCCTCCTATCCAGCCTTTTACCTTTCATATCCACCTGGCTTCACCTGTCACCTTCTAGCCTCCTGTCCCTCCCCCTACCTTTTTGCTCTGGCATCTTCTGCCTTCCTTTCCTGTCCCAAAGAAAGGTCTTGGTCCGAAATGTTAACAGTTTATTCATTTCCATAGATGGTGCCTGACCTGCTGAGTTCCTCCAACATTTTGTTTGTGTTCCATTAAAATATGATCCTTATTGTCATTTTTCTGTCACTAATCTGAAAATTTATCTTTTCTGAAAATCTAACTTGCAGGGGTGAGGACGGTGTGAGGAAAAATGGCCACAGTTGGAGAACTGATAGAATATAGTGCATCAGCAAATTTCCACAATTCAGAATGGGTGGTATATTTTAATTTAGTGATAATGAGAAGGAAAATATTCATTAATTGGTAAAATAATTCACATCAGTGCTGAAACATTTGTGATGTATTTTAATCACTAGTCAGTAGGGAATATTATAAAGAGCTTTTGTGCCATTTTGTTTTTCTTCTAACTTTCTTCTGCTTGACACAGTAAGTAATTATGACTTCATTATTGCATTATTTTTCTTCGCATCTTCCTTCTGACTGTTGACAAAGACATTAAGCACCTTATGTCATGTATAACTCTACCTATCCTTGTGTTCTTCATGGATTAATTGTGACCTGAAGCAACAATTCACTCCAAATCAAGCAACTGTATCTGTTGGTTCACTGAGTGATATTCTTCTCTTTGGGATACTGGATAGAGGGTTCAAGTTCCAATTCTGAAACATGACTGCATTTAGAGTGACACTTCAGCCTAGTGCAGGGGGATTGCAATATTCTCAATCTTTGCAAGAGACATTGAACCAAGGATGCCTAAAAAGGTTAAAAGGTTCATTTACCATCAAAGTATGTATGCAGTATACAACTCTGAGATTTGTCTTCTCGAGATAGCCACAAAACAAAGAAAACCATGGAAGGCATTCATCTAACCCTCCCCACACAAAAAAAAACTAATGGATTGCTCCACACAGAAAACAACAAGAAGAATATCAACCCCAGTCCCCTCTCTCACACACAAAAACTTACAAATTGCACCAATCAACAACAAGAAAGAATGGGCTCCAGCACCTTTCAGAATCTGAATCAAATTTAATATCACTGTCTTATATGTTGTAAAACGATGTGTTTTGCAGCATCAGTGCAGTGCAAAGACATAAAATTACTACAGCTTACAAAATAAGTAAATAGTCCAAATAAATGAGTACATTTTATGGGCCATTCAGAAACCTGATGGTGGAGGGGAAGAAGCTGTTTCTGAATTGCTGAGTGTGGTCTTCAGACTTTCATACCTCTTCTGTGATGGAAGTAATGAGAAGGAGGAGATTAAGATCTCGTGGTCATATGTCAGGAAAGCACTGCAGATCTCCCTGGTAAACATTTCCTACATTATAATCGCACCTGACATCCTTTTTCTGGGGGTGGGGGAGGCGGGGGACGGGGTTGGTGCATGTGAAGTCAACACAGAAGGCAGGGCTTGAAAGTAACAAAGTAATTCTAAAAACTTCTTGGTCTTAGTGAAAAAGTTCTACCTTTCCAGTAACTGTCATGTTAATGAGGAGGATAAAGGAGAACTCTTGCTGATGTGACAATTGATGGTATAAAATGAGCCATCTATGTTACCTGCTGGATGAATCTCCTCTCTAATTGTTAGTTTAATTCACCTTGTGCCTTTTGCACCTGTTACTCCTATTCTCAGAAACCTCAATGCTGGATACAGCCCTTCATTCTGCCGGAATGGAGCCAATACTGGAAGAACTTAATCCTGTGCACTTGAAACGAAAAGGGAGAAAAACACAATACACAAATGCAACTACAGTAACGTTTGAATGCAAATATCTTCAGTGTTGATGAGCAAATTATTTTCCCTCAGCTTTTATTAGTTTACAGTTCACAGCTCAGTCAGTGGAGGTGGACATAACTGAAATTTCTTCCTGCTGTAGTCATATTGCTAATATTAACACAAAATACTCTGCAGGTGCTGGGGCAAAGCAACACTCACAACAAGCTGGAGGAACTCAGCAGGTCGGGCAGCATCCTTGGAAACAATCAGTCAACATTTTGGGCCGGAACCCTTCGTCAGGACTGAAGAGAGAAGGAGCAGAGGCCCTATAAAGAAGGTGAGGGGAGGGTGGGAAGGAGAAGGCTGGTAGGTTCCGGGTGAAAAACCAGTAAGGGGAAAGATAAAGAGGTGGGACAGGATTAAGCTCTTCCAGTATTGGCTCCTCCTCCACCACTTTATCTTTCCCCTTACTGGTTTTTCACCTGGAGCCTACCAGCCTTCTCCTTCCCACCCTCCCCTCACCTTCTTTATAGGGCCTCTGCCCCTTCCCTCTTCAGTCCTGATGAAGACTTCCGGCCCGAAATGTTGACTGATTGTTTCCACGGATGCTGCCCAACCTGCTGAGTTCCTCCAGCGTATTGTGAATATTGCTAACATTAATGCTTGAAACCATTTGTGCTGATTGGGTTGGTACACTATGCATCAGTAGTTACTCTTAGCCCTGTTAGCAGAGACTGGAAAGGGCATGTTGGAATAAAGCCAGGGAAAATTGGAAATGCTCAGCAGGTCAGCAAGCAGCTGTGGTGAGACCGTTGCTTCTCTCTCCACCTATGGACCAGACAGTCAAGATCATGAGAGGCTGCTGCAAATTTTCCTGTATTTCAAAATTCTGGGAAGCCCATCTGTGAGTTTTAAGTCAGTCTGAATCCTGGCTGATTGTTATATCCAGACTGCAGTCAGTTTGTGTGAGGCAGTGAGTTCAGCTACTGGCTTGTCACTGTACTGTTAAAAGCAACTGAAAACTAAGGCTGGGGACTCCTGCCTGTTGTGTTGTTGCTTGTTTCCACAGTTTGTGCTTCACAGAGCTATTAGCATCTCTTTATACTTAAGTGCTGAATGTTACCAGTTATGCTGGATGTGTCCCAATATTGATGGTAATGTGGGAGTTTTTGCAGATCGGCAGCTTGAGGGGCTGGTGCCATTTAGGGAAAGTCGAAATGAGATTGGCAGCAGCAGATAACTCAAGTCAAAATAAAGGGAGTTTGTGCTGCATGAAATGCAAGAAAGCTTCGCAGAATAACCTGTGTTTATGTTTTAATGCAGCAAAGTGTCCAAAGCATTTCACACATCATCAGACAAAAAGCCTGCACCACATGGGGAGATATTAGGACTTGGAACCAAAACCTAGAAAGACAGAATTGCGGATGCCTTAAATGGAAGAGAGAGAATTGGTAAATTAGTTTATTATTCACAAGTACTGAGGTAGAGTGGAAAACTTTGTTCAGTGTACTGTACGTACATTCTGTTAATGCATCAGTGCACTGAGGTAATACAGGGGAAAAGTATTATCAGAATGCAGAATTTAGTGATACGGTTACAGAAATAGTGCAGTGCAGGCAGACAATAAGGTGCAAGGCCATATTGAGGTTAATTGCAAGGACAAGAGTCTATCTTACCGTACCAAGTAACTGTTCGATAGTTCAATCGGTGGAAGCTTTCTTTCAGCTTGGTGCTATGTGCTTTCAGGCTTTTGTATCTTACGCTCAAAGAGAGGGTGGACAAGAGAGATTGTCCAGGATAGTGGGGTCCTTGATTATATTGGTTGCTTTAATGAGGCAGCAAGAAGTGCAGTCAAAGTAGACTGTAGTTTCTTGTAGCCTTGGGCAGAGTAATTGCCATTCCAAGCCATGATAACTATAAGACCGTAAGACATAAAAGAATAAGGCTTTTTGGCCCATTGAGTCTGGTCTGCCATTCCATTACGGCTGTTTTATTTTCCCTCTCAACCCCGATTTCCTGACTTCTCCCTGTAACTTTTAACACCCTGACTAATCAAGAAGCTATCATCCTCCACTTTAATGGCTTAGTACTGCTGACTGTGGCAATGAATTCCAGAGATTCACCACCCTCTGGTGAAAGTGATTCTTCACATTTCCAGCTATACCCTTCCTATCATATCAATGCAGAGATGCCATTATTCTATTGTAAACTCCGCTCTTACCCTGTCAGGATATGCATCACCCAATCCCATCAACTTCAAAGAGTCATCCACAGCTGACTGTTGTACTCGGACTCGTACAGCAGGTCAGACAGGAGAGAGCAAATGGGGATTACCTCTCAGCAAGACTGAAGATAAAAGATGAGGAGTAGATTTAAATGGTGGCAAAGGAGAGAGAGAGTGAAACCGGGAGGAGCGGGGATGAAGTAAAGAGGTGGGAAGTTGATTGGTGAAAGAGATACGGGGATGGAGAAGGGGGAATCTGATAGGGGAAAACAGAAAGATAGAAATAGAAAGAGAAAACAGAAAGCAGAAGAAAGAAGAGAGGGGAGAAGCACCAGAGGGAGATGATGGGTAGGCAAGGAGATAAGGTAAGAGAGGGAAAAGGGGATGGGAAATGGTGAAGGAGGATGGAGCCATTACAGCAGGTTCGAAAAATCGATGTTCATGCCATCAGTTTGGAAGCTACCCAGACAGAATATAAGGTGTTGTTCCTCCAACCTGAGTGTGGGTTCATTGTTACTATAGAGGCCATGGATTGACATATTGGAATGGGAATGGAAGGTGGAATTAAAATGAGTAGCCACTGGGAGATCCCACCTCTTCTGGCAGACAGAGTGTAGGTACTTGGTGAGGCGGTCTCCCAATCTATGTCAGGTTTCACTGATATACAGGAGGCACACCGGGATCATCGGACACAGTATATGACCCCAACAGATTCACAGATGAAGTGTCGCCTCACCTGGAAGGACTGTTTGGGTAGTGAGGGAGGAGGTGAAGGGGCAGGTGTAGCACTTGTTCCGCTAGCAAGGGTAAGTGCCAGGCGGGAGATCAGTGGGGAGGGACGAATGGACAAGGGATTCCTGTGGAAAGCAAAGTGCTTGGTGGTGGGTTCCTGTTGGAGATGGCAGAAGTCCTGGAGAATTATGTGCTGGATGCGGAGACTGGTGGGGTGGCAGGGAGGATTTTTTTCCATAGATGCTGCCTGGCCTGCTAAGTTCCTCCAGCGTTTTGGGTGTGCTGCCTGGATTTCCACATCTGCAGATTTTCTCTTGTTGGGGGTTACCTTACTACACTTTGCCTGGCTGATGATCCAGGTAGATTGATCAAAAATATAAAAATGAGTAAGGGTCAAAATGGAATATGCTGAATTTCTTTAGCCCCGTAAGCAAGATGTTTATGGAAGGAACATCAAAGATTAATGTTTGATTGTTGAAGGTAGTCAGTCTGGAATACATGTATGAGTTCTTTTACACTGTAATGTCTCAGTGGTATTATGACTGGATTAATTATTTAGATACCCAGAGCAGTGTCCTGGGGACACGAGTTCAAATCCTACCACGGCAGATGGTGATAAATTTGAATTAAAAATCTGGAATTAGAAAGTCCAATGATGGCCATTGTTAATTGCTGTAAAGACCTGTCTGGTTCACTAATGTCCCATATGGGAAGAAATGTGCCACCCTGACCTGGTCTGTCTAACATGTGACTCCAGGCCTACAACAATGTTTGACTGAGCTGCCCTGTGAAATGTGTAATAAACTGCCAGGGCAGCAGTTCAGGAAGGCAGATCACCGTCACCTTCTCGAGAGAAAATCAAGATGATGTATAAATAAAAAAATGGACCCATTAGGTTCCGGATGGCTCAGTGTGAACCCTATAGCACAGCACAAGATTATGAAATACGGTTATATCAGGTTCAGGCTCTGGGATCTGCTGAAAGAGCTGATTCTCTGCAGGATGGCTGCGATGGGCCGCACTTAGCTTCTGTAGCACTGTACCCACAAAATGAATTGGCTTTGTCATAGTCACTTCCTCACTGAATGCTCCCTTCAGGATTGTTTTCATGGCTATTCTGAGGAGGAAGGCACTTGAGTGTGATGCTGTACAAGTAGTTGTGTAGGATTTGGGGAGAAAACTATGGTCATTGTAAATCTGGAAGAAAAGCAAAAGAGCTGGCAATATCCAGAAGGCTAGTGGCATCAGTGGAGAGTGAGCTGAAGGAAGGACATTAACTTGAATGCGAACTCTATATGTCTCTATAGGTGCTGCTTGACCTGTTGAGCATTTCTGATATTTTCTGCTTTATACTTGTTGACTGTGAGCTGCAGCCTTCAGGACTTGAAGGGGAGGGTCCTGCGACCTTCTGAGTATTGGAAGAGAGCACAATTGAAATCGCTCAATCTGATTGCTCATGTACATAGATACTTTAGTCAAATGATCTTCAACTAACCCACTCTACCACATCAAGCAGGCTTTTTCCCATTTCCAATATTTCTATCATTTATACGCAGAAATGAGCAAACCAAATCTTTAGCGCTGCTATAATGTTTTTCTGAGCTTGCCTGCAGCAGGATTTTGAAGATTAATCTTTAATTCTTGGAGGGTGGGATCCTAATATGCAGTGTTGAGATGTTTAAGATAATTGGTGGAGCTGGTTGAGTAAAAGGGAAGAGACTTCCTCTTCCGAAGATTCTAGGAAAAGGAGCCCTGCTTGTAAATGTAATGGATTTGAGTCGCAGAAGTTGTGGTACAAATAGTGCAGATGCAGTGTTTTGACCCGAGATACTGAATGTCCATTTCCCTCCACCAGTGCTGCCTGATCCACTGAGTTTTTCCGGCATCTTGTGTGTTGCTCCCGATTCCAGCATCTGCAGTCTTTTATGTGTCCAGAATGATTTTTTAAATCCTGTTGTTGGTGTGTGTATGTGTGTACACATTCTTCCATGGAGTTGTGTGTGTTTGCATGTGTGTGCACACTAATGTGTGTATATGTATGTTTCTCTGTGTGCGTGTGTGTGTGTGTGTGTGTGTGTGTGTGTGTGTGTGTGTGTGTGTGTATATCATTCTGTTGCCATTTTGATGAGCTGTGGCTAACTGCCTTTAGTGCCAGAAAAATTAGCCTAATCTGATTTGTGTGGATTAGACAGGTTTGTGAGGGGGCCCCACAAGTGCTCATCAGCAGGCTGGAGGATCCCTGCTGGCCTTTGATGAGAGTGGTGACTCTGACTGCAAAAAGGAGTTGAAAATGCTGTAGGGAGGAAAACAAGCTTCATTTACTTATAAAGGGATCTGTCATTACAACAATAGGATGCAAGCCAAAAAAGATGGATAGAGACAGAAGCCAGAGAGAGGAAAGGACCACCAGTTTCTGTCATATCACAGGCCCTTAAAGTAGTGGGAGCTGAGCGAATGGGTATTTTACCAATTCGTCTGCAAACATTATTTTTTTTCTTTGGGTTCTTCAAATCACCAGGAAAAGGTCAGATTCATTAAGTGCTACGATGAGCTTCAACTATTTACTGGTTAAACACTGAAAAAGAAACCAGCCCTTGATAATATGTGTTGCAGACACCTTACTAATTGATAGATTACATTAGAATGAGTTTTGGCTAAACATGCCTGAGAAAGTAAGTAACTGAGACAAAGCATGCACTCCAGTGTTTCAGTCTCAGGGACTGAATTGAACTCTTGTGAGATACTTCATGTCTGGGGATAGATCTATGGATACACAACCATGGGGATAGATCTGTAGGGTACACAAACTCATATCAGAAAAACATGGACAGCCCTCTGGTGCCTCACCCTAGTGTAGTTTTCTTACTGCAGTTTCTGCATTGCAGCCTGCATCTTGGGTGAGCCATTCCATTGCATTAGCCAGCTCTCGGTTCCTGAGATTGGCTGTACTCCTGGGTGATTCTGCGTGAATAATACCTTGACCATGGCCGTTTTGGCAGAGATCAAGGGCAAGGGTGTTGTGATGCATTATTTCTGGGAGGTGGGACGATATAGAGCGCAGATGGTGGTGGCTGAGGTGGTGGGGTCAATCAAAGTTGGTGGATTGACTGGTTTCAAGTAAGTAAGTAATAGTGAAACAACGAATTAACAATAACAGCCTGACCTGTTTTAAAGTTGGTGATGTTATGGATAGCAAGCGAGGTTGTCTAGGGCTATATATCAGATGGAAAGTTGGGTGAAACAATAGCAAATAAAATTTAATTCAAAACAAGTGAGCATTGAATGAAAGAAAACAAGGTAATGTCTGGGGCAGATCTCTGCCTTTGGCCTGGAGTTCTTGTGGGCTTGCTGGAGGTGGGTCATCATTTCCATTGGTGAATGCACTACTCAATGTGCCTCTGACCAGTCCATTCCAGAAAGGGACCAGTCTGAGGTCCGGTACTTGCCAAATCAGTTGAAGCAACAGGAGAAGCATGTAAACCTATCAGTGGCCTTGAGAGTAGGAGATTAGGGTGCCCAATGAATATGGAACTGGAGGTGGCTTCACTGCTCAAGTCCAAGCTCATGATCAACAAGTTTCCTAAGTGAACTATTGAAGACAGTGGTCATAGCCAAGCAGTAATCCAGCAGAGATACAGGCCATTCAGTCTACCATATTTGTGCTGACCATCAAGCACCCATCTATCCTAATCCAATTTACATGGTGCATAGTTTTCTATTTTTTACCATTTCAAGTTGTAAAGTACTGGTCTAGGTGCTTCTTAAAAATGGTGAATTTCATCACCTATACCTGCCTCCAGTGTCAAGATAAGGCTTTTCATGGCCTTTCTGTGAACTTTTGTAGTCAGAAGTCTTTGTGTTGCTGGTGGAAGATGATGGTCTTATAGGTGTTCAGTGTAGGGCTTATCCTCATGTAGATGAGTAGACAGTGTGTTGGAGTGCAGCCTCCAAAAGTGCATATTCACAAGTATCACCTGTACACCCCAACTTGGCCATTGTGATGACCTTGGTATGCAATGTAGTCACTCTGCACTGAACAATTTCCCATTAGTTCTGCAGATTGATTTTACTCAAATTGGAAGTTTGTGAGATGCAATGTTGTGTCAAGAATGGTTGTGAAAAGCGTTGTGGCAATTTTGCAGCATTGTTTGATACCAGTTTTCATTAAGGTTCATTTTCTTGTAGTCCCGTTAAGAACAGACTTTACATAACTAACCACTGAACCAGATTCAGCAAATATTCCTGCTGGACTGCAGATGCTGGAATCTGGAGCACAAAACAAACTGTTGGAGGAACTCAAGTCAGCCAGCTTCTGTGGAGAGAAATGGATAGCTGATGTTGTGGGTTGAGCCCCTGCATCCAGTCCAGATAAAGGGCCTCAATTTGAAACGTTGACTGTTCATTTACCTTCATAGATTCTACATGACTTGCTGAGTTCCTCCAACAGCTTGTTTCTTGCTCCACCTTTTTAAATCTGCCTTGGGGCTAGAATATTTTTGGAGACTAATTTTGTCTGATTTGACTCTACTTTCAATGCCCTGGGATGCCTAACTGTGTTAAAAATAATATTCAAATGCAGAATGCTTCTCCCAGTTTTATAGCCTTTTGTGTGATGGAAGATCTTTTCTGGGGAGGTATCTGAATTCCATTGATTCTATGTTTGAGAGAGGAGAGGGAGAGAAGAGAAGTTCTAGATGTGTAAACATGCCTTACAGTATATTTGATTTGAAATCAAATTTATTATTATAGTAGGATTGTAGTTACAAATGAATGTTTACTAGTTTTCTAAAGCATGTAACTCAACGCAGAATAGAGGTGAGCTTGTAAATGGTCATTTATTTTACAATTTTGCAAGTGTTTTCAGATTTTGTTTTTGCTCTCAGAATAACAACTGAACAAGCTAATTAGACTCATAAATCATGCCCTCTACTTGTATTAATTTGAAAATTAATTAATGAAATAATGATTGCATCTTTCCCAATAAATATTTTACCTAAATGCAGAGAGCAGTAAATCACAAAATGATGCCTTTTAGCTACATAAAACTACTGCTAATATTTAACCCAATAGTCTCAAGTAGGAAATAAGTTGGGTATATACAGTCCTTCTAATTATATTTCAAGTAATATTATTATATTATATCATGTTATAAAAAGTAGCAAGTTTGTTTTCTAATCATCACCTTCAGAACACTGACTGGGTTTATTGTATACTGGGATAAAGCATTCTATTTTGAGGCAACAATAGAATGGGTGGTAATCCTTTGACTTTTGTCCATGGGATTTCTCAACAAAAAAAAGGGTTAATTATCGCCTACTGTAGCTCTTTGACTAACAAAAGACACAGGTCTCCTTTCTTCCTTTCTGACTTACTGTAGGGCCTTTGAAATACGATAGTTTAATCGGCTACACCTTCTGTATGACAATTTATGCATGCAGGGTCCTTCAATAGGTTTCTCATGTTGCTGGGAACCTTACAGCAATGAGGAGATATGACCTTTCGACTGGGTATGTGATCCAGCCTTTTCTTATGAAAATCCAGTACACGATGATTCACTTTGTACCTCCTCACATCACTATCGAGCTTCATACAGAATCTATTTTAATTTTCTCTTTTGTATCAAGATATCTGCAAACTCCTTCATTATTTGTTTTGATACGGCAATGCAAAAGGAGCATGAGGGGAATATTTACATTTTTGTTGTTTGAAGTTTTTGTGGGAGTAAAGAGAACAAAGTTGAAATAGACGAACATAAATGCAACGGGGTTAGGAAGAGGAGATATTTGGGGTTTGATGCTTCCCTGTGTTTGTCTGGGGTGATAAGCATCAGCTGTTCTGAATTCCCATGTATGAAGAGAAGACTGTCAGCTGTCAGTCAAGGTGACAGAGAAAACTAGGGTTTGCAGAAACTGATGGCAAATCAGGGAAAAAATAAAGGCCATTTGGATTGTTTGTTACGTTTCTTCTCCCACCTTACTTCCCACAGTGGCCCAGTGGAATAGACCAAAGGTATCAGATACAAGGACTCCACTCCAGACCCACTCCACCCACGAGCTCTGTTCCTCTTTACAAATCTTAGTCCTTTTTTAAAAATGTGCCTCCTGCTCTTTCCTCCCTCAGGGGCATCAAAAATAAAAACAAAACTGAAAAGCAGAACAATAAACAAAGCTGCCTGGTTTTCTACAAGTCATTTCTCATGCCTGGGGTTCTTGATATCGTGGTTCTTCAACATCTTTAGCTGTCAAACCTGTTTGCATTTTTCATCATTCTGTGGCATTTTCTTCTGCCGTAGAGCATGTGGCTTTGTTGTGTGTACTTCTGCCGTATAATTATGACAGAGAGCAGCCTTCCACTTGCTGGGTATCAATCACTGAAGGGGTAACCCAATTTTGGCAGATCAAGCAAACGAGATTAAGGTGTAAACCACTAAAGGCACAGAGGCTCAGGGAAACACTCAAGGCGTCCTTTGAGAAGCAATCCTGCAAAGTGTTGCTCTTTAGAAGTGGCAGGATAGATCGGTTCGGGATGTGAGTCAGCTCTGCATACCTACGGCAATTTTTCTTTGAGGGAAGAAAAAAGTTCCTTTTTCCACCCCTTCCTGCACAGTATGACCCAGGGCTGGCCTTTCTGTGTTTGAGCTGATTTCATTTTGATTAACATTAAAAAATAATACCTGTAGGCATATAATTTAACACTTATACTCACAGGCATACAAGCAAGAGTTATTTGTTTAAGACAAGCGATTGCCATTTAATTGTGAAGCCTCACACTAAGTCTGACAGGCATTTATTTATTTATTTATTTATTTACTCAGTGGCCTGCTGTTAACCCTCTGATAGCTGCACCAGTCATGAGTTCTGACAGGGTTTGCTTTTAAATCATCTGAATTTTTCACATGATCATTTCTCTCAATGAATGTGCAGAGTGATTAACAATCCTCGTGACTGCTGCAAAAAGGTTACCAGACACACATTTGGGGAAATTGGAGTGCGGCTTCACTTTAACAGTGCAGAGTGCTGGTAGATATTCATTCAGGAAATCAGAAGGCAGGGCCGGAGTAGAGCTTTGAAAAGCAAACTAAATCGAATTTGATAGAATAAACTGGAGTCCTTATATGTTTGTCATTATTGGAACCCACAGTGAAATTTTGCTGCTCCTTATATTTATCTTATGGAGCTCTGTTTGGCCACGAACAGCCACTGGGCTAAATGGCCTATGAATTAAAGTGACTGTCATAATATTAGAACAAGCAGGGCAGATCTGGGCACTGTGGACTCCCACAGTCAGAAGGTGAAGAGTGTCCAAAAATTTGTTAAGGGTGTTGAATAAAGGATCAACCTTAGCTTGACTTTGACAAGAACATATTTGAACCTGTGAAGTAATTTCATGGAATCTATTAGCCCAGACAACAGATGTTGCCTTTGTTTTGCATTGCACCTGCAAGGCAGCATTCCCTCAGTGCTGGACTCACAGTGTGCGGCACAATTGTACCCGAATGTCAGTTTGGGACTTGATGCCACGGTGGCTTGTGATTCAGAGCAATTGTAGTACTCACTGAGGTACTGTTGTCACTTTTAGGGGTTTTCTAGTGTTTATGGATTCCCTACGGCAGCAGAGGGAGGTCTATGATGGGATCCATCTACCAGTGGTGAGCTTGATGACCCGAGTGTCAATTCCTTATAGAATTGGTTTTATTATCACATGTTGTGGCATGTTTTGCGGCAGCTGTACAGAACAATACATTAACAAAATTACTTTAATTACAATAAGAAATATAAAAAGGTAGCAAATAGTGTTCATGGACCATTCAGAAATTTGATATCGGGCGGTAAAAGCTGTTCCTAAAATATTGAGTGTGTGCCTTCAGAATCCTGTATTTCCTCCCTAATGACAGTAATGAGAAAAGGGCATGTCCTAGGTGGTGAGGGTCCTTAGTGATGGGTGGTGCCTTATTGAAGATGTCCTTGGTGGTGGGGAGCTAATACCTATGACAGAGCTGCCAGAATTTATAACCCTCTGCAACTTTTTCCAATCTTCATACCAGACGGTGATGCAACCAGTCAGAATGCTCTCCACAGTACAACTGTAGAAATTTGCTCGAGTTTTTGGTGACATGCCAAATCTCCTCAAACTCCTAATGAAATGTAGCCGCTGACATGCCTTCTTCATTATTACATCAATGCTGGGCCCAAGATAGATCTTCAGAGATGTTGACACCCAGGAACATCAAGCTGCTCACTCTTTCCACTGCTGATCCCTTGATGAGGACTGGTGTACGTTCTCTCAATTTCCCCTTCCAGAAGTTCCCAATCAATTTCTTGGTCTTACTGATATTGAGTGCAAGGTTATTGTTCCACATTTTCTGAGAATAATTACCTTATTTTAGAATTAATTGGACAAAAGTCAAAAAGCTATAAACCAGTCACCTTAGGTATTTCAGTAGGCTTCTGTCACCTCATTTTAGATCAACTAATTTGGCTGAAGTGTGCAATGATGCTCCTTGGTGATGATGCCTGTAAGCAGAGGGTCAGATTTCACATGAATGCAGTCAGAGCTCAACTCCAGAACCATTTCCATGTTGTCAGGCTGGCAGAATAGTATCAGATTCTGGGTCATGCTGGAACTTCAACTCATCACGGGGTAGGCCAAAGCTGTGGATTAACAGCCAAGCGATATGTGCAAGGGGACACAAAGTGAGAAAAGGCCACGCAGGCTCTACTAGGGAACTCCAGGAATTGAATGAGAATCAGGTGGGGAAAGTGGAAAGTGGAGTTAACATCTCAAATCCTGCGGTTTGATAAAACTGATGTTAGGTTGGGTGCAATCCATTCATGTATTGACAAGCAGTTACCAAATACTGGAGATTAAGAGACTGCAGATAGTGGAACCTGGAGTAACACAAAACAAGCTGGAGGGAATCAGCAGGTTGCACAACATCCCAGAGATGAAAGCAATTGTTGCTGTTTCATGACAAATTCCTGCATTAGGATGCACTGGACTCTGATGATGGGGAAGGGGGAATAATGAACTGAAGTGGTTTGCCAAAAACAATATTTGTATCTTGCACTGCTGGAGGTGTTCCCTGGGACTTAGTGTGCAGGACATGTGCAAAATGATTTGGGGGACATTATTAAGAAAACGATGATGAAATTTTGAGATCAATAAAGTCTAGAAGCCACTTAGAGGCATAGAAGGAATTTTGCCCAGAGATCATAACACTCTGGCCAGGAATCTGAGCTTGGCTGGACTCAACTACATAGCTGACTTATCTCCTCAGCCATAACTCAGTTGTGCTGGCTATAAACTGAAATTACTTAAAAATCTTAATAATTGAATGACTGAGTGTGGTTTATGTGATCTTGAGCTTAGATGTTGACTGAATATATCGAAGAGTCCAGAAAAATTGAAGCCTTTTCAAAGCATTCTTCCAAATCCTTTCACAAACTTCCTGAGCAACATTCTGTGTCATCATATCTGATGTGATTACTCTGGGCTTTAGCCAATTGCTATAGACTTGCCCACCTAGTATGCTATTAACTGCAGATTTTGATTCATCATTAATACAGTTATAGGACATGAATCTTCAGTATAGGGTGTCAGTCAATAATATTATAAGCATAGAACCCATTCTGGACACTATCAATTTCTAAATCTTTAAGGGGAAACTTATTCCAGCTGTTAGTTCATTGATCATTTTTTAGTGTTTCCAGTAAAATAGGTAGACTTATTATGTTCAACTTGCTTTGGTACTGAACAGTTGTGAAAATTTTTAGTTGTGAGGACACCGTAAAACTCAGATATTTCTTTCAGAATCTAGATCAACAGTGGAACTTTTTGTCAGTGTTATACACAGCCCCATAAAGCACCAGGACCTCCGAAACATCCATGCCAAGTGTGGAGGATTTCCTAGCTATTCAGAATGACTGTGTGTTATGAAACGACTGTAGTTTAGTGCAAAGTAAAGGAATGTAAGGTTCAAAAGATGAGTGTCATCTCAATCACTGTAGAACCTTTGTTAAAAATTTTAAAGAAGAGAAGTAGAAAAGGATCTACCTAGTGAATACCATTAACTATGGTCAATTTAATTGCCCATGGGTCATTTGACACAAGGTTATGTGTTTTACTTTTAAACCAGTAGGTGACATTTTTAACCAAGTGTGGTAATGTCTCAATTGTATTTTAGAAACACATATTCATTTAAGTAGGGAAAAAAATCTTCAGCACTTGCCGGATGGGGTGGGGGAGATTGTGTAGGGTTCTATGGATGAACAAAGCATTGGTCAAAGGTCCAGAGAGTTAAATACCTCCTTAATGTCCATTCTGAAGCCTGGCACATGTTACTACCTGGCCTTCTGACCCTGAGTCAACCCACATATAAAAGATTGTCCCTTGTCTACTTCACACTCGACTGATAAATGATGGCACTCCCTCTCTGAAGGAACTCCATAGACTGTTGTGTAAGAGGTCACACTGTTGGGAGGAAATTATCATCTGTTTTACTTAACAAGAAACTAGAACAGCATTTGAAAGAAGTAATAGATCTCAAGTAGCCATTGAGATCTTCCTATAACTTCCCACAAATAAATCAGAATGGAGCAACCTTGTGTTGCCCTGATGATGCCTCTGTCTGCTCTGATGCTGGTTGCTGCTGTTGGACAGCTGTGTCACATACTGCTAAGTATTTTTCTGGAGCAGGAGACTGAACACTTTGGGCTGTTTGACTGTTACCTGATGTCAAGTTCACAGCACTCTAATAGTTGAGCATCTTGCTCGGCGTGGACGTTGGGTTGAGGGGCCTGCTTCCATTCTGTATTTCTTCACGAGTATTCACCCAGCTTCACTGGACCATATTTGGATTGAGCCCTCTCCCCAACCAAAGATTCCAAGTGTACTGAGTTAAGTAGAACAAGTCGAAAACAGGGTTTTTTCCATTATAATGCTCTACAAAACAGTCATTCTGTAGAACTGTAGGAAGCCCCAACGACACAGGAGAATAACGCTACAGAGTTGGGACAATTCATTCCTTGCAGAAAGGACAGGACCTGATACAGAAAGTACTCCTACGGACAAAGATGCCATTAGAAAGCTGTTCAATGTTGCTGCAAATGGCAGAGAAAGAAGAACTAAACTTTTAATGGACAATATTTGTGGTAAAGAAATGTTTTTGACAAGTCCCTGGATAAACACATTTAACGGTGTACTGAATTGCTGATATATCATTTTCAATGACCTCATTAGTGTCAGTTAATTAAAACTTTCAGCACTTGACTTTGATGCTGTTGCAGCCCAAAAAATAGAGTTCTGATTGGACCGACACAAAGCTGATTGTACTAATGAATAGCAGCAATTTCTAATGGAACCGAATTATACCTGCTTCTTGCAACTCAGATAAAATATTATTAAATTCATGGCAACTTTGCATAAAGCAAATTAATCAGCTGCCCGTGCTTTCGCTTCATAATAATCTCTAGTGCTTATTGATCATGTTTTTAACGCAATTTTGAAAGCGCGTGCATCAGGTTCTCGCTAATTAAAGCCACAACTTCAGAAAATGCCATAATAACGGTTAATTAGGAGGATGCTATTTTCAACATAATTTGCTAATTAGTCACTGAGCTAGTACAGTGTATCTCCCTAATTACAGCGAGGACTGAGCGTTAGGCACTTGTGACTGGAGTGCAAATGACACCATTATGGGGTCCTGCGTTACGATTCCTCTGCAAACGGTTAATTGCCCCTCTTTCTCTTTTGATATTGCGACAGAAAAATAATAATCTTGAACTCATGTCAAAAAATAGTTGTAACTGAGATGATGGAATTCTTTTTTATAATTGTTTTTTTTTGGCAGGGAAATGGGAAAGAGGGATCACAGGTTTCATTTCTTGTTATAAACTTCTTACAGGTTTTCTTGGCTTCTTAATGGATCATGTATACTCCCAGAAACCAGTGGCAGTCTTGTTGGCTGTCCAATTGTGGGAGCCTTCGTGTGGGGCAAACAGCTAAACAGCTTTGCCTGACCCCCAGAGACAGGCCCTTCTACAGCAGGCTGACTGCCTTACGAATTGGTGGGGTGCAAGCTCTTAAAACTGGATCTTCAACTTGCCCTCACATCATTTTCCTGGTGCGAGGTAAACACAAGGAATTGTCTCGGTGTATGGTGTAACAATGGTTAAGTTCCTGTTTGCTTACAATTCTCGTTCTTATTCATCCCAGGCCATTGATATCAAGTATTATGCCCCTAATGACAAACTGACTAGGACAACAGGCCATACTGAGGGTTGAACCCAAGACCTGCATTGTCTATATAATTCATTGAAGCTACTTATGGAGTCAAAAGAATCTTCTTTTCAAGGGGAGAGGAGGAAAGGAATGCATATTTAATCCAATAATAAATGTGCCTTAGTCCAGTGTTAGAGTCACTTAAAGAAAATCTTATTACAAATGTCCCTGTTTAAATAGCATGAATGA
This sequence comes from Mobula birostris, assembly GCF_030028105.1. Classification (NCBI taxonomy): domain Eukaryota; kingdom Metazoa; phylum Chordata; class Chondrichthyes; order Myliobatiformes; family Myliobatidae; genus Mobula; species Mobula birostris. Next base: position 102,144,210 of record NC_092376.1, read on the forward strand.
TAGTAAATCACATTGGGAAATGCACAGACGGCTCTCATTGCTATGCTGTGAGGGATTATAATTAATAGAACCTTCCTCAACTTCTGTGCAACTGCCTTTTAGCTGTTGTGACTGACAGTGTTATGACTCAATCAATGTGACTTTGATGTAATTATAGCTGAGTAAAATCCAGCAAAAATTATATTTTGCATTAGATTCACATTTTGTCATCCAGATTCTGATGTTTCAAGGGCAGTCATATTGGGTTGCCTCTATCATTCCACTTTAGGAATACCACTTTGCAGCAGGAAATTTTTAATTTCAATTCCTTTACCCCCTATAAGCTTGTACTCATCTAAAATGCTGCTACTTAAAACCCCCAATGAGTTGATAGGACTCTCCAGCCCTGATATCAGCTGATTGTCGAGCAATGCCTTGATTTTGAATTCTTCATCATTATCTTCAACAAATCCATGCCTGTCGTCTGACTTGTACCAAATCCTGCAGTTGTGTGGGTCTCTGCAGTTTGTACACCCCTCCTCATCTGTCTTCTTTACCATTTCCAATTACTGTTAGTCCACTACTGACAGCCACACCTTCAAGTGACCAGACCCTAACATCTGTAGTCTCTTCCCTAAACCTCTACATATTTTAGTTCATCTTCTCTTTTGAGAAGCAGTTGAGAAATTACTATGCTGACAGGCACTTTGTCGTATGAACAAATATTAGACAGACTCACTGGTTTTTAGAAGAATGTGGGACAATTTGATTGAAAAATATAAGACCCTGAGGAGTCTTGATGGTACATATGGAGGGGATGTTTCCTTCTGTAGGGGAACATAAAACTAGGGGGATCACTGTTTAATTATAAGGGTTGTGCATTTAGGACAGAGATGACATGAAGAAGTATTTTCTGGAGGATCATGAATCCTTTGAACTCTCTTTCTTAAAGGGTGGTGGAAGAAGTACTTGAGTATTCCTGATAAGCAAAGAGTAAATAGTAATTGGTATACTGTTGCCACATGTACAAAGATACTGTGTAAAACCTTGTTTTGCAAGCTATCTATACTGCTCATTTCACCATATAGGTACACGGAGGGGTTGTACAACAGGATAGAAGTGATCTCTGAGCTTGGTGGTATGTGATCTCTGAGCTTGGTGGTGTGTTATCTCTGAGCTTGGTGGTATGTGTTCTCTGAGCTTGGTGGTGTGTTATCTCTGAGCTTGGTGGTATGTGTTCTCTGAGTCTGGTGGTGTGTGATCTCTGAGCTTGGTGGTGTGTGTTTGCTGAAGGTTGCTGTGGGTGAATGGGAATATAGAGTTGAAACTGCATTTAGACCCACCATGATCTTATTGAAAGGTGCAGCAAGCTTCTCTCTCCTGTTCCCTTCTACTTCCTCTCAAGGTGTAACCAAAGCCAACAGTCTTGTTACTTTGGTTAACTTCTCACCTACTTCCTGCTCGATGTTCCAAACAAGGCAACTACTGTACCATGTAAAGCTTTATCTAAAGATAAATTGTTGTCATTGAGACAACACCAAGAATTTACATTGATGTCTTTATTTGCTTCATTCTATTTGTCAGAAAAGTTTCTAAATTGCTATGTGAACTTAATTGCTATTAAGTGTGCCATACCATATTGATACTGTATAAGTGAACAGTTGTTATTGTATAAGCAGCAAGATCCAACCAATTGCATATAATCAGAGACACACTTGCTTGATAATGATGGTTTGACTGAAGTAGTAATGTTAGTTCAAAGTACACTGTGTTACCATATACTATCAAAGTACAATGTGTTACCTTATGTTACCTTGAGATTCATTTTCCTGTGGGCACTTGTAGAAAAATTAAAGAATACAATAAAAATTTTGAAAAACTGTACAAACTGACAAAGACTGACAAATGATCAAAGTGCAAAAGAAGAGAAACTGCAAATAAAAGAGATAACATGGAGAACATGAGTTGCAAAGAGTTCTTGAAAGTGAATCTAAAGTTCATAGCAAGGTCACAGAATCACTTCAGAGTGGTAATGAGTACAGCTGTTCACACCAGTTCAGAAGGCTGATGGTTGTAGGGTTATAAGTATTCCTGAACCTGGTGGCGTGGGACCTAAAGCTTCTGTACCTCCTGTCCGAAGGTAGTAATGAGAAGAAAGCACGGCCTTGATGGGTGGGGTTTTTGATGGGCAATGCTTTCATGTAAATATACTTGGTATTGGGGAGGCCTTTGCCTGTGATGGACCAGATTGTTTCCATTACTTTCTGTCGTCTTTTCTGTTCCTGGGCATTGGTGTTTTGATACCAGGCCATGATGTAACTAATTAGGATACTCTGCTCTCTGCATCGATTTAAGTCTGTCAAAATTTTTGGTGACATGCCAAATCTATGCACATTTCTAAGAAAGTCGAGGCGTTGTCATGCCTTCTTTGTGATGCCACTTATGTGCTGTTCGCAGGAAAGATTTCGGAAATGGTGATACCAAGAAATTTAAAGCTATTGATCCTCTTCACCTCCAATCCTCTAATGACGACTGGCTCATGGACCTCCGGCTTCTTCCTCCTGTAGTCGATAATCAGCTCTTTGGTTTTGCTGACATTGAGTGAGAGGTTGTTGTTGTGATACCACTCAACCAGATTTTCATTTTCCCTCCTATATGCTAATTCATCACCATGTTTGACTTGGCCTACAACAGTGGTGTGTCAGCAACTTAACTGGAGCTGCACTCAGTCACATAGTCATAGGTATAAAGTGAGTAAAACAGGGGCTAAGCAGACAGCCCTTTGGTGCAGCTGTGCTGATGGTGAGTGTGGAGGAGATGTTGCTGCCAATCTGAACTGATTGGGATCTATCAGTGAGGAAATCGAGGATCCAGTTACACAGGAAGGTATCAAGGCCTAGTCTACAGAAGAATTCCCTGCTGTCCTTTGAAGAGCTTTCTAGGATTTTAAGACCAACCTGAATGAATAACTGATGTAGTCAACAGAAATAAAAAAGCAGCAGACGCTGGAAATCTGAGACCCAAACAATACCGAAAACAGTCAGCAGGTCAACAGTGTCAGTGGAGAGAAAAGCAGGGTTAATAATTCAGGTTGAAGATTCTTCATTCGAAATTGCAAAGAGAAAAAAAATTAAACATTTTCTGTGTAGCAGAGACAAATCTATGAATTGAGGCAGGGCTGCAGGGAGGAGCTTTGAGAATGTTTAGATAGAAATAGAAGGAATTCACTCAGCCTTGTTAATGGATCTGACAATGTAGCTTGGCTAAAGCATCATAACACTGCGATCATATGAAAACATGGGATCTGGGGATTTGAAGAATGCAAATTTTGACTGCAGAAGTCTCCTTGAAAAGGTGGAAAATCCTTTTGCAGTTTACAACAATTATACTGTACATCAGTTTGTGAGAGAGAACTGAAGAAGTTGCCTGTAAATTTCTGTTAAGCTTTACTCTGTGAATGTGAGCTCAGTGCAAAACAAATTCACTGGATCTGAAGTGGAATTAAAACAGCACTTTAAAGACAAGGATCAGCAATGTGCCTCCAGGAAAATCTGTTGGTAATTCCAGGGTGGGGTCCTGTTGGAATTATGTGTGTGTTAGGGATGGGCTGGGTGAAGTAGGAGAGTCTGAGCCTGGGGAAGGATCAGCTGCCTTGTGACCCTGATGCCCCCATACACAGCTGGGGACAGATGGAAGACTAGTGCAAATCAATAAGTGTCAGCCTCACAGATGGGCAAGCAGGCGGTGTTCATATCCTCTCCCCCATCTCCTTGCAAAAGGAAATCGATGAGCCCTCCATGATAGGCAAAAAGGATGATGCAATCTGACCATCACCTCCCCCCACCCCTCTGCTTCCAACCACGTCTGCAAGCAGGGACTGTGGATATTAATGAGGAACACAGTGTGTTAAAGCCAGCTCTAATTAATGTACTACAGCACGTCTGCAGTGCAATTTGCAGACAAGCAAGGAAAAGCCTTGTTTTGGAATGAGGTCGCAGTCCTGAATCCTGGGGTTTCACAGCCGCGCTCTGACCTCAACATGATCTTTTCTGGAGCAACCCAGTGATAATAAAGGAAGGGCATGTCACCTTGCTGTTGTCTTGATAGCCTCTAAATGGACCGATTTAAAACCCAGTCAAGGTCTTGCTGGTCAGCCCCAGAACAGCTGTGAGCATTGAAGGCAAATGAATATTATATTCAACGCCAGCTAATCATCACCATGGCCAAATGGTGTCTGACTGGGAGACAGTGGGAGGGGTCATTGTGAAATGGTGTCTGACTGGGAGACAGTGGGAGGGGCCATTGTGAAAAGCACAGCTTGCAAACTGGCAAAGTGCAGCCTGTTTTTTTCCCCTTCAATAATCTCCGGTGTGAGCTTTCCATAAGTAAAAGCCTTCAAACCTTCAGCCTGCTTCTTACACGATCGTCTGAGTATTATTTTCCTCACCCTATCACATCACAATCCTCACAGTCAGTTAATACGGCAGGCAAATAGAAGCCAAAGTGAACAGTTCACAGGCATTCATTATGTATTTGTTAGTATTACACATTAAGGAACAAATAACAACAAATGTCACTGGATTTTGCCAGTTGGACCGACTCCACAGTGCTTCTCTATGCTGGTTGATGTTTTCATCTCTTGAGGTTGAAGAGGGGCACCCCTTTTGTGAACTGTAGAGCAAGCTAAAGCACTGTAAACAACAAACACCTGCCTTTCTAGAGGGCCATGATACTTCACAAGAATGTTATCATTATGAAATAAGGAGATATTTGGTGGAAAATTAAAAGATTGGTGAACATGCTGCGTATTAGTGAGCTTTGCAGAAGTAAAGCTACCTAAGTGGAGTGATTACATCTTAATAAATAGGTTGTATTGTCAGTAGAAATTTTAAAAATGGCAAAGTTCAAAATAAATCTCTTATCAAAGTACATATAGGTCACCATAAACAACCCTGAGATTCGTTTTCTTGTGGGCATACTTAATAAATTTGTAAATATATAATAACCATAACAGAATCAATGAAAGACCACTTTCCTAGGTATTCAACCAGAGAGCAGAAGACAACCAACTATGCAAATACAAAAAGAAAATAATAATACTAATAATAAATAAATAAGCAATAAATATCGAGAACAAGATGTGAAGGGTTTTTGAAAGTGAATCTATTGGTTGTGGGAACATTTCAATGATGGGGCAAGTGAAGTTAGCTCCATTTGGTTCAAAAGCCTGATGGTTGAGGGGTACTAACTGTTCTTGAACCTGGTGGTATGAGTTCTGAGTCTCCTCTATCTTCTTTCGGATGAAATTCCAAATGCAGATGCTGGAAATCCTAAACAAAAGCATTGCTGGAAATGCCCAGATGGTTGAGAGAGAAACAGGGTTAATGACTTAGGATGAAGACCCCTCAACAGAAGTTGAAGAGAGAGTCTGCTCAAACTGGTTCAGATTTTATAGCATGACTGAGCTGGTAGAAATTTCAGAGAGGATAGTCAAGAGCCATGGAACAGAGGATTTTAAACTCAAAAGTGCTCATGTAGGTCAGCAAGGTCAGGATGCTGTGTGAATGGGACTTGGTATATGTTAAGACATACAGTAGATAAAGGAGTTCCGGGTGATTTTAAGCCAGATAGAATACAGGAGCATGATAGCAAGGTATTGGATAAAAATCACTTTCAAGCCAATGATGTTTTTGTTTGGATCTGATTGTAAAAGTTCCCATTACTGAATGTTGTTCTTCAATGGTGTTGGTATATACATTAATCTATGTATATAAGTCATCTTATGTACTTATATTAATTGAGTTTTTTATTATTGTGTACTTTATCTTATTTTGTTGTGCTGCATCGGATCTGGCGTAACAATTATTTCATTTTTCTTTACACTCGTGTACTGAAAATGACAGTAGACAATCTTGAATCTAGAATGGTGAACAATCATCGAACAAAGCATATAAGCAGCGGACAAGGACATGCGTTACATAGAGATGGCCCTTTCTCAGCACTGCTACTCAGATGTTTCCAATGGGTAGACCTTGGTGTTTGCTTGTCCAACACCAGGTTCCTGAAACAGTCTTGAGCTCTCTCATAGGAAGAGGTTTTTGGTGGACAGAGGAAAACATTCAATAATGTTCTCCTTGAATCTGTGCAATACTCTCACCAGCTCCTGGGAAGCTCAGACCCCAAGGAGGAGCATTTGGAATGGTATTGTGAACTTTGAGTCTATGAGTTAGGAGCCAAAGGAGTCTAGTAGAAACTATAAAAGGAGTACATCATGTCACCGACTACCTCATGTCCTGTCAAGTACATCCTGCCCACCCTGATTCTACAGGGCTGACACTGAACCCGCAGAATGAGAGTGAAGTGAATCATTCTTGATTTCAAAGCAGCATCTAAGTACTAAGTGTGTCTGCAGAATGAACCCAAATAAAATCTGGTCTAGCCAATCATAAAAAGGAACTTCATGGTCTCTTTAAAATAAAATCACCTGGGAAAAGTAATGAAGTGAGGGTGTATAGTGTGACTATCTCTTTGCTTATCTTCTACGTCAGAGGAAAGCTGATGGTTTATCTGCACCGTGTGAAGATTAGACTGTTGATGCAATATAGTGTGAAGATTCAATTGTTTACATGGATATATTTGGGACAACAAATGAAGATCTGCAGAGCCCAAACTGGGAGCAGATTCAGTAATGTCGAACTTGACAGAATATGTCCAAACAGATTTGGTAGTACCACCCACTAGCCATAACTGCAAATAAGATTCCAAAATAAGAATTCTGACTCCCCACATTCTTACTCAGACATCAATCCTTCAGTTCAGCTGAGGCTACGTCCACACTAGATCACATACATCCGTAACTGAAGCTTTTTCTCTTCGTTTTGACCGTTCATTCACACTGAAACGGCGTTTTCCTCTCCCGAAAATGGAGCTTTTCTAAAACACCCTCCAGAAATTTCAGAACAGACGACACCAAGACTGAAGCCAGAAGAGTTAGAAATGTACTCACCAAATATTTGACCCATAACTTACTGAATAAATAAGTATACTCACTTTGCCCTGTTTTCTGTCCTTGCTTGTATGAAGGTGGTTTACTTAGTTATGTAAGTACTTCTCTGACAATACAAACGTTTGTAGATGTGTAACAGCCTATAGAAACATTGTATGGAAATACAATATAACACAGATGCAGACATGTTTTGTACATTTAACAAGGTGCTCTATTAATGCAACAGAGTTAGTCAGTTTTTCAATGTTCGTCGTCAGCTGGGTCATGCTGTGGATCCCTCATCAGCCAACTCAGAACCCAAAAAACTAGAGTAGAAATACATCTTCCTCCATCCCACAGGAGTGCCCAAGAAAAAGGCTCTTTAAACACTTGAATCTTCACACTGTACTGTATAAACAGTCTAATCTTCACACTGTACTGTATAAACAGTCTAATCTTCACACTCTGCAATATAAACACTTCAGCTTTGCACTGATTTATAACATAAGCAAAGGGATCTTCACTCTATACAATATGAACTATATAATATTCAGGGCTGATTTCATATTGTTGTACATATGAAATGTTTACGCCTCACCATACTGTTTTATTGGATGATGAAATAGTTAAATTTTCACACTATTATCAAACTGAAGTACTGTGGTGACACTGTCTAATACAAACACCCTGTGTGACAACACTAATGTGCAGAATAAACAGTCTGATACTTGACTCCGAGATAATCTTGGAATCACAAATCCACAGAGTCACTAAGAATGCTTATTACCACTTCTATAATGTTGTTTAACTCTGCTGTGCCTCAGCTCATCAGCCACTGAAGCCATCATCCATGCCACTGTTCCACCTATTCCAGAACAACTCCAACCTTCATCCATCCTCAAAAGCCTTTTTGTCCTAAATATGATGGTCCCATTTTCCCATCATCCATTTCTTGCCCCCTTACGCAGATTCCTGTTGAAACACTTCCTAAGGTGAAATTTTCGTCTTGGCCCCATGGCTTTGAGTCTCCCAAACTCTGTAACCTTTTCTGTTCCCTGAGATGGGCGCACATATCGAGTTCAGGCGCCTCGGTTGTTGTGAATTCAGCTTTTCTACCATTGGCAGCCTTGAGCACAGTTGTCAATATCACAGACCCTTCATTTCTTTCCCTTTACCGCTCCATCATTCTTCAATCATATCTCTTTGACTTAGCTTTTGGCTACTGAACATAAAACATAGAACTGTACAGCACTGGACAGGCTATTCTGCCCATGATGTGCTGATCTTGATGAAGGTGTTGATCGGTAAGGCTGTTTACACCTGCACCCAATAAACCACTCCTCCGCCACTTCTTTATCATATCCCATCAGTCACCTTATGTACAGATACTCCTTTATGGATGTACAATCAATCTACAGTATGTCTATAAGCTACTTCTGTATTTATGTGTATTGGGTTTTTTTGTGCTGCATCGGATCCGGGGTAACAATTATTTTGTTCTCTTTTACACTTGAGTACTGGAAAATACATTAAGCTATGGTGAATATTGAATCAATTTATCCTTTTACTGTGTATCATCCGTACCCTTCAAGTCCTTTCATGTTGATATGTCTGTCTAAAACTCTGGCTAACTGCCGTCTTCTACAGCCAGCCCAGGCACCTGAGTAGAAGATGACCACGTGGTTATGTGGGTTGGTGTCAAATCTCTCATCAATTGTTTATATTTTCTTTGAGATACAGCAGGGAATAGGCCCTTCAAACCCTTCCAGCCACATTGCCCCAACAACCCATTCAACTCTAACCTAATCACGGGACAGTTAACAATGACCAGCTAATCTGGTAAGCAGCACGCCTTTGGACTGTGGCAGGGAACCGGAATACCTGGAGAAAACCCACACAATGTACAGGACGCACAGACTCCTCACAGGTGACATTGAAATTGAACTCTGAACTCTGATGCCCCGAGTGTTACTCTAATCGCTAGACTACCACAGCATCCTGTTGATAACACCTGCGAGGATGATTGGGACATTGTTCTCTGTAACAGTATTGTACAAGTGAAGTGGTTAGAACTTCTCCCCATACAATAGAACCAAGTGCAGAGTGGTGCCACACATAGAGCTGCTGACTCTCAGCTCCATTGACTGGTTTCTCCCCTGACCTCTATTGCTGTCTGTCTGGAGTTTACAAGTTCCCTCCCTTGACCACGTTGGTTTTCTCTGATGTTCTGTTTTTCACACACTGCTTAAGGATATGCAAAATTGATAGGTTAATTCGTCATGGTTAATTACCCCTAGTGTAGTGAGGGAGTCAGGGAGGAGTCAATGGCCACATATGGGCAAAGAGTTTACTGGGAAAGGAGAACAGGGATGGCACTGACAGGAATGATCTGAGGGCTGCGATCAACTGGACGAGACAAATCTCTTGTTCTACATCGTGACAATATAAGAATATGAAAATCTGGGGCTAAGCATTCAGATAATCACATGAGTGTATCATCTGAACAGTGAGGTATTCACAATGCAGCCAGCAGTCTGACTCACAACATAAATAGACTGATCACACTTTACAATTTAAATGGTTTTGTCTTCACACTACACACTTTAAACAGTTGAATCTTCAAACTGCTCCACTTAAGCAGCTGGATCTTCACACTGATGTTCAATAAAAGCCAATCTGTTCACGTGTACAAAATGATAGTATGATCTTTACCCTGGTGTTTTGTATGAACTATTGGATCACAGAGCACAATGTAAACATCTGATCTTCACACTAATATTTTGTGTAAGCAGGCAACTCTTCATCTTAGTTTTATGTAATCAGTCTTGTCTTCACATATTCCAGTACAAACAGACGGATAATCACTATGGTATATTGTGTTAATAGTTGAGTACTCATATTCTACAGTGTAAACAAATAGATTTTCACACTGTGCATCATGAACAGCCCAATCTTAATTCTGGTATTTTTTATATTGCCCAGTCTTCAGATGCTACAATATAGATAGTCTGATCTTCACGATGGTATACTATGTTAACAGTCCAGCCTTCGGGTTGGTGTGTTATACACAATCTTGTCTTCACACTCTACAGTATAAATTGTCAGATCTCTCCAATGATGTATTGTGCTCCTATATTCCCACCAGCAGTTTAATACAACCCTGAGTCCCAATATCCTACTACTTGAGAGTTTATTGAGTAGGAGGCAGGTTGACTTAGATCCTGGGCTGTGCTTGTCCCCTGTGATTTGGCTCAGCACCCTAGAGTTAGAGACAGTACATCAACTGCAGAGTCAAACAGAGCAGAAGAGGGGGACGGGGCGAGTGATTGTTATGAGGCAATCCATATACTGTAGAACCAGTTGCTTGACTGGAAGCCTGTGATGTAAAGTCTCCCAAGAAATCCGTGGCAGGGAGCACTGTGCGAGTCCTCCTTGCCCTGTTTCAAATTAACCTGCCTCCCCAGAAAGGTCATGCTTTCTTGTGTGGACTTGTTAGCAACAAAGTATAGGAGATTAGTGCATGCCTGTAGAGGTTCGTCAGTGTCTGGTATCAATAATTTAGCTGCCTTTTTCTTAGTGCTACTGAACAACAGGACTGCCCCATATTCACTGTCAGCTCCCTATAACCTACCAGTCCACTGAACTTGATAAGTGTCCCATCATCCTGTTAATCAAATTACTTATGAACCGAAATTGACAGTTTTCATTAATTATAAAGGATTATTCTAATTGCAATTCAAATTTATTCATTTAGAACAGACGGCATTCAGTAATATTTCAAGAAATTTGCATATTAAATGGAGAGGGTCGTACATTAAGTATGATAATATATGCATATTTCCTTATTTTTAACTTCTGGGCCATATGTACCGCTGCTGTTTCAGCAGGTGAAAGCCTGAATGTGTTTAATTTGCTCAACAAACACAGGGCTCAAGCTTATCCTTTGGCACGTATAGTACTGGCCTCACTTATACCTCCCCCTGTGTCTCAGGTCTGCTCCTCTCTGCTTACCCACATACTCCCCCCACCACCATCCCTAGTGAGCTGAGAAACGATGCAGTGGGTTACATCCCAGACAAACCACATCTGGGAAGGGCTGGTGAGAGGTCTATTGGATGAATTCCTGCGGCCCAGTCCCCTCGCTACCTGACTCATGTGTTCAATTGGCAATGGGAACCTTCTCCAGCATGGCCTCATATAGTAAAAGGGCTGTTTTGCTCGGGTTTACATCAGTGGCTTGTCAGCCCTTGGGTTAGTTCCTCTATGAGAGACAAGCTCGCCTCTCTAGTGATTGGGACGCAGTCTGATCAGTGTGCAGGTTGATCCAGCGCATTTTGCACGTTTCTATGTAATGTACTCTGAGTGTGTATGTGTGTGTGTGTGTATTTTTATATATATAAACTCTTTCTTGATATAGCCATAACTGTCAGCACCAGGTCTACTGAATCAGAGATTTTACAGTTCAAATTGTACGTTTTGTAATTGATTTCTAGTTTTTTACTATTTTTTAATGGGCAAAGCACAGCAGGTGGAAGTTTAAGAGTTCTGCGAACCTCTTACAAGATTACTGGGGTGACACCTTCAAAATAACTATTAAAGATGCTGATAAGGAGATTGAATTCATTAATTTCATAGCCTACATTTGCGGTCATAGAAATATAAAATATGTTAAATATGGAAAAGCCTCAGCCAGAAAATTAATAGCGTGACTGAGCCTAAGAAACTGAAGAGTTTGTGGCTGAATCTTGTCTAACAGTGGCTTAGTTGAGCTCAGTCACTCTGGTATAGGCAGGTGAAAGTCTCTATCACTATCACTTGCCTCTGGGGAGGAGAACAGCAGTGACAGGATGTATGCTCTTGTTGGTCTGTGTTGCAAGGACTGGACTGCTAACACAGGGCATTCAAAAACAGAACTGCCGACCAAAGAATTCGCAGCCGGGTCAGGGAATACTAAGAAATTTCCAGGTCTGGAAGGATGAGAGGGGAGAACACTTTATAGGTAATTGGCCAAAATAAGGCCACTCCACTTCTCAGTGACAACATATCACAAATACTGTAATCAGTGAAGTTTACTCAGTATTATTCAGAAGGCTTCTCATTGATATTGTTCGTTAACACAAGGCAATAATTCATTAAATGTTCGACAAAAAATAGAACGGTGAGTGTTAATAACATTGCGGATCAGTAATTGACCTTCTGGGTTGTTACTATTTGTAATAAGTTCTTCTTTTGCTTCCTGCTAAACATGCCGTTGACTGTTCTAGCTCAGGTCTGTTCCTCGAAGTTATAGAATCCTTAAATAAGGAAATGTCCCTAAATCCCTCTGTAAACTCACCCTGTCCTATCTCACTCAGTCTCTCATGTATCCTCTGTCCTTCCCAATTGGATATTCCAAATCTGATCTTTGACCACCTCCCTCGATCACCTCCTTCCTTCACTCCCACCAATGGTTCCAGAGCTTTATGTGAACCACTCATGCTCTTTGAAACTCCATCCCTGACTGTGAATAAGTTCTTACCTTGGAAAACTTCATATCAATCACTTTGGCCCAATTTTCTGTTGACGAATTCTCCATCCTTGGCTTGGATGTGATCATCATCTCTTTGTACTTTCTCCCTCAAGTAGCTTTAGTTTCTCTTCTGTGTGGTTGACAATTCATGCTCTTGCTTTGTAGTGAGGTGGTGCTTCAACTTTGGAGAACATCTTACAGCAGTTGTGTTTTTGGTCTATTTTGGAAGCACCGAGTTAGGTTTCAACAAAAGTGGACTATTCCCTGGAGGAATGGAGCTGTCAACATGAATGACGCATTCTCCTCACTTGGGTCTCCTGTGCCCATCACTCTGCTAAACTTGGAAACAATAAAACGTGATTCCAACCAGGCTTATTGAAAGGTTATAACTGGGCAACTGGATATAGAAAGCCCAGTGTTAGGAAGCTAATAGCTGTCACAACTTTGTTAGGAGTTTTCATGGCATTGTAATCTTAATTCATTTTGTTTTGCAACAAATCAGAACCTTTCCTGCCACTGTCTATATTCTCCCTGTGACCACGAGGGTTTCCTTCGGGTGCTCTGGCTTCCTCCCACTGTCCACAGACGTACAGGTTGGTAGGTTAATTGGTCATTGTAAATTGTCTTGTGATTAGGCTAGGATTAAATCGTAAGATTGCTGGGTGGCGCTTTATCCTAAACATAAAATAAATAAATTAATTAAACTGGCTCCCCAGAAAAGTCACTTTTGTGTGTGAATTTGTTAGTGACAAAGGAAACGAGATTAGTGCATGTCTGAAGAAGCTCATCTAACTGCATTCGAGACATTCCTGTTTTAATGTTGTCGGATGGAAACTCATATCTTAGCAGTAATGCTGTGTGGTGTTTTCTTGTGTACCAGCATCATTCCCAATAAAATATTGAGAGCAATATATTGCTTAACCAAATGGGTAGATACTTAATTTGTGACCTAAATTGGCTATGTTAAGGAGCAGGTAAACAAGCTGATTAATTCCTGTGCACCTTCTTGTCTTTTGTTGAGATACTTCCCAGGGATGAGAGAGGACCGAGACTAACCTAACAGCTCTTTCAAAAGACTCAGCACAGGCACAATGACTTCTGTGCTCTCAACACTATGGGCCTGCGTTGCTAAACAAAAATGATTGGATGAGGAGCTTTGGCAACTGGTGACACACAGAGTCAGTTTGCAGCTGGATGAGGAGCTCAGAGGCACAAAAGATAGAGCGCGAGCCATGCTTTGCTTTCAGCACCACTCAGCATGTTTTACTCATTGCACAGCCCTGCTACCTCATTCCCCTCCACAATCTGGTTGGTAGAACTTATGCCTGTCACTTGAGCTTCAAAACTGGCCTCCAGTCAGGAACCATGCTGCCTCAGTGTGCTGTGTCCACCAGTGCCAGCTGGCCCAGCTTGGGAATGCATACAGCAAGGTGTGGTAGTGGGGAGCAGAGTGGTCAGCCTCACTGTGATTCATTGACCCCACTAGGGGTGTGTATGTGCTCACACGGCATGTTGATGGGGCTTGATTTGTTGAGTGGCATATCTTGTTAGCATTCACTAGAAAGATCACACAAAACAGGCATCCTTTGGAAGAGAAATTGGCACAACCACCATTGAAATCGTATATTAGTAGGGAATCAACACCTTCACTCATGACGTTTACTGTGCAGTGAGTAGAGAGACTGCCTCACATCCAGAAACCTGGGTTTAATCCTGTGTCGAGTTTGCATGTTGTCCCTGTGACCATGTGTATTTTTCCAGGGTGATTCAGTTTTGTCCCACATCCCAAACATTGTGGCTTGGTAGGTTAACTGTCTCTAGAATGTACTGTAGTTGAATGGTAGAATCAGGGGGCATTTATGGGAAAGTGGAATGAGTGTAGGTGTACTCAATGGGCAGAAAGACCAGTTTCTGTGCTGTACAATTCCATGTTTGCATGACTGAAGAAAGTTGGAAGGACGACTCTTACTGAAATATGGGCCCTGTACTCTAAGATTCTAAGCTGGGGATGAATATCACAATCTGTTTCTAATTTAGATTTTGTTGTGGAAAGGGAAACACACAAAGTCCCTCTATTGCTGGGGAATACAGGAGCATTCCTTCTTCTTCCTTTGCAATGGCTAATGTAACATGTTTGCAGTAAAATGTACTCTTGTATTAGGTGACCCATTACATTAGCTGGGAAACTCTCCATGTGCAAAAGGATTCATCAGATGATTGGGTATCCTTCTTAGCCTACTAAGCAGATTTGTTCTATGAGGAATGTTTCCTGACAACCTCTTCCCTCAGACCAGTCGGAACTGATAAAAATGTGTTTCTGAGGGAAGAAGGGCTCCTGAGAACTCATCTTTGCTAAATGTTAGGCAAGATGGGTTGGGCAACTTTTTATCTGATTCCCTCTTCCTCACTGTTGAGGTCTACACAGCATAAGAAGGAACTCAATATTCAACCTTTTAGGCCAGTAAGCACTGGCTTGTAAAACAGAATAGCCAATAGATCTACAACTTTCAGAATGCAGCAACTGCAAAAATATGTTTTCCTGATCTGTTGTTGCAGCTGACAGCAACTCATAGTCAGTGGGGTAGGTTCAATCACTTGATTGCAAGTGATAGAAGACTCTAACTGCAGTAAGGATCTCCAAAGATACTGGATTCTTTTAAGTGCAGCTCTGCAAGCTATGTATATGCTTATCTGATCACACTTGATCTTTCGAGGAAGACCAAGATGGTTTCCTATGTTCCACAAGCAGCCACCACCCAATCAGAGGAGATCATTGCTAAGCCCTATTTACCTGATCTTAAGTCACTTTGTTTCAAATGCAGCAGATTACATAAGACCATAAAGCATTGGAGCAGAATTACGTCATTTGGCCCATCAAGTTTTCTCCGCCATTCCATCATGCTGATGTATTATCTCCCTCTCAACCTCATTTTCTTGCCTTCTCCCTGTCACCTCTGACACCTTATTAATCAAGAACCTATCCACCTTTGCTTTAAATATACCCAATAACTTGGCCTCCACAGCTGTCTGTGGCAATTAATTCCACAGCTTCACTACCCTCTGGCTAAAGAAATTCTTCCTCATCTCTATTGTAAAGCAAAGTCCTTGATTTCTGAGACTGTGTCCTTTGGTTCTAAGTTCCCCCACTATAAGAAACATCCTCTCCATGTCCATCTAGCTGGGCCTTTCAGTATTCTACAGGTTGTAATGAGATTTCCCCCCCCCCCCCACCATTCTTGAGAACTCCAGCAAGAAAAGGTCCAGAGCCATCAAATGCTCCTTATGTGTTAAAGTACATATAGTGCTTTCAGATGACCTTAGGGACATGATAATGTATTCCATTAGGTTATATGCTTTCTTCTCCATATCTTGTTACTTCATGTTCTTTGCAATTCTATTGAACTGGTCCAACATTATAAATGGATTCAAATGGAACAGAAACTGTGGGAAATACTCAGGAGGTCAGACTGCACCGGTGGGAAGAGAAACAGGATTAACATTTCAGGTCAACTGTGTTTCTCTTCCCACGGATGTGGCCTGACCTATTCGGTATTCCCAACATTTTCTGTTTCTATTTTTGATTCCCAGTTTCTGCAGTCTTTTAGAATTTAAAATAGATGGAAATCTGTCATCTGGCAAGGGGTATGGATTTAGGTAATGCAAGGTCATCATATATCAACCTAGAAAGTTGTCAATATGTGGAATAAGCCACCAGAGGAGATGGTTGAGGTAGGCACACTAATTACATATAAAAGAACAGTTACGTGGAATTGAAAGGTTTCAAGAGATTTGGGCTAAATGGGGGCAAATAGGACTAGCTTGGATGGAAATCCTGGTTGGCATTGGCCATTTAGGCTGAGGGGCCTGTTCCCATGTTGTGTGACTCCATAACTCAATATTATGTTGACTAAGGATTAGCACTTGCAGAAACAGTGGAAAATTAGAGTATACATTAGTAAGAGGATGGTCTACCAGGGACAAGTTACCTTCCAAAGGCCTGAGCTCAATTCTTAACTCTTGTGCTATCTATATGGAGTTTGCAAGTTCCCTCTGTGAGTGTGCAGGTTGAAATATTAGCTCTGTTTCGTTGAGAAGGGTCATTGACCTGAAATATTAACTTTTTTTATCTTCCCTACACCCATTGCGAAAATCCCCACTTTTAGACCCCTGAGTCCTTTCAGTCAAACAGCCTAAGACTGGGTGATCTCAATACTGACCGAGTATCAGACTGTGGACCTTCCAGTCAGTGGCGCTCCCTTGTAGAAGTCAACATGAAAGTCAAAGTGAGTTTATTATCATATGCACAAGTATGTTAGGGAGTATTTCTCATAGGCCCGGTATTTTCGCTCTGTATAGTCCATGGCAGATTCATCAGCTTCCCAAGCAACTGAAATTATCACTCCTCAGTTATTCTCTCCTCCTCCCAGTCGCTACCTCACTAATTCCCTTAAGTTTTGAGACCTCAGCTCATTACTGCCATTCTCATTAGTTGCCTGTGTTCCATCCCACACCCCTGGGGTCAGACTGTCCCATATATTTCTCAGGCATTTAGCTTCAACCAATACATGTATGTATTTGGAGTGCATCTGGTGACTTCAACCATTACTTCCAACTTATGCATCATTCTGCATTTCCACAAGCAACTCTAGGTGAAGGCAGTTCAGAGAGAATGCTCTGCTTTTCTCCTGGGGTGAAGGGCCTGTGGATAGTGGTGATGAGTGTGAGATTTGGCTGGGATCATTGGGGTTCTGAGCTTGCTGATGTCCAGTCTCCATAGATGTCATTCTGACAGACAGTACTGGGTATAACCTCTCCTGTTTGAGGGTACTTTCCCACTTGTCAGCTGCCTGGTCCAGCTCTTCCCATTTCCCTCATCACCTTCCTCAGCAGTTATTTTCATGACTGCTGTCCAGTGAGCATCCACATGCTGGGCCTTGTCCCATTTACCTCTCAGTCTGTCCAGATGCCTGACTAATTCATTCTTGTATTGTTCTGATTGTTCTACCTGTATCTCAGCTGTGTCTCTCACTCTGTAAAAGTTTTAACAGTTCCTGCAATTTGTACTGCCCTGCTTCTACACTGTCCCACTGTTTTCTGTATTCATCCCTTTCCTACGGTTGACCTACTATTTGTACATGACATCGAATGACTGTTGTTTTATCTCCCTTCCTCTTTGATTGGCTTTTCCACCATTGCTAATGCTCCTCCGGGCTCCAGGTCTTAATCCACCTAACTGTCCAATCTTCCTTATGTTTGTCGAGTATATATGCTGTGAGTTCTCTCATCTTCATAATTGAGTCCATGATGTTGCTGTATCCCTCTTATGTAGAAAGTGAAAATTTCTGCACTGTTGCCCACCTCAGGCTTTGATTCTCTGGTTTTCCTACACACAGTCAGACACATACTGTACAAGCAATTCCCTGAATGTGTATACCATCCGGAACAGTATTTCCACCCGACCCGAGCTTTTTCAGTAGTCACACCAATCACATAAACATGTACTCCTCTGGCACCCTGGGTGATCAGTGACCACCTTTTGCAACTGGTGGCCCTGTCACAATGTATTACCCAGTGGGGTCTGGTGACTGTTCCCTTATACAGACATAGACACGCTCATCATTACAGTTTAACATCTACCTCTCCTGCTCTCCACCATGTTCTTTGATACTTCCCAGTCCCTTTGTCATTGCCCTAAACGGATCTAAGCATGGGATGTCACAATCAGAAATTCTCACCCTCCTTAGATTGCTGAAGTTGCTGACCAATTAATTGATCACAAATAAACCCCAGATGAGCCACCAAATATTGTGACTCTGATTGAAGTTGCCAAAGAGACACTGCTGTTGTGGATATGAATTTCTTTACTCATCATGACAAACAGACACTCTTGGTTGAGGCTCACAGTTCCAAAAGTACATCACATATTTATACCCTTAAATATAAGGTAACGGTGGGTGATTCAATACAAACTCAATAGTTACAATGACATAGTTTACTTCAATAGTCTGGGTTGAGTATGTTTCCTTTGAAGTGCATATCTGCAATAGGAGACTCCTCTGAATGTTCAAGCGCCCCTGTTGACACAGATACTCTAAAATCTTCTGAAGAATACGTAATAGATCAGCTATTGATTGCAACTATACCTGTGACCATATATAGTTTAGGCTGAGCATATATGTCTGTTATGCTAAGTGACAACATCAGCCTGGTCTTCCAACATAAACTCAGTCACAGTGGTGCAAATAACTTAGCCATGTTGCCTGGTTTGATGCAAGCCAATTAACACAACCCCATTGTCTTATATTTGGCTGATGCAATCTTGTAGTCTGTTGGCCAGTTTAACTTCAATTTACTGCCTACAACTTACAGGAAAAACTGAAGACTATTTATTGTATGAATTAATATCTGCTATATTTATAAAACTCCAGAATACTCCCTAACATGAATATGTAAGCATAAGTCCAATAAAAGACTCATTTGCAGCAGCACTACAGACACATGGCATTACATACAGAGTCTTCAGAAGGAAAACATAAATTAAACATCAATTGTACAATTTTTTAATGAGAAAGAACACAATTAGACCAAAAGCAGACCAGTTCATTATAGTGCAAAGTGCTCACCAAGATCAAAGTGTTGCTATTCTGTGGTTATGATTAGGGTTGTGCAGGATGATTCAAGGAGCAAATGATTGATGGGAAGTAACTGTTCTTAAATCTGGTGGCGTCTGCACTTTTTGCCCAATAGTGGTGAAAAGATGTCATGGCCCAGGTGGTGGGGATCTTTGATGACAAAAGTTGCCTTCTTGAGGCAACGTCGTATGTAGCAGCTACCAATGGTGGGGAGGGATGCACCGGTGATTTACTGGCCTGAGTCTACTACAGTCTGCAGTTTCTTTTATGTTCCTGTGCCCATTTTAAGAGATATGAAACAAAGTGATACTGAGCAAATAGCTCATTACTGCCATGTAGCTGACCAGGGAGACACTATTGATTCCTGTTCATTGATACTCTCATCCCAGTCAAGAGAGAGGGTTGGACACAAAGGGAAGTTGCGGTGTAATCATTTCCCATCAATCAGAATTATCTTCAGCAGCTAAAATGTGAATGGCTGCTTTTCAAAACAGTCATGATGGGAAATATTCATCCTGTTAATGTGTTATTTAATATAGCTTTCAAACAATAGTCAGTGGGACTGAGATGACAGGAAATAGACTATGATATAGGAGGGGCTGCTAAAACTTTGCCACATGTTTATTTATTTATTTAGCGATACAATGCGGAGAAACTTCCGACCCTTTGAGCTGCACAGCCCCAGCAGCCCCACAACCCTGACTTTACCCTACCCTTGTCACAGGGCAATTCATAATGACTAATTAACCTTCCTGGTACATCTTTGGACTGCGGGAGGAAGCTGGGGCAGGGGTCTATTGGTCACAATCATACTAGGACTTCATTAGCACCTTTCACATCGCCTCCAGAGTTTACCAAAGGACTTTAATTGTTTTGAAGGGGTTACTACGGTAATAGAGACAGCCAATGGCATACAACAAATTCCACAAACAGGTCATCTGTATTCTCCCAACTTGAAAGTATACTGTATTCCCGTTTCATCAATGTTGCTGGTTCTAAATCCGGAAATGCACTCCCCAGCAACACTGTGGCAGAACCTTCATCAGAAGGATTGTAGCCATTCAGCATCACCTTCTCAGGGGTAAATAGGGGTGGGCAATATATACTGGCCTTGCCAGTGACGTCCATATCCCAGGAAATTGATAAAATAATTTAAAAAATCTATATAGTAGTCGTAGTCATACTTTATTGATCCCGGGGGAAATTGGTTTTCATTACAGTTGCACCATAAATAATAAATAGTAATAGTAATATTACTATTAGTAAATAGTAATAGTCATAGAAATAATAACTAGTAATAGAATAGTAATAGAAAATAGTAATAAATAGTTAAATAGTAATATGTAAATTATGCCAGTAAATTATGAAATAAGTCCAGGACCAGCCTATCGGCTCAGAGTGTCTGACCTTCCAAGGGAGGAGTTGTAAAGTTTGATGGCCACAGGCAGGAATGACTTCCTATGACGCTCTGTGCTGCATCTCGGAGGATTGAGTCTCTGGCTGAATGTACTCCTGTGACCACCCAGTACATCATGTAGTGGATGGGAGATATTGACCAAGATGGCATGCAACTTAGACAACATCCTCTTTTCCGACACTACCGTGAGAGAGTCCAGTTCCATCCCCACAACATCACTGGCCTTACGAATGAGTTTGTTGATCCTCTTGGTGTCTGCTATATATGTGTTATATATTACAAGAATGCAAAGAAGCATTATTCAATTAGATTGATCATGAAGCAAATTAATCTATAATTTTGATAATTTATTTGCATGTACACTTTAAGGTAACTTCCGCACAGCTTGCTGAGAGACATGACTTTTCCTGACTTAAGGATAAATTGCTATCTGTCCCTCCTTGCTGACTTCAGCTGGGAATTTTCTTCCCCCATTGTTAGCAACCATTCTAACAATGCAGGCTGTTGTACCATGATGGTAGCAGCTGTAGTTGGGGTGATTCAGGTCCCCAATGATCCTTTGGGCCCTTTTCACCTGTTGCTGTAAATGTCCTGAATAGGTAGAAGTTCATATTCACAGATGTGCTGGGCTGTCCGCACCACTCCCTGCAGAGTCCTGCGACTACAGGAGGTAGAGTTCCCATACCAGGCAGTAATACAGTAATATATATATATATAGAGAGAGAGAGAGAGAGAGAGAGAGAGAGAGGGTGGGGGGAGGGAGGGGGAGAAGGAGAGAGGGCTGCTCGCTAGGGTGCCTGAGGCTTCTGCACAGTACTGTGGTAATTTTATGTATTGCTCTGTACTGCTTCCGCAAAAAAAAACAAATTTCAAAACACGTGTGTGATCATAAACTGATTCTGATATGGGTCTCAATTGTGAACTGAGAGTGGGAAGGGGGCAGTGAGATGGGAATCATGGTCGGGAAAGGGGAAGGGAGAGGGGAGGGAGTAGGAAGCACCAAAGAGACGATTCTGTAATGATCAATAAATCAAGTGTTTGGAATCAAATTACCTTGCCTCGTGTCTCAGAGCCTGGTGTGTCTGCGCATGTGCCTCTCCCACCCTGGCACACCTTTTCTGCCATCATTCCCATACCCCTCCCAAGGCTCTCCACTCTTGCCATTCCCAACAATCTTTGCTTCAGCCAGATTTGCAAACTCGCTCTCCACTCCACATCGACAAGTGCTGCACTGTGCAGAAGACTTAGGCACCCCAGCTACTATATATATATATATATATATATATGTGTGTGTGTGTGTGTGTGTGTGTGTGTGTGTGTGTGTGTGTGTGTGTGTGTGTATGTGCCTACAACTTTTGCACAGTACTGTATATATGTATCTATGTTGAGATGCATTCTATGTTGAGTTGGAGTTTATCCTCCAGTCTTATGGCACCTCACCTGTGGCTATTGAAGATACAAAAATCATTTTCAGGGTCCTAGCAATCTCCTCTTTTGCTTTGCATAGCAACCTAGGATAGATCTTTTACAGCCCTGAGGATTCACCAACCCTATGTGTTGACAGAAAACTGCTCTTAATACTGAACTGCTCCATGATATCTACGTACTCTTCCCTGAAAACATGATCAGCCACGTTCTTCTCAGTGAAGGGACAGCAAAATTGTCTTGCATGGCACTGAATCAACAGCTCAAATAGTACTGGAGTGGAGAATCTTTCAGAGAACACCAAAATAGCTTGGATTTGGGATGTCAACTGAGCATCATGGGTGCCAGTGAATGGGAATAACAATTGATCTTCCTGAACTCTTGTAATCCACAGAGAGGAAAACATGGTGGTGACAACTTAGCCAGACGAACGGAAGCAAAAGTAAAGAAAAGGAGAAAAAGGAATTAAGTTTATATTTTAATAAATCACTACTTTAACCAGCAGAGAGATATGGAATCAAAAACAGAAACCTCTTATTTCAGCTCAGTGTTGGTTGATGTGTAGGCTGAACTTCAAGTGGAAACGGTCTGATTTTAAAACTTTTCCTGGGTCTAAGGAAAAGAATGGCATGGTTACATAGCGGTTAGCACAATACTTTACAGTACAGGTCACCTGGATTCAATCCCCACAGCTGCCCGGAAGTAGTTTGTACATTTTCCCCATGATCCTGTGGGTTTTCTCCGGGTGCTCCGGTTTCCTCCCACAGTCCAAACACCTACCGGTTGGTAGATTAATTGGTCTTTGTAAATTGTTCGGTGATTAGGCTAGGATTAAATCAGGGGGTGCTGGGCAGTGTGCACCGCAGGGTCCGAGGGGTTTTTTCCATGCTGTATGTCAATAAATACATAAACATCATTACTGGAAGACAGTTCTCACAATCTATACATTGTGAAACACCATCTGCACTTTTTCTGGTGGTTTAATCAGTATTGCAACAATTTCTCTAAATGTAATGATTTGTTAGAGAGCCAAGTTCAGTTTATTAGTATGTTGCAATAAGAATCCCTGTCATAGCTCATGTTTCTGTGCACAAATATGTTTGTGTATATGAATGTGTTTGCAAATAATTTCATTTGAGTGTATTTGTATATTCTGCTGCATATGTAGGTGTGCGTATCTGCATGTGTTTGTGTAGTATGAGTGCAGACCTGAACCTGACTGTATGTGTCAGTATATATGTGTGTGTCCTAGTGTGTGCTTGTGGGTGTTTTTGTAAGGATGAGGGAAGAGGGTGGGGAGAGGGAGAGAGAGAGGGTGGGGAGCATATGTTTCCTACACCTTTAGGGTCATGCTGGCATGCCTACTTCACTGCTGTAATATTAATGTGCTTCTCTTCTAGTGCCCTACCTCAGGGTCAGATCTGTGTTTCTCAGTGAAAGACATGTGACTATAAATCTCCTTAAATAATACAGCAGGCTGGGAGGGTCAGAGAGGAAGCACAGTGTTAGTCTGTCTGAGATGGCATCAATGCATAGCAAAAAGAAGAGGTGAGATAGGCAGGGAGATGGCTGTGAATGAGGCAATCTGGAGGCCTTGTTTCACTTATTGTGTATAAATTGGTATAATTTGCACAAGAAATAACAGCAAGATATAGGCCATTGGACAAATATCAGTTAAATATTCTGCTGCATGAAGAAAACAGCTTTTCTTCTCAAACTTGTACAGCTCCAATTTCCTCTCTGCTTTCAAAATCATAGCCCAGGTCCCTATACATCAGTTACCTGCCCATGCCCGATCTTCCTCTCCTTGTTAAGCTTAGTACTGTAGATGTATGTCCATAATATATCCAACACTGTGCGTCTGCTGCTGACGATATTGGTGGGGCAACATGTAATCTGTTTTTTTGATGTTGCCACAAAATTGACTTGAACATAAGCATTAGCCCCACCAACCCCTCCTTAAATCAGCAAATGTGAAATGAGCATGTTCATTAACGTCCCAACCTGCATTTTTAGAATAATGAACAGTTTGTCAACACTCCTGCTATCAGTAGGAGAAAGCTATTAAATATATACAGTGGACTTTTAGCACTGCTAATTGTGTTCAGATGAGGCTTTGGCTTTTCTCTCTCTCCCAGCCTGGCTGCTTCTGACTGGACATGGATTGACCTGACTGATATCCTGTCCTGATTGTTGGGTCGATGCTGATAGCTCCACTGTCTTCCTTGCTGGCTGTGTCATCTCAACATCAATTACAGAGGTTGCAAGGAATATTGACACTGCTTAGTCCATCATGAAAATCAGCCTCTCCTTTTCTGGCTGCCTTAGGAAAGCAGCCCAGATAATCAAGGACTCCTCCCAGCCTGGAGATCGTCTCCTTCCATCAGGCAAAAGATACATGAGCTGGAGAACATATACCACCAGCCTCAAGGACAGCTCTCATCTCACTGTTAAGGCTTTTGATCTCACAACCTACCTTTTGAGGCCTTAATTGTCTATCTGCCTTGCACTTTCAATGTAATGGCAGCACTATACAGTATTCTTATTCTATTACTGCTTTAGCTTTATTGCTCATCCCTTTGTAGTACCTCAGTGTACTTAAGTTTTGGAATGATCTGCATAGATACCATACAAAGCATAGTTTTTCACTATTATCTCAGTACACGTGACAATAATAAATTCTTGTATCAAATATGCAAGGAATTCAAGTGTGAACCTTGGGCAAGTAGTGTAGTTTGATTGTTTCCTCATTTGCAGAGCCTATTTGTTCCTCTCACCACAGATGTTGCCTGATCTGCTGAGTGCTTTCAGCATCTTCCTGTTTTGTTGGAGGAGCAGCTTTTCATGCAGTGCATCAGAGGAGGGAATAGCACAACCAAGCAGGTGGCTAAGCTGGGAAGTCGTACTAAAATGGTGAAGGGTAACCTTCTCTGTTTTTAATGCAATCTTAATCACGGCATCATACAACAGTACACAGAAACAGGCCATTCGGCCCTTCATGCCCATTCTAAAATCAAGTCAACACCCCGAGTAATCCCATTTGCCAGCCCATCTTCTACACACTAGTGATCCAGCTACTTGTGTAGATTCTCCTGAAATGTTCAGATCTTAGGTTACAGATTTGAACCATCCTCTACACGTCCTATGCCTTTCCTTAAACACATGCCCTCTACTTTTAGACATCTCTTCTGCAGGGAAAATTCTTCTACTTTCTATCCCTTTATCAAGTCCTCTTTCCTCCCTGACTGCAAGGAAAACAAACTAGCCTCTTTTGGAGACTTCTCATGCTGTTTGGCTTTTGGCCAAAGGGACAGGTCAGTGGGCCAACATGTTTTGAAACCGGAGGGGATTCTCAAGGGATCACAGCTGGGGGATGTGGAATGGGTTGGGAAAATGGCCAGCTCTCACCAAGGAGTCAAGGGATGTACGTGAGCTAACAAAAATCTTCTGTGCTTTTCTTGCTTTTCAATATGAAGTACTGGTTGCTGTTCAGCTGCTGTGACTCAGCTAGAATTACCTCCGCTACAGTGGATAACGTGATAGTTTTCTCCCCTCTTGCCCACCCCATGCTGCAATATGACACAAGATCCAGGACTCGATGCCGGGCATTGATGTACTGTCAATGGCAAATAGATATCCCTAATGTTGAATGAATTCCTGTGAGATTTGAAGGTAATAGAATCGAAACCATAGGGTGTGCCCAGTATTTGGGATCCAGTTACCTGTTGGTTTTTGGTGGTAAGGATTACATACAGCTATGTCCTGGGTTTGTTGAAGCTACTGATCTTGAGCCCTGTAAATATACTGCCCAGTGTGGAACAGAGCCAGGCAGGCCAGCTAGGTTTAAATGTTAAAGTAACTATTGTAAGCTAAGAAATATGATCACAATAGTGCAATCACTACAACAATTCTCGCAGTTCCTATTGAAGCTTACCCCTCCTGCTTTGTGACTGAAGCCTGCCCCGGTAATTACCCACTGATAATTAGCATGTAAAGCCATTAGTGGGGAGGATGATTGACTCCACTTGGTCATAGAGTAAAACAGCACAGGAATAGGCCACTTGGCCCAATTTGTCTGTGTTGAGCTAGTCCCACATGACCCACATCCTTCTTTTAAACCTTTTTTATCCATGTACCTGTTCAAATGTCTTCTGGCAGCTCCATCCTCTGTGTGAAAAAGTTACCCCTCAGGTTCAGATTAGATTTTTCCCCTTGCATTTTATCTCTATGCCATCTAGGTCTTGATTTGGGGAAAAGTCTGTGTGCAAATTTGCACTTGGGATACAATTTCAGGTAAACAACCAACTGACATAAAGTATGTCATAGCAATGTCCCACCTATGGTGGTGGAAGGTAATAGAAGCAACCTTCCAACCCAGGTGTGGAGTAATATCTCTGTGATTTTAAGGTGTGGGTGCATTTACTGGCCATCCCCTGATTTCTGTTGAGAGCAGGCGCAGTGAACCACCTTCTTGAACCATTGCAGCTCTTCCACTGAACGTGGTCCCACATGCTGTTAGACAAGAAGTTCTAGGAGTTAGACCCAGTAACAATGAAAGGTGACTTGACAGTTTAATGCCTGTTCTAGCATTCAGGATTTTTGCCCAGGTTTTCTCCACCGCTCAACAAAAGCCGACTATTCAAGCTGCTGAGCTTCTTATACCACTCATGACTGACCTGATCTTTAGTCTCAGCTTAATTTTCCTGGGCAGACACTTTTTAACCCTTGATCATCCTGACTAATTGCATGCCTTCAATGGTTCAACATTCAGCTTCCACCATTCCCTGGGGAAGAGAATTCAAAAAATTCTCAGCCTTCTGAGAATAGCAAAACCTTGAGATTAAGCACCTGCCTCACACAACTTGACCACATCACCACATATTCTAAACTGCCCCACCGGGGGAATTATCTTGTTATACTACATCAGAGCCTTAAGTGTCTCAATGAGGTTCCTTAAACTCAGGCTACTCTCCTGAAGGTGCTGGAATGCTATCCCACAGACAGCGTCCATAACTGCACCCAAGCGTCCATTATCCATCATCAATGTTGAGGGCCATACAACTACTTGTGCAAGTGTTTGTATCAGCATATTCTGTGTATGTGAATGATGTGCTTCTGTATGGGTATTGTGCATTCGGTCAGGTTGTATGCAGTGGATTTGGATCAGACTTGTGTATGCTGTGCATGTGCATGTTATCCCTGTACATATATGTGGGCCTTGTATATCTTACGTGTATCTTACATGCATATCAACATTCAGCAATTGGGAATCTGGTCTAATCTGGTTCCCCCCTCACAGAAACTTTTGCCCAGGAACACTAAGGATGGTTTTGGTGGCCTAACAACTGAATTAGCTAAGCCTGCACCTATTAGGGACCAAATACTTGAGTTAAAACATTTCTTTTCCGAAGCTGTCGATCGGTAAAAGGTTAACAAGATTCAGTGGTGCTGTGCAGTCTTCTTGTAGCCGCAACGTCAATTCCAAATTGTTGGAAGTCTCAGCTACACGTGGTGCACACCTATGCTAACTAGCAGAATCTCCATCAATATAAGCTGTCAATCAGACAGGAGCAACCACAGACCTTTGACCTCTCTTCTGCTTCAGCAACAATATTCCGAGCGCACAACTCTGATTTACGATAAGCTATCGACAGACAGTCAGCATCCCAGAATTTCCTTCAAAAATTTTTTTTAAACCATCCATATTTTAGACATCATTAGCACTGGGTGTAATGCATTGGATTTATTCATAACAGCTTGTAAAACTGGTGCAATGGGAATGAAATGTAACCATTCAGCCCTGTCAGGGCAGTGTGTAATTCATACATGCCAGTGTACAGCAATCCAACAGGGTGAGTTCTTCCTGGAACTGTGGTGCCTGCATGCTTCAGTAACGAGGAAGAGAAATTGTTTTATATTAGTTTAATAAAGCAGGAGACGAACGCTACCCTAGTGCTTCAACTGAATTACACACTTCATGAACCAAATTAGTATCACAATGCATTGCTTTGTTCAAAAGGTGATGTTCATTTAT
This sequence comes from Mobula birostris, assembly GCF_030028105.1. Taxonomy (NCBI): domain Eukaryota; kingdom Metazoa; phylum Chordata; class Chondrichthyes; order Myliobatiformes; family Myliobatidae; genus Mobula; species Mobula birostris. Next base: position 102,172,191 of record NC_092376.1, read on the forward strand.
GAGTTCATTTTTCACCAAGATAAATATGACATGAGTCACAACTCCCCCGAAGTAAATATTGTAAATAATAAAAGCCACTGCCAAGGCAGGTGAGAAATGGCTTAATCTTCCCCATTTATACAGTGTGTTTGAGTAGTCACTGACCGAGTTGTGTAACAAACAACGTGGCTAATCTTTTCCACTTAATAGCTGAATATGAGGCAGCTTTGGGCTCAGTAATATGTAATAGTTAATATGCTGTATGATGTGTTTGTATTCTGTGTAATGCCTTGATTTAAAAAAAATTCAAACGTTTACAAAATGCAGGCATTCATGGGGGGGGGGTCTGACCTTACATATGGATTGAATCTTGGATTTTTGGAATCCTTTTAATTTCAGAGATTTCCTCCTCTCTAATGGAGAGGTTGACCCCCTTGAGAAGGAGGCCAGCTTACCCTCTAACATTGTAGCCAGCTTCAATGTGAAGCCTTTGGCCTCAAGCCATTCCCTTGCTGAAGGCATTGTGGCCAAAGGCAGTGCAAACGCTGGATAATGTCTGTTTTCCTGCTGGCTTGTTTCAATCTGACTTCTGCTGCACTGTGTACCGTTTTGACACTTTTGTAAATTTGTTCCTGTTCTGAGATTTGGCCAGTATTTTTATGCTTATTTCTAATTGGCCTTTAGAAGGTGGTGTTGAGCCATCTCATTGATCCGGGGCAGTCCTACCGGTGAAGGTGCTTTCACAATGCTGTTGGAGCAGAACTCATGGATTTAAACCCAGGGACTATGAAGGACCAATAATGTACTTTCAAGTCATGAGAGTGTGCAACATGGAAGGGAAATTGCTGTTGCTTATGTGCCTATATGGAATGTGCTGTTGGAGCAGCCTATACGGATGTTTTTGCAGAAGGCAACTGTATGCCAGTGGTGGAAGGAATGAACATTTAGGGTAGTGAATAGGATGCCATTCAAAACTTTGTACCAAAGTTTGGCATCCACAAACATTTGATAGAGTGATTTTGAGCAAAAACCGAAAATGATGCAAATGCTCTGCAGATCAGGCAACATCTGTGGAGAGAGAGGTGGAGAGAGAGAAGGAGAGTTAAGGATTCAGAATTTGAGTCAAAGACCCTTCAACAATACCAGAAATAAACTTGTTTTAAGTTGGAAGGAGAAGGAGAGGTATAGAGAATAGACGGCATGTCTATAATAGGGTGGAGAGCAAAATTGTGTCACAATCAGTACTGATAGTTGAACAGCTATCAGCTGGTTAATGTTAGAGAGAGAGAGAGAGAGAGAGAGAGAGGGAGAGAGGGAGGGAGGGAGAGGGAGAGAGAGAGGGAGAGAGGGAGAGAGAGAGGGAGAGAGGGAGGGAGGGAGAGGGAGAGAGAGAGGGAGAGAGGGAGAGAGAGAGGGAGAGAGGGAGGGAGGGAGGGGCAGAGAAAGGTGGAAGTTGGAACTGTGTGATGCAGCTGTGCATAGAGAAAAACTGTGTTAATGTTCAGAACTTAACGTTTGAGGATCTGGGTGGTCCTTTGGTGGCCTAATGAGATTGTTAATAGAGGCAGGGGTAACAGTTTCTCTGCTTGTTGGTGGAAGAGTTGGATGGTGCAGACCGTGTTACTGCTTCTACAGGAAGGCATTGGAGTTGATGTGCGAAGGTGGTGTGCAGTTTAACAGCGAGTGACTCTTTTAGACATTTCTCTTGTGATCGCAAGACCCTGTTGGACATTGGTAATGTAAAATGCTGCAAGCCTATTGGGGAGACTGATGGTGGGGGAGCTGTGTGGCCTTGGTTGTAGTGAGCACTAGGCCTCAAGCCACAGGCTTGCCTGTTGCAGGAGAGGAGAGACTCGAGATGGTGTAGTGCTGCATTGATGCTGGGTTGGAGGTTGGCCCTTCCCATTGGTGCTGCCCTCTAGTGTTTGAACAGTGGAACAACAAGCAGGATTGCGCGTGTGAATGCGTACATGCATCTGCAGACTGATGAAAACTGCTTGCTCTTGCCAATAACACCCATGCACCATCAATTTTACAGGGCAGGTCACTTAGGGACTAGGGACTTGAGATATATACTGGATGTATATATTGTATGACTGAATGTTTACTTGCTATCTTATATGTGTCTTGTGTTGTGTTGTTACTGTATTTTGCGCCTTGGAGGAATGCTGTTTTGTTTGTCTGTATTCATGAGTATTTATATTTGGTTGAATGATAATTAAACTTGAACTTGAAGTTAATGGCTGCATTAAAACAGATCAATGTCCTGTGATTGCAGTAAATAACTGCATATGATGCTTGGGGTACAAACGTAAAATGAGGCCCCACCTAACTCTCAGATGGGTATATCCCAAGACACTATTTGAAAAGATGCAGGGTTGTCCGACCTGTTGTCCCATTATGTCTTGACATATATAATTAAAAATGCACATGATATGATCATTAACTCATTACTGCTTGTGGGAGCTTGATGTGTTTCTTGCATCACCACAGCGATTATGGTTAAACATACCTCACTGGCTGCAAATGATTTGGGATGAGTTAGGTCCTGAATCATGCTATAATAATGTAAGTTCTTGATTTTTTTCCAGTTAAGCATATCTGTTGTGTGCATTTTCTTGGTGTCAAAAACAGTACTATATATGTATAATGAATACTATATGAGAGCTTTTGCAATTAGTGAAACCATGATGCTGGAGTAAATTTTATATTAAAATCATAAGTGTACTTGTTAGAATTTACTCTGGTATGTTCTTTGACTCAAGATTTAAGTCCATGACATTTAAATTTGTCAAGCTCAGTCCCCTGAAGCAGTTAAAGTACAAGGAGGTTCAATGTGTACATTATCCATTCTGAGAGCGGAGCTTTTGAGATGCTACGTGTGTTGTGCTGTTTTGAGTTTTATTTCTTTCCCTCTTCCAGCTAGTCATTTCTTTTGGTTCTTGAGTGATAATGCTGCTGTATCACTGGAGCTTGGGAACAATTTAGAAATAGTATTTTAGTCCCTGAAGGCATGCTTAGCCTCTGCATTGCCCGTCCACCCTGGACAAACTGTCCGAGAGAGCAGAGAAAGAAAGATTGTTTGGATTTTGCATTCAGTAATTTAGTACCACAGACTGTGGATGTGTTCTATTCTTGTGTGGATCTCATCGAAAAATTCATTTTCTACTGGTATTTTACATGTCTTACTAAGTATTTGGACAATTTCTGCCTTGTATTATATCTGTAATATCTTTTATAGCAGACAGTTGGCCTTGATCTGGCATAGGATTATGTGAACAGATTCTGCTGCTAATAAACTCAAAGACATTTTACAAGCAAAGAGGGGGAATGCAGGGGAAATAGTTTATTTTTGAGTTTGGCTCTTATCATGATAGCTAAAGGGTTTACAGGATTCCAAGCCTCATTTTGCTTCAAAACTACAAACCACTTTTATTAAAGAATCCAGTTTCTCACTCTGTGTTGGAGTTCTCCGGAAACAAGAGCAGAGATAATAATTGAGAAGAGACTGGCTGAGGAAACTTTCAGTTATACTGTTACATTAGTTGCTTTGATTCTGATTACGCTTTATTATCCAGGTTATATTTCCCCTCAGACCCACTCCACTCTCTTTCTTTAACCACTTACTTAATGTTTCTGGTGGGGCCAAGTTGGCGCTGAGCTGCAGTGTCCATTGACGCCATAGTCAGATACAGTAGTTGTCTTTTTTTTAAGGCTTGTAGGGATAGTTTTGGGACACCATAGTGATTTAGGGATCAAGTTAAGGTTTAGGGACGGGGTTGAGGGAGAATGAATGGTCAGGAGCAGGAGATATGTTCAGAGTCCAGATTGGAATGCTCCACAGTAGAAGGTCAGTGATCTGGAAGATTGGGTTAACAGGTGTTTGGGAGACCTGTGATATCCAGGTCAGCGAATCCCAAATCAGATGTCCTTACAGGCAGGAGTCATGAGGGCCAGAGACCCCCCCCCACCCCCCCCCACCCAGGCCACCAGGATCTGGACACGCAAGTCTGGAAATCAAGGCCCAATGTGCTCCATGGTCAAAGGTCAGTGATCTCCAAGGTCAGATTAGTTGAGGCCCAAAGGTTAAAACCTATGATTTGCAAGTCCTGGGGTTGAGTGCCAAAGGCCAAACTGTGAATAGTGAGTCCTGGGGTAGATATCCAGACATTAGTGAAGTCCGGAAGGCAGTTGAAGGTTAAAGTCCAGAGGTAGAAAGCCCAAAAGGTCGAAGACTGAAGTCAGTGAATCAGGAGATGGAGGCTCGATGTCTGAGAGTCTTTGAGTTCGGGACCATGAACAGGAGAACAGGTAGTGTGTGTGAATAGGGGCAGGTGGGTGGGAGGTAGGAAAGGGTTTGTTTTATTCTGTTGATGGTGTTGTTGCATGTGTCGTTCTGCTGAACATTGGTGGTAGAATGTGTGGTGACCCAACTCATCCTTGGGTGTGTTGGTTGTTAATGAAAACAATGCATTTCACTGTATGGTTCAATGCACATGTGAGAAATAATTCAGAATCTGAGTCAGAATAAGACTTACAACTATCTTCTCTTATTTATTACTGGCCTCTTTACACACCCTCTATAATTGGCAACTGTGCCTTAGCTGGAAGTTCCAAAGATGAACTAACTCATCTCCCACCACACTCTGCCAAAGACCCTGTATCTTTTCTTTAACATCACACTCTTCAGCAAGCCTGAATTGGTTAATGTTAATATTTCCAACATTAAATATCCTATATAAATCAGTTGTGATGCATCATTCAAGGATAAGCTTTGACAAAAGATACACATTTAAATTATAAGTCAGTTTTATAGGGAATAGAGGCATAATACCGTTCAAGGAAGCACTTTCTATAAATGACTCTTTCCAGCCTTTTACCATTTCTGGGTTATCCATTTAAATTCCTGTTGCTCCTCACCTCCAGAATTTCCTCCTTTTGACATTATTTTCTTCACTCACCATCTTTCCAGCTTTATTAGAGAGCAATCAGGAAAGTTGGATCATGTCTTACCGTCCTGTTATGGCCATTGTGAAATTCTGACTGCTACTTGTCATGAGAAGTGCCGAGTGAGGCAAAAAAAAACGGCCTGCAATGGAGATGGGAAGCGGAAACAGAAAATACAAAAAGCTGTCAGGAGTTCTGGTCGTCTCTGTGGAGAGACACAAAAACACAATCAGTATTTCTGAATCTTCATCGCGAGAAGCACTAACACAACGGAGCCCATTTGGTGATTTTCTGGTTACCAATACACCACACCATAGAACCATAGAACACTACAGCACAGAAAACAGGCCATTCGGCACTTCTCCTCTATGCTAAATGTTATTCCGCTAGTCCCATTGACCTCACCCAGTCCATAACCCTCCAAACCTCTCCCATCCATGTATCTATCCAATTTATTCTTAAAACTTAAGAGTGAGCCCGCATTTACCACGTCAGATGGCAGCTCATTCCACACTCCCACCACTCTCTGAGTGAAGAAGTTCCCCCTAAACCTTTCCCCGTTCACCTTAAAGCCATGTCCTCTCTTATTTATCTCTCCTAATCTAAGTGGAAAGAGCCTATTCACATTTACTCTGTCTATACCCCTCATAATTTTGCAAACCTCTAGCAAATTCCCCCTCATTCTTCTACACTCCAAGGAATGAAGTCCTAACCTGTTCAATCTTTCCCTGTAACTCAACTCCTGAAGACCCGGCAACATCCTAGTAAATATTCCCTGCACTCTTTCAATCTTACTGATATCCTTCCTATAGTTATGTGACTAGAACTGCACACAGTGCTCCAAATTTGGCCTTACCAATGTCTTATACAACTTCATCATAACATCTGAACTCCTATACTCAATACTTTGACTTATGAATGCCAGGATGCCAAAAGCCTTCTTTACCACCCTGTCTACCTGTGATGCCACTTTCAGGGAATTATGTATCTGAACTCCCAGATCCCTTTGTTCCTCCGCACTCCTCAGTGCCCTACCATTTACTGTGTAAGTCCTACCTTGATTTGTCCTTCCAAAATGCAACACCTCACACTTGTCTGCATTAAATTCCATCTGCCATTTTCCGGCCCATTTTTCCAGTTGGTCCAGATTCCTCTGCAAGCTTTGAGAGCCTTCCTCACTGTCCACAATGCCTCCAATCTTAGTGTCATCAGAAAACTTGCTGATCCAATTTACCACATTATCATCAAGATCATTGATATAGACAACAAGCAACAATGGTCCCAGCACAGATCCCTGAGGCATACCACTAGTCACAGGCCTCCAGTCTGAGAGGCAATCATCCACTACCACTCTCTGTCTTCACCCACACAGCCAATTTTGAATCCAGTTTACAACCTCACCATGGACACCTAGTGTCTGAAACTTCTGAACTGACCTCCCAAGTGGGACCTTGTCAAAGGCCTTGCTAAATTCCATGTAGACAACATCCACAGCCTTTCCTTCATCTACTTTCTTGGTAACCTCCTTGAAAAACTCTACAAGATTTGTTAAACAGGATCTACCACGCACAAAGCCATACTGACTATTCTTAATCAGCCCTTGGCTGTCCAAGTACTTGTATGTCTGATCTCTCAGAACACCTTCCAATAATTTACCTACTACTGATGTCAGGCTCACCAGCCTTTAATTACCTGGTTTACTTTTGCTAGAATACTCCTTGCATTGAAATAGATGCACCTGAGAACATTTCTAGCACGTACAAACCTTTGATTTCTGTCTATACATGCAGTCCTTGCATGACCTTTATCCTCCTCCACCTCACTATCTGCTCTAACTCTCTGGTTCCCCTCCCTCTTCAAATCTAGTTTAAACCCCCCAGAGCGGCACTAGCAAATCTACCCGCAAGGATGTTAGTCCCCATCTAGTTCAGGTGCAAATCATCCTATCGGATCAGGTCCCACCTTCCCTGGAACAAAGCCCAATTGTCCAAAAACATGAAGCCATCCCTCCCACACCACCTCCTTAGCCACGTACTTAGCTGCATTATCTTCCTATTTCTAGCCTCGCTAGCATGTGACATGGGTAGCAATCTTGAGATTGCAACCCTGGAGGTCCTGTCCTTCAACTTTTCACCTAACTTCCTAAACTCTCTTTGCAGGACCTTCTCCTCCTCCTTCCTATCCACGTCATTGGTCCCTACATGGACACAACATCTGGCTGCTCACCCGCCCTCCTGAGAATACTGAGAACTCGATCTGAGATATCGCGGACCCTGGCACCAGGGAGGCAACAGACCATCGGGGATTCTCGATCTCTCCCACAGAACCTCTTATCTGTTCCTCTAACTATCGAATCCCCTATCACTACTGCTCTCCTCCTTTCCCTCCTTCCTTTCTGAGCTGAGGGTTCAGTCTCAGTGCCAGAGATGCGACCACTATAACTTCTCCCTGGTAGGTCATCCCCACCAACAGTATCCAAAACTTACTGTTGATGAGAACAGCCACAGGGGTGCTCTGCTCTTTCTGTCTATTCCCCTTCCCTCTCCTGACAGTCACCCTGACAAATTCTCATTGTTCATCTCACCCATCCATGTACTTGCTGTACTATCTCTTCTCTTGAGTAACTCACCAAGTTGTTACCTAATCTGTCTGCTATAAAACCCTCTCAGTTCCACAACCCTTTAGCTGAAAAATAATTCGCTAACCTCTCTTCTCTAACTCTCCTGGTGTTTAATTCGTGTCTCCTAGTTTCTGGCCAATTTGCTCAGATCAGTGTTACCATGTTTTATACCGGTTTACAACATTTTCGTCTCCCCACTCTCAGTTTCCTGGTTTATTCCCAGATGGTACCCACCTACTTATCAGTGTAGTTTGGTGTTTATAGGAACACTTGGCTGCTTCTCTTTATTATTTCTCCCCTCCTTTTCTAGTTTAATCCACCAATGAACTGCTTTTTAAAAAAACTTTGACTATGTTTCACTTTCCTATGAGGAAGTGCCTTTTAAAGAAAATGTCATACAATAGCTCGGTTGTCTCTTGGGCTGGTTGGATTTGCATGTATCATCACCTGCGACAGCATGGTTACCTTTTCCTGAGCTTCCAAAGCATTTTGGAGCATCCTCTAGTGGTGACTGTCCAGAATGACAAGAGAAAACAACTAACGCTATATCCACACCTATTTAAACATAATTTTTCCACACTGCAAGGGGGAGCTTTTAATGGGTCAATCTTGTTACTGAGAACACCAGTTGCCGTGCCTTACTCTTCAGATTTCTAAGCAACCTCACGAAGCTCACAGTTCTGTGGGTTCTGAGGTCAATGTAAGACCTGCAGATTCTGTTACAGGTGGGCTATGAGAGGGCAGGTAATTTATGAGGTGATGTTCTCCCTACCATCAATTCAGAAGTTCCATGTGCTTTCAAAACAGAATGGAGTTCATAAAGATGAGAAATCCTACAGATGCTGGAAATCCAAAGCAATACACACAAAATGCTGGGAGAACTCAGCAGGTCAGGCAGCATCTATGGAAATTAAAAGATAGTCGATGCTCCAGGCCAAGACCCTTCTGCAGGACTGAGAAGGAAGGGGTTATGGGTGGAGTTCTAAGTCTTTCTCCTCTTTGGGCTGTCAAGGGATAGGGATTCCCAAAATTGAGTTGTAATATTGCATTTTCTCAAGGAGTCTTTCAGAGCATCCTGTTCCCCCGATACATTCTTCCTTTCAAGGAGCTTGGAATTGAATGTCTGCTCTAGGCATCTGGAGCTAACTGAGTGTAAAACTAGGGCTTCCGTGTTGGGGATGTCAACTTCAGCAATCTTCCTACTGGAGTGCAACTACAGCAGAGAAATGGAAGGGCCATCAAACCATAGAATGATGCAGTGTGGAAACAAGTCCTTTGGCCTAACCTGACCAAAGTTGCACAGTGACTCAGAGCCACAGATCAAGAGAGCGTAGAAAAAGGTCCCTGCCACAACCTGTCTTTGCTGATCAGGAGTGTTGATTGATATTACTTTACATCTGGGGACATGTCCTGCTTTCCCTGCTAATGGTTGTACTTGGAATTTTGACTATGTTAGAGCCAGGTACCTCGAGATGTCCTATTGTAGTTTAGTGAGTCTGCCCGCAAGGGGACAGGCAATTCGACTCCTCTGAACAGTGTGGTGTGTGCAGTTGAAACCGACTCAGATGCAGCACCTCTCTGCTCTCCTCCAGAGTCAAATAAGATTCACTCATCTTGCCATCACTCAAACAGGGAGAAGGAAGGTGGTACAAGAAAGCATGTGTGTGTGTGTGTGTGTGTGTGTGTCTGTGTGTGTGTGTAAATGATAGTGGCTTAAACTGCAAACACTATGCTATGAACTGCAAAGAGGTGGTTACATCATGGCACAAGTCCTGGAAGCCAGGGCTGGGTGTAGAGTTAATTTTAAGGGATGCACTTTAAATGATTTTATTTTTGTAAACTAGTTCTGTGACTGTTTGGTTGAAGTAAGCTGCCAAAAGAGGTGAGCAGTCAGATACTGTGTCATTACTGCTTGGCCTTGACAATTCACTCACTCTACTCCCTCCTGAAATAATTGATTTCCAGGATGCATTATTACAAAGCCAAGCCAGCCCCATTCAGCAAAACCCCAGTCACTGGCTTTGGACCAAGAAGTGCAGATACAGCAGTGCATAACCCCCTCTGATTCTCTCCAGGCTCTCTCCCTCCCCCTCACAGTCTCCTCTCTGCCTGACCCAGCAGGGAATTCAGTGTGTTAGTTGATCAATCAGCTTGCACAAATTGTATTTGAATAACTGAGCCTCGTTTCTCAAGACCATGCTCACCACATCTCATCACTAATGATTCTTCCTGCTGGAAGGCAGTGAAGGAGCCTCGGCCTTCCAGTCACCCTCCCCCCTAAAAATCAATCATTCCCTTATGAATTATTCAGATGTTTAGCGTGGGTCTTCTGAAATATACAGGGAGCATAGCTGGAAATTTCATTTTGTCTTAGTGAGCGTCTACACAATATAAATAATAAAAAAGACATGGCAAAGTTTTTTTTGTGCTGAAAAGGTAACCACAAAACTCTTTAAAATTCCTTTTCACTACGACTTAGTGAAATTCTTCCACTTGTTCCTATGCGACACATTTGTCTCGTGCACCTTTGTATTTACTTGCATAGTACAGTTTTATGGATGACCTATATAGGGAAAACTTGAAACTTATCAGACATTTATCTTATATAACATCCCAAATTGGTATTTTCTTTCTTCTTTCACTTGCTGGAGACCTTCTTACCTATTAGATGGTGCCATGGGTCAGAATGCAGTGGTAAGGGATGTTGTTCTCCTATACTCTGACATTGGGTTTACAATCTCCTCTCTTCCAACCCTTCTCCTGAAGGCAAGGACTCCTTGCAGAGTCAGTATTCACTCTCCAGCAAATCACATTGGGCCGTTCAGCAGTCAGAAGAATCATATGGAGACAGTTCCTGTTTTTATTGGCAGGAGCAGAAGCTTTTAATCTTTTTCATGGACAAGGAATTCTCTGGACAATAGCACCACCACAATCAGCCCATCTAGTCCATGCTGAATGTTAATCTGCCTGGTCCCATTGATCTGCACTCAAACCACAGCCCTCCAGACCCCTCCCATTCATGCACCTATCGCGATTTCTCTTAGATGCTGAAATCGAACCTATATCCACCACTTGCACTGGCAGCTGGTTTCATACTCTCATCACCCTCTGAGTGAAGAAACTCCCCCTCAAGTTCCTGCTAAATATATCACCTTTCATCCTTAACTCATAACATCTAGTTCTAGTTTTCACCCAACCTCAAGGGAAAAAGCCTACTTGCATTTACCCCATCTACACCCCACATAAATTTGTATACCTCTATCATAGCTCCTCTAACCTATTCAACCTTTCCATATTACTTCAGAAAACTTTATCAAGACTGTGCACTATACTGGGATGATGTCATGCTTTGTCTCAGCTTGAAAAATCTCAAAACTGTTCAATCTCTAAAGAATTTTAGGACATGAAGGGCTCTATATAAACCCAGGTATTAGTTATCCATCTTCTCTGGGCTTGCTAACTCTGGTGGGCTATCCTCTTGGAGATGCCATCACTTGTATTTTTGCCTTCAATTACCTAGTTACAACTGCCCAGTGACTGACTAACCAACCATTTGCCTCCTCAGAGTGAACTTGAAATTGAAAAGATGTTTGAAAGACTTTGCTCTTGGACCATCAAGTCTTATCTGTTATCAACCATAAAACTGCATGAAGAGCTACTTAGAAAAATTATAAACTTTTTCAATTCCTGGAATTTTAAAAAATTTTCCCTGTGATTTCTCTCACCATTGGCCAGGAAACCAATCTTAACTTCTGCAGACATCAGGGCCAATCCTGAGTAGTTGTTAAAACTATTTCACTCAGAACCCAGTAATGACTATGTAAATGAGAAGGCAATTTAGGTTGAATAGGAGGAGATTGACAAGACAGGCAGAATTTAATGGCGGGAAATGGAGAGTCAATGCTGTTCGAATGAAAGCCAGATAAGGGAATAGCTGGGATCTAAGGCTATTTCGGTTACTTTATTTTCACCTCTCATTACATTTTTTTCTGCCCATTACGGTGCTGGTGCTTAGGGCAGCAATGAAAGCCCTCCATCTCTGGCAGTGTTCAGAGCTTCCTTTATTTTGTCAGTGGCTTCCTTGGTTTTCACTGCTGTCAGTAATGCAAGTCCTGGGTGGAGATTCACGAATATCAACGCATTCAGATACTGAATGGTTCTTCAGTGCTGTTTCCGTAACTATCTTGTTTTACCAGTCAAGGTTGTTAGCCCTGAGCTGAACCCCCGAACCTGGAGGACCAATGGACCCCGCTTAGTCTGTCCTCTACACTGTGATCTGTTTGGCACGAGTGACCCGACCAAGTGCCAAAGCACAAAGCCCTGACTCCAGCCAACATAGCTCTCCAGATCATTGAGGCATACAAGCCTCCAAATGCTTTGAAAAGGTTGTGGTCCTCTTGGAGGTTCTTACCGCATACAGGTAGCATAAGGTGATGCAACAGCTTCCTGCCCAGTTAACAGACACGCAATCAGAGTCCTGCGTTACCACATGCAAGATGAAGACTTGCAAGCCTTCAGAACATTCTAGAATGGATTCCTGGATCTCCAGTGAGTGACCCTAAATGGAATCTATACTTTTATCCCTGTTCCCCTCAGCTCCACTAACTAAAAGAGGAAATCACATTGCTAAAGCCCCTTTCAGCATCATCTGAAATGCTTTCAAACTGATCCGTGCCCATAATATGCAGACTCCAGCAATAATAATACGGATGAAAAAGCTATGGAGGCAAATCCAAAATGATCACTGGGATGAGGCAGCAGAGGGTGGCACATGCCTTGGGACTGTAGATCAGGAAGGAAAGAAAACTGGATGCTAGTCAAGCAGGCTGAAGCCAGCCTATGTTCCTAAATTGAAGAAAACTTCCAGAAATTTTAAGCAAATAGTTCTGATTGATTTTTAAACGCAAACAACAGGAATTCTGCAGATGCTGGAAATTCAAGCAACACACATAAAAATTGCTGGTGAACGCAGCAGGCCAGGCAGCATCTGTAGGAAGAGGTGCAGTCTACATTTCAGGCCGAGACCCTTCGTCAGTTCTGATTGATTTACTGTTTTATTCTTTGTGAATCATTCTAAAGAACAATTGCCAGTCCTGATGAAGGGTCTTGGCCCGAAATGTCAACTGTTTATTCTCCTCCATAGATGCTGTCTGACTTGCTGAGTTCCTCCAACATTTTGTGTGTTGCAAAGATAGGCTCACTTCTCTAACAATATAAGCATCTGTTAGTCTCGTGAGACCATGGATTTGCGCCTTGGAAGGTTTCCAGGGTGCAGGCCTGGGCAAGGTTGTATGGAAGCCCGGCAGTTGCCCATGCTGCAAGTTTCCCCTCTCCACGCCACCGATGTTGTCCAAGGGAAGGGCACTAGGGCCGATACAGCTTGGCACCGATGTCGTCGTAGAGCAAAGTGTGGTGAAGTGTCCTGCTCAAGGACACAACAGGTTGAGGTTGAGATGCAACTAGTTCAGCTGAGGCACGAACTAGCAGCCTAACAATAAAGTAACTTGTATTTATACAAACCTTTTTAATTCATAAAATTTCTGAAGGAGCTTCCAGAATTAGAATCAGAATCAAGTTTAATATCACTGCTATATGTCATGAAATTTGTTGTTATGTGGCAGCAGTACATTGCAATACATAAAATATTAATGCAAGATTTTATATATGTGTATACACAGTGGATTCCAGTTAACCGGGGCAGCCGTTTATTTGGGACAACTCTTAAAGAAAAAAACTAATTGATAAAATGGCCAGGATTCCTTTGTTTATTTGTGACACTATTCCATTATTGGGACAGGACACTGCTGCTGAACACTTTCTAACTAGAGTCAATCACGTGCGCTTGTGTGGCTGCTAGATGCTACGCCGTGCTTAGAGTGAACAGTTTTTAAATGGTGTCAGTTGCACAGATTTGTGTTCAAAAAGCAGTGACTTTTGTCACTGATAGTTGGCAAGAAGTAAGCAGTAAGAGAGTTCAAAACTGTTTTGCTCACTGTGGTTTCAAGCATTCAGACTTGGAAAAGCCCGAAACAGCCAGGAGTGAAAATGAAACGATTTCACTACTTCAGCTAATTAGGAACTATGAAGTTTTTGAAGGTAGTGACAATCATTAATGGATATACACCGAGACACTGCATCGACAGGTGGGCTAATCCATGTGAGTGTAGCTGCAGGGTCTCCTACTCCAGTAGACAGGAAAATGCTTGTCCTAGCATGCGAATTCAGCTCCGGCGGACTGGGCATACAAAATCTACAGTGAGATCCACTAGCCAAGAAAGTGGTTCTGCAAAGCTACGTACATAGAGAATACAGAGCCATCACAAGGCACAGAAGAAGTGATGGTCATCCACTACAACCAGGGAAGAACACTGAGGTCGAGAGAGTGGAACTGCCCCGTGTAACAGCTTTTCCACTCCAAAAACTCTTTTTCAACCACCAGTAGTATTAGTATTGTTCTAATTAGGTCTGTATTTCATATAAATGCATAATTTGCTACTCACTTAAATGGCAGTTTGTCTTTTTTTATACCTTTTTTACTATTTCTAAGAAACTTTAGCTAATTGGGACAGATCATTAACTAGGCAAAAATGATCTGACCCCGGTGTGTCCCAATTAAATGGAAAATAGTGAGGTAGTCTTCATGGATTGGTTCATTTTTGACTGAGAAATGGGATGGCAGAAGGAAGAAGCCCCTCCTAAAATGTTGAGTGTGTGTCTTCAGAACTTCATCAAAAACATCACTAAGCAAGATATATAACAAAGATACATAATACATCTTTGTTCAAAACTGGTCAGAGAGGAAACTTGCTTAAAACGAGGATGAGGTGTGCAGGCCTAAAGGTTACTGCCGGAATTTCAAAGGCCCTGGTGGTAGAACAGCTAAAATGGAGGATGTGGGAAGACCAGGATTGGAGAGGAGCTGAGTTTTTGGTGGGTTGTAACACTGATGGTGGTTAAGGTAAGTGCTCACGGTGAGCCCACCTTGGGATTTGTAAACAACTGCAAGAATTTTAAAATTGAGATATTGCTGAACCATGAGCAAACATAGGTCACCCAGCGCAGAGGTGATAGGTGAACAGGACTTAATACAAAGCAGGAGGATGGTAAGCCTTTAATTGCTTGCTTGCTGAGAAAAAAAAATCAGTGCATGTTGGAGTACAGTAATAAGGCCCTCATTTTGCAGTGTTCTGATACCTCATGCCCTCTTGTACATAACGTGCATTGTTTATGGCTCCCACAGTAATAAAGTGTACAAAAGACCCTCATTATAATGTAGCTTTCAGTGTAATGGGGCTTTCCTACAGCTCCCAAAAGGGAGCATTATAGTGAAGAACTGCTATTTAATGCTCGACTATTGCTGGTTTGGGTCCCTGCACCGTGGTAATTGCTTGGAGCCCCTGATACTGAAGATAAGAAATTTAACCCTTGAGCTGCTTGCAGCTAGCAGAAACCTTAAGGACGATGCTTTCCAACTGAAATATAATGTGCATTATTGATTAATGGATTCGGTCAGTGAAAGCGTTACTTCAATAATCTCAGAACTAATCAGGAAGTTAAGGGTTGGCAAGTTATTAACCATTAATCTTCACAGTTACAGACGTACCGAGAGAGTTTGGAAAAAATAAAAGGGAATAAGATTCCGACAGATCAGGGTATAGACATAAACTTGACAAATACAGTGCTTTAGGACTGCCTGACTATATCAGCATAATGCGAGTAGGAAGCAGTCTGTCATTCAGGCAATGGCTGGGGATGATTGGCAGCTTAGCTAGCTGAACGTTGGCCCATTTCCCTATCATTTTGGTGCCTATCAGTTACAATTTGCAACACGGAGTGTCAGTAATGTAAAATAATGCTGACCCCTGCTCCTAGCCTGGGGCCAGCATGTGGCTTTGTGCTTCATTTCTGTGTGCAGAAGCCTGTTCAGTTGTGTGAGCAGCAGATTTTCTCAATGTCAGTATTCAGATGTTGTCTCTGAATTGCTGGGAGCAGGGATTCTGAAGGGTAAAATCTCTCGCCCAGCTCAGCCTTATGACACTGGGATGGGAGTTCACATACTGTATTCTAGCACAGCACTTCTTGGTCACTGTCCGAAAGGTGGAGGGGCAATCCAACCCTACCGTTGTATATGATAACAAGCCAGCTTTTCATTGTGTGCAGTGTCACCTGTCCTGAAACAGAGACTGAGACAGTAAGAAATACGCAGTAGGCTTATTTGTATCTGATGATAAAAGGGAACAGAAAGGGGTAAAAGTCTAGCTTTAAAGTTTTCACTTAGCTTATTCCCAGGTTTCCTTTCTTTGTACTTTAATGCAAGCAGGAAGAGTTTGAAACTCCATTTCTTTCACCCTTTTTCTACATTTCTCTCCTCCAATGCCCCAAGGACAGAACTTGCGGCGGGGACTCTAGTAACTTCTGTTCCTTCACTGGGAGCCTGATCACTAAGTGTGGGCATGTAGGTGAGGACTGCCTCCACCATCTGCCAGTCTGTGGACTCCTGACTTCTTTCAATTGTTAAGTGGGCTTCCAGCTCCGTTGTAAAAGAACATTTGGAAGATTGCTACTTTTTGGAACCAACACAGTTTTCTTTGAAGTGTGGTCACTCTGGCAATCAAGGGTAATTAGAAGCTAATTGATACACAGGAAACACCCACAGACATGTCTTGTAAAGCCATACAGAAACATTTTTCTTTCTTTCCCTATATGGGATAAATATTGGCCAGGATGCCAGATTAGAAGTTTCCTGCTTTTCTCCTCACGAAATTCATTCCTCAAGTTGCTTCACGTCAACCTGAGAGGAAAGCACAAGACTACAATTCAACACCTTATCTGGAGGACAACACCTTGGTCATAGCCACATTCCCCAATGCTGTACTGTATATGATGGGGAGTTAGACTTCTAGCTCAAGTCACTATAATAGGACTTCAACTCCTAACCTTCTGACTTTCAGAGAGGCTTTTTCTGAACTGCAGAGGAATAGGGTAGGTCCATAATACCACCACAGTTGAAAGCAAGAGCCTTTGAAGTTCCATGATTCCCCACCAGCATGCAATGAAACACGAGTATCTGGCACAACCTCTAAGTAGGAAGGGAAGAAAGTTTGTGGAGAAATGGAGTAGTTGACTGGTGACCTTCTGCAATAGATCACTTAGCAGGGATTAACTTTTCTAATGGAGATATCAGCCAGCTGGCAATGTGTCGGGAAGCCAGGCAACAGGATTGGTTATAGGCTGACTCGTGACTTACTTTTGGCAGGATTACGATGGGTGGTACCTGTACACAAACATCTGTTATTGTGAAATGAAATTATGTCACATGCTTATTAAGAAAGATATTTAATAAAATATCAGTTTGTTTCCAGTAAAAATCTGAATTGTAGCACCATGGTCCTGGAGGATCATTGTTTCGTTTTTACTGTGTACTGTACCAGCAGTTATAGTTGAAATGACAGTAAAAGTGACTTGACTTGACTTGAATTATTGTCCATAACTAACCTTCATAATAAGTGGTACAGCAAAACTTTCAGGTCAGGAGAATTGGGGGAAGTTGCTGGTTTTGCGTGAACAGGTTATAAGGGTCAATGGGACTTATGACATTGTTCTGTTGGCATTAACTCAGTGGGCTGAATGTTGTAAAGATGACAATCATGAGAAAGTCTCTGCCCATCTGCTCAGTTTCTGCTGGCTGTGAGGATCTGTCACTTGGCTGGATGGTGTCAAATTACTCTGTGCAAGGACTTTAATCCAAACTGCACAGAACCACGGTTGCAGCTAAGACAAGTAGTGCAAACAGAATATGGTACATTGAACATAGACAACAGTACACACTTCCTTTGAACTTACCCTCTCTCACCTCAAATGCATGCCCTTGAGTATTAGACATTTTGACCCTGGGAGCAAGAAACTGGCTGCCTACTAGATCTATGCCTCTCATTATTTTCTGAAGTACTATCAGGTCTCCCCACAGACTCCACCACTACACAGAGATCAACACTAGATTGTCCAAGGTCTCTAGCACATGCATTCTAATCCAGGCAACAACTTGGCAAACATCTTCTGCACCCTCTCCACATTCTTCCTAAAAAGGGATGACCAGGATTGAATGCAATATTCCAGATGTGGCCGAACCAGAATTTCATAAAGCTGCCATATAACTGATCACAGTGCATTGACTAGTACAGGAAAGCATACCACCTGCCTTCCTTGCCACCCTTGGTCCCCAAGTTCCCTCTGTACATCAACACTGGTTCTGCCATTAACTGTGTACTTTCCTTTACATTTGATTTTTTTTAACAGTTCAAACCACAGGCAGTTCCTGGTAAAAATTTATGAATGCCTACAGCATTGGAGGAAGCCATTTAGTCCTCATGCTTGTGCTGGTTGCTAGACTAATGCACCACTTTTCCCCCTAAGGCTTGTGCTAGTCCCAGTTTCAGATAGTTATCAGGTTTTCCAGTTTAGAGAGCAACCCACTCTCTCTGCTGTGTATGTAATACTGCACCCACCATCTGTGAAAACAAATTTGTCTTCGCCTCTTCTGTCACTGCCAACAGACAACTCACTCACAGAGCTTTTCTTTCCCAGTTTTGTAAAGCATTCTCTTTTGTTACTGGCACCCAATACTGGGAACTCCTCCCTGTGAGACAGGCCATCCCTCCAAAGCCAGAAGAAAAATCATTGAGCCAGTAATTTTCTTTAATCAAATTTATTAGTTGTAAATGTTTGGAGAAATTTCCAAAAGACGAACAAAGCCTGGAGGATGAAGCAATGTTGGGAAGGAAGGAGTGGTATGAAAGGGAAGTGGAATTTTTTGAGGATGTAACTATGAAAATGGACAAGGGAGAGCCCGTGGATATAGTGTATCAGGACTTCCAGAAAGCCACTGATAAGGTTCCACATAGGAGATTAGTGGGCAAAATTAGAGCACATGGTATTGGGGGTAGGGTACTGACATGGATAGAAAATTGGTTGGCAGACAGAAAACAAAGAGTTGGGATTAACTGGTCCCTTTCAGAATGACAGTGACTAGTGGGGTACTGCAAGGCTCAGTGCTGGGAGCGCAGATATTTACAATATACATTAATGATTTAGATGAATGGATTAAAAGTAACATTAGCAAATTTGCAGATGACACAAAGCTGGGTGGCAGTGTGAAATGTGAGGAGGATGTTATGAGAATGCAGGGTGACTTGGGCAGGTTGGGTGAGTGGGCAGATGCATGGCAGATGCAGTTTAATATGGATAAATGTGAGGTTATCCACTTTGGTGGCAAGAACAGGATGCAGATTACTATCTGAATGGTGTCAAGTTAGGAAAAGGGGGAGTACAACGAGATCTAGGTGTCCTTGTTCATCAGTCACTGAAAGTAAGCATGCAGGTACAGCAGGCAGTGAAGAAAGCTAATGGCATGTTGGCCTTCATAACAAGGGGAGTTGAGTATAGGAGCAAAGAGGTTCTTCTGCAGTTGTACAGAGCACTGGTGAGACCACACCTGGAGTTTTGTGTGCAGTTTTGGTCTCCAAATTTGAGGAAGGACATTCTTGCTATTGAGGGAGTGCAGCGTAGGTTCACAAGGTTAATTCCCGAGATGGCGGGACTGTCATGTGTTGAAAGATTGGAGCGACTGAGCTTGTATACACTGGAATTTAGAAGGATGAGAGGGGATCTGATTGAAACATAAGATTATTAAGGGATTGGACATGCTAGAGGCAGGAAACATGTTCCCGATGTTGGGGGAGTCCAGAACCAGAGGCCACAGTTTAAGAATAAGGGGTAGGCCATTTAGAACGGAGTTGAGGAAAAACTTTTTCACACAGGGGATTGTAGTTCTGTGGAATGCTCTGCCTCAGAAGGCAGTGGAGGCCAGTTCTCTGGATGCTTTCAAGAAAGAGTTAGATAGAGCGCTTAAAGATAGCGGAGTCAAGGGATATGGGGAGAAGGCAGGAACGAGGTACTGATTGTGGATGATCAGCCATGATCACAGTGAATGGCAGTGCTGGCTCGAAGGGCCGAATGGCCTACTCCTGCACCTATTGTCTATTGGTGATTAAACCCTCCAGAAAATGCTGAAACTTCACTTACTGGTGAGCCTGACATCTCAGCTAGGATTCCCCTTCTCTGGAGCCAATAGTGCAGGATAGCAAGGAGCTGTTGTCCCACTCTACACCTGTGTTCAAGGACCTTTGTGGCCAGGAAACCCACGAGGTGGCAGAGTGGAGCAACTGGTAGAACTGCTGCTTGACAGTGCTCCAGGTCTGGGTTCAATCCTGACCTTGGGTGCTGTCTGGTTACACGCTCTCCCTGAGACTGTGCGGGTTTCCTCTCAGGGGTCCCCAAACTGGGGTCCACAGACCCCTCGCTTAATCGTAGGGGTCCGCAGCTTAATAAAGTTCTCAAGCATCACCAAGGTGTTCAGACTGGTAGCCACTGTAAATTGTCACTCCTGTGTAGGGGAGGGGAAAATCAGGGGAAATGTGATTATTCTAAATGGGTGGCTGATAGCCAGCATGACTCAATAGGCTGAAGGGGCTGTTTCCATGTTGTATAGTCCTCCATGAAAGTGAGCTCTAGGCCAGCTGTGTAGGTGAGATAACAATGAAAAGGGAACAATTCCAGTTTGGGAAATCAGAACAGACTGGACTTCAGTTTGGTTGTGATGCTGCTTGTGGTCAAATAGTCAGGAGATTCGGACCGTCTGCCTCATATCTGAAGAATGAATAGAGGTGGGGTTCAAGGGAGTGGGGGCCAACTCTGCTCTGAGAGGTGGAAATAAATGGGTGTGGAAGCAACAATAATAGCTGACAAAAGTCTGTGTAAACTCCAGAACTGAGGGAACACAATCTCTACAGATGATATCAACATGAATTTCAAGTTGAGTTCGGTGGTGGGGGAGGGAACTTGAGAGACCGAGAGAGAAAATAAAGAGAACTAGTAAGGCAGGAAGACAGTGAACAGCAGCTGAGGCTCAGATATTGGTGATTCATTCTGAGGGCTGTTTTAGCCCTCATAAAATATTCATTCTGGTGTGGACGTGCTCCATAATTGCCATCTCTAGCCTTGAATTATTTATATGGTGGGCCGCTCAGATACGCTCATTTGCTGATACCTAGGATAACATTGAACAAGTGGATCCCAAACACTGTAATGCTGCTACTTTGCATTTAATAGCAGGATTCTATTACATAAGGTGTGAGGCACTGGCCTCTGTGCATGTTATTCACCTTGGAACTGATATAATTTCAGTATTTGTAATATGCATATGACTCACTCCTCTCCTCTCTGGCTCTCAGTGTTGAGAAACCTGGGGAAAAATTCGATAAAACTTAAACAAATATTCACCCTTTTATCTATATGCATGTGTAAAATTTGAACTGGAAACCATTACTGTATAATTACAGATCATTAGATACTCCATCCTAATGATACTTTAGAGGTGATTTCCTTAAAAATATGAGAAGTCTCTCACAATTTGCATTTGTTAAGAGCCGTTCTAACACAGAAGCGGATGATCGATTATGTTGGGGGTTATGGCAGGAATTGGCTGAGGTGGGGTAATAGAGATATCGAGGATGGTTTGGTTTATGGAAGAGATGCAGATGGAGGCAGAAGCCAGGCAATATTCTACAGCTTGGTGGGTTACGGAATGGGACATTGATCACTGACCATGCCAAGGGCTAGTGTGTGGGTGAAGGGGCAAGGGTACTGAGGTCATTGCCTGTGCTCAGTATATGATCTCTGACTGAGGGGTAAGATGCGGGCAGAGGAGAGAAGAAAATGCCTTCTTTATCACATTTGGCCACACTGCCTCCTGGGCTAGTGGCATCCAATTTTCTGCTCATGAACACAAATCAGTGTATCGTTCACATCGTACACGTGCATGATGGGGTTCAAGTCAGCTAATATGAATGCTTGGCAACTCTGTTCACAGCTGAAGTCATCCCTCCTTAGTCCACACCACCCCATTCTGCTTTGCCCCAGCCCACTTCTTCAGGTTTTAACAGCTATTTTGAAGCACAACATGCAGATTTCCCAATTATAATCATCTTCTTTTTAAGCACTCCCTTAGAATTGAGTACGGCTTGCTCTGCTCTAGTTTTGTGGGTTCTGAGGTGGCTGATTAGGTTAATGTGAGACTCTTCCACAGATGGTGCAGATAGTATCTGAGGGGGAGGTTAGTTTGTTAGATGACCTGCTTCCTCCACCACCACAGGCAGCCTCTGTGTTCTCCCAGTGTGTAAATCTGGTCTCCAGTCATCCTAGTTCTCCTCGCCATTGGATCGAGTCCCTGCTCTTGCAAGCCCATGTTATAATTGGTGAGCCACAACTAATTCCCGTTGAGGGAAACTGCATGGACAGCTCACACTCCACAATCTGAGGTTCAAGGCCGTCAGTATCAGGATCCTCACAGACAGTCCCAACAATGGAGTGCAGAATGACTTTGTATCTGAGGGTCATAGTGCAGAATGGGTGGAGGAGGTTTGTCTCAGCAACCTCCTGCTGTTGAGGAACAGGGCCCAATAAGACCACCTCCAATACAGATAGAGCCAGCCCACATTTAAGAGTGAAGCTAGAATGACAGATAAAAGTGATTCACTGGAGAGAAGAACAAAGAGTATGGGGTCCACCTGTCCAAAAGTGTTGGGTTCACCCGAACAAAGAGTGTGGGGTGCCCCTGGACAAAGGATATGGGGTTCACTTGAACAAAGTATATGGGGGTCCACCTGAACAAAGGACATGGGGCCCACCTGAACAAAAAGTGTGGGGTCCACCTGAACAAAGGGTCTGGAGCCCACTTGAACAAAGGGTGTGGGGTCCACCTGTCCAAGGGGTGTGGGGTTCACCTGAACAAAGGGTGTGGGGTCTACCTATCCAAAGGGTGTGGGGTCCACCTGAACAAAGGGTCTGGGGCCCACCTGTCCAAAGGGTCTGGGGCCCACCCGTCCAAAGGGTCTGGGGTCCACCTGTCCAAAGGGTCTGGGGTCCACCTGACCAATGGGTGTGGGGTCCATCTGTCCAAAGGGTGTGAGGTCCACCTGTCCAAAGGGTGTTGGGTCCGCCTGTCCAAAGGGTCTGGGGTCCACCTGAACAATGAGTGTGGGGCCCACCTCTCCAAAGGGTGTGGGGTCCACCTGAACAATATTGGAGAGGCGTTACCTCTGCACATTGAGAGTGAAGTCTCCATAACTTCACCTAGACCAGGCTGGGCAAACTAGCGACTTTTCTGAATTGAGGTTCACCATGGTGAAATTCTGTGAGTGGATGTCAACAATATCAGTTGGTGGATGTTACTGTTCCTGTTCTGGTTGTAACTGGCAACCACTGGAGTTAGGTATTGTTGCATGTAAGCACCAAAGCCCTTTCCAATGTAACATTTGAATCCTTCTACACTTTGTATGCAGCAATACCCAGTACCAGGTACAGTACTGTTTACTCAAGAATCATATTTGAAGTTAAACAAGCAATTTCATAATGCAAGTGGGCACCATTTGGAAAGGACACTGAAACCTTTTAACATACAATCTAGAGCTCTGTGGGATAATAGGTTACAGCTGCATTGCCTTGAGCTTCCAGGCATCTCAATCATTTGTACTCTCCTCTCTATTACCCATGTCACTGACTATAAATAGTCACTGACTGTCCAGGGTACTTTTAGTGAAGGGTTGGTGCAATCCTGTGGGCTCGGGGTGTAGGAAAGGAGAGGAGTTTGGGATATAACTAGGTACTATTGCATGCCCAAACCTCTCTGGACTGGCAAAATCCAACAGGCTAGAAGGAGAAAGCACTTCATAGCCTGTAGAACGGGCACCTGGAGAGCCAGCTCCAAAATGCCATTGGATCAGAGGGAGTTTACCTATGTTAAATATTTGAAAGCAGAGAAACAGTGGAACATTAAATGTGATTACCTATTTACCGATAGAATTACTGCTCAGCAGTGCGGTAAACAATGGCTGCTTTCTTTAATAACACACCCATGATTCTGGGCATGATCAGAGTCATACAAAGTGTCAGCAGAAACAGCTTTTTTAACAGGAAAGTGGTAATAACACAGAGGCAGATATAAAGCTTAAAGTGAACCCTGTTGACTTACAGTCCAACTGTATTATGTTTTCTCACCATATCAAACTCCATTCACCCATTCTTCTGCCCCCCTGCTCCTGGTGTCGTCGCTTCGGTAGGGGGCAGGCCGATATGGTGACACAAATGGGATATGGTCAAGGTGAGCTTATGGAAACTTCACTCTCTATGTGCAGAGATAACACCATGCCAGTATAAAATGAGGTTGTTCCCATATCTTCTGTTCTTATTGCCAGTGAGTCTCCTTAATTTGCCATTCTAGTTTCAGTCTCTATATTAGGCTCCTATTTATCTGCACTAGGGATGGCTTTGGCGGGGTCTGGTCACTAATAACAAGGATTCCCAGGATGAAACCCCACCTGCATTGACCCTTGCTGTAGTAGTCATTTAACTACACAGTACAACCCGAATGGATGTTCCCAAGCTGCCACAGCAGAGTAATGTTCAGTTTGCTCCTCGGTGAAGGTCCTGAAATACCAGGTTCAGAACCTCAGATTGTGGAGTGGGAGTTGGCCATGTGCGATTTCACTTAATGTGAAATAGTTGTTTCACATCAGCCATAACATGGGTTTCATAGAGCAAGGTCTTGATCCATTAACAGGTGAGGCCAAGGTGACATGGAGACCAGGTCCTGCACTGGGAGAATATGGAAACCCTCTCGGGGAAGTGCAATGATGGGGACACTTTTGGGGAAAGTGTGTATTTATAAGAGTATAACCATCAATTTGTAAAATGTGAGTGTAAGGGAGAGCCAGTTTTGAATTTTTACATGTCATCATTGGAACTTTACTTCATTCCTTCTGGACAATTTAATTATTTCATCACTGGACAAGTTACAGGCAATTATTCAGATGGTGCAATGTTAAGAGAAATCATCTGACCTTAAACCAGCTGGAGTTTCACAGAAGGACTGAGTCATTATTATTGGAACTGTGTTTTCTAGTACCTTATTACAAATGCATTGAATCACACTTTCCTAGAACTGGCTAATCTGCAAAACTACTAAAAAAAAGAGCAAACTTCTGGTCTTCATTTTGAAATAGAAACAGTCAGACGACATATTTTATGGTTTTATAAAAGTGTGGATTCAAATAACCCCCTTTTGTAAAGCTTCTCAGAAATTTATACGGGTTGCAATCATTCCTCTGAACTTGGCAGCTATTTAACATAGAAACTTAGAAACATAGAAACATAGAAGACCTACAGCACAATACAGGCCCTTCGGCCCACAAAGTTGTGCTGGACATGTCCCTACCTTAGAAATTACTCGGCTTACCCATAGCCCTCCATTTTTCTAAGCTCCATGTACCTATCCAAAGGTCTCTTAAAAGACCCTATCGTATCCGCCTCCACCACCGTTGCCAGCAGCTCATACCACATACTCACCACTCTCTGAGTAAAAAACTTACCCCTGACATCTCCTCTGTACCTACTCCCCAGCACCTTAAACCCTTGTCCTCTTGTGGCAACCATTTCAGCCCTGGGAAAAAGCCTCTGATTATCCACACGATCAGGTCACCTCTCATCCTACATCGCTCCAAGGAGGAAAGGCTGAGTTCACTGAAACTGTTTTCATAAGGCATGCTCCCCAATCCAGGCAAAAGCCTTGTAAGTCTCCTCTGCACCCTTTCCATGGCTTCCACATCTTTCCTGTAGTGAGGTGGCTAGAACTGAGCACAGTGGGGTCTGACCAGGGTCCTATATAGCTGCAACATTACATCTCGGCTCCTAAATTCAATTCCACAATTAATGAAGGCCAACACACCGTATGCCTTCTTAACCACAGAGTCAACCTGTGCAACTGCTTTGAGTGTCCTATGGACTCGGACCCCAAGATCTTTCTGATCCTCCACACTGCCAAGAGTCTTGCCATTAATACTATATTGTGCCATCATATTTGACCTACTAAAATGAACCACTTCACACCTATCTGGGTTGAACTCCATCTGCCACTTCTCAACCCAGTTTTGCATCCTATGAATGTCCCACTGTAACCTCTGACAGCCCTCCACACTATCCACAACACCTCCAACCTTTGTGTCATCAGCAAACTTACTAACTGATCCCTCCACTTCCTCATCCAGGTCATTTATAAAAATCACGAAGAGTAATGGTCCCAGAACAGATACCTGAGGCACACCACTGGTCACCAACCTCCATGCAGAATATGACCTGTCTATCATGACTCTTTGCATTTTGTGGGCAAGCCAGTTCTGGATCCACAAAGCAATGTCCCCTTGGATCCCATGCCTCCTTACTTTCTCAATAAGCCTGGCATGGGGTACCTTATCAAATGCCTTGCTGAAATCCATATACACTACATCTACTGCTTTTCCTTTATCAATGCTTTTTGTCACATCCCCAAAAAATTCAATCAAACTTGTAAGGCATGATGTGCCCTTGACAAAGCCATGCTGACTATTCCTAAACATGTTATACCTCTCCAAATGTTCATAAATCCTGCCTCTCAGGATCTTCTCCATCAACTTACCAATCACTGAAGTAAGACTCACTGGTCTATAATTTCCTGGGCTATCTCTACTCCCTTTCTTGAATAAGAGAACACCATCTGCAACCCTCCAATCCTCCGGAACCTCTCCTATCCCCATTGATGATGCAAGGATCATCGCCAGAGGCTCAGCAATCTCCTCCCTCGCCTCCCACAGTAGCCTGGGGTACAGCTCGTCCGGTCCCAGTGACTTATCCAACTTGATCCTTTCCAAAAGCTCCAGCATCTCCTCTTTCTTAATATCTACATGCTCAAGCTTTTCAGTCTGCTGCAAGTCATCACTACAATCACCAAGATCCTTTTCCATAGTGAATACTGAAGTAAAGTATTCATTAAGTACCTTTGCTATTTCCTCCAGTTCCATACACACTTTCCCCCTGTCACACCTGATAGGTCCTATTCTTTCAAGTCTTATCCTCTTGCTCTTCACATACTTGTAGAATGCTTTGGGGTTTTCCTTAATCCTGCCTGCCAAGGCCTTCTCATGGCCCCTTCTGGCTCCCTAATTTCCTTCTTAAGCTCCTTCCTGTTAGCCTTATAATCTTCTAGATCTCTAACATTACCTAGCTCTCTGAACCTTTTGTAAACTTTTCTTTTCTTCTTGACTAGATTTATTACAGCCTTTGTACACCACGGTTCCTATACCCTACCATAACTTCCCTGTCTCATTGGAACATACTTATGCAGAACTCCACACAAATATCCCCTGAACATTTGCCACATTTCTTCTGTACTTTTTCCTGAGAACATCTCTTCCCAATTTAAACTTCCAATTACCTGCCTGATAGCCTCATAATTCCCCTTACTCCAATTAAACACTTTTCTAACTTGTCTGTTACTATCTCTCTCCAATGCTATTGTAAAGGAGATAGAATTATGATCACTATCTCCAAAATGCTCTCCCACTGAGTGATCTGACACATGACCAGGGTCATTTCCCAGTTACAAATCAAGTACAGTCTCTCCTCTTGTAGGCTTATCTACATATAGATAAGCCTATTGTAAAGTTATTGACCCCTTCCTGTTCCTAACCTCCACCAACTGAGACTCTGTAGACAATCCCTCCATGATGTCCACCTTTTCTGCAGCCGTGACACTATCTCTGATCAACAGTGCCACACCCCCACCTCTTTTGCCTCCCTCCCTGTCCTTTCTGAAACATCTAAAGGGATGTTTAAGGATGGAAATGGCAGTGAGATAGGATAAATGTAACTGACATCCTCGGCTGAGGCTGTTTAATCAGCCAAAACAACTGAAAGAACTTGCTAGTATATATCAATTAGTGGCTAAACTCAGAAAGGACATTCAAGGCTTGGTTTACAGCTTCAGCTAAAGGATAGACCAATAAAGAATCCTGCATAACTATTGTATAACAACTCCCTTTCATTTGGTTAGATAGTTAAGGAGCTCACACTAAGTGCTTAAATGCACAGCACAGTTGGATGTAAACCCAGGCGTGATCTTCTTCATGTATCCATCACTAAAGTAATCGATCTTATGTCAAGCACAAATGTGTTGGAGAATTCACATGGATGGTGACAGCAGGATTGAACAGTTTAGAAGTAACCCCTAGTCCGCTCAGGACTTATTTGTATGACCCTGTTGTGGTAGTTAGTCACGTAGACAAGGAATGTTCTTCCCCTAATACTTGTACCTTTCTTCTTAGTGCCTTTCCTACCTGTTTGTTATCCACAAATACACAGGATCCTGTGCCACATTGGATTATTTCAGACAAGTAGTGTGCTTTGTGGGTGCAAGAACCCCCTCCACCATGTAAGGAGGGGTTGGGGAGAAAGGGAGCAGGAAACCTCCTCATTGTTTCCATGGAATTGTACTGCTCAAGGTCTCTGGAATTTTCACTCAAACCATTGAGGTTATTTCACTTATATTGGCTGCAGATGGTAAAGAAAGTATTTGAAAGGAGACTGTGTGTAGGGACTTTAATTTAAACTGCACAGAACCAACCATATTAACCCAACTACTTGATTTGTCCAGGTAGGACTTTGCAACATTATGAACTTAATTAGCCCCTCCCAGAATTTTGTTTGCTCTTGAAGAAGGTTCCCTTTGATGGAGCACAGTGCTTTGCATTGTCAGTGTCAGCAGGCTGCTTGACTATGAAGAGCAACACAGTTTTAGCCTGCCTAACCATATCTGTTGTCCCCTTGCACTGGGAGATCATATATTCAAATCATCATGTATTCAGAAATGCTGCTGGACTGCCTGAGGTGCACAATTTACATTATTCTGCATGAATTAGATCTTAAGCAAAAATTAAATCCTAGTATTGGTCCTGGGGTTTAAAGAATTTTTACAACCCACATTTAATGATGCGAGTAAGACTCAAATGTAAGGCAGAAGCTAGATCAAAAGAGGTAGAATTAGTAGGTTAATTGGCTACTCCATATTCCTCACTTTGAGTTGTAGAAACTAGGAGGGATTGATGAGAATGTGTTGGAGATTAAAACATTCAGATGGATGTCGGGTTAGTGGCTGTGGATGGTCAATATGAGCTCGGTTGGCTGAAGGGCTTGTTTCTATGCTGAATGATTGATTCTATGCTGTACTCTGCACTCACTACATTCTGTGGAGATAGGCAAGAAAGGGATACATTGAAATGAATGGCTCCTTATGTCTTCTTGGCCCTACCTTAATTTGTAGTGAAAACTGTTTTCCATTGATTATGTCTCTCCCTGACCACAGCAGACTAGAGGAAGAGGCCAGTTTATTTGTTAACAATGACAAAGGCACACTCATAAACTGTGACATGTTGCATTAATTTATAGCTGCTGAGTGACTTATTAAAAGCGACAAGTAAAATCTAACAGGGAATGTTGGCTAGTGTGAAGAATGATTTGTTGTTTCTCTTTCATTTGCCTATGATTTGTTGACAGGTTAGAGTTATGGACTGTGGGATCTGAACATGAATCTCACTCTCTCATTACTCTGCATTAGATACATTAATAGTAATAATTGCATGAATTAATCATTCATAATGTTTTAATAAATGTTCAGTCAGCATCTCATCTATGCTGCCAAACTTCACCAGTCTGTGCAGCTTGTAAGTGGGGACTTTTCTCCCAATGGATGAGGACAGGAACTGTCTCAGTGCCCGTTTCCACCCATTCAATGGTTTTCTGGGTCCAGAAGAATAGAGAGTTAAGAAGTTAATTCTATCATTCTCAGCCATAATCTGGAGCCAGCTATTGATCACCGGCTATTGGAACATGAATGTCTTTGACTGTACATAAACTCTATCCCTCTTCATTTAAAAAGCACCCTGATTCTGCTTGTGTGAAGGAGATTAAATACAGATACCCAAGGTTTCTGCTTTGTAGTCAAGCTGATGATCTGTGATAAATGAATAAGGCAAACACAGATTTTTGTGACAAATGTATAGGCTTGGAGACTTTTACTGGTGCATTGGGGATTATGCTCTGCGATCTCCCTTTCTTCATAATGTAAAGCTACAAATCACTGGCCTTGTTTATTTGATGCCATTTAGATACCGTAGGTCTTGTTCTACAACACCTAGTGGGGACAGGACTTAAAGAAGAACAAAGAATTGTGGGCTGATCCCTTGTCATGATGTTTTTTTAACAGCAGCTTACACCCTGTAAAATCCTGCTGCAGAACTGAAGCTCACTTGATGCTTAGGAATGAGGTGATGGAAAATTGTTCACTGTTTGTCAGAGTGCAGTGTCATATATAGACTTCAGCTATGGAATGTGAATGCACCCATTTCAGGGTTCTATTGCACTGTACTGGTGTTTGGGCTAAATTCTGCATGGAAGATTCCACCATCACCAGTCAGATTGCACTGGGGCAAGGCTTTGTCAAGACATCCAATGGGAATTGGTAACTCCTAGACAGGTGTTGAGGGTGGGGTCAGAGATATCATGACCATAAGGTTTTGGAGTGAATCAGGATGATTTCCTGGTATTGTTCCTGACTTGAGTTATTACTGGGAAATGGTTTGGAGCCATTCCTGTCACTAGCACTCTGAAATAGGGCTTTAATAGCACTATCCTCTGAGGTGCTGGCCACCCTTAACCATTGTGATGGGCTTTCACTCTCTCTCTACAGAAATCCCCTTGACTGAGGAGCACCCACGATCTCCAAGCACTCTGCACAAAGGAACCAGGCATCCTGGTTAACCCACAACCATTTCACTTGCTCTCCAACGCACAGCAACCCTATAGTACACTTCTTGGCCTTGAGGAGTTTCTAAGCTGCTGTATCTGATTGCTGTAAAGCTTCAACTTACATGGAAAGCTTTAAAAGGTTCCAGGCTTCTGGCCTAAAGAAACTAAAATTAAATAACTACTTCTTTGCCGATATTCTGAAGAAGTTTTAGATTGGATGGTGCACAATCTTGTAGTTTTCATTACCTTAAGATTTCCCAAGGTTCTAAACAAAAATACAAAGAAAGCAAATAGATTTGTGTCAGAGTAAGAGAATGAAATACAATTTGGAAAAGTATTGTGCTTAATTATTGAAGCTCTGTCAGAAGCAGGGAGTAAGATCTTCCTGTATTCTTATGAATATTTGGACTACATGCAGGTTTCATGTAAAAGGTCCTGTCTTGTGTTTTGTATGTAAGCTCTTGTAGTTATGCATTTTAAAGATACAAATCTCAGTTTACAATATCAGAAGCCCAAAAATACAAATGTCATCTGTAACTAAACTGTTCTTGATTTCCTTTTATTTATAAAAAGACATGAGCATTCCTGAAGGAATGAATTCAAATAGAAGTTTTGTTGCCAAATTCTGTAGATTAGGAAGGCTCTGAACTGCTCTGCCCTAATCCAGGAGGCAGAGAGTCAGAATCAGATTTAATTGTGGCAGCAGTACACTGCAATACATAATCACAAAAAAATCTACAAATTACGATAAGAAATATATATATGTAAATTAAATAAGAGAGCAAATAAAAAAATAGTGAGGTAGTGTACATGGATTCATTGTCCATTCCGAAATCTGATGGCGGAGGAGGAGAATCTGTTCCTAAAATGCTGAGTGTGTGTTTTCAGCTCCTGGACCTCCTCCTGGACGATAGCAATGAGAAGAGGGCATGATGAGGGTCCTTAAGGGCTAATGCTGCCAACATTGGTACTCTTTCTACCTCAGGGAAAGAATACACCCTCTTGATTACTGTTAAGGTTTGTTGGTTAGACAGTCAGTTCTTAATTGTATTTGGAAAAGCCTGGCCTCCTGCCAGTATTAAAGAGTCTGCCAACACTCTATGTTCACACCAGCAATTGAAGCATTGTACTTGGGTGGAGTTCTTGGGGCCTGTTGGGGAACCAGATGCCCAGTAAGGTCGGCAAGGGAAAGGAATTTTCACTTGGAGAGAGAACCGCCTGCTTTCTGCAGACTGCTTGATTCGTGAGGGCAGTGCATTGAAAGATGCATTGTGACATTGCACGGCCATGCCTCTGACAGAATCTCATATGATTGTGACACCTGGGCTTTCAGAAAAATGGCAAAGGAGGGGTAAAGGCATAATGGCAGAGTGAGTTCTATGACAGGTATAATTGACCCTGTGAAGACAAAGTGACCTTTCCTGAGAATCAGATACAAACATTTTTCTCAATATATTGCTTCAGATGATATATGATTTTAAAGAGAGAGACTAAGTACAACAGGAAATGCCAAGGACAATGCATACATAATAATGAATGCTTTCATGTCTATCTGCAAAAAGGTTTTCTTTACAGAAAGAAATTCCATCAAAACAGTACTGTTCTTGTGCTTATGATGTTCTAAAGAGTTCTTAACGAAGTGTCAGAACAAAATGTGGTCAGGCAAGTTGAGCTTATCGTCATATACACAAGTACATGTATGCACAGATGCCATGACAGCCTTACTTGTACTATCACAGACAGAGCATTAGATAAGTAACATTCACAAGGAAAACAAAAATGATGCACATTTTTCCAAAAAAAACAGAATTTAAAAAGTTCATTGTAATACGAAGTGGTAAAGGTGCCTATAGAGTTGTTAAACTTCGGTGATTAGATTGGTTCAAGAACCAAATGGTTGAAAGGAAGTAGTTGCTCTTGAACTTGATGTGTGGGACTTCAGACTTGTGTACCTCCTGCTTGATGGTTGTTACAAAAAGATGGTGAAGATCTTTGGTGATCGATGCTACCTTCTTGAGGCAGTTCCTCCACTAGATATTACCAACGTTGCTAAGTTGCAGGTTCTCAGAAACACGCATGAGGTCATTTGTTTTCAGTGGTTGGGCTGAAGAAGAAATATTCGTTGTATTACAGGAAGAACTCAGCTTTTCTTTTTTGAATATGCTACTATTACTACTATTACGTCTTAAATGACAGCTTGGGGCTTGCTTAAAATCTCGCCTGAAATTTATCTGTCTTGACAGTGAAGGTCTGTGGTGTCAGCCTAGGTTATGTGCTTAGTTCTCTGAGAGGGCTTCCAATGAGCTAAGGCTAAAGTTGTGGAAAGGTAAAATCCTGCAGGTGCTGCATATCCAAAACAAAAATAGGCAATGCAGGTAAAATCCTGCAGGTGCTGCATATCCAAAACAAAAACAGACAATGCAGGAAATACTCAGCAGGTCAGGCAATGTCTGTGGAGTGCTATTTTGGGCTGAAAATCTGCCATGTGATGTTGTGGAAATGTAGCACATCATGAGTTGGAGCATCTGGTCACCATTCACACTGTTTGCAATGACAACGTATACTGTTACTAACCAATGCTGATCTCAGCGTGTAGGGTGTTAGCGGGGCAACACTGGATGACGTAGAATCAGTCATGTGGCTGGTCCTGCTGGAACATCATGTGTGAGTACGTTTCGATGAGAACTTCTGGGCCCATTTGGTGATGCCTTTCCTGATCACCTAAGCACTCAGCATCTGGTTGGGACAGGTGGTGGATGGTGATCGATCTGTGGCTTTAGGAAAAGTGTCTGATAACGGAAATTTTGTCAGATTCGCTTGGACTTCTGCTGACGTAGTGAGCATGGCATGGGAGGGGATTGCATCATCAGCACACTTACACTCTATCCACCATTCATATTGACCATTGGCCCCACATCCCTCTACACAGATCAGGTATCTGAAGGTACAATAAGTAAAGGTATTTTTCCCGGTTTTCCTTGGGCTGAAAAACTGAAGAGAGGCCATTGTGATGGAGAGGCAACAAACTATGGCAGTGTCCTCACCAGGCTGGAGGAGAATTCATGGATTGGTGGACCCCTGAGAGACACAGGAATGCATTTTTCAATAATTAATCTCTGAAAAAAAAACACTCTTTTGATTGCACTGGGCCCTTTTTTGGATTATGAGAACACTCAGTCCTCTTTTATTGTCATTTAGAAATGCATACATGCATTAAGAAATGATACAATGTTCCTCCGGAGTGATATCACAGAAAACAGGACAAACCAAAGACTAACACTGACAGAACCACATAATTATAACATATAGTTACAGCAGTGCAAAACAATACCATAATTTGATGAAGAACAGACCATGGGCACGGTAAAAAAAAGTCTCAAGTTCCAATCGACTCCCGTGTCCCCGATAGCAGGTGGCAAAAGGGAGAAACTCCCTGCCATAAACCTCCAAGGCACCGACAACTGCCGATGCCTTGGAAGCAGCCGACCACAGCCGACACCGAGTCCGTCCATCCGAAAACTTCAAGCCTCCGACCAGCCCCTGTGATACAGCCTCCCGAGCGCCATCCTCTGCCGAGCACCTTCGACCTAGCTCCGGCTGCTGAAACAAGCAAAGCCGAGGATTCGGGGCCTTCTGCTCTGGAGATTCCGGTTATCACACAGCAGTAGCGGCAGCGAAGCGGGCATTTCAGAAGTTTCTCCAGATGTTCCTCCGTACTCTCACATCTGTCTCCATCAAATCAGAACTGTGCACGGTCCCCTACTTGACAGATTACAGATGTCATTCACCGGAGAGGCCGCGCACGCTGTGTTGCGCCGCCATCTTCTCCTCCTCCTCATCCTTTGGGAGATGAGTCAGCAGACTTCAGTGAGATTGGGATCTGCTTTGTGGAATGTATCCTTGTGAGCTGATGCTCCTTCTTTAAGTGATAAACCCAGTGAGTTGTGCTCCTTGTTCATCTGTGCCCCTGGGATTTTTGTGGATCTGGGAGCTCCAGTTTATGCTGAGATGGTTCAACAGTGAGTTGCACACTTCTTGAAGTCCTAAGTGCATACTGGAAGTTGGGAAAATATTGGATGCGTTATGGATCCCAAACCATCCAATTTCATCACAGGAGAGATTTCAGCCAGGAATGATTGCTAAAGCAACTTAACCCATGATACAGTATATTGATTTTGGATTGCATATTACTTTTGAAAAAGGGCTATGATATCCAATTTCAAGGTTTATCAATGTACCATTTCACATTGTAATGCTATCCTTTATGCAATGAAGTACTTTCATCAGAAGGAATTCTCTTCTCAGTGGAAACAAGAGTTTTTGAATATTTTTAATGCAGAGTTAGAGAAATTAATGATAAGCAAAAGGGTGAAAGGTTACCAGGCTGAGCTGAGATTACTATCAGATCAGCCATGATCTTATTGACTGGCTTGAGAACTTGAGTGGTTTATTTCTGCTTTTGTTTGTCTGTGTGCTTATAAGGAATTTCACCAACTTATGCCAACAATTTGTATCATCAATGCAGAGATAGGAAATGCAATGAGGACCTTGAGAGGAAGAGATTGTCATACTTTAACATGTTCATAAAGAACTCATGAGGTTCGTAAACTCCCAAAGGTGCTGTACCTGAGGTAATTTTGTATTTTATTCACTGTTATAATAAAGGAGATGTGGCAGAACTTTAAAGGCAGTAAGAGCCAAGGTAATGTTATATTTTTTAACCTCTTTATATTTTTTAACCTCAACAATCCCCCTTAGGTTTCACAGGAAGTGGAATACAGTAAATGGCTTGTGTGATATTAACAGTTGTGATGTTCCTCTGCATCACCTTATAGCAGCAGTATCAATTCACTTAAATAAACAATAGTGTAGAAACAGGAGTAGGCCATCCTGCCTTTCCATTCTGATCCACATTCAAGATCATAGCTGACCTTTTACTCAAACCCATTTGCTTACATTGGCCACCCCAAGAACAGGCCAACCCGAGTACAGGCCACCCAAGAACAGGCCACCCCGAGTACAGGCCACCTCGAGAACAGGCCAACCCGAGTACAGGCCACCCCGAGTACAGGCCAACCTGAGAACAGGCCAACCCGAGTACAGGCCAACCCAAGTACAGGCCAACCCGAATACAGGCCACCCTGAGTACAGGCCACCCCGAGAACAGGCCAACCCGAGTACAGGCCACCCGAGAACAGGCCAACCCGAGTACAGGCCACCCCGAGAACAGGCCAACCTGAGTACAGGCCAACCCGAGAACAGGCCGCCTCGAGAACAGGCCATCCCGAGTACAGGCCACCCCGAGTACAGGCCACCCCGAGAACAGGCCAACCCGAGAACAGGCCAACCCGAGTACAGGCCAACCCGAGTAAGAAACACTCCACTTATGGATACCATACACTTGAATGAGCTCTTGTAACATGATGGCCCTTGGAAGTCTAGAGTAAATACATACCTTTGTTACTGCGAACAGCAGAACTCGTTTCTTCCCTCTCTCTCTCTTTTTATTCACTTGCAATTTCCTTTCAAGTCAGTTATGTTTGCGCTTGATGCCATTCATTAGCATAGTGTGGTGGTAAAGTTACCATATTGAGTGATTTTTGTGTACTTTCTTACTTCTGGTCAAAACAAAAATCTGTACAATAATGTGTTTGTTTCCCAGGGATGGCCTGTTTCCCTTAATTCCCTTACTATTAAAAGATTATTTAAGCCTACTGAAATAAGAAAAATAATCACCCAAACCGCAGATAATATTGGCAACAGAGTAGACATCAGGACTGAGTAGGAATTTACCTAACCAGCAGGTGCTGAAGACTATTTGACCAGTGCACTTCGCTTGCCCATTATGATAGATATTATTAAATCAACAGAGTACTTCTACATGTTCCCTGGCGATGAAAGAATATACGTCCCACCTTCCAGCAAATCACTAGATACAGCTGTTTGAAGATAAAACTGAGGAGCCGCTACCAGTAACATAAAAAGGCATCCGACCCTGGCTAATGCAATTATGAGGTGGTGGAAATCAGCCCTCAGCACTACAGAAGAATGGGTTTGAAAGACAGTGACAATCAGATAAGCCCACACAAAGAAGAAGTGTCAGGCCTTATTGCTGAAATAAATCAGTCTAATCTGATGGAGCTTCTTTTAGCTCCTGTACTGAGGATGTGAGTTTACTGCATCAAAGCTTAATGACGAAGGAAAGGGCTTGAACCTTGTGCAGCATCAGCAGGCTGCCTCTTTCTTTCCTCCCTTGGAAATCCAATACATATTGACCTGTGTACCGCTGAGAGCATTTTGCCTGGATGTCAGCAGGTTGTTCAGGAACTCGTGTATTGGAATTGGCCCTGATTGTTTCGCGAATTTAATAAAACACATTAGACAAGCTCGAGTTTGACCAGATTAGCCAGCAATCAATAGGTATCATGCGAGAGAGTGTGCTTTAAATAAACCCTGTCAAATTGCTCAAAACATTTACTTTAAGCCAGGTGCTGTTTTCTTTCGGGATGGACAGTGTGGTTAGTTAACAATTGTTTCATTCTTTAGAGTGAGTTGTAGTGTGGAAGGATTGGAAAGACTCAGAGTGAACGGGAAAGAACTTGATAAAGGTGGAGAGGATAGCTTGTGGAGTAGGAAAAGAGAGGCTTGCATTCATGTGTGACTTGTCACACTCTGATTGTTCTGAAGCTTCAGCCATTGAAATGCTTTTGAGTTGTAATATCTGTTGTAAAGAAGGAAGTAAATATAGTTCAGGAATAATGTGAATTTCTTGACTTTCTGTTTTTGGTGCCTGGAGAAGGGTTCTGAGTAAAACAGTGAAGGCCAGTTCAAGCTTCACACACTGGATAATTAGTTCAGTGTCATGATAGACATCAAAGTTGCTGGTGAATGCAGCAGGCCAGGCAGCATCTCTAGGAAGAGGTACAGTTGATGTTTCAGGCCGAGACACTCCACACTCCCATCAGCTCCCCCGCAATCCTCTCATTCACTCTCACAGTGGGGGCAATTTACAGTGTCTGATTAACCTTCCAATCTGCATGTCTTGGAATGTGGGAGGAGACACGTGGGGTCATGGGGAGAAGGAGCAGACTCCACATGGAAGGCACTGGAGGTTGGAATTGATTGGAAGTCACTGCAGCTGCAAGGCAGTGGGCCATTTCTGTTGGTGTAATGGGTCATCCACACATTGCCAATGCCTGGAGCCAGTGTGTATTCAGTGATGCCTACTGTCTGGGCTGGGCAGTCCTTGACTAGAACCTACCAGAGCAGGAGGGGAATACAAGTGTTTTGGGCCACTGGTTTAAAGCATAAATGAACTCAGCTGGGCCATCTTTGGGCTCTTGATTCTTATGGCCCATGACCATAAATGAAGAAGACCCGTTGTACCAAATCCAGAGCATTGATCGGCATGCCAGCAAGAAATAAACCTTCTGGAGTAGAAAGCAGATGCCAGAGAAAGGGAAGTGTAGAAAGAATAAACTGACGTACTACTGCACAAATTACATTGCCTCAAGAGTCGCCACACGTGCTTCTAAGTGCTGCGTTAAATGGAGTCAGGGAATGTCAGGACAGGCCGTAAACACAATGGCGCCTAAACCAAACATGGGCTATACATTTTCTGGTGAACTTGAAGGTAGACTTGATTAGTATAACTTCACAGAGAGGACAGTGTTTCATCAGATGTTTTATATTCTGGAGCTAACTGCCTAAAGATGGCCCTGTAAACCTACCTCAAGTGGCTGATGCTCTCCCTCCTGGGTCAGTCCATGAAGAGTTCAAGTCCAGTGCCAAATGCCTCAGCACCAGAATTAGCCTGGGCCTCCAGCTCAGTGTTGGAGGCTCTGGGTTCTGGGTGAGGGGTTAAAACTGACACCCTGGAATTGGTTGTAAAAGAATCTGATGGTAGTATTGTGAGAAGAACTGGTAAGTTCTTTCCAATGACTTGGCCAACTGTTATTCTGCAATTAATATTGTTTAATAAATTACCAACAATGATCACATTATTGTCTGTTGAATCTTGCTGGACTACAAATTGGCTACCACGTTCATTACATATCAACAATTTATTTTGAGAAAGGTGGAATAGCAGTGTAGCAGGTGGTGCTCTGTGGATCTACGAACTATACACAGAAGAAAGTGCAAGCCAATCAATGAGGTCGGCAGCTCTGAATTTCCTGCATTAGCCGACTTTGGAATTGGCATCAAACCTGGAATCCCCATTGGGAGGCAGAAATTCTGCCCCTGAAGCACCAACGTACAGTAGGTAGTGCTGCTGCGTCAAGTCTTCAGGGATTAGGTTTGACCCTGATCATCAGGGTTGTCTTTGTGGAGTTTGGATCTTTTACTTGTGAATCCATATATATCCATGATTGCTTCCAGTTTCCACCCGCTTCCCAAAGACGTGTGAGTTGATTGGCTAATTTGCCTCTGTCATTGTTCCTAACGTGTAGGTGGGTGGCAGGAAAATTGGAGAGGCAGAAGGTAGTTGGTGTGCATTTGAGAAACACTAGGTAACAGGCAGACAAGGGTGATATGGGAATAATGGAAATATTCAAAAGATTGATATAGACTCAATGGGCTGAACAACTTCCTCCTGCATCATAAGGAATGATGAGAGAATATATGAGAAATCAGGTCATGAAATGCTGTTATTCCTCTTGTCTCTTCATTTCATACAACCAACCATAGACGGGAAGCAATTGTTCGGAAGTATTGACAGCGAGAGGAGGCTGTCAATGCCTTTTACACAAAACTCTCTGCTGGTTATGAATCAAGTGCAGCACCTGTTAGCATAGCGCTATTAAAGCTCACTATCTTGGACTGTGGAGTTCAATTCCAGCACTGTCTGTAAGGAGCCCCTTTATGTTCTCCCAATGCAATATGTGTGTTCTCCCCAGGTGATCCTGTTTCCTCCCACAGGAGGAAAGTGTAAGTTGTCCTGTGATTAGGTTAGGGTTAAAATCGGGGTTGTCTGGGATTGGTGGGCCCATGACTCGAAGGGCTGGAAGGGCCTACTCCATGCTGTATCACTAAATTGAGTTCAAACTGAATTCATTAACAAAGTACATATATGTCACCATATACAGTTCCGTACAAAAGTTTTTGGCACTGTACTACTGCCACAAAAATAAAACAAATTTCGTGACCTGTGAGACTGATGATAAACCTGATTCTGATATGGGTCTCTATTGTGGGCTGAAGGTGGGAACGGGGCGGGGAGAGGGGGAATCGCGGTTGGGAAAAGGGGAAGGGAGACGGAAAGGAGCAGGAAGCGCCAAAGAGATATTCTATAAAGATCAAAAAATCAATTGTTTGGAATCTGCACCTGTGTCATTCCCTGCCCCGATACTTCTTCTCTGCCACTTGTCCCTCACCCCTCCCACAGCGTTCCACTTTTGCCATTCCCAAAATCCTTTGCTCCCGCCAGGTTTACAAACTTATTTTCTGCTCCACGTTGACAAATCCAGTGCTGTACAAAAGTCCTTGGCACCCCAGCTATACAGTATATCTGTGCCTAAGGCCTTTGCACAATACTGTACAACCCTGAGATTAATTTTCTTGTGGGCATACTCAGTGAATCCAAGAACCATAATAGAATCACTGCAAGACGTGGCCCACAGGGCAGGCAAACCTGGGCAACAAACTATGCAATACAAAAGTGAAAAAAAAAGCAATAAATATCAAGCACGTGAGATGAAGAGTCCTTGAAAGTGAGTCCATAGGTTGTGGGAACAGTTCATTGTTGGGCAAGTGAAGCTGAATAAGGTTCTCCACACTAGTTCAAGAGCTTGGTGTGTAAGGGTTAATACCTGTTCCTGAATGTGATGATGTGAGTCCTGAGGCTTCTGAACCTTCTTCCTGATGACGATAGCAAGAAGACAGCATGACCTGGATGGCGGGGATCCCTGATGATGGATACTGCTTTCCTGCAACAACACTCCATGTAGATGTGCTCAATGGAATGGAGGGCATTACTCACTACTTTTAGTAAGATTTTCCGTCCAAGGGCATTGGAGTTTCCATACCAGCCATGATGCAAACAGTCATATACTCTCTACTACACATCTATAAAAGTTTGTGGAAGTATTAGATGCCATTCCGAATCTTTGCAAACTTTTAAGGAGTAGAGGCACTGCTGTGCTCTCTTTATAATTGCTTTTACATGCTGGACACAAGACAGGTCCTCTGAAATGATAATACAGAGTAACTTAAAGTTACTGACCCTCTCCACCTTTGATTCTCCCAGTGAGGACTGGCTCATGGACCTCTGTTTTCCTCCTCCTGAAATCAATAATTAGCTCCTTCATCTTGCTGACATTGAGTGAAGGGTTGTTGTTGGGACATCACTCAGTCAGATTTTCAATCTCCCTCCTATATGCAGATTTGTCACCAACTTTGATCCGGCCAATGAGAGTGGTGTTGTCAGTAAACTCACTATGAATACAGCATTGGAGCTGTGCTTAGCCGCACAGTCGTAAGTGCAAAGCAGGTAGAACAGTGGCTAAGCAAACACCTTGTGGTGCACCTATGCTGATGGAGATGTTGTTGTCAATCCGAAATGACTGAGGTCAGCACATGAGGAAATCCAGGATCCAATTGCACAAGGAGGTATTGAGGCCAAAGTCTTGCAGTGTTTTGATTAGTTTTGAGGGGATGATAATATTGAATGCTCAAATAGATAAATAAACAAACATTATTTATGGGGGATTTAGCATGACTGAAAGCAAAACAGGGTGTCAGCATGAAGGTTAAGCCTTGTAGCTAATGGAATCTCTCACGTTCCTTTGCTACTGATAGCCTGTGACAGCTGAGATCCACCGATCTTAGGGTTAGTCTGTGTTTATAAGGAAATCCTGATCTTGGAGTGAGACAGCAGCAGAGTAGCTCTGGGCAAACACACATACTCCAGTGGACACACACTAGGAGTGATACCTTGTTACAGATTCCTTCTCTCATTCAGAGGTTGTTGTTCTGTCTGAATCTCTGATCATTGGACTGCGTATGTAAGCATAACCAGTGGCGTCTGTGATCCTCGGCCCCAGCAACTTGAAAAGCAAAAATTTCGGCTGCTGGAACTTTGAAATAAAAAGGGTGAAATCCGAGCAAGATTCCTCTTCCATGATGCTGCTTGATCTGATGAATATTTCTATCAGCAAAGAAAGACTCCCAGGTTTCATGTTGAATACATCGACCTCAGCTAAGGAGACAAATAAACCCACCTCAGCACATCTCCGATCAGGATCATTCAGTATTGAATAAGATTACCCTGGTTGTGATGCACTCCATGATAGATTCGGTGATTCATCTCCACAGCCCAGGCTCACACGTGAATTGTGGTCCCATGCTAAATGTGTGCCCAACATTTTGCTGAACTATACCATGGCAGATACTTTTCCAATAATTCCCTTAACTGGATCATTCTTCATAGATTGTCCTAGATACTGAGAGATGGCTGGTCAATTAGCAGCAGACGGTTCAATAAACAATGTTCAATAAGCACACCAATGCATCTTCCACCAGGAGTCACTATATTGACAGCACAGACCAGTATCAGATGTAACTGTTGGAATAGGGGAGGGATGGATAGTGATTGGGTTTAAGGACCAATTTCAATGCTACTTTTACTTACTGGTCTGATAGCTACCTCAGTATGAACCCTGTGTTAAACGTGGGATCTTGCTGGTCTCGGTTTGAATTCATTTCTGTGGCATCTGGAAGGCTGAGCCAATGTTGCCACCATTGTCGCTGAAGCCAGGTGGTCATATAATCAAGGCTTGCTGAGAATTTGACTCCAGACTTCAGGATGATTTATCAGTGTAGTACTGACAAAATGCTGTAATGTAAGAGATGATTTGTGGATCAGGTCGTTACACTGAGGTTTTGATATTGACCTCGTTGGTGGATCTAAAAGATCTTGTGGAAAGTACAGGAGACTTCCTTGCGCTAAAAAGGTGATATTTTCCCTCAGTTCTCACTTCTGAAAAGTAGATGAGCTATTCGTTTTGCTCTTATCTGTTTTGGGGATTTCTGTACTGCTTCATTCGTCAAAGCTGAAAACCCGAAGTAAAAATAGAAGACACAAACACGAGGAAATCTGCAGATGCTGAAATTCAAGCAACACACACAAAATGCTGGTGGAACGCAACAGGCCAGGCAGCATCTATAGGAAGAGGTACAGTCAAAGTTTCGGGCCGAGACATCGACTGTACTTCTTCCTATAGATGCTGCCTGGCCTGCTGCGTTCCACCAACATTTTGTGTGTGTTGCATAAAAACAGAAGATGCTGGAATTACTTAGCAGATCAGACAGCATCTGTGGAAAGAGAAATGGCATTAATGTTTCATTAGACCCTGAAAGGCCACTGTTGTGAAATATTAACTCTCTCTCTCTGCCCCGCCTGTCTTTCTCCCCTATATCTTTCTTCTCTCCCTTTCTCTTTCTCTCTTTCCCTCTTTCTCCATCTCACTCTCTCTCTCCCTCCTTCCCCACACTCCCTTTCTCTATTTATGCAGCCTGAACTGTAAAATGTTTCTAGTATGTTCTATTTTTATGTTACAAGAAAGAAGTTATTTTGTGTCAAATCTTTTACAACCACAGTGTTCCAAAGTTGTTTCACGGTCAATTCTCTCCTGAAGTGGAATCGCTGTTGCAATTTTGTAATCGGTTTGAGCACAGCAATGGTGATAATGATCAGATAATCTTTTTTTAATGGCGTTAGCTTTGGCATAAACTTTGACCAGAACACTCAGGATAATCACTGGCACTCAGTGAAACTAGACCAGGGAATGTTTACACGATCTGAGAAGTCAGATGGTCTCATGGTTTGACACCTGATGCAAATTTGGCCTGCAGGTCTCCTCAGCTCTAAACTTAGTCCACTACCCAGTCTGCCATCAGGCAAGCTGCAAAGTCTGAAGTTGCTGTTAGAATTTGCATAGTTCTTGACGCTGATAGCATTTTAGACAACTGGAATAAATGCATTATGCACAAGCACTAGATGAGCTGTGAATATTTTCTAGTTTGCTTGTAAAAATGTGGTACATATGCAATGTAATCATTATTAATATTAAATTCAATCCATGTACATGCCTGTGCCCGTCCCAGTTATGGGGTAGCACTTCAACCAGGGAATGTGATGGAGGATATTGTAAACGAGCAGATGTGCAGTGATGCATTTGACCAGGGCACAATTTACATGACGACTTAAAAACATAAAGTTGAGAGCAATATTTTTTGCTAAAAGTCACTTTGTTTAAAATGTATCATGCAACAATTACAACTGTTGTGTTCAGTGGTTCATTAGCAGCTGCAGATTACCCACAGATCCCACGGCAAATGATTGCTTTGGTTTGGCTGTGGAGCATTGAGTTAACGCTAGGGTACCCATGTTCTGTTTTGAAAATATATAGATTTGGCCTCACTTTATGGCAGCTTGTGGAGCCTCTGCCACCCAGTTACAAGGTGTGTATTCAACCTTACACTTGGCCCTGCTTATATGAAGTTTTTTCACTTTCCTTGTGACTGTGTAGGATTCCTCTGGATGTTCGGTTTCCTCCTGTATCCCAGATACTTGTGAGCTGCTAGGTTAATTGGTCACAGTAAATTGTACCCAGTGTGTAGGTGAATGGTCGAATCTGGATGGGGGTGAGGTGGAGATGGTTGGGAATGTGGGCAAAATAAAATAGTTTTGGTGTTTAATGAGACTGCAGAATCTGGAAAAATTGGAGCAGGAGGAACTAGCGGCGTAGTGGTTAGCACAACTTGTTACAGTACAGGTGACTGGGGTTCAATTCCCACTGCTGCCTGTAAGGAGTTTGTACATTCTCTCTATGACCGCATGGGTTTTCTTTGGGTTCTTCAGTTTCCTCCCACAGTCCAAAGACGTACTGATTGGTAGGTTAATTGGTCATTGTAAATTGTCACGCGATTCAGCTAGGATTAAATCAGGGGATTGCGTGACTCCAAGACCCGGAAGGGCCTATTCCAAGCTGTATCTCAATAAGTAAAGAAATAAATAACCTTGGCCGGTCAGGCAGCACCTATACAGGGAAATGGAGAGTTGACATTTTGGGTTGAGGCCATTCATCAGGACAGATCAAGACAACACATCCTGTTGCAAGGTGTCAGCCCGAATCATTGACTATTTCCTTCCATAGGTGATGTCAGACCCCTGAGTTCCTTCAGTTTTTTGTGTGTTGTATTAACGTTTGATGGTTGCCATGATGAGCGAGGTCAAGAGACCTGTGTACTGCCAAGCTGAATGAACAATATTAGTGAAAATTCAAATGTAACCATGAAATGAGTGATAAGAACAGAAGACTGCAGTATCTAGCAGAATGACAATAGCAAACATATGGGCTATTAATAGCCTGCTGGAGGAACTCGGCAGGTCAGGCAGCACCTGGAGGGGGAAAGGAGTTGATGCTGGTTTGGGTTGA
This sequence comes from Mobula birostris, assembly GCF_030028105.1. Classification (NCBI taxonomy): domain Eukaryota; kingdom Metazoa; phylum Chordata; class Chondrichthyes; order Myliobatiformes; family Myliobatidae; genus Mobula; species Mobula birostris. Next base: position 102,216,903 of record NC_092376.1, read on the forward strand.
AATCCTGAATTGGTACGTCCGACTAATTCTGACTGGTCCACAGATGCTGGCTGACCTGCTGAGTTCACAGCTTAAAGTAAGTTTATTATCAAAGTTAAAACGACTGACAAACCAATGTGCAAAAGTAGACAAAGTTTGCAAATGGAGAACATGAGCTGTAAAGAGTCATTGAAGTGAGTTTGTAGGTCATAGAATCAGTTCAGAGTAGAGGCAAATGATGTTAACCATGTCAGTTCATGAACCTATGGCTGAAGGGTAATAACTTTTCCTGAACCTGGTAGTGTGACACCCAAGGCTTCTCTACCTCCTGCCCGATGGTAGTAGAGAGAAGAACGCATGATTCTTTAGCAGATTGTTTGTTGCTCCAGATACCAATATTTTCAGTCCATTGTGTCTCCAAAGAATACACACTATTACTGTGGAAACAAAGTCACATATGCCTATCATCATGCTCTCCTTCCCCAGTGGTAAGGACACATAATTCAAATGCATAGCTAATGAATGGAACTAGAAAAGGGGAGAAAGCAGGCAGAAATTAACAAAGAATTTATATGGCATCTTTCAAAAGGTGAGAGGTTCAAATGCACTGCGCAGCTAATAGTAGCACTTACAGAATGGAGTGTAATTACTATTGTAATGTAGAAACCAATTTGCACACAGCAAGTCTCCACAGAGACCAGTGTGATAATCACCAAATATTCAGATGGTGGTTAAGAGGTGAATATTGAATAGATATTTAGGAGAACCATTCAGCTCTTCTCTAAATTGTGTTGTGGCTTTATTGAAGGCAAACTTCTCATTCTGGTTTGGAGTCTCAAAGGAAAAATGGGATCTCAGACAAACGCAAAACTTTCTCAGTAGTGCATGGAGTGTCAACTTAGATACATGCTCAGATCTCCAGATAACGTCAAAATGAGAACATAAAAAAAATAGGAGCAAGTGTAGGTGGCCACTAAAATTTACCCCGCTATATAATATGACCTTGACTGGTCTGCCCGAAGCCTTAACTCTTCTTCTGTGCTACGTCCTCATATCCTTCAATTCCCTCATTTTACAAAAAAAATCTACCCCCTGTTTAAATATCCTCAGTGAGATGTTGTGGTTTATAAAATTATGAGGGGTATAGATAAGATAGAAAGTCAGTCTTTTTCCAAGGGTAGGGGAATCTAAAACTAGAGGACATTGGTTCAAGGAGAAAGGGGAATGATTTACAGGAGTTCTGAGGACGATGGTTTTGACACATAGTACATGGAACAGGCTATTAGAAGAGGTGATAAAGTCCAGCACAATAGCAGTCTTTTAAAGCATTTGCTTAGGCTTTTGCTTAGGAAATAAATAGAGATATGAGCCAATTGCAGCACAATGGAATTAGTGAAGATAGGCGGCTGGGTCAGCATGGACAAGTTGGGCTGAGGGCCTGTTTGTGTGCTGTACTACTCTATGATAATGATATATGGAAATAATTATAATGTGACAGTAGGCTGAGCATTAGCACTTGTTTGGCAGTAAATGAAGATGAATCAGAATAATTACTAGGCTCTTTATTCTGTGCAAAGTCACTAAGTTGTGAGCATTCTGACAAGGCCTGTCACTGGCCGAACCCCAAGCCTAAACCTTAGCACTCTATGGTCATGCTTTGTAGGCAGAAGAGAGAAATTGCTAGATTAGAGGAAAGAACTAAAGCAGTGAGTGTAATTTCCAGAGGAATAATAGCAGTAACTTGATAATTCAAGTTGTGTTGTGTTTTTAATATTTGAGCAATATTGTAAATATATTGTTAAATTAGGCATTCTTTTTGTTTAAATAATTTATTATGGATAATATGTAAAAATACGTGAAATGCATACATCGCTTATAAGTAAAGAAGAATTTATACTCACATGCCCTGCTTTCTTGTTCTCTTTCAATTAGTTTTTATGTTTTGGAGTTACCAAACAAAACACAGGACTTTGAGAATCACACTCTAATGGCCAAAAATAACGTTTTTGGAAGATGTAATAGTGAATATTCATGTCATTTCTAGCAGTTATTTAATAACAAATGTTGTTGTAGTTTATGCTGAGATAGTTCTACCAAACTGACAATATGATTCACTTCTTTCCAGTAGCTGACTGGAAAGGATTGTACAGATTCTTGTTTACTTCCAGAACACATACTTGTCAGACCTCAGGATAATTGCAGACGCAAACCTAGGCGGCGTGGTAGTGTAGCAGTTAACACACTAGAGGTTAATACAGTACTGCTTTACAGTAGCAGCGACCTGGGTTCAATTCCCACCACTGCCTGTAAGGGGTTTGTACATTCTCCTCGTGACTGTGTGGCTTTCCTCCCACAGTCCAAAGATGCACTGGTTGGTAGGTTAATTGGTTGTTATAAATTGCCCCGTGATTAGGCTAGGATTAAATGGCAGATTGCTGGGCAGTGTGGCTCGAAGGGCTGGAGGGTCTACTCTGCACTGTATGTCAATAAATTTAAAAAACTGTCAGTAGTTAAAGTTCTGACTAAAGTTAGAACCTTCTTCCTTCCTGCATCATCTTTAGAAGGAGCAGCTCTTATTTCCTTCTCATGCCTATGCTGCTCATGGTTGCTGATTTATGCTAGGGTACAATTGCCTTATCCCTGCACCTTCTTTAATAAAGAGATCAGTACTGACTTGGTCACTAGATGGTCCATTGCTATGTCAAAGATTCCTTTCACTCCCCCTCTGCGTTACTAACAACGGCTCTATCTCTTGCATGCTGAAATGTACTTGGCAATAAATACCAGCTTTATAAAATTGTGACAGCTTAGAGACAGATGTATTTTGGTTAAGAAATCATGCCTTTGGGTAAATCTTTCTAGTCTACTTACAAAGACAAAATATGACCCTGGGAATAGTTATAAAAAAGAGACAGTTTTATGACAACAGTCTTTTCCCTTTTGGAATGTGCAAAGTACTTTAGAGGTTATGAATTATAGGCATTGTTGTAATAGTGGAAGTCTTTTTGTACACAGTAAGCTCCCATAAATAACCATAGAATGATAAACAGCTAAACAAATCCTGTGGGTTACTGGGTCCACGCCGATCATCAACCAACCATTTACTTTACTCACCCTGTATGACCATCAACTGCTGCCAGATTCTACCACTCACACAGAGGTCAAAGTGCAGTGGCAATTTACCCACCAACCCTTGGTTGTGGGAGTGAACCAGAGCACCTGACGGAAACCCACACAGTCACAGAAAGAGCATGTAAACTTCCCCCACACTATACTGGTCTCTGGTGCAATGAGGCAGCACTTCTACCAGCCAAGAAGAGATTTGAAAATTGGACGAGGATTTTAAGACCCTGGCATCAGTGAATCAGGCACTCAGGGTGGTGGTGAATAGTTGCAGATTAGGACATGCACAGCAGTACTTGGAAATTAGTAAGCGAATATTGATAAGTTATCACTAATAGGCAGCCCTGTGGTAAGGTCAAAGGACAACCAACATGGAGGCTACTGAATAACCTGAAGTTACAAGCCTGAGAACATTGAGGCCAAATAAATGCTGCTTTGTGTAGAGTGATAGGTCATCACAAAGTGAAGATCTAAACCAGTGTTCTTTTGGACTCTGCAGCTGGTGTGCATTGTAGTCACTTAACCTTGTACTCCATCAGTAAAAGGGCTTGTGAAACATTATGTTATGAAGACCATACTTTTATAACATCACACAGATCATCACACGAGTCAAATGGATTTGAGAAATGGGGGTCATAATAGTGTGATTTATATGAATTCACCTGTGTCAGACTCAATTCAGTTTTACCAGGCCGACAATATGATTTATTTATTTCCAGTAGCTGATTATACGGGTTCCTGTTTACTTCCAGAACACATACTTGTTGGATCTCAGGATAATTGCAGACACAAACCTAGGAACATTGAGCAGTCAGAAAGAACCTAGAGAAATGCTGATTGGAGTTTCAGTTACAGCACTGAGTGTGATTACATGTGCGATGGGGGAATCACAAAATACCTTGCCTGATTTTTTGCAAATCCCCATCGATAATGAAATGAAACCTGAGGGGAGATATGGGATTTGAGGCAACAACTTGAGATAACCTTATTAATCAAAGGCAAAGTCCTCCCTTTGTACCATGCATAACTTTGGCTGTAACACTGTCAGATGTGGTCTCAAAGCTCAACTAAGAGCAGCAACCATGACTTAATTTAGACTCCCACCGTGCCTTTTGTGACCAAACGAATCTACAGCTCTTTGCCCTGAGTGTCAGCCTGTTCTGTTGCTTTGAAAGCTGTTTCATATCTGTTGCTCCCATGACCCTGTGACTCAGCTTTGAAAATAGTTTCAGCGTAGGGAAAGGGGAGGGGAGGGAGTCAGAGAATGAGCGAGAAAACAAACTGACCTGGTTGGCCCTGACGATATGAAATTGATCTGATATTAACACGTAGATGCTGGAAAATGGACACCACAGCTGACTGCCCTTCCAAACAGATAGTTTTCCTATATTTGGGAAATTTTGATGCATCAGCAACCTCCTTATGTCCTCCTCTTGTTTATAAATTCCAAGCAAATTTATCCCAGAAAAAAGATCCCAGCACTTGTTCCTGTGCACCATTGCTCAGTTTGGGGCGTGTGCCTGCTGCTATTTTTAACTATTTCAGCTGGTTCATCAGTTTAAAAGTATTTGTTTAGGGTGTCGAAGCCAAAGTGGGCAGCTGCAAAGACTTGTGTGCTTCAGAGTGGCTCAACGGACTTTCGAAGGGTCTCCAGTGCCTGTCCCAGCTCTCTTCTGGACCTGCCATTTCCAAGAGACATTGCCACATAAGGGCTTGTTTGAGGCACAGTGCATCGGTTGACAGGGCCACCTTCCCCTCCTGACAGATGGTGTTTCTCTTCACGTCAACAGACCGCTCGTAGCTGGAGGCCACAGTGGACCAAGCCACTGGCTTTGCCAACATTGCTGGCAACAGCAGTCGGTCAGGAACAGGGATCCGGTGTCTGTGCACTTCATAACTCAGGGCACTAACTGACGAGGTGTTGAAATGTCTAAGTGACAGGCGGCAGGAGAGATATATATAAATATATATATATATATTTATATGTAGAGAGAGAGCGAGAGAGAGGAGCAAAAAGCTAGTGGCATGGTATGAGCCCATGAGCCCATGCTTCATTTCTGTTTGGCAACATTGAGGAAACTGATGCATATAAAATTGTTAAAAATGCCAGCACACGGCTCTCTCAAACTGAGCAATGGGGGAAAGGTCCTCATCACAAGATAAATCCAGCAACCTTTATTGGAGATCCTCTTCTCTGCTGCAGTAATTATAAAACTGTCAGGAAGAAGGGGGTTATAGTGAGACTGAAAATGAAAGAGGAATTGTTGGACAACAGAGATTCTGATAATTTTGTTGAATATCGCATTAAGCATTATCTCCTGCTGGAGAGTGTGATGAATCTTTGGAATTCTTCACCCCAGAGAGTCTGTGAGGATAGATAATTAAAGTGGAGGTAGATGCATTCTTGAAAGAGTGGTGGATTGAGGGTGATGGGGATCTGGACAGAGGAGGAGTTGAAGTCTGGGCAAAAACAGCCATGATGATATCGAATGGTGGGACTGGATTAAAGGATTGAGTGGCCTTCTACTACTCCTAATATCTTATGTCATGGTGTTCCTCTCTTCACATACCTCTTCTGTGCATCCAGAGTATTCTGTTGTTTGATAGGGGTGGTGGGGGAGAGGCAAATACAGTGCTCACAAATAAGTGTGTGTTCTGGTGGGATCTTTTCCAATGTAAGCTGCAGTGAGCACCCAAACCAGCAACCCTTAGGAGTTTAAAAACGCAAACACGAGGAAATTTGCAGATGCTGGAATTTCAAGCAGCACACATAAAAGCTGCTGGTGAACGCAGCAGGCCAGGCAGCATCTCTAGGAAGAGGTACAGTCGACATTTTGGGCCGAGACCCTTCGTCAGGAGACCTTTAGGAGTTAATGGCTGATCTTCCCACATTAGGATAGACTGAGAGCCCTGGACAGCTAGAGCATATGTCATCAAACCTAATCCTACCAATTCAGAAGGTGCACCCAGCCATGGTCAGACCCTTCCATGGTGCTGCCTAGCTGAGGTCTGCTTAGGTTATATCATGTCATGACCACACCAGGCAGAGAAGCAAAGCAACAGTCTCTGACATTGATTTCTTTCTACACAAACTGTGCTTTCAAGAAACACACAAGAACAACAATCTACATGATGTGTCCAATAAAGTAAAAACACTGTAATTCTGAAATTCACACACACACACACACACACACACACACAATCAGGTACATTACACAAACAAACAGAAGCATCCCTACATATGGATAGTAAGTGTTTACCTCTCCTGGCTCTGTTTTGCAATAAAAGATCCCAAATTTTCCCCGACGTGAATTGCTTCAACGGAAGCAGCCTTTGTTTTGAAACTGTTAACAACTAAACTCCAGTGTATACTACCAAAGCCTCTTTTATGCATCTTTTCACCTTTAAGGCACTCCTTAAAACTTATCTTTTTGAACAAACCTTCGGCCATCAGCCCGGATGTAGTTTGGTGCTAAGTCTGTTCTCAGATGCTCTGTTTCTTGGGATACATTGCAAGATGAAAGGTATCATATATAGTAAATGAAGGTTGATGCTGTATATATAAGTGGAGAGAATTGTTATATATAGGTGGATGTTAGTGCTGTATGTGGGTGTAGGTTGATGCCGTATATAGGTGGAGGTATTTGGTACATATAGGTGGATGCTAGTGGTTTATATAGGTAGATGTTAGTGTTGTATGTCGGTGCAGGTTGTTGCTATATATAGGTGGAGGTATTGCCGGAGACTTGCAAACCTGTTTTTTGTTTATACCACTCTCATTCCTACTCTAAATCAAAGCCAGAAGGTAAAGTAAAGCAGAGGTTTATAGACAACGTGTGCTTTTAGGACGAGCCACGACTTGGCAATGATTCCGATTTGCCGTGAGTTTTACTCAATCGATGAAAATACAATTGTATAAATTCCCTCAGAGAGTGAACATTTCCTTTAATTCAGAGAAAGAGTCTTAATCAAATTCTGTTTTTTTCTCTCTCTCTCACTTTCTCACTCCAGGTTCTTCTTGAAATTCTTTCTGAAATGCAATCAGAACTGCCTGAAGAATGCAGGAAACCCCAGGGACATGCGAAGGTTCCAGGTGAGTGTGGTTTTTATCTCTATAGCCATCTCCTCTGAAAGCTAATTTGTGAACAAATAACGATTCGTTTGTGGAGACTTAGCCCTAAGTGGTAATGGCAAGGGAAAGAGATGTATTAGATGGCTTAAAGTGTTAAAGAAAAAATCTATCCTCACTTGAGTCATTTCTCACAGGGGAGAAGAAGGAAATAAAATGTCTATAGTTTTTAATGTGCTTGTGACAATAAAAACCTCTAACTATTTGACTTGGTGCCTGACAAGAATCCTTTGTTGTTGGAAAGGATCTGTGCAAGTGCATGTTGTCAAGTTCAAGTGTAAATCAATTTATACTTGTTGGAAGGGTTGCTGCATTGACTGACCCTTGTTCAAGGCTCATCTCACCTTCACAGGTCTGCATGCACACACTTTTCCTCTGCTCAGAAATAGTTTGTACTCTTTACAATGACACGCCTTGCCATCCACCAAACCAGCATTGAATGTAGACCTTTCCCCACTGTGTCTAATGGGATTAATTGCCTAATGCCTGGTCTCGATCAGTAAAATGTTGGAACCAAGTGGATCCCACCAACGAGCCTGTTATAGCTGCTGGCTGATATTGAGCTAGACTGGATAGGATTTGGAAAGTTAAGGATGGCAATGGAAGAGAAAAGGGGCAAGGAAGCAACAATTCCTAAAGCACAGAAAAAGAGAAAGAAACCATTTGTCCCACCTTTGATGGATGCACCCAAAGTTCACCCATTTGCACTGGATTTCCCCTGTCCTTTGGTTGGCATCCTGCTTTCTTTTAAAAGTTGATAATTTTCCTCATACTCTGGGTGTTAAATGTAATTGACACATGACTTCTGATTCTGGACTCCTCTGTCAGCGGAAGCCTCTCTTTGATTAAGCCTCTTCATCATCCTGAAGCCCTCTGTATAGTCACCATCTCTGTTCTGGACTGAAGCTCCAAGTTGCTCAGTGTTTTCTCACACCTGATACCAATTCTTTTGAATTGTGCTTAAGATTCAGGACAAAGGTTGAATACCTTGCCGACTGTTTGTATCAATTCCAGTGTCTGCGCTACAGTTAGTTCACGAAAAAAAACTCACAGGAATACCACCATTTCTCTCCCCTCCTCTCCTGTGACTCCATAAATGAATTAAGGTTCACTGTGACAGCTCTGTGACAAGTCTCCGTGACATGTCTTGGCAAATGACACAAACCTGTATTCTGATCCCAAGATGGAATTGTCCAGATGGGCTGAGATTTGACCAACATTCTATAAAGCTCCCTGGGGCAGTGTGTCTGTTGCAGTATTTATGGGAGGTACTAGGCAACGTGCAAAACAACCAACTCAGACCGAGCAAAGAGCAACCAATACTTGCAAAGGAACATTTGGAATCATACTATTGCAGCATTGGATTGCAATCACAAGGCCTTTCACTAACCGAGAGACTACTCTTTGGTCCCATATTGGGTCTGCTATCACCAGGCCTTTCACTGACCAAGGGACCACTCTTTGTTCCCATATTGCAGATAAGATCAATACAAAATCTTCCTCAGCCCAGTTTTAGTCAATAACAGAAGGTTCCCCATTTGTTGCTTATTATGTAGGGTCAAGGTAGGAATGCTCCTATGTTAGTGATGATGAACTGGCCATTCCCAATCAGGGCAGAAGTAGAGCTGTTGCAACAGAAAGGAAAATCAGTTGACAGGAAAGTCTGTGTTAATGTTCACAGGTAGGGTGGGTTAGAGACTATTCTCATCGTAATGGCAACAGCAGTTGGATCATAAATCAGTGTCTGCTTTGCTTGAATGTGTTTTGGTGATTCCTGCTATAAATGGCATAGATCATGAACTTTCCTGATTGAAAAGGGGAACTTGAAGTGAGAGACTTTCCCGGCCAGGTTCACCTTTGTAGAATCTGCATCTGGAAGGTCTTGGGAGCAACAAGGAATGAGGTATTGGGGGTGTGAAACACTGGGGCTTGGAGCTTCAGCAGGTAATGGGGTATTGCGGGAGTGCAACAATGGGGCATGGAGCTTCAGCAGGGAATGGGGTATTGGGGGAGTGCAACACTGGGGCTTGGAGTTTCAGCAGATGGGGCATTAGTGAATGAGTCAACAGCTAATGAGATATTGGGGGAGTGCAACACTGGGGCTTGGAGCTTCAGCAGATGGGGCATTAGTGAATGAGTCAGCAGGGAATGGGTATTGGGGAGTGGCACACTGGGGCATGGAGCTTCAGCAGATGGGGCATTAGTGAACGGATCAACAAGGAATGGGTTACTGAGCAAAAGAGGCATCTGGGAAAGAGTTATGAGAGTTAACACATTAACAATGGGCCATGGGGCATAATGAAATATCAGTGGTTCGGCCTTTGTGAGGTGGGACATGAGGGAAGGGGATGTAGGAGAATAGTGCATCAGAGAAATGGCCATTAGAAATAGGGTATTGAGGTGTGATATTTATTGGCTGTGTGGGAGCAGGAGATAGAATATCAGGGACTAAGGCATTGGAAGTTGACAGTGGGGCATCAGGTAATGGAACTGTGGGAATTCAGACACAGTGGGAAGGAGCAGTGATTTTGGAAGATGTGGAAATGGGGCTTAGTGGGGAATTAGATACTTGGTGGTAGTGCATTGGATGATGGTTGAGGAGTAATGGTATAGGAAAGGGGTGTTAGGGATGGGTAAGGGCCATTGGGAGAGTGGTGAAGAGTATTAGAGAGGGTGATGGTTATCAATAATGGGAGTGGAGTATTGGTGGTAGGTGAGGTCATGGGATTTTGCTGAGGAGCATTGGGATGGATGAGAGGCATTGAGATGAGTGACAGTGATTGGATGGGTTAGGGGCATTGGGATGGGTGAAGAGCTTTGAGAATGGGTCATCAAGAGATGGAGAATCATGCAATGGGGAAGGCATTGTGGGAGATGAAGCACTGCTGGCCTTGTTTTGTAGGATGCTCATTAGGACTGGGTATTGGCTGCAGGGTCATTGAGGTTGGGGATGAGCAATGGGGGATCGGCTTCATGGCACAATGAGACTGGACGTTGAAGGATGGAGCATCAGGGTTCGATCATGAGTGGCTGTGACCTGTGGGTGGAGTATTGAGGATGGAGCAAGAAAGTTAGTTTTATGTATGAAGTTGAGCATCAGAAGGCATACCACTGACATGGTCATCCAGGGTGGGGTTTGGGCACGTGATCGGGGGCTCCAAGCCATTGGCACTTGGAGGGTGGGGTGATGCAGGGAATGGACACAAAGTCAGATGCTTGATGGAGGGCCTATCTGCAAGACAATGGCTGCCCAGGATTACTGCTCACCTTCAGCTCCAACTCTCCCATTAAGGTCACTCCCATTTGTAAGCTTTAGGCAACCAAAAGAGTTTTATGCAGTTGCCACAAAATGTGTGTAGCTTGGGATATTAGGTTAAGGCTCAGGTGTCCAGGGAGGCCTGAATCAAATTTGTTTAAAAGTTAGGTTTTAGGTAAGATTTAATCAACCCAAGTCAAGTTGAGTTTATTGTCATGTGCTCAAGTACGGTGAGGTACAGGTAGAATGAAAATCTTCCCTGCAACAGCACCAGAGGCATGTATATAGGTAGAGATAACACACAGAATATACATTATATATGGATTGCACAAAGCAGTGAAGGAAAAGGCTGTGCAATACAAAACATTAGTACATAGTAAAACAGATCGGAAATGTTTCTATGAACGTTTTCCCCTGCCATTCAAGCATATAGTGGCACTCAGTTTTCTATTGTTGAGGTAGGATTAAGGTTATGCAGGTCACTTCAGGAACCTGGTGCCTGTAAAAAGATAGGTGCTCTTGAACCTGGTGTTGTGGGACTACAGGTTTCTGCATCTCCTGCCTGATGTTAGCAGTAAGAAGCAGACATGGCAGAGCCTTGTACAAACTGAAAGAATGTATATCTTTATGTGCAGGTGCAGGATTGGCATTGGCTTCAGCTCCTACATCTCCTCTTATACTATCCCATCCCATCTTGCTGGCATCCCATCCCATCCCATCTTCTGCTGACAGTCACTGACCAGGCTTCAATAGGAAGAATGATATAAATACTGATGTACCTGTGGTGAATCAGAGCTCCAACAATACTGAATTTCCATTTACATAGCACCTTCAACATAATGAAATATCCCATGCACTTCACAAGAGCAGAGTGAAAGTTTCTACTTATTGTGAGGAGAATTGGATACAAAAATGGGGAAGTTATGTTTGATTATTGACCAAAGTCAAAGTCAAAAGGTAGCGTTTATGGTCATATGCATAAGTATGTATATGTGTTTACAGGTACAATAAAGTATCTACTTGCAGCAGCATCACAGAGCTGCTGCTTCACTCACTGATTTTTGAAACAAATAGTATCATAGGTCTTGATATCCTAGATATGGAGAGCATCTAGCCTGGGGAGTTACCGTCCAAAAATAATGGCTTCGCCACTTAAAATAGATGAGGCAATAAACCTTCTTTCTCAGATGGTTTGGAATCCTCTTCTTTAGAAGGCAATGGAAGTAGAATATTTGAAGACAATATTTAAATTATTGGTATGAATGTGGGGAGACGTTATTAGGGAATGTGGAGTGCAGCTTAAATCAGATCAGTCATGGTTTTATTAAGTTATGAAACAGACCGGAAGGACCAAGCACTTGCTCCTAATTTGTATGTAATCATCTGATAAATGAGATTTTAAGTTTAGTGATTTCATACTTGGTCAAAAAGGCTTAATCTTACAGAGCAACGTAATAGGAGAAGGTGAGCTGGTGAGGTTGAAAAGTGACCGTAGTGGGGAGAGCCGGGAGAGCTGAGGACTGATGATGGGGTATTGGAAGTGAGGGGTGGTGGAGAATGAGGGCATTGGGCTGCAAGTGATAAAAGATAATGGAAGGAACCAGTTCATGGAAGGATTTGAAAAGAAGGATGAGCCAGAGAAGCCGAATGCTGAATTGCTAGAGAGATGCAGTGCTGGTTTTAATTAGCATTCCAAGAAAACTAGGTTTGAAAGCACATCTATGTTAGCCTCATTCAGATTGGAACTTGGCAGGCATGTGACTGCTCTTAAGTAGTTAGGAAATGGAAGTCACTTGTAGGACACAATAGGTCCTTTTTACTGTGGACCCTCCGGTCTTATGGTGAAGAAATACTTGTCTAGCTGAATACTCTTGACAAGCAGACATGGCAAGGGTCCACCAGGGAGTCCACAGGATGATATATACGATGGCTCAATTAATAAGTACTCCCACTCAATACTCAGACTAATTTCCATATGGTGATGACTTTTACTGTTATCTTGATTCCACAGTCAGCACTTCACTTGTGTGTTTGGTTGGATCCAGGGAAGGTTGCTGATCTGTTGACTCTAAGAAGCATTACTGTCAAACTAGCAAAAGCCCATAGTTGTTGAGTCTTCAAGTATGTGAACAGTTACTGCTTAATTACTTGTACTGTGTCAATTAGCATGACCTTAGAAATTGGTGGTAAAGAGAATGACTGGCTTGTACAAATGAAAAAGTAAAGAAAAAAATACTTGGACCTTATTGAAGTGTTTAGCTAAAGCTTCAAAATTGCAGTGGCCTGTCAGTTTCAACAAACACTAAAGCAGTAATTTATGCCGTCAGGTCTCAGTACTGTAACACATGTAAGCTGTCAAACAAACAGATGTTTTGTTGTCTCAGTTAGTGTGTTTCAAGCATCCACCACTGGGTTACAAGTATTCCTCTAACAGGGGATGTGTGCTGGCTTCTTGCTTTCTCATTTTAAACAGCATTTGATGTTATTGAAAGGAAGAACTTATATATGGATTTTTTTCTACTGTCAAGAGTGTGATCTATTAAGTTCCCATTCTAAACCAAATCAATCCCTTCCTGGAGCACCAAATGCTCTATTACACCTTGGGCTGAAGTAAGTTTTTGTGCAAAACTAATTGCTATGTTTCATTGATTAATTATTTTAGACTGATTTTACATTTTGTTTTCCTGCACAATGTTCTTCCTTTCTCCCCTGAAGGAATTGATTCATTCTGGGGGCCAGCATGACGTACATCGGCCAATTTGCATTTACTCTCAGGTGGCTATCCGTCTGAACAGGCTATTCATTAGAAGGGAGGGTATCACCAGTGTTTGTAGTCTATCCTCATGTGATGTATACACAAACAAATAAATATAGAGGTCCACGCACACAGATACACAAAACTTTAAGTAACAATTTGCATTTTAAATGCATACTCAGATGAAAATGTCCCAAAGTCCTTTGCAGAAATATTACCAAACAAACGTACACTTCCAGACAAACACTTCTTTTCATGATGGGCCTTAATCCAGTATTTGTTACTCGTCCGCTGATTGGCTTTGAGCTGAAGCTCTGCTGGATACTTTCTGATGAGGAATGTTGCTGTGGATCACTGGGACAGACAGGCACAGGGTTTTGGTTCCTTTCTCTGTCAGAGCTTCGTGAAACCACTCTTCTCTGATGGTTGATTCTTTGGCCAAAGGGATATTGACACCCAGTACAAACAAGAGAAAATCTGCAGATGCTGGAGATCCAAGCAGCACACACACAATGCTGGAGGAACTCGGCAGCCCAGGCTGCATCTATGGAAAGGAGTAAGACTGGAAAAAAAAAGATGAAAAGTACAGTTAAAAGGTGGGTGGGGGGGAGGGGACAGAGAAACACAAGGTGAAAGGTGAAACTGGGAGGGGGAGGGTTGAAGTTAAGAGTTGTGAAGTTGATTGGTGAAAGGGACAGAAGGCCGTGGAAAAAAGAAAAGGGGGAGGAGCACCAGAAGGAGGCAATGGGCAGGCAAGGAGATAAGGTGAGAGAGGGAAAAGGGGGTGGGGACTGGTAAAAGGGGTGGGCATTGCTGTAAGTTCAAGAAATCGATGTTCATGTCATCAGGTTGGAGGCTATCCAGACAGAATATAAGGTCTCCTTTTCTGACACCTCCCTCCCCTTGTCGATCCCTCTGTCTCTATCTCTGGAGACAGTTTATCTACTGATATCTGTTATAAACCCACAGACTCTCACAGCTACCTGGACTGTACCTCTTCCCACCCTGTTACTTGTAAAAGTGCCATCCCCTTCTCTCAATTCCTCCGTCTCCACCGCATCTGCTCTCAGGATGAGGTTTTTCATTCCGGAATGAAGGAGATGTCTTCCTTCTTCAAAGAACGGGGCTTCCCTTCCTCCACCATCAACGCTGCCCTCAAATGCATCCCTTCCATTTCACACACATCTGCTCTCACCTTATCCTCCCGCCACCCTACCAGGGATAGGGTTCCTCTTGTCCTCACCTACCACCTTACCAGCCTCCACATCCAGAACATGATTCTCCGCAATTCCAGCATCTCCAATGGGATCCCACCACCAAGCACATCTTTCCCTCCCCCCACTTGCTGCTTTCTGCAGAGACTGCTCCCTACGTGACTCCCTTGTCCAAACATTCCTTGCCACTGATCTCCCTCCTGGCCTTTACCCTTGTAAGTGGAGCAAGTGCTACATTTGCCCATGCACCTCCTCCCTCACTACAATTCAAGGCCCCAAACAGTCTTTCCAGATGAGGCGACACTTCACCTGTGAGTCTGTTGCGGTCATATACGATGCCCAGCGCTCCCGGGGTGGCCTCCTGTATATCAGTGAGACCCGACATAAATTGGGGTCTGCTTTGCCGAACACCTATGTTCAATCTGCTAGAAAAAGTGGGATCTCCCAGTGGCCACCTATTTTAATTCCCCTTTCCATTCCCATTCCAATATGTCTATCCATGGCCACCTCTGACATTTGTTCGTCCATCATCGACGTTGATGAGGACCTGGACACCATTATGATGGTGTGGAGACTAGCGCGTGATTTGGATTTAAGTGAGGGAGAGTTGCGCAGCGTCAGCCTCACTCTCTCTTCCCAATTCCCATCTGGATCCAGTGGTAAGACAGAGTCGATATGGCTGGAGATGGGACTAGGCGCAGTGGATGGCCAGGACGTCTTCTGTGTCAGGTCCTGCTCTACACGTTCCACGACGTTTGTGGAGACCGCCTTCTTGACCGTTGGACCTTCCATTAGTCTCGTCCACTCAATTCGCCGAAGTCTGTCTTCACATGCTGGGATAGCCACCTCTACTGTTGTGATGAAGTCACACTCAGGTTGGAGGAATAATACCTTATAATCTGTCTGGGTAGTCTCCAACTTGATGATATGAACATCAATTTCTCGAACTTCCGATAATGCTCCCACCATTCCCCATCCCCTTTTCCCTGCTCATCACCTCCCTCTGGTGCTCCTCCCCCTTTTCTTTCTTCCATGGCCTTCTGTCCTCTCCTATTAGATTCCTCCTTCTCCTGCCCTGTATCTCTTTCACCAATCAACTTTCCAGCCCTTTACTTCACCCCTCCCATTCCCAGTTTCACCTATCACCTTGTGTTTCTTCCTCCCCTCCCCCCACCTTTTAACTCTAAATTAACTTTTAATTCCCGAAACTGTCCAAATGTCCATTCAATATTGTAGCTGTGCCCATCTCTACAGCTTTCTTTGGCAGCTTGTTCCAGCCAGTGACATGGGTTCAGAATCAGAATCAGAATAGTTTACTACATAATACATGATAAAAACATAGATTACAATAACAAATATGTATATATTTGAACGTGTGTCTTCTGGCTCCTGTACCTCCTTCTTGATGGTAACAAAGAGAAGAAGACATGTCCTGGGTGATGGGGGTCCTTAGTGATGGATGCTGCCTTTTTGAGGCATCGCCTTCTTAAGACGTCCTTGATGCTGGGGAGGATAGTGCCCATGATGGAGAGTTTACAATTTTCTGTAGCTTTTTCTGATCCTGTGTAGTGGCCCCTTCATACTAGATGGTGATGCTCTCCACAGTACATCTGTAGAAATTTGCGAGCCTTTGGTGACCACACCAAGTCTACGCAAACTCTGAATAAAGTATAGCTGCTCTCATAGCTTCTTTGTCATTGAATCGATATGGTGGGCCAAAGATTGATCTTCAGAGATGTTGACATCCAGGAACTTGAAACTATTCACCCTTTCCACTGCTGATACCTTGATGAGGACTGGTGTGTGTTCCCTTGACTTCTCCTTCCTGAGGTCCACATCAATTCCTTGGTCATACTGACACTGAGTGCAAGGTTGTTGTGACACCACTCAACCACTAAGTCTACCTTGCTCCTGTACGCCTTCTCGTCACCATTTGAAATTCTACCAACAATGATTGTGTCGTCGGCTAATTTATGGATGGCCATTGAGCTGTGCCTAGGTACACAGTCATGGGCGTAGAGAGAATAGAGCAGTGGGCTAAGCATGCATTCTTGAGGTGTGGCGGTGTTGATTGTCAGTGGGGAGGAGGTGTTATTTCTAGTCCGCACTGACTATGATCTCCCAGTGAGAAAGACGAGGATCTAGTTGCAGAGAGAGGTACAGAGGCCCAAATTCTAGAGCTTGTTAATTAGAACTAAGGGTTTGATTGGGTTGAGCGCTGAACTGTAATCAGTAAATTGCAGTCTGATGTAGATATTGCTATTGCTATTGTTCATGTGATTCAAGGCCGAGTGGAGAGCCAGTGAGATTATATCCGCTGTAGACCAGTAATGGCAATAGGTAATTTGCAGTGGATCCCTGTCCTTGCTTAGGCAGGAGTTGATACTGGCTGTGACCAACCCCTCAAAGTACTTGGTTACAGTTCATATGAGTAACACTAGGTGATAGTCATTGAAGCAGCTCTCTCTGCTCTTCTTGGCATTGGTATGATTGTCACCCTTTTGAAGCAATAGTGAGAGATAGAAAATGTCCTTAACATTCCCACCAGTTGTTGGCATAGGTTTTCAGAGCCCTACCAGGTACACCATCAGGGCCTGGAGCCTTGTGAGGGTTCTCCCTCATGAAAGATGTTCTGATGCCAGAGATCACAGGGTCACCAGATGCTGCAGGGAATCACACAGGTGTAGTTTTATTCTCTCTTTTAAAGTGAGCATAAAAGGCATTCAGCTCATCACAGCCATTTATGATGTTAGGTTTTGTTTTGTAGGAAGCAATGGCCCACAAACCCTGCCGGAGCTGACATGCATCTGATTCTGAGTCCAATCTCAACAAGAATTGTTTTATGGCACTTAAATTAGCCTTCTGTAGGTTGTACCTGGACTTATTGTATAGTTCTGGATCACTGGTCATGAATATCACAGATTTAGCCCTCAGCAGACCACGAATCTCCTGGTTCATTTGTGGCTTTTGGCTTGGGTATGTTCTCAAAGGCACACACTCACCCACAGAGGTCTTGATGAATCCTTGATAAGTGTTCAGTTCACCGACTCAAAGCAGTCCTGCAAGTGCTGTTCAAACTCCCTTGACCATATTTTCTTCATCCTTACCACTGCTCTGTGGTTTTTAGGTTCTGCCTATACACCAGGAGTAGAAGTACTGCCAGGTGATTCGACTTTCCAAAGTGTGAGCATGGGATGGTGATATAAAAGTGGTCAAGTGTGCTGTCCTCTCTGGTTCCATAGGTGATATGTTGGTAATATTTGTTCAGAGACTTCCTCAAGGTGGCCTGGTTGAAATCCCCTGCAATGATTGGGTAGGCATCAGGATGTGCTGTTTCGTGACTGCTGATCATGGTGCTCAGCTATCCCCAGTGCCTGCTTGATGTTGACCTGAGGTGGGATGTTTACTACTACCAGGATGATAGTGGAAAGCCCCCTCGGCAGATAAAATGACGTTAACTGACTGCTAGATATTGCAGGCTGGATGAACAAAACTAAGACAGAAGCGTCATATCTGTGTGCCACAATGAGTTAATCATGAAACATACTCACCTCATAAACCTTTAAAAGACTCAACTAACCTGTCTTTGTGGAGAATGGTGAAGCCATCGAGCTATAATCCTGTGTATGAAATGGCAGACGTGAGCCACGTTTCTATGAAATAAAGTATATAGCAGTCACTGATGTCCATCTGGTACTGCAATCTTGATCTGAGGTCTTCAGTTTTTTTTTCAGAGACTGTACATTCACCAGCAGGACGGTTTGGAGTGGGTATCTAAGGCAGGCCTTTGTGTTTCATTCGGGCCTGCAGACCAGAACACCTTCCTTGCTTGCGTTTTCGGAAAGGGAAACTGCACTTGTGACCTGAGTCAATTATCTGGTGTCCAACAACTTTGAGGATTGATAGATTTTGTAATCATCTTAAGGTGATGCTCCTTATTGAGGTATCCATGGCGGTGACTGTGGGTTTGGCTGTAGGTAGGCCTAACTGTGAATATTTGATGATTCCCATTGGAGCCTCATGTAAAGAATTGTCACTTAGCGACGCCACCTTGAGTCAATTGCTCCGCTGCCTGTAAGGGTTTTGTATGTTCTCCCTGTGACCATGTGGGTTTCCTCCGGGTGCCCTGGCTTCCTCCTACATTCCAAAGGCATACGGGTAAGAAGGCTGATTGGTCACATGGCTATAATTAGGTGTTGCAGGTTCATTGGGCTTGTAAGGAAGATTGTGGGGAAGGTTCTGGCCCGCGTCCTGCTCAACCGCCTTCTCCAACATCTTGAGCAAGGTCTGCTCCCAGAAAGCCAGTGCGGCTTCCGTGCTGAACGTGGGACTGCGGACATGATTTTTGCTGCGCGCCAGCTTCAGGAAAAATGCCAGGAGCAACACAGCGACCTCTTCGTGACCTTTGTCGATCTAACCAAGGCTTTTGATACAGTCAGCAGAGAAGGCTTGTGGAAGATCATGGAGAAGTTTGGCTGCCCCAGCAGGTTCATTACAATCGTCCGGCAGTTCCACGACGGTATGATGGTGAAAGTTCTGGATGACGGCGACGAGTCGGAGGCCGGAAACCAGTGACAAATGGCATCAAACAAGGCTGCGTTCTTGCCCCGACTCTGTTCAGTATGGTATTCTCTGCCAGACTGACAGATGCCTTCCGTAACTTCGAAGAAGGAATCCACGTCAGATACAGGACTGACGGCAGGTTGTTCAACCTTAGGCGCCTGCAGGCAGTTACAAAGGTGCGAGAGACTGTCATCAGAGACTTGTTGTTTGCTGATGACTGCGCACTCAACGCCAGCACAGAGCAGGAGATGCAGCGTGAAATGGACTGCTTCTCATAAGCCTGCAACAACTTCGGACTCACTATCAGCGCCAAAAAGACCGAAGTTATGTACCAGCCTGCCCCAGGAAAGTCATACCAGGAGCCGCACATCACGGTGAAGGGCCAGAACCTCCAGGCAGCCGACAACTTCACCTACCTGGGCAGCATACTCTCTCGCGCAGTGAATATAGACGCTGAGGTCAACAACAGGATTGCCAAAGCCAGCGCCGCCTTTGGGAGACTCCGTGAGAACGTCTGGGAGCGGAGAGGACTCAGCCTTACCACCAAGCTGAAGGTCTACTGTGCAGTGGTCCTTACCACCCTCCTTTACGCCAGCGAGACCTGGACTGTCTACAGCAGACACGCCAAACAGCTCAACCACTTTCACCTGAGCTGTCTCCGCAGACTCCTCCACATCAGGTGGCAGGACAAAGTCCCCGACATGGAAATCCTGGAACGAGCTGGGCTCTGCAGCGTCTACACCTTCCTGCTGAAAGCCCAAGCCAGGTGGGCTGGACATGTGGTCAGAATGCCAGACAGCCGATTGCCTAAGCAGCTGCTGTACGGAGAACTGTGTCAGGGCAAGCGCTCAGTCGGGGGGCAGAAGAAACATTACAAAGACTGCCTTAAAGCATCCCTCAAAGGCCTGGGTGTCGACATCAACATGTGGGAGACGCTTGCCCTCGACCGTCCAGCTTGGCGCAGCAAGATCACCACAGGAGCCCATGCAGCTGAAGTCAGGCGCATCATCGAGGCGCAACGAAAGCGTGCTGTGCGCAAGGCCCGAGCAGCATCCACTGCCACGACAGCACCCACCCACTTGTGTCCCACATGTGGGCGAGCCTTCAGGGCCCGGATTGGCCTCATCAGTCACCTCCGGACCCACAGCCACCAATCTCCCATTTGACTTTGAAGCCATGGTCATCTTCGACTACGAAGGACGAACAACAAAACAACAGGGCCTGTTACCATGTTGTATCTCCGAATAAATAAATATCATCCTGTGTGTAACCTTTAAATCGTTCCCCTTTCACCTCACAGCTTTTCCTTCCAGCTTTAGACTCCCTTACACTGGAAGTAAGACTGTGATCACTTACTTTATCCATGACCCTCGTGATGACATCTAGATCTATTTTATATACTTCTCAGACTCCAATACACCAGGGAAAAAAATGTCCCAGCCTTTCCAGTCTTCCCTTATAACTCCAGCTTGTCCTTGAGAATCTTTTGTGCACCAATTCCAGCCTAATAACATCCTTTCTATAGGTGGGCAGGACGTCTGAGCACAGTACTTCAAGTATCTTGCTGGCTTTTCACACATTTGCATTCAATGGCAAGGCTCAGATGGTAACTAAATCTATAGCAAGTTGTGAACGGTGCCTAGGCCAGTAGAAATGTGACTATCAATGGCAAGGTGTGTATGGAGACTAAAACATACTCGGCAAAGTTTCATAGCAAAGATGAAGGCTGGCATCAGAAACCTGGAAGAAGTGTAAGTGACATTTAAAAACCAAATTTGAAGTAAGTGATTTAAAAAAATATATTAATTATTATGTTCTATTCGATATGAAATAAGAACACAGGTAATATGGGCAGTAGTAGACCATGTGGCCTGTCAAGCCTGCTCTGCCATTCAATAAGGTCATGTCTCATTTGGCTGTGGTCTCAGATCCTCCTACCTGTGTTTTCCCCATAACCTTTAATTCTCTTGCTGTTTTCTCAAGAATTAGATTAGATTACGAGGATACGCAGTCCTCTTTTATTGTCATTTAGTAATGCACGCAT
The DNA here is from genome assembly GCF_030028105.1 of Mobula birostris. Lineage (NCBI taxonomy): Eukaryota > Metazoa > Chordata > Chondrichthyes > Myliobatiformes > Myliobatidae > Mobula > Mobula birostris. The sequence continues at coordinate 102,237,966 of NC_092376.1, forward strand.
TAAGAAATGATACAATAAGAAATGATACAATATTCCTCTGGTGTGATATCACAGAAACACAGGACAGACCAAGACTGAAAAACTGACAAAAACCACATAATTATAACATATTGTTACAACAGTGCAAGCAATACTGTAACTTGATGAAGAACAGGCCGTGAGCATGTTAAAAATGTTCAAAGTCTCTCGAAAGTCCCACATCTCACGCAGACGAGAGAAGGAAGAAAACTCTCCCTGTCATACCCAACCACAGTCCGACTCTGAGTCGTCCGAAAACTTCAAGCTCCGACCAGCCCGCCGACACCGAGCACTGAGCACCATCTCCGCCGAACGCTTTGACCCCAGCCTCGGTCGCCAGCAGCAGGCAAAGCCGAGGATTTTGGGGCCTTCCCTCCGGATATTCTCGATCGCACAGTAGCAGCGGCAGCGAACCGGGCATTTCAGAAGTTTCTCCAGATGTTCCTCTGTGCTCTCACAGCTGTCTCCATCAAATCAGAACTATGCACGGCCCCTATTTAACAAATACGATATCATTTCACCAGAGAGGCTATGCGTGCTGCGTCACGCCGCCATCTACTCCCATATCTTTGGCTGTGCTCATTTTTCTCACTCTTTTTGACCAGTTGTCCTTGGGTACATGGGATGTTCCACGTAGAAAGCATTGATTGACCTCAAACTTGTTGGTGGCACTCCCAATGAAAGGGGGAAAAGTTGGCTGGCACAATTGAGGAAGTGGCCTCACTTGGCCAATCTTAGGGAGGAGCTTAGCTTGCTTGAAACCCAGGGTAAGTGTTTTGCTGATCACTGGAAGGCAGATTCTGCTGCTTATGAACCAAAAAGCCTTTGCAAAGCTCAATGCAATTAAAACAAGAGCCTTCTTTGTGGCTTGGGAATTTCAGGCAAAGTAAGTGGGGCAAAGCTCTGTGAGTCATTTATTATGAGAGCAAATCTATTAGCACTTTACTTTTTGTCTTTCATTTCTCAAGTGAGGCAATTTTAATTAAATTAATCTGACTGCCAATCTATCAATGATCAATCACGAATGCCAAAGCTCTTTCTGTGACAGCTAGCAAAGGGCTGACAAGGTCCGATAATGAAAAAAGGAATATACTTGTGAATTGAGTCAATTAGCCTGCATAATGGGTGGATTAAACAGCACCTAGTTTATTGCACTTTCAGATGTCAGCTCCTGAGTTGGGAGATTCTCCAGCAATTAACTTGGCTGTTATGATATTTGTTTATAAGGAGATTGCAAGCAGAAACATGCCTCAAAGGACTTCTCTAATCCCATCCTGGTGTGCTTTGACAAAAGTCACTATGAGCGCTTCTGGTAGTGGCTAATAATATTGGAAATACTGATTTAGGTGCCTGCATTATATACTGAATGACATGCACAGTTACAGAAAACAGCATTAGAATTCTGAGTATCTGTAGGCCCATGTGAGGAGAAAGTGGCAAATAAGCTGCTGTGGTAACAATAACAGTGACAGCACCAGATTGATTAATAACTTTTTAAAAAGAGTTAGACGAAATAAAATACAGGAGGCTGAGGAAAGAGTGGACTTGGTAGATAAATTAGAAAAATCCAGCCTAGAGTGGTGGTGGGGCCAAATGACCTCTTCATATGTTTGATGCGATCTACTTTTAGCCTGGTCACGCAATCAGAGGGGAGTAGGGGTCAGCCTATGGGTTTGATACTCCTGACACCATAAAGGTTATTGCTTCCTTTTCTGGGTTTGCTTCCGTTATGCCAGTGAGTCGAAATCGCAAGTGGGATATACTCACGTCTTTATGGTCATGCAATAGATTAATGCAGAGATTCCACCTTTTCAACCACGCAGCCCGGATTTTTCATGAGGCTATAACCCTGATGGAAGGTCATGACAGGATGAGCAGAGGGTACAATTATTGCAGATTTGTGCCCGAACCCTGTAATGGTGCAACCAGAAATGCAAATAATACTCAGTGTAGTTTTATACAACGGCAACATGACTTCCTGACTTTTATACTTCCTGCCCCCAGTGATGAAAGCAAGCATACCATATACCTTCTTTACCACTCTATATACTTGTGTTGCCACTTTCACGGAGATATAGCCTTGGATCTCAAGATTGCTCTGTACACCAATGCTGTTTAGGGTCCCACCTTTTAACTCTTTACTTCAGCATGTAGCCAAGTGCTTCTTGCCCAATATTTTGAACCTGAAATATTGTAAACATGGTGACCAATTTGCAGAATCAAATATTAAGACCGGATGATCTTGGGGACGGTATTGCAGGATATTTTGTGAAGAAGGCTGAGGGAATCCTTGATTTTACATCTCGCCTTAAAGACAGCAGGGCTACACTTCCTTGTGGCAAGCTGGTGTGAGGTTAATAATTAATCTTGTCACCTTCTCTGAGGAATGTGTGTGAGTGCTACAAACTAAGGGAACAGACTTGCTGTGCTTTGAGGTGACTCAATCAATCATCCAACTCTGTAGGTGAGTTGTAGAATCGGAAGGGGAATGTGGGAAGAATTAAAAAAATAGGATTCATGTAGGATTAGTGTATATGGGTGGCTGATGTTAGGTGTGCATTTGATAGGCTGAAGGGCCTATTTCTGTGCTGGATTTCTTTATGACCCTGTGACTATGGTATCATATTTTCCCTTAATGGAAATAGTCTGTAGGCTGCATTTGGATGAGAGACTCAGCAGCAGAGTTCATTGAAGGAGCAAATATTCACCATAACAATCCACATTAAAGTGCCTTTCTGGTGTTTATTAAAGTCATAACTTTAGTTAAGAAATAAATTGATCACAATTTGCTGTGAAGCAACACACACAAAATGCTGGAGGAACTCAGCAGGTCAGGCAGTATCTATGGAAATGAATAAACAGTCATTGTTTTGGGCCGAGACCCTTCTTCAGCATCGACAATTGATTCATTTCCATAGATGCTGCCTGGCCTGCTGAGTTCCTCCAGCATTTTGTGTGCATTGCTCTAGATTTCCAGTATCTGCAGAATCACTTGTGTTTATAGTTATTAGTATGAAGTTAGCTACAGCAAGATATTATGTTACCTGTTAGGACGCAGAAGCTAGGGAGAAAAACTCAGAGGTTGATTATAAAATATTATGCCAATCTGTTTAAAAGGGGAAAAGCTGGATTTACTTTCAACACAGTTGATTTTTAAAATTCTGATTGTGTTCTGCTGATAGGTTGATGGATCATCTCTGTTGAGGCTGAATAGAGGCCAGTCTCACTTTACACTCAGATTAACAGATTGAGTGCTGATTGAGTATCACAGTGGGGTTACGTATGAAGTCTGGCACTTTCGACACACAGAGTCTTCATAATCCGTTTTTTTTGTGCGCCTGATGTACTTTGACCTCTCTAGCATTGACCCAGAACACTGCTTTATTGGCCACATCGCACACAAAACACACGTCTTTAAAACTAAATTGATGAGGATTACTAAATAAACACAGGTCTGCACTTTACAAGTGGCACATGTGCTGTGTATAGTTGCATCCTGTTCTGTCCCACTGAAGTTCATGGCACAATAAAAGAGCCAAATCAGGGACCGGAATGTTCCTCAACGTACTTTAATTGCCCCACATCCTTAATTCAGTTTTGTTCTACTTGAGGCTGCCTGTGATATAAGGTATATAGTTCATGTTGCTGAAACTATCTTCTACTTCTGACTCAGTCCAATACAAAGTTCTCTCACAGGTACAAGGGAAAGGCAGTGGCGAGTCATCCTATCAAACTGTTCCGAACTCTCTCTTGCCTGCTTCTGCTCTGTAACTGGGATCCCAGAATGAATGAGTTCACTTGGAAGTTGTTTAGCAGAGAGCTATGCGACACTCTGTCCATGACAGCAGGAGGAATGCAAGTATTCCAGCATTTCAGATGAAGGATCTTGACTCGCAACATCAACTGACCATCCCACACCCCCTCCCCCCGCAGATGCTGTCTGATCCACTGAGTTTCTTTAGCAGTTTGATTTGTTCTTGCTCCATATTCCAACATATACAGCCTCTTGTGTTTCAGGATTTAAGTAATGATCATTCTCAGCCTTGGGCTTTGTAATACTGCAGCACACACACACAATGCTGAAGGAACTCAGCAGGCCAGGCAGCATCTATAGAAATGAATAAATTGTTGATGCTGAAGAAGCATCTGGCCCAAAGCAACGAATATTGTTCATTTCCGTAGATGCTGCCTGACCTGCTGAGTTCCTCCGGCTTCTGGTCGTTGCTACAGATTCCAGCATCTGAAGTCTCTTGTGTCTCCATTCTTTTGTCATTTTAGAGGCCAAACCTCCTGCCAGCTCTGCAGCTTGTGTTTTGGGTGTGCTTCCTTTGCCTTAATGAACTCTTATTAACATCATAAACAGCATTCTAGAAATACACAGCAGGTCAGGCAGTGTCTGTGGAGAGAAAAGCAGGAGACTTTGTCTTGAAACAGTAATTCTTCTCTGGAGAGTTCCCAGCAGTTCCTTTTTATTTCTGTTTCATTGCCTTAGGAACAAGCACTGTTTTCCAATAGATTTTACTGAACTTTTGTCTCTCTCCAGAACAAGTAAGGTTGGTCCAAAGACCCTCTGCTGTTGATACTTCAATTTTACATGTCGAGACATTCCTTCAACCCTCCCTTGCCTTTCTCTCCGCAGGTGGTCGTTTCCACAACGGTGAATGTGGATGGCCACGTTCTGGCTGTTTCTGACAACATGTTCGTCCACAACAACTCCAAACATGGTCGGAGGGCTCGAAGGCTCGATCCCTCTGAAGGTACGCCCTCTTATCTGGAACATGGTAGGCACATCACTTTCATTGATTAAAGCTATCCCCCAACACCCCACCCTCGCCATCTGATTGTGAATGCTTGTGAATTTCAGTATACCAAAGTCAATGTCTCATTTCTAGTAGATTTTTGTGGGTTAAATGAGGCAAGATTTACTGAGGTGACTGCGAGAATCCCATGCCATGCACTACATTGGCTCCATCTGATCCAAGCCTACTCTATGAGATTATTAGATATAGGAGCAGAATTAGACCACTTAGCCCATCGGGTCTGCTCCACCATTCGATCATGACAGATTTATTTTCCCTCTCAACCCCAATATCCTGCCTTCTCCCCATAATTTTACTAATTAAGGACCTATCAGCCTCTGCTTTAAAAACACCTAATAATGTCCTCCACTGCCATCTGTAGCAATGAATTCCATAGATTCACCACTACTGGTTAAAGACGTTCCTCCTCATCGCAGTTCTTGTGTTCTGAAGTTGTGCCCTCGTGTCCTAGATTCTCCCACTATTGGAAACATCCTCTGCATCTGGGACTTTCAATATTTGGTAGGTTTCAATGAGATCTCTCCCCTCATGCTACTGAACTCTAATGGGTACAGGACCAGAGCCATCAAACATTCCTCATACGTTAACACTTTCATTCCTGGGATCATTTCCATGAACATCCTCTGGATCCTCTCCAATGCCAGTACATCCTTTCTTAGATATGGGGCCAAAAACTGTTCACAATATACCAAATGTGTTCTGATCAATGCCTTCATAAAGCCTCAGCATAACATCCTTGCTTTTATATTCTAGTCCTCTTGAAATGAATTTGTCTTCCTTACCGACGACTTAACCTGCAAGTTAGTATTTAGGGAATCCTGCACTAGGATTCATAAGTAGCTCTATAACACCAATTTCTGAATTTTCTCGTCATTTCGAAAACAGTCTATACTTTTATTTCTTCCACCAATGTGCATGACCACACTTCTCCCTGCACCGTATTCCAATTGTCACCTTTTTACTCATTTTTTTGATCTGTCCAAGTCCTTCTGTAGATCCACTGTTTCCTCAACACAGCCTGCTCCTCCACATATCTTTGCATCATTCGCAAACCTGGCCACAAAGCCATCAATTCCTTGGTCTAGATAATAAACATTTAACTTGAAAAGTGGTGGACTCAATGTCCACCCCTGCAGAACATCACTAGTCACCAGCAACTAACCAGAAAAGTCCCTCTTTATTCCCACTCTTTGGCTCATTCCAGTCAGCCAATCTTCTATCCATGTTCGTATCTTTCCTGTAACCCTATGGGGTCTTATCTTGTTTAGCAACCTCATGTGTGGTAACTTGTCAAGACCTTCTGAAAATCCAACTAAAAACATCCACCTACTTCCCTTTCTCTATCCTGCCTGCTATTTCCCCAAGTATTTCCAAAAGATTTGTTAGATTTCTCCTTAAGGAAATAATGCTGACTTTAGCCTATTTTATCACATGCCTCCAAGGACTCCGAAACCTCATCCTCAATATTGGACTCTACCATCTTACCAAACACACTGAAGTCAGTCTAACTGACCTATCATTTCCTGTCTTTTTCCTCCCTCTCTTCTTAAAGAGTGCAGAGAAATTTGCAATTTTCCCGTCCTCTGGAACCATTCCAGAATCCAGTGATCCTTGAAAGATCATTACCAATGCCTTCACAATCTCTTCAGCTACCTCTTTCAGAAACCTGAGGTGTAGTCCATATGGTCCAGATGACTTATCTATCTTCAGACCTTTCAGCTTCCCAAGCACCATCTCCTTAGTATAGTGACTACACTCGCTTCTGCCTCCTGACGCTCTTGAGTTTCTGGCAGACTGCTGGTGTCCTCCACAGTGAAGACAGATACAGAACACTTACTCAGTTCATTCACCATTTCTTAGTGCCCCATTACTACCTCTCCAGTATCATTTCCTAGTGGTCTGATATGTACTCTCACCTCTCTTTTACCCTTTATATATCTCAGAAAAACTTTTGTTTATCCTCTTTCATATTATTGGCTAGCTTACCTTCATATTTTATCTTTTCTCTCCTTATTGCTTTTTTAGTTACCTTCTGTTGGTTTTTAAAAGCTTCCCAGTCCTCTAGCTTCCATGCTATATTGTATGCCCTCTCTTTTACTTTTATGCTGTTTCTGACTTCTTGCTAGCCATGATTGCCTCATCCTCCCTTTAGAATGCTTCCTCTACTTTATAGAGGATTAATCCAGCATATTCCGAATTTCTTCTGGAAGCTTCAGCCAATGCTCCTCTACTGTCATCTCTGTTAATTTCCCCTTCCAACCAACTTTGGCCAGCTCCTTTCTCATGCATCTGTAGTTCACTTTACTCCACTGTAATACAAATGCATCCAATTTTATCTTCTCCCTCTCAAACTGTAGGGAGAATTTTGTCATATTATGATTACTGTTTCCTAAGGGTTCCTTTACCTTAAGCTCCCTAATCAAATTGGGTCCATTACACGACACCCAATCCAGACTTGCTTTTCCCTACAGGGTTCAATCACAATCTGCTGTAAAAAGCCATTTTGCAGCCATTTACAAATTCCTTCTCTTGGGATGCAGCACCAACCTGATTTTTCCAATCTACCTGCATATCGAAATATCCTATGACCATCATAACATTGCCCTTTCTACATACCTTTTCTATCTCCTATTGTAAATCGTACTCCACATCCTGGCTAGTGTTCTAAGGGCTGTATATAACACCTATCAGGGTCTTTTAACCCTTGGTGTTTCTTAACTCTACCCACCAGAATTCTACAATATCTGATCATATGTCACTTATTCCAAAGTGTTTGATTTTATTTTTACCAACAAAGACACCCCAGCCTCTCTGCCCACCTGCTTGTCTTTTTAATACAAGGAGCGTGAAGCTTGCAGCTGTGATCTTCTTTCAACTGCGACACAATTATACCCACAATGACATATCTGCCAGTTTCTAACTATGTTACAAGCATCGACATTTTTATGTATGTTGTGTACTTTCAAATATAATACCTTTGGTGCTGTATTCATCAGCCTTTCTAAACTATTTGTCTTATCTTGCATTCTGGAGAACTCCTTAACATCTCCTGCGCTGGCTTTCCCTTTCACATTATCCATGCTTTTCCAAGCTGTTGAACCCATCCCCCTACTTTGATTGATTGAATACTTCCGGTCCAGTGAGTTTTGCCACCCAACAATCCCCCAATTTAATCCTAGCCTAATCACAGGATAATTTACAATAACCAACTAACCTACCAACAGGTACGCTTATTTTGAAATGTGGGAGGAAACCAGAGCACCTGGAGGAAACCCAGGCAGTTTGTCTGGTGAACATACAAATTCCTTACAGGTGACAGTGGGAATTGAAACCCCGTTGCTGGTACGGTAAAGCGTAAAGCTGACTACTATGCTGCTGTGCCAACGTAAACTACTATTTTGTTTAAAGTCCTATCCACAGTCATATTTATGCAATTCCCTAGGAATCAATAGTTCAGGGGTAGCCTGTCCCATCAGAACAGCTTCCACCTTCCCCAATACTAGTGCTAATCTTCCACAAATTTAAACCCACATCTCCCACACCAATCAACACACATCAAAGTTGCTGGTGAACGCAGCAGGCCAGGCAGCATCTATAGGAAGAGGTACGGTCGATGTTTCGGGCCGAGACCCTTCGTCAGGACTAACTGAAAGAAGAGATAGTAAGAGATTTGAAAGTGGGAGGGGGAGGGGGAGATCCGAAATGATCGGAGAAGACAGGAGGGGGAGGGATGGAGCTAAGAGCTGGACAGTTGATTGGCAAAAGGGATATGAGAGGATCATGGGACAGGAGGCCTAGGGAGAAAGAAAAGGTGGGGGGGGGAACCCAAAGGATGGGCAAGGGGTATAGTCAGAGGGACAGAGGGAGAAAAAGGAGAGACAGAAAAAGAATGTGTGTATATAAATAAATAACAGATGGGGTACGAGGGGGAGGTGGGGCATTAGCAGAAGTTTGAGAAGTCAATGTTTATGCCATCAGGTTGGAGGCTACCCAGACGGAATATAAGGTGTTGTTCCTCCAACCTGAGTGTGGCTTCATCTTGACAGTAGAGGAGGCCGTGGATAGACATATCAGAATGGGAATGGGACGTGGAATTAAAATGTGTGGCCACTGGGAGATCCTGCTTTCTCTGGCGGACAGAGCGTAGGTGTTCAGCAAAACGATCTCCCAGTCTGCGTTGGGTCTCGCCAATATATAAAAGGCCACATTGGGAGCACCGGATGCAGTATATCACCCCAGCCGACTCACAGGTGAAGTGTCGCCTCACCTGGAAGGACTGTCTGGGGCCCTGAATGGTGGTAAGGGGGGAAGTGTAAGGGCATGTGTAGCACTTGTTCTGTTTACAAGGATAAATGCCAGGAGGCAGATCGGTGGGGACGAATGGACAAGGGAGTCGTGTAGGGAGTGATCCCTGCAGAAAGCGGGGGGGTGGGGGAGGGAAAGATGTGCTTAGTGGTGGGATCCCGTTGGAGGTGGCAGAAGTTACGGAGAATAACATGTTGGACCTGGAGGCTGGTGGGGTGGTAGGTGAGGACAAGGGGAACCCTATTCCTAGTGGGGTGGCGGGAGGATGGAGTGAGAGCAGATGTGTTTGAAATGGGGGAGATGCGTTTGAGAGCAGAGTTGATAGTGGAGGAAGGGAAGCCCCTTTCTTTTAAAAAGGAGGACATCTCCCTCATCCTGGAATGGAAAGCCTCATCCTGAGAGAAGATGTGGCGGAGACGGAGGAATTGTGAGAAGGGGATGGCATTTTTGCAAGAGACAGGGTGACCCTTGAGCCACACATTTAGCTCTCAGATGTTATTTACCCTGTGCCAATTTGTATGTAGCTGAGGTAGCAATCCAGAGATAATTACGTTTATGGTTCTACATCTTAATTTAAACCTTAACAACTAAAATTCCCTCAGCAGAACCCCTTTCCTTGTTCTTCTTAAGTTCTTGGTGCCCAGATGGACCGTGACAACCAGATCTTTTCCCTCCTACTGCAAGTTCCTCTGCAGGTCAGATCAAATATCCCGAGCCTGGGCACTAGGCAGACCACACAGCCTTTGGGACTCTTGATCCTTACTATAGAGAATGTTGTCTATTCTCCTGACTATACTGTCTGCAATTATAACTACGTTTCTCTTCCCTCCCCCCTCTGGAATGACTCCTTGATCCACAGTGTCATGGTTTAGTTGCTCATCCTTCTTACAGCACCACTTTAATTCTCACAGGGAGAAATAGTCGCAGTCCTGTTGGACAAGCTCAAGGTTTGAGTCTCCTGCAACACCTCTTGGATCCCTCTACCTGCCTCATTCACAGTCACACCCTCTTGCCCCTGGAAACAGATTGAATTTAAACTAGTTAATCTAATGGGTGTGACTTGCTCCTGAAACACAGTGTCCAGTTAGCTCTTCTTCTCCCTGATACATTGTAGTGTTTGAAGCTTAGTTCCAGGTCATCAACTTTGAGCCGAGTTCCTCGAGCAACCAACACTTGCTACAGATGTGGACACCGGGAACCTTTGGGTCCACCAGCTCCCACAACATGCAGCTACAACACATCACCTGATCCTGCATTCTTATGTCATTTAATGTGTTGTAATTTTGTATCTTTTAAATTTACCCGTGTAGATAAAATACATTTTCTGTTCTTACCTGCTACTCACACGAGCTTCCTTGCTGAAGCTTCCATCTAAGCTTCTTTCGGTCCTACTTCATCTAAGCCTGCCAATTCATCATTATATTTTTTCTATCAGCCATATCTAGTTTCTTTTTAAATACATCTAAACTATTCACTTTAACTAATCTTTATGATACCAAGTTCCACATCATAATAACTCTAAGTGAGGAGAGTCTCCAGAAATCCCCATTGGATTTGTTACATTGCACTAGTAACAATAGCTTTGGACTTTCCAAGCAGCGTAGGAACTTTCGTTATGGCAAGCTCTCAAACCCTTTGATTTCTTGAAGACTCCGTCAGCTTTACCTTCTGCTTTTATGATACAAGATTTGCTCAATCCTTCTTGATAAGCATCATCTCTAAGTTCTGGTAATATCTTTGTGGAAAAGACCTAAATTAATTAATTACAAGCCTGCAGCAAATTAAGAACTGATGTTAGAAGTGACTTCATGATTACACATTAATAAGGCAAGTGATTTGCTAGTATTTAAATCATTTTTCACACCAGCAGTGCTATTGCCAGTGAGGCGTGTGCAAAATGGTTGCACTCAGTCTGTGAATCATGTTACTGGAGTAAGCTGTAATATGCTAAATTTGTTAAATGATATCACCTCATTCCAAAGCATTTGCCCTCTTCATTAATATTTATTTTCGGTTTGGACTGACCATTTGTTAATGGTGTACTCACAGTGACTTGCACTATCACCTAATACAGCAAACTCTTCTGCATTACAAAGTCAGAAGGCAAACTCAATCAGTTCTAATACAGGAAAAAAATCAGCACTCCACACATCCTTCCAACTCTTCATTGCAAATGTAAATATCTCATTAGGGGTGTTAGCTCTTTACATGAAAATATAATCACATTACCCTAAATAAAATTAACCTCTTCTGAGAAGAATAATTGTTTTCACCGTATTTTGTTCTTGAAGTTTAGCCTTGCTCTCTCATTGTCTCTTGACACTTCTTGCATTTCCTCATATAGACCAAACTGTCTAATATGCTTAGATCTATTAATTCAATAGCTACAGTCCTAGTCATCCAATATTTAATAAACCTAGTCATCCAACATATCACAGACCAAATGGTTCATTATAATGCTGACTCAACAATCCAATAACACCATAGACCAAGCCATGCAAAATACTGTTGATCCACCAATCTAACCATGCAATGTACTCAATTTCCAGTCACCCCAGGTGAGGTGGAATAAGTCATCCAAAGTAGTATACATTCAGCTATTCAACATATTCCCAATTTATCAATCCAGTGTAGTGTTCACCTAAACAATAAATGTTCTATCAAGCCAGATATTCAATAAACTGTATTCAAGGCAAAAATTACCAAATAATCTGATATAGTTTTGACCCAGCCTTCTACCACCCTCTAGACCCAAACAAGCACTCTACTACAGGCAACACAAGATACACCAAGGCATGTATATTACAGACAACAAAAAATTTGCAGATGCTGGAAATGCAAAGCAACACACACACAAAATGCTGGAGGAACTCAGCAGGTCAGGCAGCATCTACGGAAAAGAATACAGTCTAAGTTTTGGGCCGAGACCCTTGATCAGAACTGGAGAAAAAGGGTGAGGAGTCTGAGTTAAAAGGAGGGGGCAGAGGAGAAAGAAACAAGGTGATAGGTGAACTGCGTGGGGGGGGAAGGGAGGGGTACCTATCTGAACACAATCATCCAAGATACAGTTGATCTAACCTATGGATAGGCTTACGGCTGACCCCACCTTCAAAAATTTTAAGGTCCAACTTTTTACTGATTTGCAAACCAAACCATCCAAAAATGCAGTGGAACCAAACATCACTTATGTTAATGAGAAAAAAATTGGGCAATGAAGTTTGGAGTTCTGTTCTGACATCATCAGTAAGGAGTCTGTATGTCCTCCCCGTGGAATGTGTGAGATTTCTCCGGGTGCCCTGGTTTCCTCCCACAATCCAAAGACATACTGGTTAGTAGTTAATTAGCCATTGTAAATTGCCCCGTGATGAGGTTAGAGTTAATTGGGGGTTGCTGGGCACTACAGAAGGGCCTATTCTGCACTGTATCTCAATAAATAAATAACTAATAAGTAAATTAAATAATTTGGATTTTGATAGTACTTTTCAAACCTTCAGCTTTCCTGGATTACATCAGAGTCTTTTGGATACTTTAGGAATCTATGTTTTGTAAAATACTTTGTAATTATCCTTTAGTGAAATGCATTACCAATTAATGCACAACAAGGTCTTGAAAAAACAATTAAGATAAGTGATATCATGTGATGAATGTTGAGAGATAAATATTGAGTCACATACTATGGAGATTTTCCGTCTTTCTTTAAAATACTGTTGCAAAATATATGAAGTCCTCCTGACAGGGAGGTCTCTGTCCTAAAGATATTCTCCCCTTATTTTCTATGGTCCCTGACTTCTGCACTGGAGCACCAGACTTAATTATGTTTCTATGAACATGAATTGGAGTTTCACTTGAATGGTAACCAATACACAATGCCATGCACTCAATGTACTGGAGGTCTGACCATCTAGTGCACAATATGATGATGCGTCTGATCCACGATTTAATACATATACCCAAAGTTCTAGCTTGTGTAACCACTGGGTAAACCAAATTATTTCAGAATAATGAAAGTAAGTTTTAATTGAATCAGCTGCTTTATGTGTTACAATAAAACATCACTAAAGTTAGGGAAATGTTTAAGGACCTCCACAATCAAGTTGAGTTGCAAGGGAAAATTATGTTCTAATTGGTTCAATTTCCTATGTAAATTAGATACAATTAGCATAATTTCTTCATAAGTTATCCATAATAGCGTAACAATTACACTCTCTTAATTTTTATAAAGATTGTTCTTATGGATTTGCTGTTATGGAGCAAAGTCTATTTTCTAATTAACTTAATTGGCATAAGCAAATGAGATTGGATTAGCATAATGCACTGATATGTTATCCAAATTAGCCAAATGATTATACCCTCCTAGTTTCTTAAATTAGAGATTTCATTTTCTGAGCTACACATGAAACTGTGACAAAGTTTGAAAGCACGTTGCAGGGCTTGAAATATCTTTTGCCCCTTCTGTCTGGATTGTCAGAGGAAGCCAAAGAAAATCCATTTACTTAATTTGTTTTCACTATTAAGTTTGGTAACTTCTGTTGGTAGGAACTGAACTTTTCAGAACTACTTGGATTAACGATGAACGCATCAATTGGCAAAACAGGTTGATTGAACTAGTAGTGAAAATATTTTTAACTTGTGTTTGGAGGTTGAATGAAATGAAGAAAATTAAGAGGAACCTTCACGTTGGTTAGGACAGTTAGTGTCTGTGCTTCTGAGAGTGGGGATGGGAATGTTAGTCAGAATTCCTGTGCCCAACCTTTGCAAGGACAAGCATCCAACACAGCAAAAAGAGTGTGTGGTTAAAATGCAGCATTTCACAATTGAAAAATTGGTAAAAATTCAAACAACCAGCATAATACATGTGATGATGGGAGACCTCTACACTGGAATGGACTTTAATTTTCAGAATCAGAATCAAAATCAGGTTTATTGTTATGCGGCAGCAGTACCTTAATAAAATAATAAAAACTGTGCTGTTATTTGGATGGATTAAACATATATGCATAACAGTTCAAAGATGTATTGGTTGGTAGGTTAATTGGTCATTGTAAATTGTCCTGTGATTAGGTTTAGATTAAACCATGGGGTTGCTGGGTGGTGTGCCTCAAAGGGCTGGAAGGGCTTATTCTGTGCGGTATCTCACTAAATAAATAAATCTATATGTATTAAAAAGTTAAATTAAATAAGAAGAGCAAAAAACAGTAGTGAGGTAGTATTCACGGGTTCAATGTTCATTCAGAAATCTGATGGCAGAGGGGAAGAGGCTGTTCTTGAATCACTGAGTGTGTGCCTTCAGGCCCCTGTACCTCTTCCCTGATGGAAGCAATGCGAAGAGGGTGATGGGGATCCTGATGATGGATGACGCCTTTCTGAGGCATCGTTCCTTGAAGATGGTGGGGAGGTTGGTGCCCTTGATGGAGCTACTGTAACAGAGTTTGCAGCTTATTTCAATCCTGTGCAGTTCCCCCCTACCCACTTCCAGATGGTGATACAGCCAGTTAAAATGCTCTCCACAGTACATCTGTAGAAATTTGAGAGTGTCTTTCGTGACATACCAAATCTCCTCAAACTCCAAATGAAATATAGCTGTTGTTGTGCCTTCTTTGTAAGTGTATCAATATGCTGGGCCCGGGATAGAGATGTTGACTCCCTGGAACTTGAAACTGTTCACTCTTTCCACTTCTGATCCCTCTATGAGGACTGGTGTGTCTTCCCAGTTTAACCCTTTCTGAAGTACAATCAGTTCTGTGATCTTACTGACATTGAGTGCTAGGTTGTTGTTGCAACACTACTCAACCAGCTGATCTATTTTGTATGCCTTCTCATAACCATCTGAAATTCTGTCAACAATAGTTGTGTCATAAGCAAAGTTATAGATGGTATTTGAGCTGTGTCTAGCCACACAGTCATGGGTGTAGAGAGAGCAGAGCAGTGGGCTAAACACCTGCCATTGAGGTGCCCCAGTGTTGGTTATCAGCGAGGTGGCGATCTTTTTTCCCCAATCCACACAGACTGTGATGTTCTGGTGAGGAAGCTGAGGATTCAGTTGCAGAGGTTTTGGAGCTTTTTGATCAGACCTGTAGGAATGATTGTATTAAATGCTGAGCTGCGGTCAATAAACAGCAGCCTGACATAAGCATTAATATCGTCCAAGGCCGTATGAAAAGCCAATGAGATAACATCCATCCATTGTAGACCTATTGTGGCCATTGGCAAATTACAACAGGTCCATGTCATTGATGAGACAAGAGTTGATTCTAGCCATAACCAAACTCTCAGAGCACTTCATCACTGTAGATATGAGCACTACTAGACGATACCCTGCTCTTCTTAGGTACTGGTGCGATTGTTGCCCTTTTGAAGCAGGTGCGAACTTCTGACTTTAGCAATGAGAGATTGAAAATGTCTTTGAACAAACCTGGCAGTTGGCTGACACAGGTTTTCAGAGCCCTGCCAGGTAACCCATCGGAGCCTGACGGCTTGCGAGGGTTCACCTTCTAGAATGACGAACTAGCGTCAGCCGCCGAGACAGAGGTCACAAGATCACCGGGCACTGCAGGGATCAGCACTGGAGGGAATCTGTTCTCCCTCCAGGCTACTTTTGAAATCATGTTCATTGCTAAACTTAGATTGCCATGGTTTGTACTGAGCCGCAACTATAAATACACTGGGAGTATATTATTAGTGGTAGCAAAGCATTACTACAATGCAAGTTTGTCTTTAATGGTAGATCTAAATGAGTGATTGCAAATTGGCAGTCACTTTAGCTCTTCTGAATCCGCTGGTGAGTGCAAACCAAGTTGCTTTGTTATTACCATGACCTCCGAGGTCGATTTTCATCTGCTGGAGAGTACGTAATATGCTCATCATGTATGCCAAGTCCCAGGGCTAACACTAGAACATACTGAAGAGCCAACAGCACCAAAAGTCTAATGTGTTGTTGGTATGTAGCTTCCTGACATAGAAAGGATCTTGTTTCTTTAAATAATGATAATATATGTACCCATGTATGGAATTACCATCATTTCCTGGTTGCCTCCTATCTGACTTGTTGAAATTATTCCCAACATCTTCCGGAGTGTATTGTGTTGCTGTTAACCTGGAAGTTGCTGGAAGTTATTTTAAGTCACCAGCAGAAAGAATAAAAGAAAAGTGTCACTTATCAGGACAGGAAAGTTTTAAACTAAAACAAAAGTGGGCCAAATGGTCTTAACACCAATTCCTCCAAATCCATGCCAATTAACAGAAAAGCTTTTGTCAATTTAACGATTATGTATGGATTTGACAACTCTGGTTGGACATGTCCCTGGAGATGTCATCACACAAACTGCTGCCCCACCCTCACCCTCTTACCATTGGTTGCCCAAGGCATTCGTTTTGAGCATTATAACTGGTAGGAAGGCAAATTAACTCCTCAGTTTTCCACTGTCTGAATTTTCACTGTTTGTTGTCCCTTAGTTTGCTACAGCTAATAAAAATTTGTGATTTTTTTTTTTGATGGAAACAGCTCCTTTTAAATGCTCCTATGGTTGCTGGTGGCCTGAGGCCACCTCTGGGATTTCCATGAGCTGCCCGGGATAGTTGTAACATAAATGTGCATGATTTGAGTTTTAACATGCATGTCATTGGAGTACCAATCATATTTACAGCATAGTAACACAACGGGACTGTAGAGATTTAGAAACAAACCAGGCTTCCTGATGTGAAGGAAGGGTCCTTGTCAACATCTGATTACGGCATGCTGACTCTCAAGAGTGCAAAAAATTTTGAGAGTGCAACAAATGAGCCAGCTGTTTGTTAACATTGAAAGGTCTTATTAGTTGGCATTGAATGGTACCATACCCCTTCATACAGAGATCCACCCTCTCCCTAACCAGACAGCAGTGCCGAACTGGGTTAGTAACTCAGTTCTTCTACACTCTGTCATTGTAAGCAGGCTCCACTCCAACTGCGTTGATTTAACATGCAGAAGTCCTTTTGTTTTCCACATGACCCTTGTTGAATAGTCTCCCTATATTAAATATTACTCAATAAAATCCAGTGTTATTCGTGTTTGTCCTGGCCCACCGTGTTCACTATTTTCCTATTGCTCAAGTCAAGTCATATGAGGTTATTGCTATATGCACAAATACAGTTACAGGTACACTGAAAAGCTTGTTTGTATCACAACACATAGATTCGGACAAAACACAGAACAGAAATTATACAAATTAGCGAAAAAAAGACTTGAAAACAAGATATTAGTGCAAAAACTGAACATAAATCAGAGATTTGCTTGTTGCAAATGTCAGTTTTTCACGACTGTAGGCTTGCAGATCAGATGACAATAATATTTACTGTAGGTGGGAAATCTCTCTAGTTCAACAACTTGAGGACCCGACTTGTGCTGGATCATAGAAAACCCAGAGTACAGAACTTATCCCCTCCCCTTACCCCCCATTATCTTCCTCTGAGCAGGACTGTTCTTTTATGTGTGGGTACTTCCCCATTCACATTAGCTTCTGAGAACTCTCTGTAACCCAAAGTTTGCATGTGTTGGACATGTTGGCAGCTGAGATTGCGAAAGTTAATTACCTACATGTCAATATAGATTTTAGTTAGACCTTAATTAGAATTAGTTAATTAGTAGAGATCCATACTTAAGTTTCAAAACATACTGGATAATAGGTGTTGCTGGACCACAGAATGTGGGAGCAAAGAATTTAAACCAATATAATTGTCCAAAAGGTAAGAATCTTCAAAACAGATCTTTTATAAAGATTTCTGCCAGGCAGTTATAGCAATGTACCCAGTTGTTGGAGTTTGCACTCAATGACAGATTTCCTGAACTGGTACACATTGTACTGAACACTAAACGTGACTTGCTTCAGAGACAAAAAGCTGATAATGAACATTGGGGGTGGGGGAGTTGGATAATCAGTGCAGCCTGGTTCTTTTGTCGAATGATTTCAGGTATTTATTAGGTTTTAATGCATATCTCTAAATTCCTTTCTACTTAACAGCATTATATATATTTATAATTTTTGAGTAATTTGGGGAAACAATATTTCTTTGCCTTGTAGACATTCATTGGTGGAACCAATTAGTGTGATGTATCCTTGTATTTAATTGCTGTCTGTAACCCACAATTAGAGCACTGATTTTCACTATTATTACTGTGAAATATGATACAATATTTATTCAAAGATATGTTGGCAAACTCTGCAGTAAAAAAATGAGTCTAATTTACAATGTCTAAAGGCTTATTCCAAGTAAAAGAAATTCCGGAACCTTCCTTTAACCCCTGAATTATCTGACATTTAAACAGTATGAGGACTGTGCAGGAACTCACCCTTTAGTAGGAGCCTGGTTAGAATCAGGATAACTGATAGGAATCAGACTAATATGGGCACCGACACCAGATTTCTGTGCTTTGGCTGCAGGAGAGAAAGTCAACCCAAAATTTCCTTTTTGTCTACTGGTGGGAAAAGATGGAACTTGTGGATTAAGGGGCAGTGATATTGTTGAATGGAATGCCAAGAGAAACTGGGTTTAGGTAAGATGAGTGGTTGAAATTATATATTCCTGCTTGGAGATCCCCATCAGAACAAGGGTCTACCATGGTTCACACTGCAGTTAGTAGTTTATAGGTTCTGGGTCTAACCCAGAGCCCAAAGATTTTGGGACGAGTGTTGTGACAAGAATACACATAGATTAAGATGTAGCTGTCCTGTGCTGGCACCAGTGGGATCAGCAGTTGGTCTGCCACCTGTCTTCAGGAGAGAGAGAGATAAGGAAAACAATGGAGCAGCATTTGGAGATGTTAATGAAGGGACGGGAGAGAATAACAGAAGGAGAGAGCTGTCAAGATCGGCTCCCCCTTTGAACCCTGAACTGTTTGAAGTGATGGACAGGCGATACCCCAGCAGGGGGATAAAAAGGGACAGGTTTGCTAAGGCAGGACACACACACGACACCCAAGGTAAGGAGACCCTGGAAGCGGTGCGTTTCTCACAAGTCGGTGGGAAGTTTTGGAAGGCCAGTTGCGGGACCAGGCCATAGACGCACAGGGTGGAAAGGCACGATCGGCGGGAACCTGGTGTGTGTCCACCCTTGCCTGGGTGCCGGGTTCACCACAGAGAAACGATCGTGTCTGGAAACGGAGGGGTCACGGTCGGTGACCTCAGATGACATCACAAAGGACTCGCCCGAAAGCGGACTGCGAAGGTCTGTGTGTGGAAGCCGTTTTGAATATTCATTCGTTTTGCTCTCTCTCTCCTTCCCCCCACTGTCCATCGCCACGGCAGCGATTACTGTGAACTGAACTGAACTAAATTGAACTGAACTTGGCGTCACTTTGAAACTGGTCATTTACCCCTAGACAACGATAGAGCTTGATTGATCCTGTTATCTTAATTCTGTGTACATGTATGTTTATCATTGCTGAACTGTTGCATTCATTATCCTTTTGATTAGAGTACTGTGTTGCTTGTTTCTTTAATAAAACTTTCTTAGTTCTAGTAATCCAGACTCCAACTGAGTGATCCATTTCTGCTGGTTTGGCAACCCAGTTACGGGGTACGTAACACTGTTTATGTAGTACTGAGGAAGCACTACATAGATTGAAGTGTGGTTTAAATGCTAATCTTGCCTGCACTGTCAAGTGGACAGGGAAAGAAAATCCATGATAGTGCTTTAAAGAGCAACGTTAAAGATAAAGTGTGTTTTTATGATCATAAGAGTATACTGGTCTCCAAGTACCATGGGTCCGCAGGTCTACCACATCAGTGATCTGCTTGTTGTTTCGAGCATCCGGTTGGGCTAGAAGGAGCCAATTGATGAGTCAGAGATTGAAAAGCTAGCTGACGGTTTGGAAAGGGAGAAGCTGGTGGACAGGTTGGAGAAGGATGAGTTGGCGACGGGTTGGAGAAGGAGGAGCTGGCGACGGGTTGGAGAAGGAGGAGTTGGCGATGGGTTGGAGAAGGAGAAGCCGGTGGGTGGGTCGGAGAAGGGGAAGCTGGCACATGGGTTGGGGAAGGAAAAGCTGGCGGACAGGTTGGAGAAGGAGGAGCTGGCGACGGGTTGGAGAAGGAGGAGCTGGTGGGTGAGTTGGAGAAAGAGAAGCTGGTGGGTGGGTCGGAGAAGGAGAAGCTGGCGGATGGGTTGGAGAAGGAAAAGCCGGCGGAAAGGTTGGAGAAGGAGAAACTGGCAGGTGGGTTGGAGAAGAGGAAGCTAGCAGTTGGCCAGGAGAAGGAAAAGCCAGCACTCAGCCAGGAGAAGAGGAATCCAACGGTTGGCCAGGAGAAGAAGAAGCGGGCACTTGGGTCACAGAAGGTTTGGAGGAGCTGACTTGGGTGCAGGCCTGTTTCCCTTGTCTGGTGGTGAGACAGGCGTTGAGGCAGCAGTGTGGCCTTGGTTGTAGCGAGGACTAGGCCTCAAGCCACGGGCTTGCCTGCTGCTTCAGTCCAGGGAAGGAAATGCCAGAGGCAGTATAGTTGTGGCTTCTGTGCTCGGTTGGGGGCTGGCCTGATCCATCAGTCCTGCCCTCCAGTGTTTAACTGGTGGAATGACAGGCTGGACTGCTGGCAACTGTACCATCAATTTGCATGTCACTCAGGGTCTTGGATTATTCATGTGTTTTCTAGAGTAATGATGTTTCTTTTTCCCTCTCTCTCACAACTTTGAATGTACGTTATGCATCTTGGCCCCAGAGGAATGCTGCCTCATTCAACTGTACCCATGTATGGTTTGAATGATAATTAAACTTGATTTGATTTGATTTGATTTGAACTTGTTCAGTACAACCATCTGCATTTGGATGGAGAATAGAGGATGATGTTGTGGTAAACAGAAATTGTTCTAAATATGATAATAAAGGAATTGTGCATTCATAAAACACACTCCAATTCCTAACATCCTTTACAAGTGAGGAAGTACTTTTGCAGTCTATTTATTGATGTAGAATAAGTAAGCTGTGTACGACAAGTAACAAGGAAGTAGTTGGTATAAGGCAAATCTAATTTCATGCAGAGGGATTTATTTTAAAAAAGGGCTCTGTTAAAAATATAAAGTTGTTATGGTAAACCCATTTAATATACAAGAAGGGCTGTGGAATGTGTATTAAAGCCAACTGTCATTCGGAAGTACATCTAGAGATGAGACTGAGGAGATCCAGCAGTCTGCAGAACTTCAGTTGCATTGAAAGACAAAAGAAGGTGAGGTTGTGGGGTTCGGGAGATGCAATGAAGGTATTCAAACAAAATAGAGAATTTTGAAATGAGATATTTTGGTGGATTTGGTTGCAGGAGTCAGAGGGTGGTAGTGGAGGGTTGTTTTTCACATTGGAGGCCTGTGATCGATGGTGTGATACAGAGATTCACACTGTTCCCTGTTTGTCATTTATATTAATGAGTTGGATGAGAATGTAGGTGGCATGGTTGGTAACGTTGCAGAAAATTGAGTACATTATTTTTTGAAAGTAGAGTCACAGGTAGACAGGGTGGTGAAGAAAATGGTTGGCATATTTACCTTCACCAGTCAGGACAATAAATACAAGGCAACACACACAAAATGCTGGAGGAACTTTGCAGGCCAGACAAAGAGTAAACAATCAACATTTTGGCCTGAGACCTTTCATCAGGACTGGAAAGGAATGGGAGAGTAGAATAAGGAGGTGTGAGGAGGGGAGGAAGAAGTACAAGGTAGCAGATGATATCAGGAGAGGGGGAATGGAGAAGTTAAGAGCTGGGAAGTTGATTGGTGAAAGAGATAAAGGACTGGACAAGGGGGAACCTGATAGGAGAGGGCAGAAGACAATGGAAGAAAAGAAAGCAGGAGGAGCACCAGAGGGAGGTGATAGGTAGGTAAGAAGAAAAAGTGTGAGAGGGAAACAGGAAAGGGGAATGGTGAAAGAGAGGAGTGGGGGCAATTACCAGAAGTTCGAGAAATCGATGTTCATGTCATCAGGTTGAAGACTACTTCCTGGTGGCCACCTATTTCAGTTCTACTTCCCGTTCTCATTCCAGCATATTGGTCCATGGCCTCCTCTACTGCCAGGAAACATCCTCACTAAACATTGCTGTGATTTACCACTTTACTGAGATAGCGAGAAGTGTAGACAGAGTCTTTGGAGGGGAGGCTGCATTCCATAATGTGCTGAGATGAGCCCACAAACTTCTGCAGGTACTTTTTTTGGGGTCACAGGAAGAGCAGCTGCCGTACCAACCTGTGATGCATCCAGGTAGCATGTTTTCTATGATGCATTGATAAAAATTAGTGAGGACATGCCAAATTTCTTCAGCCTCCTGAGGTTGTAAATTGGTAATTTTCATCAGAACTTTAAGCTTTCAACCCTCTGGACCTCAGTGTCCTTGATACAAAAGAGACTTGTGTATCTCCAACCCCCTAACCCACCAGCCTACCACCCCCTTTTTCAAGTCAATGACCAGCAAGTTCAAGAATTAATGGTGAATAAATCAGAGTAAAGTGATAAGGTAGCTTTAGCCTATGTTACATAGGGAGCAGATTAAGAATCTTATGTTATACTTTCCACGTGGTGAACTGTGCTTTCAGTCAGAAAACGATAGTCACAGACTCTGTCAGTCTGATCTGATTTAACTGTTTATTATCTAATGATCTGATGCACATGCAGGCAAGGCCAGGGCATTGCTCTGACAGGCTGCCTGGGAGAAACATCTCCATCAGTTTATGTATCATCACTGCCAAAGCAAAACGAAGTGCAGTGCCAGCCGTATGCAAACCTCTCTCACTATCAAGCGAGCTTGTGCAGCAAAGGACTGAGGAGAGCTGGGCGCTTTTTATGTCAACCTCCATAAAGTACAGTGGGTAGGTTTTGAAGAAGAAAATTAATGGAAGGGAAACCAAACAGAACACAATGACCACAATGGCTCAGTTGTTAATGTGCCCTTGTTTTATAAACATTTATATTAAGAACAAAAATTTAACGATTCTGGCCTTTTGCTAAAAGTATTGCACTCACCAATTCTACCCTTTTTGGCCTCTGTGAAGTTGGTGATTCCTCCCTGATAACCATTCCAGTAAATGTCCAGATTCTGAGCCGTCAAGTGTCTTCCTTCAGATTCTCCTTCTTGCTCCCTTCTCTTCCCGAAGATACCACTTACAATTTACTACTCTTAACTCATTTTTCTTCATACCAACTTGCAAGGTGCACTGACAGCGTTTAATTCAGATCGCATCCCTATAAAGTGTCCAAAAGACATATCATAATGTTGAAGGCATTGTATAAATGCAAATAGTTAAAATGAAGTTTTCTTTAAAAAGACCTAAAATACTCAATTGTTTAACTCTGCTGGTGGTCAAGCTTCTTTATAGCATTTGAGTGCTTTAATGTCAAAAGGGAAAGTTTATAAAATCAGAAGACAGTGATTCCAATCCACTTTCCTATCAGTGTACAGGTATATCAATGGCTTTTCTGTTTCATTTTGTGCTTATAGTGTTTTGCAGAGCAATTGGTTCAGCTAGTTTGATGAATCATTATCAAGCAGCAATCTATGGTGCTCAGTTCAGAAGATGACCCAGTGGTGCAGCTAGTGGAGCTGTTCCCTCACATCAGCAACTCTGGTTCAATCCTGATGTCGGGCACTGCTGTGTGGCACATTCTCCCTGTGACTACATCAGTTTTGTCTGAGTGCTTCAGTGTCCTCCAACAGCTGAAAGACCTAAGGGTTGGTAGGTTAATTGGGCTCTGTAAATTGCCCTGGTGTATATGTAAGAGGAACGGATGAGAATGTGTAAACCGAGCCACATTTCCTTGTGGATTTGCCCATTCTGCCACCTTAGTATTATCTGAAATCCTATTTCCATATCTAGGGGTATTCACAGTCAAGTTAAAGCAGGAAAAGGGCTCCCTGATTTCCCCCCAACGTCAGCCTAACAGCTCAGTCAGATCTTTGCTGTGAGGAGAGATAATCAAAAAAAACCTGCCACCCAGGCTGCGCTCCAATGTTCAGAGGCTGCATTCTCAGTAGCACAGCCTGCACACATTCCAATGTCAAAACTGAAATGGGTTGATTTTATTTATAATGTGGAATAATCTGTGTAACAGTATGACCTTTACATCGCAGCAGATAGTTTGGCTGCTCATGATCAAAAATAAATAATGAGAAGTGTTTTTATTTAGTAAATACTACAGGGTTGTGTGCACTGCCTTGTGTTTTCTATAGAAAGAGAAGTTGTGTTGGGATATGATTTGTTGGGAAGTGGTTAGTTTCTGTCAACTCTTTCCTCTCACTGAACACCCGGGCTCAGAAATTCATCAGGACCTTCTTTCCAACTTTAAAAAGGTGTAAGAAATTTGCCTAATGCTGTTTTAAAAAGCTCTAAAAAATCCTGAAATTTTTTGCTGCTGGTTCCAAAATAGTACTGGTAGAGTAAGTTATTTAAGGAACCGTGAGCTTTAATGGTTGAGTTTCAGTTGTTTGTAAACACTTTTTCTCACAGGCCTACTCTCAGGAAATTTGACTTAGAGGATCTGCTCACTATACAGCCAACACTTTGTAGCCATTTGGAAGTTTTGGCAAGGTATCTCCTTCCCGCTGTCCATTACACCACTGGCGTTTAGGGCAGCAGTGAAAGTCCTCCACCTCTGGCATTGTTCAGGGTTTCCTTCATCACGTCAGTAGCTTGGCTTTCACTACTGTCAGCCGTGCAAGTTTCAGGTGAATACTATCGCATTCAGATATTGAAGGATTCTGCATTGTTGTTTCCATAACAGTTTTATTTTACCAGTCAGGGTTGTTAACCCTGAGCTGAACTCCCAAACCTGGAGGTCCCGTGGACCATTCTGAGTCTGACCTCTACCCTTTGATCTGTTTCCATGGGTGACCCTACCAAAAGCCAAACCATAAAGCCTTGACTTCAACCAACATAGCTCTCCGGGTCATTGAGGCACACAAGCCTCCAAACCCCACAACAAGTTTGTAGTCCTCTTGGAGGGGCAAGGATGTTACAATGGGTGACAGAGAAATATGTACAGAGTTTAGAAGAATGGTGCACCATTGAGGAAGCTTCCTTATGCAGATAGCACCTACAGGAGAATATTGTGCCAGGGAGGTAGAGTGTTGTGAGGAGAGGAGTGTTATCAATGAGTAGTTCAAGCTTTTTGAAAAAGTATAGGGCATATTTGATTATTTCTTTATGTTGGAAAGAGGGCCGTGTAATGAGAGCAGGGAGATGACAGAAACTACACCCAAAAAACCTTGTCCCAGCACACCTTGTCTCCCAGAAATACAAGGCAGTGAAAGGAAGCCTAAGTGCCCTGTCTGTTGATGTCCAGCATAGTCACATGTAGCTTAGGTCAGCAGAGGTAGATTATGTGGTTCGTGAGGGAATGGGTCATTCTGACTCAGACTTTGGGAGCTGTGTAGTACATGAGCCTTTTCCTGAAGTTGTCGGAGATCACTGGTGTGAGGGAGAGCTGTTCCATAGAAAGGTGGCTCCTACAGACATTGTTCCTATAGTAGTTATTGACTGGGCTGGGGAGGGAAAGGTTTTTACTTTCAACTCCTTGGCCAGACGTTGCCCTTCTATTTCTTTTTACACTCATTTATTTTCTGAGGAGCATGCAACCAAATATCTTTTTGGAAGATTTATTCTGATATTTCTGCCTGTTCAGTTCTGAGGGAGGTCTGCCCACTCCGCCTGGCTGGGTAATATGGGGTGCCAGTGTATTGGTATTGTTAGTTATTGTCAATTTTGTTTGCATGCTATCCAGATCATGTCAAATTGACATACTTCAACTTGCAGAATATAGTGTAGCAGCTACAGAGAAAGAGCAATGCATGTAGCCAAATAAAATGCAGGGGCCACAGTGAGGTAAACTGGGAGATCAAGAATTCAACTTTAATGTATGAGACATCATTCAAACAACTGACATCAATGACACAGAACCCATCTGACTATTTTTCAGAAGTGTAGATGGAGTCAATGGAGGCAAGGCTGCTTTGTGTGATGGACTAGGCTGTGTTCTCAACTCTCTGAAAGTATTTGGAGTCTTGGGTAGTGCAGTTGCTGTATCAAGTGGTGAAGCAACTAGAGATGAGGCTTTTTAATGGTGCGTCTGTAAGAGTTGGTAAGAGTCCATAAGACCATAAGACAAAGGAGCAGAAGTAGACCATTCGGCCCATCAAGTCTGCTCCGCCATTTTATCATGAGCTGATCCATTTTATCCTATTTAGTCCCACTCCCCTGCCTTCTCACCATAACCTTTGATGCCCTGGCTACTCAGATACCTATCAATCTCTGCCTTAAATACATCCAATGACTTGGCCTCCACTGCTGCCCATGGCAACAAATTCCAGATTCACCTCCCTCCAGCTAAAAAAATTGCTGGAGCTTTTGGAAAGCATCAAGTTGGATAAGTCACCGGGACCAGACGAGCTGTACCCCAGGCTACTGTGGGAGGCGAGGAAGGAGATTGCTGAGCCTCTGGCGATGATCTTTGCATCATCAATGAGGGCGGGAGAGGTTCCAGAGGATTGGAGAGTTGCAGATGGTGTTCTCTTATTCAAGAAAGGGAGTAGAGATAGCCCAGGAAATTATAGACCAGTGAGTCTTACTTCAGTAGTTGGTAAGTTGATGCAGAAGATCCTGAGAGGCAGGATTTATGAACATTTGGAAAGGTATAATATGATTAGGAATAGTCAGCATGGCTTTGTTAAGGGCAGGTTGTGCCTTATGAGCCTGAATGAATTTTTTGAGAATGTGACTAAACACATTGATGAAAGAAGAGCAGTAGATGTAGTGTATATGAATTTCAGCAAGGCATTTGATAAGGTACCCCATACAAGGCTTATTGAGAAAGTAAAGAGGAATGGGATCCAAGCGGACATTGCTTTGTGGATTCAGAACTGGCTTGCCCACAGAGGGTAAAGAATGGTTGTAGATGGGTTCTATTCTGCATGGAGGTCAGTGACCAGTGGAGTGCCTCAGGGATCTGTTCTGGGACCTTTACTCTTCATGATTTTTATAAATGATCTAGATGAGGAAGTGGAGGGATGGGTTAGTAAGTTTGCTGTTGACACAAACATTGTGGGTATTGTGGATAGTGTGGAGGGCTGTCAGAGGTTACAGCGGGACATTGATAGGATGCAAAACTGGGCTGAGAAGTGGCAGATGGAATTCAACCCAGATAAGTGTGAAGTGGTTCTTTTTGGTAGGTCAAATATGATGGCAGGATATAGTATAATGGTAAGACTCTTTGGTAGTGTGGAGGATCAGAGGGATCTTGGGGTCCGAGTCCATAGGATGCTCAAAGCAGTTGCGCAGGTTGACTCTGTGGTTAAGAAGGTATATGGTGTATTGGCCTTCATCAATCATGGAATTGAATTTAGGAGCTGAGAGGTAATGTTGCAGCTATATAGGACCCTGGTCAGACCTCACTTGGAGTACTGTGCTCAGTCCTGGTCACCTCACTATAGGAAGGATGTGGAAACTATAGAAAGGGCACAGAGGAGATTTACAAGGATGTTGCCTGGATTGGGGAGCATGCCTTATGAGAATAGGTTGAGTGTACTCGACCTTTTCTGCTTGGAGCAACGGAGGATGAGAGGTGACCTGATTGAGGTTTATAAGATGATGAGAGGCATTGATTGTGTAGATAGTCAGAGGCTTTTTCCCAGGGCTGAAATGGTTGCCACAAGAGGACACAGGTTTAAGGTGCTGGGGAGTAGGTACAGAGGAGATGTCAGGGGTAAGTTTTTTACGCAGAGAGTGGTGAGTGCGTGAAATGGGCTTCTGGCAACGGTGGTGGAGGCGGATACGACAGGGTCTTTTAAGAGACTACTGAATAGGTACATGGAGCTTAGTAAAATAGAGGGCTATGGGTAACCCTAGTAATTTCTATGGTAGGGACATGTTCTTTGTGGGCCTAAGGGCCTGTATTGTGCTGTAGGTTTTCTATGTAAGATGATGAGAGGCATTAACTGTGTGGAGAGGCGTTTTTCTAGGGCTAAAATGGCTAACATGAGGAGGCATAGTTTTAAGGTGCTTGGAAGTAGGTGCACAGGGTACATCAGAGGTAAGTTTTTCACACAGAGAGTGGTGGGTGTGTGGAATGGATTGCCAACAACAGTGGTAGAGGCAGATACAATATGGTCTTTTAAGAGACTCTTAGATAGGTACATGGAGCTGAGAAAAATAGAGGGTTATGTGGTAGGGAAATTCTAGGTAGTTTCTAGAGTGGATTACATGGTCAGCACAACATTGTACCCAAAGGGCCTGTTGTGTGCTGTAGATTTCTATGTTCCTATGTTTTCTATGTTAGTGCAATGTCTGCACATGGTTGCCTCTTCCAGTGTTGTACAAGCAGATTTAAGACCCTGGAGTCTGTATATCCCCCTGGTTACCTGCAGATATTTTTACTCTCCTTATCTGCCTCTCAATGCATTCCCATAGACTATGGATTCCCTTCAAATTGCTCAGTAAATGTTACTTAGGCAATAGCGTTTGGGTGGCACTTGGGGTTTGTAGTCTCATTGTGAATTAGGGTTACCTGGAAGTTGCCAAGTTAAGATCAAGATTGTTTAATGTCATTTCCAGTGCATAAGTGTAAAGGAGAATGAAATAATTGTTCCTCCAGATCCACTGCAGCACAAAATATCACAATCAGATAAAGAACACAATAATTTAAAAAACCACTATAAATATAAATACGCAAGATGGCTTATATGCATAGATTGATTGTATGTCCATAAAGTGACGCTAGGCACAGGTGTGTCTGTCTATAAGATGACTGACAGAAAATGATAAAGATGTGGTGATGAGGGGTGTGGAGGTTTCCTGTACAGACCTTTAGAACTAAGCAGAGATCCTTTCAGCTTTCCTTCAATGTAGGTGTCCCCTGCTCATACACAATCCAATTCATAGGATGTTTCACCAGCCCGTGAAAGCAGGTGGGTACACTGGAGAATGGGCGAGATTGGAAGGGGTGCTTGATGGAGGGTCCATGCCAACCATCAACCACCCATTTACACTTAATCTACATAAATCCCATTTTATTTTACCTGCCCACATTCTTATCAAATCCCCCAGATTCTTTCATTCCTAACAGAGCAAATTTACAGTGCCCAATTAATCCCTAACCCACTTGTCCTTTGGATGTCAGAGGATAAGGTCACAAGGAGAACATACCAACTCCACCCAAGATCAGAATTGAACCGGGATCACTGGAACTTCAAGGCAGCAGCTCATCCAGCTGCCCCAAAATGCCACCACATTGGCTAGGAAGGAGATAATCCAGCAAGGCCAGCAGCTCTTGGATTCTGTATTGCTTGCTCTGTCTCAGCTGCCCAGTTAACACAACTGACCTGACGCACAGTAAAAGGAAGGAGCCTTATTACAATATTTCAATAGCATTACACTTGCTACAAGGTCACCCATCCCTCGCTCCGTCTCCTTTAAGACCAGGATAGTAAAGGTTGAGTTCCTATTCCAGACCTTGCGCTTTCAGATGATGCTAGCCCACCCTCTTTAAGGTCAGGAAGAAATTAAGCCACAGAGCACCCTCACACTGGTACAGTGCCAGTGCTTCTTACTGGCAGTCATGATAGCAACCCACAGAACGCTTCACTGGGATCCGCTATCAGGTGTGTTTGAGGCAACACAGCCCAAAGTGGGTACTGCCCAGGGTGGAAGGTAGGATGTGGAGAGTTGGATCCATTGGGTAACTTACAGAGACAGAATGGGTACAGTAAATAGACTGAATGCACAATTATGCCCAGGTTCAAGAACAGCTACTTCCTTTCAGCTGTTCTTGAACCAATTGGCAAAACACTAATATGCAGTCCTATGACCACTTTGAACTAAAGTTGACTTTTAACTGTTGAAATTATAAATATTTATGTTGATGTTTCTCTTGTGAATGCTGCTTATATGAGACTAGGTGTTCGTGATGCTGCTGCAAGTGAATTTTTCATTGCACTTTTGGATGACAATATTCTCATCTTTGATTTTGACTTTGACTTTGAATTCCCCATGGCTGGACTCCCTGTGCTCCAAGTGGCTGTCCTGTGTGCCACTACTCCCATCCCACCTACCAAGCACTGAGTTCCAACGGAAAATCCAAATACCGCTTCCTCTTTGAGATGGATGATTGTTATTTGAGAAGTATGTCTGTGGCATAATAAAGCAGAAATACATAACTTCTGGTGAAACTTTCAATATGCTTGTGGGGAAGAAACATAATCTGGGCTCCTCAATAGTGGATCACCAGTTAGCACCTCCAAACATCAATACCCCTTATGGGGTCATGCATGTCCTCTAATATTTAATAACTCTTCACAGTTGAGAATAATTCCACCCTTAGAATAGTGAAATGCACAAATAACTTATTCTTTCCTTCATATTTCCACATACTCATCATCTCTTAACAGGAACAGCTTTGTAACTGAATTACATAGAAACATAGAAACATAGAAAATAGGTGCAGGAGTAGGCCATTCGGCCCTTCGAGCCTGCACCGCCATTTATTATGATCATGGCTGATCATCCAACTCAGAACCCCGCCCCAGCCTTCCCTCCATACCCCCTGACCCCCGTAGCCACAAGGGCCATATCTAACTCCCTCTTAAATATAGCCAATGAACTGGCCTCAACTGTTTCCTGTGGCAGAGAATTCCACAGATTCACCACTCTCTGTGTGAAGAAGTTTTTCCTAATCTCGGTCCTAAAAAGGCTTCCCCTCTATCCTCAAACTGTGGCCCCTCGTTCTGGACTTCCCCAACATCGGGAACAATCTTCCTGCATCTAGCCTGTCCAATCCCTTTAGGATCTTATACGTTTCAATCAGATCCCCCCTCAATCTTCTAAATTGCAACGAGTACAAGCCTAGTTCATCCAGTCTTTCTTCATATGAAAGTCCTGCCATCCCAGGAATCAATCTGGTGAACCTTCTTTGTACTCCCTCTATGGCAAGGATGTCTTTCCTCAGATTAGGGGACCAAAACTGCACACAATACTCCAGGTGTGCTCTCACCAAGGCCTTGTACAACTGCAGTAGTACCTCCCTGCTCCTGTACTCGAATCCTCTCGCTATAAGTGCCAGCATACCATTCGCCTTTTTCACCGCCTGCTGTACCTGCATGCCCACTTTCAATGACTGGTGTATAATGACACCCAGGTCTCCTTGCACCTCCCCTTTTTCTTATCGGCCACCATTCAGATAATAATCTGTTTTCCAATTTTTGCCACCAAAGTGGATAACTTCACATTTATCCACATTAAATTGCATCTGCCATGAATTTGCCCACTCACCTAACCTATCCAAGTCACCCTGCATCCTCTTAGCATCCTCCTCACAGCTAACACTGCCACCCAGCTTCGTGTCATCCGCAAACTTGGAGATGCTGCATTTAATTCCCTCATCCAAGTCATTAATATATATTGTAAACAACTGGGGTCCCAGCACTGAGCCTTGCGGTACCCCACTAGTCACCGCCTGCCATTCTGAAAAGGTCCCGTTTGTTCCCACTCTTTGCTTCCTGTCTGCTAACCAACTCTCCACCCGCATCAATACCTTACCCCCAATACCGTGTGCTTTAAGTTTGCACACTAATCTTCTGTGTGGGACCTTGTCAAAAGCCTTCTGAAAATCCAAATATACCACATCCACTGGTTCTCCCCTATCCACTCTACTAGTTACATCCTCAAAAAATTCTATGAGATTCGTCAGACATGATTTTCCTTTCACAAATCCATGCTGACTTTGTCCGATCATTTCACCGCTTTCCAAATGTGCTGTTATCACATCCTTGATAACTGACTCCAGCAGTTCCCCCACCACCGACGTTAGGCTAACCGGTCTATAATTCCCCGGTTTCTCTCTCCCTCCTTTTTTAAAAAGTGGAGTTACATTAGCCACCCTCCAATCCTCGGGAACTAGTCCAGAATCTAACGAGTTTTGAAAAATTATCACTAATGCATCCACTGTTTCTTGGGCTACTTCCTTAAGCACTCTGGGATGCAGACCATCTGGCCCTGGGGATTTATCTGCCTTCAATCCCTTCAATTTACCTAACACCACTTCCCTACTAACATGTCTTTCGCTCAGTTCCTCCATCTTACTGGACCCTCTGTCCCCTACTATTTCTCGAAGATTATTTATGTCCTCCTTAGTGAAGACAGAACCAAAGTAATTATTCAATTGGTCTGCCATGTCCTTGCTCCCCATAATCAATTCAGCTGTTTCTGTCTGCAGGGGACCTACATTTGTCTTTACCAGTCTTTTCCTTTTTACATATCTATAAAAGCTTTTACAGTCCGTTTTTATGTTCCCTGCCAGTTTTCTCTCATAATCTTTTTTTCCCTTCCTAATTAAGCCCTTTGTCCTCCTCTGCTGAACTCTGAATTTCTCCCAGTCCTCAGGTGAGCGACTTTCTCTGGCTAATTTGTATGCTTCTTCTTTGGAATTGATACTATCCCTAATTTCTCTTGTCAGCCACGGGTGCACTACCTTCCTTGATTTATTCTTTTGCCAAACTGGGATGAACAATTGTTGTAGTTCATCCATGCAACCTTTAAATGTTTGCCATTGCATATCCACCGTCAATCCTTGAAGTGTCATTTGCCAGTCTATCTTAGCTAATTCACGTCTCATACCTTCAAAGTTACCCGTCTTTAAGTTCAGAACCTTTGTTTCTGAATTAACTATGTCACTCTCCATCTTAATGAAGAATTCCACCATATTATGGTCACTCTTACCCAAGGGGCCTCTCACGACAAGATTGCTAATTAACCCTTCCTCATTGCTCAAAACCCAGTCCAGAATAGCCTGCTCTCTAGTTGGTTCCTTGACATGTTGGTTCAAAAAACCATCCCGCATACATTCCAAGAAATCCTCTTCCTCAGCACCTTTACCAATTTGGTTCACCCAATCTACATGTAGATTGAAGTCACCCATTATAACTGCTGTTCCTTTATTGCACACATTTCTAATTCCTGTTTAATACCATCTCCGACCTCACTACTACTGTTAGGTGGCCTGTACACAACTCCCACCAGCGTCTTCTGCCCCTTAGTGTTACGCAGCTCTACCCATATCGATTCCACATCTTCCCGGCTTATGTCCTTCCTTTCCATTGCGTTAATCTCTTCTTTAACCAGCAACGCCACCCCACCTCCCCTTCCTTCATGTCTATCCCTCCTGAATATTGAATATCCCTGAACGTTGAGGTCCCATCCCTGGTCACCCTGGAGCCATGTCTCTGTGATCCCAACTATATCATAATCATTAATAACAATCTGCACTTTCAATTCATCCACCTTATTACGAATGCTCCTTGCATTGACACACAAAGCCTTCAGGCGCTCTTTTACAACTCTCTTAGCCCTTATACAATTATGCTGAAAAGTGGCCCTTTTTAATGCTTGCCCTGGATTTGTCGGCCTGCCACTTTTACTTTTCTCCATAGAACTTTTTGCTTCTACCCTCACTTTACACCCCTCTGTCTCTCTGCACTGGTTCCCATCCCCCTGTTGTGAACTAACCTCCTCACGCCTAGCCTCTTTAATTTGATTCCCACCCCCCAACCATTCTAGTTTAAAGTCACCTCAGTAGCCCCCGCTAATCTCCCTGCCAGGATATTGGTCCCCCTAGGATTCAAGTGCAACCCGTCCTTTTTGTACATGCTCAATACAGTAAAATATCACAAGGCACTTGATAGGTGTGTTATCACACCAAATATGACACCGAGGACTATGATTAAAAGCCTGGTCAATGAGCCTGAGAGACGGAGAGCTTAAGGGGAGCTTCAGAAGGACTGGTGCTGGTGAAATGATAAAACTGGGGATGAACAAGAGACCTCAGGTGCAGAGGCTGGAGATGTGAGAGTAGAAGATTATGCAAGTAGGAAGGACTGAGGCCCAGATATGATAATGAATACAAGGATGAGGAATTTGAACTTGATATATTGCTCAATTAGAATCCACTACAGGCCAACAAGCAGAAGAGTGATGAAAGAATATAGAACTGAGTGTAAATCTTATATTTACTTAACTGTTCATGGTATAAGAGAAACTCCTGAACTGACCATTACTTTCGGACCTATATCAGAATATGCTTTTAGTCCAGCTTTTACCTATTTTTTCAGCTGAACATAGAACAAGGAACATAGGAATAGAAAAATAAGCAGTATAGCACAGGAACAGGCCCTTCAGCCCACGCTGTCTGAGCCAACATGATAATTTAACCAAATCTCTTCTACTGCACGTGGTCTATATCCCTCCAAGTACCTGGGTCTAAAAGTGTTTTAAACACCACAATCAGGTCTACTTCCACCACTATCCTTGGCAGCCTATTCCTTTTATTTTAAATAAATTTTGATTTCATTTGTCTCTTAAACTTTCCCCCCTCACCTTAACTGCATGTCCTCTACCGTTTGACAGCCCCTCTCGGCTGAAAAACGTTGCACCCTCAGTAATGAGTTACTTGGGCTGATTTATTTCCCCTTGTTAACCCTGGAACATTGAGGTCGATTGTTGTTGATTCAGTAATGGATCCAGGAATGAAGACCTTCTGGTCATGTGTGGCTTATCAAGTGCTAGCTCGAGTGGTGCAGAGCTCCTGCTGTGTGATCCTACTGATGCTGAAGGAGGTTGCAGCAGGACGATGGTATTTTAAGCTGCTGGAACTAAAGAAAGTCAACTGGCCCAATTGAACTCATTGCAGTGTATATACCGGTACTGAGGGCTTTGTTACGGGGTTGCCGAACTCCTCACATACAACAGAGAGCAAGTGGCAGGGTTAATTACTTTCTCACAGTGCCAATGACCCAGTTTCAATGCTGTCTGTGTGGAGTTTGCACGATCTTCCTGTAACTATTTGCTTTCCCACTCTATTTTCACTTTTCTCCCATTTTCCAAAATACCAAAGATGTGCAGGCTGAGGGGTAAACTCGGCACTGTAAACCGCCCCGAGTGTAGTCGAGTGGCAAAGTTTTTGGGAGTCAGTGTGTAATTGGGGGAGTTGATAATAACACGAAAATGGAATGAGATTGGATACTCAGGGGGGTTTGTTTAGTCAGAGGGCCCGTGTCCATGGAGGAGAGATGAGAAAGGGAAACAAGCTGCAGTTGCAGCACTCATGAAATCTGTGAAATATTTATACTGAGTGAATTCAGCTTTCAGCTATAAGCCATGAGCAGCCAGGTACTTGATTAATGTAACACAACCAAGTTTCTTGATATTTATTGCCTCGTGACAATAATCCAATATGTGTCAATACCGTTCATGGCCTCTTGGAAAGTTCCTTGCAGTCAGCTGGTCTTATTTCTGTGACATACTATATTGTATTGGTGGTTCTGATTGCTGACTTTCTGACACTGTGGTAATGTGCGCGCGTTCGCTGGAAGGCTTGCTTGGAGAATGAAGCGTTGCCTCAGCTCACTCATGAAGGAATGGTGGTGGAAGGAGTCAATGGATCTGCAATCCAGCACAAGTCAATTCCTGCAGAAGGCGGAAGGGGGATAAGATGAGGGAGGGCAATCATCAAATACTGATGGACATTCAGCAGGTAAAAAGTTAACATATAAAGGCAACACATAATGTAGCCTCAGTGTTGGTGTAGTAATAATATATACAGGCTGAAGATTGGAAAGTAGCTGTAAGTATGTTAAACAGGACGTTATAGAGATTTCAGTTTTATTAGTTTTGGCACAGCAACCTTGAAAAGCAGCAAAGAGGGATACTGTGGGATTCATTCTCGTTACCACATCTAGCTTTCTCCCAATGGAGCATAATATTATTCTGTGCACAGTCTGTGTGCAAGAACCACAGAAACCTCTATATCAGTCCCTATGGTTGTGAGACTTGGAACTGTGAGACACTGTGTGAATGGATATACCAAAATGGAGATCATACCCTGATTTGGAGTACTCTTTCAAGGTCTTTGTGAGTTTGTGAAGCAATTTTGTACTCTCTGCTGTTAGGGGAGTCTCTCAATGCCTGTGCCCCAAAATTAAACCAATCATGCCATTGCTTATTTGCATGATCCCTCTTAGTTCTTACCCTTCCTTCTGTAGCCATATTGGCTTTGAAGAGTGTTCCATATTGTTACCTTCTCAGTTTTCCTCACCTTTTTTACACTGTTCCCACATTTTGAATAATAATCTTGGGAGTTCAGTTGAAGAAATAAAGTAATGTCATTTTTATAGCCTTGCTGTATTATGTATGCCAATCCTTGGCCATTTTTTGGGTTGGGAGTGGTTGGTTTCCACTGTAGGTTGGGTTAAAGTGGAGACAAAGTAATTGAGCAAAATAGAGGGATAATACCAAAGATTTATGGGTGCTTGTATTTGATTCAGAGATGGCTTTTATGGGATGCGATTTCCATATTCCCTAAGGAAGCAGCGTGCAATTTCAACAATGTATGCACCAGTCTTAAACTTTGTTCCAAACTGTATGTGTAGTTCAATATACAACCGTAATCCCTTCTATGACTTTTCGAGGTATATGAGAGTGCTTATCAATTCAGCCCAGTGCTCACCCTGAAACTTAAGCAAGCACATTGAGGTGTCTGTGGAGGAGCGCTGCTGAGTGGCACATCCCGGACTGCAGGAGTATGTGCTGAGGGATGCCCTGAAGCTTGGTGCAGCCACTGGAAGGGCTCAGAGGCAAGGACCACAGTGTAGGATTCTTTTCCCATTGGAGATCGAGGGGCCAAGTGCGGGGAGGAAGCCCCTCACTATTGTAATAGTATACCACTGCAGAGAGCCACACAAGTGGCAGCAGTGCTAGTCATGTGTGTGAATGTAATAGAACATTGACTATGACTGTGAACGTAAAGAATGAAAAGGCATTGAAAGGTTTATTCTCGAAAATACTTTTATTATAAATAAAGTTGATTTTGTTAGAAAAATATGAGAGTGCTTTGACATTCACGGTAAAACCAAAATTTTGTGATAGTCTTGTTAAAACTTAAGCAGATTTTAATGGTGTGGTTACATACTGTGATAGTAAATGACAGTTGATTTTAAAATAACAATAAGGAAAATGCTAAACTGGAGCCTTGCTCTGTAATGATGTGTGGAGAGCAGAGACAAGAGCTACATTTTAGGAGATGTGGTTACATTTCAGGAATAACAGATGGAACAGAGAGAGCCACAAAGGTCTAATCCTATCAGACGGATTCTCCTTCCACCATCTGGATAATCTGTGCACATTTCAAGCCATATAACAGATTCCACTTAGGCCAAGATTAGCGTTGGAAATTTTCCACTTCATTTTTTTCATCTTCCTGTTTAATATTTTATAAACACAGATTAGTCTTTCATAAATTGGTATTAGGACATCAAGTTACTTAAATGAGAGAAAAGTGAAAGGAAAGATTGGAGGATTTGATAAAAAATATTCTGCTCCTCAGATTGCTCCTCAACAAAAGTGGACATAAATATTCTGAGGCAAATTGATCATATCTTGGTTGATCACTGTGCATTTTATTTTTGCTTTCTGCTTTGGATGAAACTTGAAGTCACAGAGTCATACAGCTTGGAAGTAGGCCATTCAGCCCATCACCATAGTGATAATAACACATTACTCCTATTTGTGTTATTCTCTCCACATTAAGCCTACTTACACCAATGGCCCAGTAATCCTGTTTTTGTTATTTTACCCACATTCTCCTGAGTCTTAACTTTGTCTTCTTTGCTGAGGAAGACACATTCTTGGTTCTCAAGTAGTGGTTACTCTCCATATGAGAGTTCGAGCAGGAAATGTTGGCAGTCCACTGAAACGTGAAAGGGCATCTCCCATCCTCTTACTGCCATATTTTCCTGGCCAGGTAACAACTTCCTAAATATTTTCTGCGCATGAAATTTCCACCTTGCAATAGATAGATAAAGGGTTTATTGCAGCAGTTACATGTTTACTGCCAACATCTAGTTAAACTCCTGGATTAGGTCATAACTTACAGAAAAGACAGGTGGTATCCAGCAACCATTCCAAACTCCTGGAATGATTAGACTTGTCAATCGATGTTGCTGAACTCATTGACTAGTACCCAGCCTGACTGTGATCTCTAATTCGTATAGATTGGTCAAAATTATTTGACCCAGCAGCTGACTCAGGGGCCTGTTGTGCTGGTGCTGAAGGGTGTGTTGTTAATCCCTGGTAGGGAGATTACACCACCATGTCTTCCTTTTCTGTAATAGTCCCTTACAACTGTGCTACTTAGGGACAACTGTCCATTCAGTCATTGAATCATGGACACAGCACAGGTTTGATGCTGTGAGCGTGTTTCTTCCGGTAGGAGATTTAGAGGTAAGGGTCCTCAACTCAGAGTAAGGAAAGGATGTATGTATTCAGAAGCCTGTACTAAGGAGGAATTTCTTCTTTTAAAGGTTTATGAGTCCTTGGAATTCTCTGTCACAGAGAGCTATGGATCCAGAATCATTATATTCAAGGCTGAGGTAGATTTTTGGACAGAAAGAAGAAAGATCTTGGGAATCAGGTGGTAAAGAGCACATTGAATAGTGGACCAGGCTTCAGGAGTCACCAGGCCTATTCCTGCTCCTTTTTCTCAATTATGTCAGAATCAGGTTTAATATCACTGGTTAATAGTGAGGTAGTGTTCATGGGTTCATTGTCTATTCAGAAATCTGATGGCGGAGGGGAAGAAGCTGTTCTTGAACTATTGAATGTGTGTCTTCAGGCTGCTGTACCACCTCCTTGGTGGTAGCAATGATGAGCCTCTTGGCTGATGAGGGTCCTTAATGAAGGATACTGCCTTTTCGAGGCATCATCTTTTGAAGATGATATGATTGTCACCCATTTGAAGCAGCTAGGAACCTCCAACTGCAGTAGTGAAAGGTTGAAGATGTCCTTGAACATTCCTGCCAGTTGAATGGCACAGGTTTTTAATGACCTACTAGATGCCTTGTGAGGATTCTCTATCTTGAGAGATGTTCTGTTGTCAGCCTCCGAGACAGAGATCACAGGGTCACCAGGTGCTGCAGAGATTTGCAAAGGTGTATTTTTATTCTCCCTTTCAAAGTGTGTATAAGCGGCATTGAGCACATCTGGGAGTGAAGCATCACAGCCATTCAGGATGTTAGGTTTCAACTTGTAGGAAGTAATGGCCTATAAACCCTGTCAGAGCTGATGCATATCTGATTCTGTCTCTAACTTAATTGGAATTTTTTTTTTCACCCTTAAAGTAGCCTTCCGTAGGTTCTATCTGGACTTGTTGAAAAGTTCTGGTCTTGAATGCCACAGATCTAGCCCTCAGTAGAGTATGACTCTCCTGGTTTATCCACTGCTTTTGGTTTGGGTATTCCGGTATGTTCTCAGAGGCACACACTCATCTACACGGGGTTTGATGAAATCAAAGTCAGCTGCAGCATATTCATTCATATTCGGAAGAAGAATCCCTGAATATTGTCCAGTCTGCCAACTCAAAGCAGTTCTGTAAGTACTCTTCCGCCTCGTTGACCATGCTCTCTTGGTCCTCACCACTGGGGTTACGGTCTTCAGTCTCTGGATATCTGCTGGGAGTAGAAGTAGAGCCAAGTGATTGGACTTACCAAAGTGTGGCGTGTGATGGTATGGTAAACATTCTTGATAATAATATTACAGTGGTCAAGTGTATTGACTTCTCTGGTTCTGAAGGTGGTAGTTGTTCAGAGATCCTTCAAGCTGGCCTGGTTGAAATCCCCCACAAAGAGTGTTCATTACGGTGCTCAGCTCCTCTAGAGCCTGGGAGACATTGGCCTGAGGTGGACTGCATCGATGACAGAAAATACCCTTGGCAGATAAAATGGAGGCTCAAAATGGTGGGCGTGAGCCATTTTTCCATAAAGCAGAGTACACAGCACTCCCTGATGTCCCTCTAGTACAGCAATCTTACTCTGAAGTCTTCAGTTTTATTTTCCAGAGACTGTACATTCACCAGCCGGATAGTTGGCAGTGTGGGTTTAAAACTGTGTTTCAATTGTACCTTTATGAAATTAGCTTCCGTTTTCATAAAGGGGATCTATACACACCATCCAGCGTCTGCTAATATTACTAGATTTAAGTATTGGCAGATTCTTTTTTAAAACAGCTTAAAATTATGTTGCTGAAGCATGCATGGCTATGTCTGGATTTCAGCTGTGGTAGTCCTAAATGGGAATATTTGATGGTTCCCATCAGAGCTGCACGCAAAGAGTCGACATTTATTTGTGCCACCCTTATGTGCGGAGATGAATCTGGAGTGGATGCTTGTGTATTGAAACTGCAACTGGAGCCAGCTTGATGGAGTATAATGGACTAAGTGTGCATTGTTGGCATATAGACTTTAACTAGAATAGTATCAAAATCTCGACACATTCAGGGCATAAGAAGCCAGAACAAAGTGGCAAATTGCCCATCATCACCCATGCAGTTCCTTGTAGGGAATGAATGCAACCTCATTGCTTGTTCCTTTTAGCTGTAGAGTCGACATTTCCATTGCCTTGGGAAAGCAGCAACATAATCAAGGACTCCTACCCCAGTTATTCTCTCTTCTCCCCCTTTCCATTGGGCAGAAGATATACAAGTTTGAGAACATGTACCCACCAGGCTCGGGGACAGATTTTACCCCATTGTTATCTCTCATACTTTTGATTTCAATCTATCTTGTTAAAGCACTTTTTCTGAAAGTGTAACACTATATTCTGTGTTCTGTTATTGGTTTTGCTTTGTACACCTCGATGTATGGATTGATGTTACTGGATGACAATACAAACAAGCACTGTATGCTGGTACGTGTGACAAAAATAAACCAATTTCCACATTGAGAAAAAGCATGAGTTTCCCATGAGATTTCTGCCAGCTAGGCTCAGCAGGAGGGAAACAGGGTTAACTTTTCAGGTCAGAGATTCTGCATCAGTACCTGTAATGATAACTCTTTCTATCTTCAGAGCTGCCGCCTGACTTGCTGAATATTTCCAGAAGTGTTTGCTTCCACTATGTACGTAGGATGGAACTGTCTCAATGCTGTGTGACGATTGTATTGAACATAGCCTGGGGTATTGCCGATGGTTGTCAGTTCCAGATCTAGTACCCCAGCCTGTGAGTATTCTTCATACACCTCCCCATTGTGCTGGAAGTCTTTTGTGCCTGGAGGTCAGGTTGGACCAGAGATGCACTTGCAATTGATAGCCCATGAAGGAGGTGCATGAAGAACATTCAGAGGATAGGGCACCAGAGCTGGGACCACACCTCAGTAAGAAACAACATTAGCACCAGATGGAGAAGAGTATTAGAAGAAAAATGACAAACAGATTGAAGCATGGGTATTATTATCCCCTGAGGGAGTCTCACCTCATATTACTTATTCAGTTTAATGTGGTCCAATAGCTGAATTGCTCCATTCTGTTGAAGGATTATTGGTTGGTTTGAGTGTGTTTAAAAGCATTAATATCAAGTATAACAATTAGCCTTATGTTTACTAATTTAAAAAAGGCCTCCGAATAAAATAGAATAATTAATATTTACACAGCTGATCCTTCCCGATTAGGACCAGATGTAGGTCGAAGAGCTGCAGCTGTCAGCTTCTGTCTCTATTGGTCTGTGGTCACTTCTCTCACTTCTCAGCAAGCCTCTTTATTCCATCGCACTTCATCCACATCATTCCACCGTGGTCTAATCTATGCCACCCCACACTACTCCCTTCTCCTCCTGCTCACTCCACATGATCAAATCCCTCACATTACTATGTCATCTCTTCCCAACTCTGTGCTTTGTCACAAAAAATCTCAAACAAGCAGGCACCACTCTATTTGACATCAACTCCTCCTGTTCCCACCTTCCTCTAAAACTTGATCCAAATCCAAATTTTGCTTTCTTCTCTAAACAAAAGACTCCAATCACTCAACTTGTAGTAAGTCACAAACATGAGAAAACCTGCAGAAGCTGGAAATCCAAGCAACACACAGAAAATGCTGGAGGAACTCAGCAGGCCAAGCAGCATCTATGGAAAAGAGTCAACAGTCAACGTTTCAGGTTGAGACTCTTCTTCAGGACTGAAAAGGAAAGGGGAAGGTGCCTGAATAAAAAGTTGGTGGGGGGAGGGGAAAGAGTCTAGGCGAAGGTGATAGGTGAAGTCAGGTGGGTGGGAAAGGTCAAAGGCAGGAGAAGAAAGAATCTGATAGGAGAGAGGAGACAATAGGAGAAAGGAAAGGAGGAGGGGACGCAGAAGCCAGTAACAAGCAGGGGAGAAGAAGCGAAAAGTCAGAGTGGGGAATAGAGGAGAGGGGAAGGGAAATTTGTTCACCAAAAGGAGAAATCGATATACATGCCATCAGGTTGGAGGGTAATCAGTAAGACTATAAGGTGCTGCTCCTCCACTCCGAGGGTGACCACATCTTGGCACAAGAGGAGTCCACAGATCCACATGTTGGAACAGGAATGGCAATGGGAATTAAAATGTTTGGCCACTGGGAAGTCATACGTGTGGTGGATGGAGCAGAGTTGCTTGATGAGGCAGTTCCCTGATTTATGATGGGTCTCACAATTAAGGCCACATCAGGAGGACCAGAGGTGGTGAATAGCTGAACTGTCCTGAGAAGGAAGGGCATTTCAGCATGACCATCACAGTCAACATCCTTTTGGAGAAGATTAAAATATGGGCTGAATGGCCTCTTTCTTTGCCATACATCTCTTGACTCCATAGTCATATTGAATGACTATGACCATAGACATTCAATATGCCTATGACTATTTACTAACTTTGGGTTTGTAACGGGTTAGTAAGTTGTGGGCATGCTATGTTGGCACTGAAAGTTTGGTGACATTTGTGAGATGCCCCCAGCATATCTTTGGGCTATATCGGTCATTGAGGAAACATGACACATTTCATTATATGTTTCGATGTACACATCACACAACAAATAAAGCTAATCTTCCACCATCCTGAAAATCCTTTGATACAATGCAATAGAGTGTTGATTGTCAGCTGTGTTAATTAGAGTCAGAAAAGTGTATGGCTGGTTAAGTTTCATTGAAAGGACATTGAAGTAAGAAGGTAAGGAAGCCTTGATTCATCTAACTTTCCTACTGGTGAGAGCATATCTGGAGAACCACATTCACCTGTGCTTTCTTTACCTAAAGAGGGCTCTACTTTCCATCAGTGAAGTGGGGAGAGGGTGTAGCAAAGGGTTAGTCATAGTCATAGTCATAGTCATACTTTATTGATCGCAGGGGAAATTGGTTTTCGTTACAGTTGCACCATAAATAATTAAATAGTAATAAAACCATAAATAATTAAATAGTAATATGTAAATTATGCCAGGAAATAAGTCCAGGACCAGCCTATTGGCTCAGGGTGTCTGACCCTCCAAGGGAGGAGTTGTAAAGTTTGATGGCCACAGGCAGGAATGACTTCCTATGATGCTCTGTGTTGCATCTCGGTTGCTAAATTTACTGGTGGTTGTCATGTGAGGAGAGATACAATAAAACAATATTTTGAAGAGTTTGAAGTATTTTTTAAGAATATCTAATATACGGCGAGCTGCAGAAAACTTAGAGAACGGGGACTGGGTGGGTCAGAGCAACAGTGAGGGGTGTGGGGTTATATAAAGAGAGATCTCGGGATGAGGCTCATGCATGGGTACTTTCATATACCTCTTTCCCACAGCCCTCAGTAACCATTCAGAATCAGAATCAGAATCAGGTTTTTAATCAACAGCATGTGATGTGAAATTTGTTAACTTAGCAGCAGCAGTTCAATGTAATACATAATCTAGCAGAGAGGAAAAAAATAATAATAAATAAAATAAAACAAAAGTGATAAATAAACAAGTAAGTCAATTATAGATATTGATATTAAAAAAAACATGCAAAAACAGAAATATTGTATATTTTTTAAAAAGTGAGGTAGCTTCCAAAGCTTCAATGTCCATTTAGGAATCAGATGGCAGAGGGGACGAAACTGTTCCTGAATCGCTGAGTGTGTGCCTTCAGGCTTCTGTATCTCCTACCTGATGGTAACAGTCAGAAAAGGGCATGCCCTGGGTGCTGGAGGTCCTTGATAATGGACGCTACCTTTCTGAGACAACGCTCCCTGAAGATGTCCTAGGTACTTTGTAAGCTAGTGCCCAAGATGGAACTGACTAGATTTACAATTTTATGCAGCCTCTTTTGGTCCTGTGCAATAGCCCCTCCAGACCAGACAGTGATGCAGCCTGTCAGTGGAGACTCAAACCCTACCTGGAATTTCGCTGAGCCCAGAGGCCATTCACTCCACAATTGCTGACCCATACCCCAGCTGCCTGAGTGGCAGAGATCAACGACACATGCAAAGGCTGGGAATCAGAATAAGATTATCATTGACTTTCATCATGGAAAATTTGTTGTTTTGCAGCAGCAGTACAGTGCAGACATAAAATTATCATAAATTACAAAACTAATTAAAATGGTGCAAATAAAGGAATGATGACAGAGGGGAAGGAGTTATTTCTGAATTGCAAAGTGTTAGTCTTCTGGCTCCTAAACCTCATTCATAATGGTAGTTTGAAAAGAGGGCAAGTCCAGGATGGTGAGGAACTTTAGTGATGGATGCCAGCTCTTAAAGGTGTCC
Organism: Mobula birostris; assembly: GCF_030028105.1. NCBI lineage: Eukaryota > Metazoa > Chordata > Chondrichthyes > Myliobatiformes > Myliobatidae > Mobula > Mobula birostris. The sequence goes on from NC_092376.1 coordinate 102,282,648, forward strand.
TTGGAGATGGGGAGGGTTGTCCCCATGATGGAACTGGCTGAGTCTGCAACCTGCTGCATCTTCTAGTGATGCTGTGCACTGCAGCCTCCAAACGGGACTGTGATGCAGCTACGCAGAATGTTCTCCGCTGTATATCTGTAGAAATCTGTAAGTGTCAACACCCAGAAAATTGGAAGGCCAGTTACAGGGTGTGCACTTCTCCTGAGTTGCCCAGCTTTTGACAGAATTGTTGTTAAACTGTCAGCAGCTGTGGCCAAGGGTGGTAGTTTACACTGTTTTTACCACCTGCTTAGTCTTTAACACATGGGCATTGCAGCTTTCTCAATTCCAGTCCAATCTCAGAGCATTCTTGCCTGTTTCACTTCCCCCCCCCCACCCTCCTCATCACTCGTTCTTTGCAATTTTACGTAAATTGTTTCATGTCATAAGTCTTTATCTCTGTGTAAATGTGGCCTGTACACACCCAACCAAACAGGTACAGTTAGCTTTCAAGCCATCTTTCAGTGCTGAACAGGTCGAAAGTTCACTCTCTTACCCAGTGCTTTCCCCTGTCCTTTTAATGGCTGTATTCTGAGCCAAGTCTTCCTCGCTCACCTGGGAACAGCACTAAATTGAGTTTTTATATTCATCAATGTAATATTTTAAATTATTGAGTGTGTGTCAAGGTTTTTTTTTATGTGTGACTGGATCGGAGAGCACACTTAAATGGAGTCTTTCAGCAAAATTATGAAGAAGTGTACAGTACCTCAGTGATTTTTTTTTGCTCTGTCCCTCACCGTTCCATCTGCAACAGCTTCTAATATTTCAGGTAAACTGTAAATGTGTTTGCTGGACTGATCAATCTGCAAAAGGACCTGCATTTTGGCAGAAGCCTTTTGCAATGTTCCACAGAGTCGTGCAGCCAATGGAATACTGTTGAAGTGCGGTCACTATGTCAATATAGCATGTGTATCAATCTATTTGTACACAGCAAGCAGTAACAACCACTAGAAAGACTGTTATTACTTTTGTTCTTTAAAATCTTGTCCATCAGATCTTTTTATGTTTATCTGAGAAACTTTTATTTTCTTGGCTTTAACATAAGAAGAAAAGAATTAAGTCTCAGCCCTTTAAGCCTGTTCCACTATTCATCCCAATCTGCCTGATCTTCTGCCTCAGCACCATTTTCTTGCACTATCCTATTCTTTGATTCCTTTAACATTCAGTGTCTTTTCTGAATGAACAAAGTCACTGAACCTCCATCAGTTTCTGGGGTAGAAAATGCCAAAAGCATGCCACACTTTGGGCAAAGAAATTTCTCCATATCCAAGTCACTTCATCATAAAGAGAGTACCTCCAACATGAGAGCTTTCCTCAGTCATGCATAGGAGTTTCAGCCTTAGTGTATGAAATGTAATTTAAATGCATAGTTCTTATGATTCAGAGGCAAGAGAATCACCAAATTCTGCACTTAAACTATTTTCCCTCTTCCTCAACTACCTTCCCTCACCTTGAAGACATTGCGGTCAAATACAGAAAGCACTGGAAGTCTGCACCATTGCAGTCAGGGAAGTGAGAACTCTTTCCAAGAGGTTCAGCTGAGCCAGTGACCAAGCTGTTTCAGATATTGACTGACTTGTGTATTCTTTCAAACAAGTTCTGGATGTATTGTGAATGGAATGCTCACCAGTTCTCTAAACTATCCTTGACATTTTCTACTCCAAACAGAATGAACTCCTCAACTTGCCTACTCTACAGGCAACTAACCTTCACCCATATCCTGAGGTCTCTTAAAGCATTATTGTAATTGATCCCAGGAATGAAAGGATTAATGTATGAGGACCATTTTTTAGGTCTGGGCTGTTACTCACTGGACCTTAGATTAACGAGGGGAGTTCTCATGGAAGCCTTTTGAACGTTGTAAGTCCTGGACAGAGTGGATGTGGGAAGGATGTTTCCATCAGAGGGCCCAGCCGCAGAATACAAGGATACCTCTTTAGAATAGAATGAGGAGGGAATTTCTTTAGCAAGAGGGTGGTGAATTCATCATCCCAGATTGATTAGTCAGGGTGTCAATATTACGGGGAGAGGTCAAGAGAATGGGATTGAGGAAAAATAAATCATCCATGTTCGAATGGTGAAGGAAACTCAGTTGGCTGAATGGCCTAATTTTGCTCTTATGTCTAAATGTGTAATGGTCTACTCTGTGGACCCTGTCCAAGGGTTATGGTTTTTTCTTGTAATTTATGCACCTTCTCCAAGGACTTAAAGAGTCATAGTGCAGTACGACTTGGATAAAGAGCCTTCAATTCAACCAATCCATGCTGACCATATTGCCCAACTAATTAGCCCCTATTTTCAGCATTTGGCTTGTATCTGCCCAAGTCCCACTCCTTCCATGAAATGACCCAGATGTTTCTTAAATGATAGTATTGCCTATGTCCTCACCACTTCCTCCGGCAACTCATTCGATATACTTACCACCTTGTGCATGAGAGAGTTGCTTCTCAGGTCCCTTTTAAATATTTCATCTCTCTCCCTGAACCCATGTCTCCTGGTTTAGGATTCCCCTCCCCTGGGGAAAAGACTGTTATCATCCACCTTCCCTAAACCTGCTATAATTTTAAATGTTCTATAAGATTGTCCTTCATTCTCCTACATTCCAAACTCTGCCTATAACTCAGGTCCTCTAGTCCCGACTTCTGGCCATTTTGGGGTGTGATCTTGTCTCATCTCGAGCATTCATAAAATAGTCCAGGGTATTCATTTTAGAGGTGCTTTCCCAAGAAGAGTTGTACCTCTACCGAGGCACTGGCCAATATCTATAGAACTACTTCCCAGAGAGCACCAGTGTCAGTGAGGTAGGGCAGGGCAAATTGGAAACCAGAATAATAAAGCCCGATTTGTGCAACAAAAGCCTCAGATTCCTGGAAAATATGCTGATTAACTCAAGGCTAGAACCTCTAATCTGATATAGTTGCCTTCATCCTGATGTTGGCAGTGAATCGCTCCTCCTCTCCCAGCTACCTTGCTCCTTTAGAACATCTGCTTCCAGTTAATGTCTGGTGCAGGTGCATTCTTATCTATGGGCAGCATGAGGTTAAAAAGTTTCCAGTGACTGATCCGTGCTGATGAAAGATATTGGATATATAGTTTTCTTCTGTGGGTGGTGGTTGTCCATCCATTGTATCATCCCTCAGTCACCTCCTCCCTCATTTCCGTTCCTTGTGCAGGAACATTGGGATTGTAGTTACTAGACTCTGATTTACAGAAATGGCATGAGGATATGAAGCCAAAGTTCGATACCCCAAAATGAAATTTAAATCAATTAATCTGTTAGATTTTTATCACTTCTCCATGTTTTCCCAGCAATTCCCTCAGTGCCTGGCCTTTGATCGACTCAGATCAGTTTTGCAAGAGTTCTGATTGTCTGCCCAGTGCTTCAAACCTTGAGATGACATTTACACCACACTCATAAAACAATCAAATTTGCAAAGCTTTTAAACAACTGGGGCATAGTTATATTTAATAAAAGCCTGTCTATAATAACCTGAATTAGCATTTTATGCCATGTAATACCTCTGAGAATGCAGGATTTTATGGAGTCATGTACTGTTGAGCCCATCTTTTCAATAGGTAGGATTATCTACTGACTGTCTGCTGGTTAACCCTTCTGTTTCTGGAATACTTCATATGAACTGAAATCAATATAATTGTTCCATTTCTATATGAGCAATCCAGCCTCAAATCTATTTCATCCTTCATGGCAATCACTTAAAGGAACAGCCTTTATGTGTAAAAAGTGATTGGTCAGAACATTTTAACCGATTTTGCATCACTTCTGGCCACCCCATTATAGGAAGGATATGGAGTCTTTGAAAGAGTGCAGGAGGGCACCTGGGTTAAAGGACATGTACTCTAAAGAAAGGTTGGACAAGCTTGGGCTGTGTTATCTGGAGTGATGGAGCCTGAAGTGAGGCCAGTTAGAAGCATGTAAGGTTACGAGAGGCAAAGATAGAATAAATAGCTGTTATCTTTTTCCTAGGTTTGAAATTTCTAATAAAAGTTAGGAGGGAGGTTAGGTCAAAGTAGATGTATGGGTATATTGTCTTACACAGAGGGTGGTGGGTGCCTGGAATGAGTACCGGAAGTGGCTGTGGATTCAAGTACAACAGAGACATTTAAGACACTGTAAGATTAGGACATGAATATATGGAGAATAGAAGGATATAGGCTTGTGTATTAATTACTTGTCTCATCAGTTTAATTCAGCACAACATTGTGGAACAAAGATCATGTTCCTGTGCTGTTCTGTTTAAATTCCATTGGTTCTTTCAATAACCTTGTGCAGAAGTGCAGACTTACATCAAGAGAAGAGACTGAGACCACAAGGTGTAGCAAGGGCTCTAGAATCACAGGTATCACAGCTGTAGTATTGTTGTCAGTCCTGATGCAGGGTTTTATATATGTACTCACTGAAGGAATGTGGGTGGGCTTTGCAGATGGAGCCAGCATTTAATTTCCTTGTTGCCTTTGACAAGATAGTGGTGAGCTACCTTCTTGAGGTCTGGGTGCACCCACAATGCTGTTAGGGAGAGGGTTCCAATGTTTTCACCCAGTAATGGTGAAGGAGTGTCATGGTCTGTTCCCTGCCATTGATATCCTGGGGTCACAATTGACCCAGAACTCAGCTGGACCACCTACATAAATACTATGGTTGCAAATGTACACTAGAGACAAGGTATCCTGTGATGAGTGACTCCCTCCTAACTCTGCCCTCCATCACCTTTAAGTCTCAAGTTAGGAGGCTGGAGGTTTCTGCCTTTGCATGCCAGATGAGTGCAGCCTCAACATCTCTCAAGAAGCTTAACATGAGACGGGACAAAGCAGCGCCACTTGGCTGACATCTAATCAACCGCCCTAAACATTCGTTTCTTTCACCATCTTACTGCTTAAACCCTCAAGCTCTACACCCAGAAGGAGAAGAGCAGCATTTTCAAAGGGACAGCACCACTTGCAGCTTCCTTTCCTAAATGCACTCCTTTCCGACTTGGAAATATATCTTCTCCGCCATCCTTACTGGGTCTAAAATCCTGGAATTCCCTACTCAAAAGCCAGAAGGACTGCAGTGGATCAAGAAAGTGGCTTGTCAGCACCTTCTTAAGGACAATTGAGTGCAATGTGCTCTTCAGGCAAATTAACCCAGGTACGGAGTAAACTTGAGAGTCGAAGGTAGAAAGTAACAATGAAGATTTATTTGAAGAACGTAACGGATGAGTAATGAATGACTCAGAGTGTACTCACTTGAGAGGGCCAGAGTACACAGAGCATTAATTCACTCAGAATGCAAATTCAGAACTCAGCGAAGTCTTGACAAACTTCAGTAGTGCATATAGTATGGGAACCTCATGCATATCAAAATCAAAATTCAGTAAATTCATAACAGGATGCACTATGAACCCACATTCAAATAAATAAATAAATAGCACAAAAATGCAAGGAAAACAATGACCAAACTAGTCACTTAACAAATTCTAGTTAAAACAAGTCAATGAGTTAGTGAGTCAGAACACATGATGCCCTGCATTGGTCTGAAGAGTTGATGGCATTTAGGACACTGTTCCCTCCAAGCTGCATGGCCGCACAGCAACTGAACTATTGTCTTTTATATGTTAATATGAAGTGCTGCACTGTTTTCAGGTGGTGTAAAAATTTCCTTCTCAGAGCAATGGTTGTTTCACTCAGCTGTAAAAAATATTAGAGGGAAGGTTGGTAAGGGATGATAGTTTTGCCAATGATTCTTTTTAAGTTCCCGTAAAACAAATCTAAAAGGATACTATGCTAATTCCAATGACACTCCCAGTACATTAGCTGCGAAGAGAAAAAGGTATTTCCAATGAACAAAGACATTTGCCTTTGAATTACCAGTTCACTGTATTCAATAATTTATATGTTAGATATTTGAATTTAATTAACTGGAAAGAGTATGGTGTCTCCATTAGATAAATGGCTTCACCGGATGTGATAAAATTGGCCACCATCTTGGCACGTTGCCCAAATATGAAGTTCTAAGAAATCAAAATCAAAGTGGCATGAAAAGCAGGTGGCTGATCAATGGTGTCAGCTTTCACAACTAGCTTAGGTTTATCTACTATATATCTTGTCCTCTCCAAAGTCTGTACTTCTTAGAAATAGCTGATTGTCATCTGGGCATTTTTTCAGTGTTCATGTTTATTGAAAAACAGCCTATTCACATGTAAGTTTCCCCAACTCTTTATGAGGTGATGTCGAAGCATAGTTAAGTGTAGAATTATGGTCTTCTGTCCACCAATACTAATTTTCTGTGTAAACAAGCCCTTGTTCCAGGAAATAAACAAACTGTAGATCCATATCGGTGTGTGACTCTAATCCAATCATTGGAACAAGAGAGCTGGTGGGGAATGGGTGTGATGTGAGCAAATGGTTTGAAGACTGAGAACTGTAAAGGCTGGCATATTGGAAAGATCAAGGCTTGCAATCCAGATGGAAGACCAAACACACAAAAAAAATCCAGATGATTGATATCTGAAATAAAATAGAAAATGTTGGAAACACTCATCAGGGCAGGCAGCATCAGTAGAAAGAGAAATAGAGGGAAGATTTCAGTTCAGGGACATTTCATCTAATATGAACTTCTAACGAATGACCTCAGACTGGAAATGTTGACTGTTTCTTCCTGCACAGATACTGCCTGGCCTGCTGAATGTTTTCACTATTTTATGTTTTATTATAGTAGATTGGACCCAATAGTCTGTGGAATGAAACTGTGGAATATAACTGTGAACAGAAAGCTGGTTTTGCACTTCCTTTTTGATCTGAAATGTTTGTTTTGGCCACCCTTGATCACTTGTCCCTTGCCAGGGTACAATTGCTCTCAGGAGACGCAAGCATCTGCAGATGCTGGAATGCACCATGTCCCTGTGCATACAATCTCTCCTGTGAGAAGCCCTGTATTGCAATCAGAGGGAATTCAGCAGGTCAGGTGGCATCCATGGAAGGAAATGGACAGGTATATTTCAGGACAAGACCATTCTTATGTCTCCTTGCCTGACTTGCTACCAAACGAATTCTAAATCCCATCGTAATTTCCATCCATCTGTGCAGCCTCAAATACCACTGCAAGACCGCATAGAGACTGCTAAAACTGAAAGCCAAAATTTCTCACTCACTTTTCACACCACTTTCCCCTCCCACTCCAGGCTCTCTTCTAATTATTGCCCATAGCCCCCCACTCCCACCTCCCCAACCATAGTGTTTAACAGCTTTCCATGCTGTCTTCTTTTCTGTGTTTGACTGCAGACTAACACATTTTACCCCTTCGAAAATTAAGGAAGCTTTTCTGAATCGTATTTCAGATTGGTTTTACATCCAATAAAGCAAACATCCTTTAGAGTGAAATTGCATATTTGCATTAATAGATATGTAATATTTATTTGATTTGCATTGAAGGGCAGAATTTTATCTCAGCTTTCTGAAGGAATTTCCACTGATAATGGAATGAATGTTAATTCATGACTATTATTTGTCAAGGTTTAAGCATTTAAATCTTCTGCCTCAACTCAAATACAGTGAGTTACTAAAGCACCGGAACTGAACCCAGTAGGATTCCTTACATCATTAGAGTGTTGCACATTTTCATGAACATTGGTTTACGAATTGGTGAAAACTCTCAGACATTTTTCCCCTTAATTCTTGACTTTATTTCTTTCCATTTTTCTGCTTTCAACAGCCACACCTTGCATCAAAGCCATCAGTCCCAGTGAAGGTTGGACCACTGGAGGGGCTACCGTTATCATTATCGGAGATAATTTCTTTGATGGATTACAAGTCATATTTGGCACCATGCTGGTCTGGAGTGAGGTACGTGAAGGAAGTGCATGCACTGATAATTTAACAATAATCATTGATCTTGTTCCATTTTGTTTCCATTTTCCACTCTCTGTCTCTCTCTCTTCCCATTTGCTTCTCCCTTTCTTTCTCTTTTCTCTTTTTCTCTCTGCCCCACCCTATTTCTCTTTCTCCCTCATGCACATCCTTTCTAGTCCAGCACTCTTCCTCACCTTTCCTCACTTTCTCTCACCGTCCCTGCTTCGTAGTCGTTTCCACACTCTGCTTTTTGTTAACCTCCTGAGCCTTGTCAAATATTTTCTGGAAATTAGCAGAAAGGTCAGGTGGATACTGGCATGGAAGTAAAACAAGATGGTTAGAGCAGACTAGACACTATCTCGGGTGTTGAAAGGGTTATGCACACAGAGGAATGTACCAGAGCCGATCATTCCATTCTCTCTCCGTATTTTCCAAGGATTATTTTAAAGTGATTGAAAGACGCATTCGAGCAGGAGCTTACATGGCCCTCGTGACTTTGTTGCCTGTCAGAGACAGCGATCCAATTAGTCCAAACCTCCAACACCTACCAGATGGAGTTATTTTCAGAGCTGGGTGAAGTATTTCACTTGACATGTTTGCCATGATAGCTTGACAGGCATGGTATCCATGGCTGTGAGCTCTAAACGAGTGATATAGTCATAGACGGGTGAATACTTCAGGTCAACTGTGGAATTGACCCTTGGAAGCAGATGCACTCAGTGGTCATGACAGAGTTTAAATTTCTACCCCAAAGTAACTTACACATATACACCACATAAATTCTCCCACTTTTAAAGTCATCAGCTTTAGCTGGTGTAATTTCACATGTGACAGCTCATAACCTTCAAATATGTGAGCATAGGTTTGAATGTCAGTAAAACTATTTGATATCATAACTAATACTGATCCTGTCTTTGTCTGTCCTCAGAGATCACAGCAATCAGACGGAAAGATGGTTGTTTACTTTTACCACTCCTCCTCACTTACACCATCCCACTGTTAATTCCATTTCCCCTGCCTTATGCCAGTTTAGATGAACTGACTTAGCACAGACACTGGAGAATTTATTTTCAAACTGAACCTTTGGGAGAGCTTAATTTAAGACATGAATGCATTCAGAAACCATTACCAGCATAACAGTAACACAAAACACTTGGCAGCCAGTCGGATTAAACTTCATAATATTCTTTGTTACCATAATAGCAGACTTGGGCAAACAATGCCAAGATTTATTGGAGGAATGATTCTCTCCTTGAAATGGAGGAAGAATATCAGGCAGCTCAACTGTTAGCAATTGTCCTAACATCTTATGTGTAATGAGCATAATTTGTGATTCACAATACAAGACTGAGTGTACAAATGAGTTTTGACCATAACATCCAACTTTGTTGCTTTGGGTCATAGAATACAGTAAAATCAGCCAGATATGAACAATGGATTTAATTGCAGGGTATCCATCTTCCAGTTGAAGTGTTGGGCTAGGTAATCTAGGCAGGTTCTTAGGTTTGGTCCTATGAAGCATAGGGGGCTAAGGTATTGGATACCCTGCCATTGTCTTTCTCATGACATGTTCTCACTGGGTGGCTGAGAAGTGTACTTGCACCCCTGTATTGTACCTGAAGAGCAGAAATGCCAAAGATGTGGTAGTGTCTGAAGAGTGAAGCAACGTTAGTATTGATATTGGAATACAAATTAATTGCATTAGCATTCTCCATATATGATTGGTTGGTATTCCTGATGTAGCTGTAAGTATGTTGGATTAGTAAATAAATGTTCCCATTGGGCATGTGATCCTGAAACTCTTTTTACATGTGGACTTTGATCTTTGCAGCTGTCTATTGGTGAGCCCCAGAATTCTGGTCATTTGACACAGTGAGCTTTAGCCATTCATAGAGTGAGTCAACTTATAGACAGCAAGACAGGATTGTTTGCGGGTTTCATTCAAGTGACAAAAGTTCCAGAGAGTGCAGTTGCCAGATGTACTTCAGCAAATGAGCAAGGGAACGTTTCTGCAGATTGTCTCACCAATTTCACATCTCTGATAATACCAACCTGAACTTCCTTGAGAAAATACAATTGCCATACTGGGCCAGTATCACATCAACATCAGACGGTTTGTAATATCTGCCCTATTTCCTATCCTACTTTTGGGATCAGGCAACAGTTTCATCTGATCACTTGCATGCAGTCTAGACCATCTTTCTTGTTGTCGCTCCCCATTTTTCTCTCTCCTGTTTTCCTTTTATTTCTTCCAGTTAACTCTTTCACTTTTTACATTTTTGCCTTTGTTATCCTTTCTCTGTCTGACACCTGAGACCAATCGCACTGTCTCCTGGCCATCTGGGGATCAGAATCAGAACTAAATTTATTACCACTGACATACAGTATGACGTGAAATTTGTTTTGTTTTCTTTGCAAAAACATAAAATTCTATAAATTAGTAAAATAAATAAATAGCGCAGAAAAAAGGAATAACAACGTAGTGTTTATGGGTTCATGGATAGTTCAGAAATCTGAAGGCAGAGCCCTTTTCCCGCCGCTGTCTTGACCATATACCAACCTCCCTTAGCTCTCGCTCTTGGTTTCATTTCTTACTCTCTCTCTCTCTCTCTGTAATTCTTTCCACTTACTACTCTCTCCCAGTATTTCTGACATAATCCTCCTTTTGCTATCTCCCTCCACTTCTCTCCCTATATTATAATAATAATAGTAACAACCATACCTTACTATAAATACCAGCCTGATCCAGTTTTAGTTTACATTACAACCAATCCATTATTATGGATAGGACATTCCATAATAACAATCTAGATGCAATATACAGGAAAAACAAGCAAGAACAACTTACTTAATAGATATGGCCAATCCAAACACACATAACATACAGAAATCAGTAAGTGAAAAACACCAGAAACATACTGAATTGTAAGGCTATGCAACATGAAGAAGGTATACATTGTCCCAATAGTAATATCTACAATTGATGTCATCCCAAGTCACTACACAATAGCAATACACAATTAGGCCACACAACAATATTTGCAAAATTCTTCAGAAAGCCACAATACTAAACACCACTAAAATAGTTCGAAAATTCCTAGCAATTGAGAAATAAGTGTGCTTGGCTATGCCCCCACCTCAGATTTTACCAGCTTGAGCAGAGAAAAAATAAAAATACAATAATAATAATAATAACTTACTTATAGAGCACTTTGCATACAGATAATGTTGTTCAAAGTGCTTTACAATGGGATAAAGTGTAAACATGATATAAAAGACAAAAAGATGTTAGTTAAAAGCAAAGTTAAATAAATAGGTTTTGAACTGGTGTTTAAAAGTGTCAACTGAGTCTGCATCCCTTATAGTTTTAGATATTGAGTTCCACAGTTTAGGAGTGTAGTTCAAAAAAGCTGACCTACCAATTATCATTTGAGGGAAATTGTTTAAATTTGAGAGACCGGCATAAGAAAACTTGAAAGCTTGAGCAGGAATATAAAATGCAGCAGCTCAGTCGTGCACTTCGGTCACAGACCATTGAGAGCTTTAAAAACAAGTAGGAGAAATTTCAAATCATTTCTTAAAGATCTAGGAAGCCAATGCAGAGTAGTTAGGATGGGAGTGATATGTTCCCTTATCCTGGTTTTAATTAAAAGTCTAGCAGTGATGTTCTGAATGAGTTGAAGTTTGTAAATATATTGCTTCGCAAGGCCAGTAAAAAATGCATCGTAGTAATCTAGTTTCTTCGATATAAAGGCATGGATTAGTATTTCAGTATCATTAAATGACTGAAACAGATGTACCTTTGCAATCTATCTTTCTGTTTGTCTGTCTGTCAGTCCCTCGCTCTAAATATCTGTCCCCATTCTCTCTTTTACTACTTCTCTTGATTTCTGCGTTTGGTTTCTATTGCTCCCTTTCTGTCTCTCCCCAGCTCTCTCTCTCCCTCTCCCTCTCTCTCTTTCTTTCTCCACCTATCTCTCTGTCTGTCCCCAAAGTCTCTTTTATGCTATCTCTCTGTTTCCCCCTGTTTCACTATCTCCTGCTCTCTCTGTCTGTCTGCATTCTCTCTGTTGGCATTCTCTTTCATTCTTTCTTTATGTCTCTGTCTCAGTCAGCCCTGCTTGTCTCTCTGTTGGTCTTTCTCTCTCCGTCTGTGTGTATGTGTCCCTCTCTCTTTCTCTAAGTACTTCTGTCTCACCTCTTTTCTTCACTCTCCCCATATTTCTGTTTCAGACTCTGTATCCTGCTGACCACCCCCTGGGCTGATTGAGGTGGACATATGGCAACAATTTCCATTTGAATGACACCCTCTGGCCATTCTTGTAAATCTCAGACTGGCAAAATTCACCTCTCGTTCCTAAGCCTGGGGCCCACCCAGCGCCATATGTTAACAAAAGAGAAACTTGAATGGCTTAATATCCTCAGCGTAAGCAGTGAGGGATAGATCAGATTTTGTATTATTTATTTTAAAGGTGACCTCCATAACCCCTCAGATTCTGGAAGGGTTTCAGATTATAACGCCCTGCAACTGGAGCCTCTAAGTACTGGCAAGCCTTTATTGGCCTTGACTCAGATATGAGATTTATGCAAAGCAGAGCTTGTTTTTCATTAAATCGGGCATGAGTGCTGATTATTTACACATTCCCCTAATTGTCCCTGTTAATAAGTATTGTTCAGCTGGTAAACTATTATAATTCGAATGACATTTTCGCACATGTGTCACCAAGAGAAGAACTGAATTGTTTTGTTGTCAATTTAACAGCGACTTCAGTTCCGTCAGTTACAAAAGGCAGGATCTCCCGGTGACCACCAATTTCAGTTCAATTTTTCATTCCCATACTGGCATGCCTCCTGTACGGTCACGATCAGGCCACACTCAGGTCGGAGAAGCAATACTTCATATTCCTTTTCGGTAGCCTCCAACCTGATGACATAAACATCGATTTCTTGAAAATAAATCCAAGGATCCAATCACAAACAAGAGAAATTCTGCAGATGCTGGAAATCCAAGCAACGCACACAAAACGCTGGGGGAGCTCAGCAGGCCAGGCAGCATCTATGGAAAAGAGTAAACAGTCGACGTTTCGGGTGAGACCCTTCATCAAAACTGATCTGATGAAGGATCTTGGTCCGAAATGCCGACTGTTTACTCTTTTCCATAGGACTCACCAGGCTCCAGCATTTTTTGTGTGTTCCAAGGATCCAACCTAGGACTTTGTTACACTGGAAAGCAAAGCAGAGTTGATGATTCTTCCAGAGACCCTTTTGATAATGGGTCCCTGACTGGATATATTAAGTTTGTTGTCTATCCACAGATCTGCAGATGTTGTCTAACCCATTGGGTGTTTACAATGTTTTGGATTTTGTTAAGGTTGGGTTTTACATCTGACACTGCAGTTACACAGTAAGTGACAATGTGAGCTAATAGGACATCCCATTTCAAATCCAGCAGCACCCTGTCTTGTATCTTCTGTATCTAGTCTCTAGGGGTCAGTTGATGCTATGTAATGCACAGTGCAATGTGAATAAACAGCATTAATGATGCTAGGGTGCAAAGTGTTACGGATTAGCACAGACACACACAAGTACACAAAACATGTGTGTTCATATTCTTCGACATATGAACATACTGTACACGCACAGACATAAACTCTCAGCTTGTAAATGTCCAATGCCCCAGTGAGCTTGGTGGTATATCCTTAATTGTAATACTCTGTGTAGTTGGATAGAAATTGCTCACTCTCCAGACTGGAATGTGAAACACTGAGCACTGGGGCAAGACTCCCAATGATTCTTTCCGTGGTGAACGTAGACCTAAGGAGGAGAGGAGGAGGCAGAAGGACCGAGCAAGTAGATAGTTTGCTGAACACAGCATCACAAGTAGATAGTTGGTGAAGAGGGCATTCGGCATTCTGGTCTTCATCAGTCAGGGTATTGAGTATAGGAGTTGGGAAGTTATGTTACAGTTACTTAAAACATTGGTGAGGAATAGTGTGTACAGCTTTGGCCACTCTGTTGTAGGAAAAATGTTATTAAACTAGAAAAAGCACAGTAAAGATTTACCAGGGTGTTGCCTGGATTTGAAAACCTGGGTTATATGGAGAGATTGCATAGACTAGAATGTTATTCCTTGGAACGTAAAAAAAACGAGGGGTATAGATAGTATGAAAGCACAGTCTTTTTTTCCCTGAAAGGGGTGCTAAAAACAACAGGATTTAGGCTTAACATCAGAGGCAAGAGATTTAATTGAAGCATCGAGGGCAGCTTCTTCTCACAAAGGGTGGTGCGCATTTAGGAGCAGCTAGAATAGTGGCTGGGGTGGGCACATTAGTAGCATTTAAAAAGCATCTAGATCAGTGCAATAATAGGAGAGGTTTAAAGGGCTATGGGCCAAGCACAGGCAGGTGGGACTGGCTCACTGGGCTACACTGTTGGCACGGACAACTTGGTTTCCATGCTGACTCAATCGCTCTGAGTATCTTCAGGATGGCAAGAGCAAACAGAACTACTCCTGCAGGGTTAAAATGGACAAGAGGTGGGATTGGAAAGGTTAAACAGCAGGCAAGTTTTCAATTTATATTTAATTATGCAAAAATTTGTACCCAATAAGGGGTTGTTTATCTGGCAGTGCAAGCTGTTTGGAGACTGATAATGAGTGTCTTTACCTTGTTGATATTGATCATGGGGTTCTCTGGTACTGATTGAGCTGTTAAACACTTGCTGAATACAGCACCCTGAAGTTCCACAGCACTCTGTGGAACTGTGACAGATCATCTCAAGTGGATATGCAAATTAACTTCAGTAAAGGTTCTTCATACTGGTGTGAAATTTCACATTTCTTCTCTTGCAAAACGATTTTGTCAGTGTTGTGTCTGGGATTGATAAAGTCTGCAGTGTGGGAATACGAAGTTTGTCCATTTGAGCTGTGAGAAATATCTAGCTCTTCAGCCTCAGTACTTAGAACAATAATTGAGCTACATGTCTGACACTGGAAGGGGCAGTACTGATATTGTGAGGGTACAGGACTGGAAAGGATAAAAGGATAGCAGAATGCGAGAAACATAAAATACACTGTAGTTAATGTAAAAATAACAAATGTTAATGTGTGATTCTTTGAGACTCGGATAAAAGAGTTTTTTTTAAATGGTGCCCATGGCCTGCTCTTTATCAAATTATGGTATTGCTTTGCACTGTTGTAACTATATGTTATAATTATTTGGTTTTGTCAGTTTTAGTCTTGGTTTGTCCTGTGTTTCTTGTGATATCATTCGGAAGGAACGTTGTATCATTTTTTTAATGCATGCATTTCTAAATGACATAAATGAGGATTGAATGTCCTCATAATCTAATCTAATCTAAAGAAATCATTTTAGATTCATGGAGCACACAAATTGACCCTTCAGCCCATCTAGTCCATGTCAGTCTAGTCCCATTGACCTGCACCTGAACTTTAGCCCTCCCATCGATGTACTTACCCAAATTTCTCTTAAGTGCTGAAATCAAACCCACATCCACCACTATTGCTGGCAGCCTGTCCCATATTTTGTTTAATAAGGAAATAGAGGAGGCATTTAGCATGTATTTTGGGTGTGTCTCCATCGAAAAAAATACAGGAAACCTCCCAGAAAGACTGGAGCAATTCTGGTCTGACTGTGGAACCAAAAAATAAGCATTAAAAACAAAAGAAATGTTGCAGTAATTAATGTTATTGAAATTCAATATGTCCCCAGGATATGATGGCCTGATTCCCAAGACTTTAATGAGATGACTATGGAGGTAGTGGCTTCACTGCTTGTGGTCTTCCAAAGTTCCTACAGAGTAAAACCCAAGGAGAAGAGAGGGAAAGAAGAAGAGAGAGAAAGTGCAAATCTATATACCAGTTAGTCAAACATCTGCATGAAAAGTTTTAGGGCTCTATTACTAAAGCAGTGGGAATAGAGCACTGAAAATATAATAGAACTGGGAAAAGTCAACAAGGGGTTTATAAAAGGAAAATGATGCTTGACATATCTGCTTGACATTTTTAAGATTGTCACTAGGGTATCCATTGGATATGGTATATTTGATTGTTTGGAAGACCATTGAGAAGGTGCCACAGAAGTAATTAGTAAAATTGGAGCCCAGGACACTGGAGTAAGACATGGGTATGGATACCGGATTGGTTTATGGTCTTGTCTTCCTCTATAAAGAAAGATGTAGGGCAGTTGAGAGTCACCAGATTGATTAATGGCTGTTCGCAGTTTGTTTTCTGAGGAAAGTTTCAAATTCGGATTTAGATGTATTTAAATACATGTACGTCGAAGCATACTGTAAAATGAAATGTGTCATTGACGTTAACAATTGATACACCGAAGGATGTGCTGGTGACAGTCCACAAATATTGCCACACATTCCATTGTCAACATAGCATGCCCACAAGGTTCAGCAGAACAACAACACTGGGCAAAATGAGACAACAATAGCAAAACAAGCCCTTTTTGCACCCACCCACCCTCTCATACACACAGATAGGCCTCTGTTACGCCAGAAACTAATCACGGTAGGGCAGTACAGAAGCATAGTGGCACAATGCTTTACAGTAGCGATGACCAGGGTTCAATTCCCGCCTCTGCCTGTAACAAGTTTGTATGTTTTCCCTGTAACTATGTGAATTTCCTCTGGGTGCTCATGTTTCCTCCTACAGTCCAAAGATGTACAGGTTGATAGATAAATTGGTTATTGTAGAGTGTCCCATGATTGGGATTGTTGAAATCGGGGGATTGCTGGGCAGTGTGGCTTAAAGGGCCGGAAGGGCCTGTTCTGCACTGTATCTCAATAAAATAAATTAAAAAAAGAGAGATACAGGAGCCGGGATGATGATCTACCTAGTTCTTTTCCTTTAGTGAGGCGCTCACATGTGATGTGCTGGCGTAATGACAGGTGCCATTCATGTAACCCATAATGAATTATGTAAATAAAGAACCAAACAATATATTTACAATATTACTCAAATAGTACTGAAATATTAAATACACAACACTCTCCCTGCTTAGCTATAAACTCCAATTCGACATGGAATGTATCTTAACTCAAATATGTAACGTATTGCTCTCTTTTCATCTCTGTATACAGTATACTATATAATACAACTACTATATAGACATACACAGCATAGTAAATTTTAAATACAGGCCTAAAGATTTATTCATTGTGGAGGATTTCTTACTGTTGTAGAATAATGCCTTTCCTGACAAAGGTGATCAATCTGTTTGGCAGTTGAGACTTGTGGCTGTGAATCAATATCAGGTTCCGGGTCCTCCTCTGTGGTAGTTGTAGGAGCTGACCCTGGGACTGCAGGAAGTGGTTCTTACAGCTCTGGACACCCTTTTCTCTAACATCTAACACTGATTTGCTCAACTGATAGATGTGTCATCTCCAGATGATAACAGGCAGAATCTCCACTGTGTAAGAGAGTGGTTCAGTTCTGTTCTTAATTTTTCCAAGTACCCACTTCTGATAACTTCTGTAGTCCCCTGCCATAACTGCTTGCTCAGGAGTGAAACATCAAAACTCTTTGTTTGTGGAGTCCTCAGTGCCTCAGCTGTTTGTCCTGTATCCTCATTCTGAGATTGGGTTTGAGGAGATCCGAGCACGAGTGCAAAGAACAAGCCAGGAACAGCATAGCTGGTGAGTCATTGGTTACTGAATTGCCATATGCAAAGAGGAAATTCGTGAGCATCTGGTTCAGCTGTTCTGCTGACATTGCTTGCAGTGCTTTCTTTAGACTCTGGGCAAACCTTTATGCCAAACCATTTGTAGCTGGGAGGTACAGTGCAGATATAATACGTCTTATTTCATTCATTTTCAGGAATGATTGAAACTGTTACACAATGAATGTGGCCCATTGTTACTGACTAATTGTTCTGGAACACCAGAACAATTCTCAACATATCAGCGGTGTGCCAGGCTACTGGGAGTACTCCTGGCCAGTTTGTAGCTGCATCCACTACTACCTAGAAATTTGTGCCCATGAACGGTCCAGCAGAATCCACATGAATCCTCTGCCAGGACAATGCAGGGATGGAGAGGAAATCAAAGGCAAGTTCATCCCAGCACTGGTAAAAATGGGAGGACTAGAATTTCTGCTGCACATTCCAAACATTTTGGGCTGCATGTAGATCTGGGAACTTTTCTGGTTTCCCTTTAGATCATGTCTGCTATAACAGGAAGACTATCAATTTATATTAGGGAGAATATGCCAATTTGTACATTTTCAGGTATTTCCTTTTCCATCAGTATTTCCATGATTAGCTGTCCTTTTGAGTTCGATCTTGTAATTGTGTGCTCCATGAAACAGAGCCCATCTCTGCACTTGTGCCGCTGCAGTTAGTGGAAAACCCTCATCTGAAGTGAAAATGGACATTAGTAGTTGATGATCAGTTATGAGGATAAACTAGTCAAAATGTTTTGAACCCCAAACCAGACTCAAGGCCGCTTTATCAATCTGTGTGTAGTTTTTTCTCGGCAAAGGCTATGGGACGTTCACTTGCCTGGCTCATAACATATGTCCTGATTGCACCTACACCATAAGGCAAGGCGCCACAGGCAAGCATCACTGGACGATATGGTTCATAATGTGTGAGTACAGTGTCTGATGTCACCATTTCCTTTGTCTTTTGGACAACCACCTCACACTGTTTTGTCCATTGCCATTTCTTCCTGATCTGTAGTAATGAGTGGCTGGGATCATATGCACTGCAATTCAGATGAATGAGAAGGGATCTTGTTGAACTGGGGACAAAGCCTCAGGACTTGGGGGAATAGATTTAGGATGGAGATGAGGAGGAACAGCTTTACCCAGAGTAGTAAATCTGTGGAATTCTTTGCCCAGGGAAGCAGTTGTGGTTACTTCATTAAATGTATTTAAGATACAGTTAAATAGATTTTTGCATAGCAGGGGAATTAAGGGTTATGGGGAAAAGACAGGTAGGTGGAGCCAAATCAGTCGTGGTGAAGGGTCTCGGCCGAAATATTGACTGGTTACTCTTTTCCATAGATGCTGCCTGACCTGCTGAGTTCCTGCAACTGTGTTGCTTTGATTTTCAGTCTCTGCAGATTTTCTCTTATTTGTCAGTTGTGATTTTATTGAATGGAGGAGCGGGGTCAACGGGCCAGATGGCCTACATCTGCTCTTTTCCCTATGTTCAGATGTTGTTATGTAGGTCTCCTGAAGTCAACAGATTCTGCTTAAGGGGTATGCATGGAAAATTAATTGGGGACAACAATACGTCAGCAGTGCAGGCAGTGTGTCCTACTCAATAAAATCCAAGAAAAGGAAAAGGAATCATTGGCATAAGGAAGCAGGTAGTTTATCAGTTCAGTGTCTCAGTCAAACCTACAAATTTCAGCCAATTGTTGAAATCAAGCAGCTTCAAAAACCAGCAACCAGTCCACACCTATAAGATGGAGACTTGAGTTCTATTCTGCTTCAAAAAAGCAGCAATATTACTGGTGCCCAAGCAGATAAGGGTGAGCTTCCTCAACAATTATTGCCCCATAGCACTCACGTATACTGTGATGAGGTTCCTCAAGAAATTGGGTTATGGCTGGAAATAACTCTTGCGTGAGCAAAGACCTGGACCCAAAGAAATTTGTCTACTATCGCAACATGTTTACAATGGATATAATCTCACCTGCTCTCCACTCTGCTTTGGAACACCTAGAAACAGCGGAACATGCATCAGTCTATCTGTTTATCGATTACAGCTGGATGTTAAACACCATCATCCACAGTATTAATAAGCAAGCTTCAAACTTGGGTCTCTGTACCTTCTTCGGGAACTGGATCCTCAGTTTCCTTATCAGGAGACCACAGTCATTACAGTTGGTGATAGCATCCCCTCCTTGCTGATACTCAAAGTTACACAACTCAAGAGTGTGTGCTTAGCCTACTGCCCTACTCTCTCTATCCCCATAACTGTGCGGCTAAGTGCAGCTAAAATGGCATCTGTAAATTCAGTGATGACACCACTTTTGTTGGTAAAACAAGTGGTGATAAGGAGGCATACAGAGGTGAGATATGTTTGGCACAGCTTTGTGGACCAAAGGGCCTGTATTGTGCTGCAGGTTTTCTATGTTTCTGTGCTTCTAGATAGATTGGCTGGTTGAGTGATGTGGAACAATATCAGCAAGATCAAGGAAATAATTGTGGGCTTCAGGGAGAGGAGGTCAGGTGAGTACACACCAGACCACATGGAAGATCAGTGGCAGAAAGGATGAGCAGTTTCAAAATTATGAGGGTCAACATCTCAGAGGATCTATCCTGGGCCAACATATGGACACAATCATGAAGAAGGCACACTGGAGGCTGTGCCTCATTAAGAATTTTGAGGAGATTTGGTATGTCACCAAAGACTTACAAGTTTCAGTGGAGGACATTCTAAGTGATTGCATCACAGCCTGGTATGAGGACTTCATTGTGTAGGATCACAAGAGGCTGCAGAGGACTGTAGACTGTAGACTTTGCCAGCTCCATCCCACCATCGAGGATTTCTTCAAGAGGTGGTGCCTTGAGAAGACAGTCTCCATCACTAAATACCCTCACCATCCAGGACATGCCCTCTTCTCCTTCCTACCATCAGAGATGAGGTGCAAGAGACTGAAGACCTACACTCAGTGATAGGAACAGCTCCTTCCTCTTTGCCATCAATTTTTGAATGGTGTATGAACCCATGAACTGTGCCTCATTATTCATTTTATATGCATTATTTATGTATTTTGTAATTTGTGACTTTGCACTGTACTGCTGCTGCAAAATATTTTTACATCATACGAGTTAGTGATAATAATCCTGATTCTGGTTCAGTTGTGACAACATTGTCATAATTTCTTCTATTCAAACATCTATTAATATTAAGTCCCAGGGAGTTGTAAGAGCAGATGTGGGATGTGCACATTGGTAAAAAAGCTAGCAGAGTTCTTGGAGAACCTTTACGGAAAGACAGTGGGATGAAGTAACCAGGAGGATAGATTTGGTGAGAGAGTTTGAGAGATGAGGAACAAGGAATGTATAAAGAGCAGAAGAGTAAACACGTTTGTTTACTTGGTGTGTGCATGGAGAACTGAAGTAAAACAAGCAGGATGTTAAACCTAAAACTGAACTAAAAATAGGGAAAACATGCCTTCTTTTCATAGTTTCCTGAATGTGGTGACACAGGTAGATAGACTGATGAAGTAGGAAGTTGATATACTTACCTTCATCGCTGAGGCATTGAGTGTAAGAGTTGCAACATCATGTGAGAGTTGCAGAAACCATTGGTTAGGTCACAGTTGGAGTATTGTGTCCAGTTCTGATCACTACACCATAGGAAAGTTGGGATTAGGCCAGAGAGGATGCAAAGAAGTATGTTTCAAGGACAGGAGGTCTTGGGTTATAAGGTAAGACACCCATACATGATGTGGTGGTCTAATGACGAATGCCATTCAAGCACTTTATACATATAGTATAACAATAATCAATTATGTAAACAAAGATTGCTTAATGAAACAATATATTTACAATATTACTCAAATATTACTGAAACAATAAATACACAACACTCCTTTCTGCTTAGCTATAAACTCCAACTCAATATAGAATGCATCTCAACTCAAGTATATAACGTATTGCTCTCTACTCATATATACAGTATGCTATATAATACAACTACTGTACTATATAGACATCCAAAGCATAGTAAATTTTATATTGTCCCATTCATGCCTAAAGATTTAATCGCTGTAGTATTTCTTACTGTCGTAGGGTAATGTCTTTCCTGAGCAAGAGGGTGTGGGGAGGGATCACCCTGCTTGGCAGGTGAGACTAGTGGATGTGAGAGAATCTCAGGTTCTGTGGCCTCCTCCATGATGGGTGTAGGAGTTGACTCTGGGACTGCAGGAAGTGGTTCTGACAGCTCTGGACACCTTTCCTCCGGATGTATTGGCATTTGAACAGTACATGGCAAGCTGCTCAGTGTACTGATCTATCCCAAGACAACAGATAAAGCTTCGAGCCAACGCTTCATTTTGACCATGCCTAGACAAACAGCATGTATCTCCTCCAACTTGTTAGCTCGCAGGTTGGGTGGTGCAACAACTCTCAGTCCACACAAAGGCAACCACTGCCAAGGGCAAGTTCATCCCGAAACTGGTAAAACTGGGGGAACTGGAGATTCTGCTGCACATTCCAGCCATTTTAGGTGGCCATGCAGACCTGAGACAGTGTGGGGTCTCTTTTTGATGCCTTTGGATGATTTCTGCCATAATAGGGAGACTTTCAATTTGCATTGGGGAGAACATGTCAAGAGGAGCATCCTCTTTTGTGAATTTTTCAGGTATTTCCATTTCCAAGGCTAATGGGACAATCCATCGACATTAACATGATTAGTCACCCTCTTGAATTCGATCTTGTAATTGTGTCCTCCAAGAAACAGGGCCCATCTCTGCATTCATGCTGCTGCTGTCAGTGGATGGAAAATGGACACTAGTATTTGATGATCAATAATGAGGGTAAACTCTCTCCAATCGAAGCTCTGGTTGAAGCATTTTACACCCCAAACTAGACTCAAGGCCTCACCGTTAATCTGTGCATCATTTTTTCTCTACAGTGGCATGGGAACGTGCTGGAAAGGCTTTGGGGTGTTCACTTCCATTCCTCATAACATGTTACATGCCTGCACCTACACCATAAGGCAAGGCATCACAGGCAAGCATCACTGGACGATGTGGATCATAATGTGTGACTACAGTGTTTGATGTCTCCATTTCCTTTGTCTTTTGGAAAATCACCTCACACTGCTTTGTCCATTGCCATTTTTTCCTGATCTGTAGTAATGAGTGCAAGGAGTGAGCACATTAGCCAGGTTTGGCAGGTACCTGTTATAGTAATTGACAAATCCTAAAAAGGACCACAACTGTAATACATCCTTTGGTCTTGGGAGCACCCACCACAGCTTGAATTTTCTCAGCACACTTGTGTAATTTTTGAGCATCAATGATGTGACACAGTAACTGATGCTTAGTTTAAAGAATTCACACTTGTCACGTTCTGCTCTGAGGCCATACTATTCTAATCTTTCTAACACCTCTTTGTCCCCACCAGTAAAAATGATGTCTGGGTAGCCTTGTAGCACCTGGTCCAGAGCTTTCTGCCAGAGTGCAGGTGCAGGCACTACTCCAAAAATAACTGATAAAACCCTTTCTGAAAACTTATGGTGAGAAGCCATCTTCTATCTCCGTCTGTAGGTAAGCCTCCAGTAGGTCCACTTGGCTGAAGTGTTTCTCTTCGGAAAGATTTGCAAAGATATCCTCTACTCTGGGCAGAGGATATTGATCTACTCTCAGTACTGGGTTTATGATGACTGTAAGATTACTACAGATCAAGACAGACCCATTCCTCTTGGCTACTGGGACCATTAGTATTGCCTATTTGCTCCAAACAACTTTGGAAAGAATCCCTTCAGCCTCCATGCAATTTAGCTCACTGACTACTTTATTATGGATGGTATAAGAACCAGATAGGCTTTGTAAAACTTGGATGTGGCATTTTCATTTAACTTTATTTTGCCCTTGATGTGTTTGAGTCTTCCAATGCTGTTCTTGAACAGTGCTGTGGTATCACCCAGTGTCTATCCTATTTTGCTTTCAGTTGGCTTGGTTGCAGGGGATGTAGCGTACAAGTGGTGGATCGATCTGCAATCAAGTTGTAGTATTGTACCCACAATACTGGTCCTACTATTTTTGCCACTTTCAGGCCCAATGTTGGTTGTTGTATTTCACTGTTACAAATGTCATTCCCACAGGAGTTATTGTTTCTCCAGTATAAGTTGTTAGTTGGATACCTGTGGGCTTCAGTTCAGTATCTATGAAACGTCATTCAAACTCATTTTGTCAAATGACTGAAACAGCAGAGTCATTGTCAAATTCTATCTTAATTAATTTGCCATTCATTTCTTGTGTAATCTCTATTGTTTATCTCTTGTTAGTTTCCACATTGTAAATCTGAAGACTATGCAGTCCTGTGTCACTCTCATCATTATCAGAATTTTCATCAACAGCGTGCAGCTTAGTGTTCTTTTTGAAACTGCAACAGCTTTTATCTTTTTCTCTTCCCTGTGCAGTCCATTTATTGACTGTTGTGCATTTGTATGCGTCCTACTTCGTTGCATTTTCTGCAAGTTTTGTCTTTAAACCTTCACTGGTCTGGTGCCTGTGAACTGTGCCAAAACGGTAACACAATTTGTTCAGCCAGGCATATGTTGCAATTTTGTTCATGGTTAATTTCATTCCTGACTGCAACTCACTAGCATTCCTGTCGACTGTTTATATTGATACAGCAATTTCAACTACTCTTTTAAATGTGAGTTGTGCTTTAGTTAGGAGTCTTTTTGAATGCTTTCTTGTAAGACTCCAAATTAAATGAACTTTTGGTGAATTATTAAGCCCATCATTGAACTGACAATGCTAAAACAATTTCTTTAATTCAGGCATGTAAGCTGAAATGGACTCCCCTTCCTTTTGATTCCGCTTATGAAATCTAAAACATTCTGAAATCAACAATGGCTTCTGTTCTAAATGTTCCCGCATTACGCTTATAACAGCAGAAAACTTCTAATCAAACTCCTGAGCACGTTGGTGCTTCCGCACCAGATGGTGATGCAACCAGTCAGAATGCTCTCCACAGTACATCTGTAGAAATTTGCGACATACAAAGTCTCCTCAAACTCCAAATGAAATATAGCCACTGGTGTGCTTCCTTTGCAATTGCATCAATATGTTGAGCCCAGGATAGGTTTTCAGAGATGTTGACAGCCAAAAATTTGAAACTGTTCATCCTTTCTACTGCTGACCCCTCGATAATTGATGCAATTGTGAAGAAGGAATCTGATAGAAGAGGAGAATGGACCATGGGAGAAAGAGAAGAAGGAGGGGCACCAGGGGAGTGTTGACAGGTATGTGAGGAGAAGAGAAAAGGTAAGGGTATCCAGAATGGGGAATTGAAGAAGAGGGGAGAGGGAGGGGAAAATTACCGCAAGCTTGAGAAATCGATGTTCATTCCATTAGGTTGGAGGCTACCTAGACGGAATATGAGGTGTTGCTCATCCAATCTGAGAGTGGCCTCATCGTGCCAATAGATGAGGCCATGGACTAACATGTCAGAATGGGAATGGAGATTTGAATTAAAATGATTGGCCAAGCGAAATCCTGCTTTTTGTGAATGGAGTCAAAGTGCCTGACAAAGCAGTCGCTCAGTCTATGTTGGGTCTCAGCAATGTAGAGGAGGCCTCATCGGGAGCACCAGATACAGTAGATGACCCCAACAGTTTCACAGGTGAAGTGTACCTCACCTGGAAGGACTGTTTGTGGTCCTGAATGGAGAAGAGGGAGGAGGTGAATGGGCAGGTGTATCATTTTTTTGCTTGCAGGGATAAGTGCCAGAAGCAATATTAGTGGGGAGGGACAAATGGACAAGGGACTCATGGATGGAGCAATCCCTGTGGAAAGTAAAGAGTGGGGCAAGAAAAGGCAAAGATGAATTTGGTGGTAAGATTACACTGAAGTTGGTGGACGTTGTGGAGAATGATATGCTGGATGCAGAGTCTCATGGGGTGATAGGTGAGGACAAGAACTCTCTCCTGTTAATGTAGTGGGAAGATGGGGTGAGGGCAGATGTCTAGGAAATAGAGGAGGTGCAGGTGAGGGCAACATCAGTGTTGGAGGGAGGGAAACCCTTTCTTTGAAGAAAGAAGACATCTCTGATACTGGAGACAATGTAACTGAGAAAATGGAATGACGATTTTACAGGAGAGAGGGCAGGAAGATTGGGAAGTCAAGATTGTTTCTGACAAATGACTTTTCATTAGAAAGATTTCAGCAGGCTATTTACATGAAACATAGCATTGCCTCTCTCTGTGGTTACTGCCCAACCTGCTGAATATTTCCAGCATTCTGATTTTACTTCCAATTTCTGCAATTTTTGTTTTTGTTCATGAGAGATCAGTGAGTCAAAGATACATATTAAACACAAATTTAACTGGCCTTTATTATTATATAAATATTGCCTTGACAGGATGGCAGAACATAACCAACACATAGTAAAGCTTTGGCCTTTATTTTATCCTAACGGTTTTCAAACAGTATGGATTTGAGTTTCTTGTCCATTTTGCACATAAATTTACACTGATTCCATTGAACACAGTGTTCATCAGGCAAGGTGCAAAATGAATATCTGAACTTTCTACTTAATTCTATTGTGTCAATTATGTTGTAATCAGGGTTTGGAATAATCTGCCAGAAAGGTTAATGGAATTCTTCAATAGCAAATATTCGCTGTCAGAGACAAACGGGTGAAGTTAATACCATCTTTTGCTCTGAAAGGAAATGCCTTTCCATCCCCTTTTGTTATCTGAGAAATGTATATTAAAATAACTATCTGGTTACAATAAAACACTTTTATGAACCTTACTTCTGTTGCTCGCTATGTTCAAGGTAGGAAATCAGCCAAGCCATGCCAGACCAGGGAAATACAAAGTTAATTGCCTTACAACTGTGTTGTAAAACACTTTTAATACTCTTTGTCAGTACATTTTAATGTGCATTCTATCAGCAGAGTATTAGGGCAGTGACACGTTTATTGCAGGTTTGAAAAAACCCTGTTTACTGAAACTTGGCAGTCAAGTGCTGCTAAAGAACATCACTTGATAGGTTGATGGCATTTTTACTGTGCTTTATTGCAGCTAATCACCCCGCATGCAATTAGAGTGCAGACCCCTCCCCGTCACATCCCTGGTGTGGTGGAAGTTACATTGTCCTACAAGTCGAAACAGTTCTGTAAAGGAACCCCGGGCAGGTTCATCTACACAGGTAAGCAACCAACTCTTGGATTTTTTGAAGCTCATTGGGACTGTAGAAAGGCTGATACTTCTTTCTTTCTTTTGTGGTTTTAGGAGTCATTTGTACCCTTTGGTAGATTTTCCAGTGTTTTTTCCTTTAACATTTGAATTGCTCCATTAGATTACTCTGTCAATGGCTCCATTGTATGATTTTGTCCCCATTGGGTTCATACTATTTTACTCAGAGAGACAGAGTTATTTCACCCTCTGTGTAGCCTAGATTTGCCCCCTTCCCCACTCTCTCCCAAACCCCGTACTGGAATGTGTGCTTGTTCGGATTTTGATAATGATAAACCTGTCCTTGACTGCCACCATACATGTAAATAGTCTGGCAAAGCCCAGTCCCAGCAATATATCTCCAGCGGTTAGAAGTGAGAGTGGAAGGTGTTCGGCAAAAATCCGTGCATTAATAGAAATGTAAGGGATGCTGGGAGAATGAAGAGTAGATAACATTAAAAGAAAGCTGCTGTACTAGTTGGTCTGTCTGATGTACTTAGCCTTGTCTTTTCCCACTTTACCTTTCCAGTAACTATTCTGAATAGTGTCAACTAAACACATCACTTAGCCAATGTCTCAGCTTGTTTTCTCTGTGGATGTAATCCTTCCTCTGGCTGTATCAGTTTTACACTTAGAGGTGCTTGGAATTGATTGGTTTCACCTAAGCTATATGTTGCCACCCTTCCCATCTGCTCCCAATGTCCACCCTCACCCTCACTCAAGTCACAGTCCAGGTTTGAAATCAACAGTGATACAGCCACTATGTTGACCTCCATAAGTGACTTACTGCATTCCATTTGCATTCAAGTGCAACTCCATTTGTATTTTTGGGTACCTCTGAAAATACATGCGACAAAGCTGTGAAGAAAAGATCTAGTTAACTGATTAACAATGCTCTGAATAGTCTTGGGTACTTAACTCCATCTCCTCCACTTTTACACTGTAGGCTAGAAGACAGGAAAGTCCTCCTATATTATGGTCTTTGATTGGACTTTGTAAGGTGTTTGATGCAGTGTCCTAATTATCTTTGAAGTTTTTAGACAAGCAACTTTAAATTGATGATGTAATTGAAGTTTGGGAGACTCATCAAATGTACTACTTTTGCCATTTGCAATCTGCTTGGTGGCCTGGGCAGAAAGAACTTCAAGTATGATGTATACAAAGAAACTATATATATAGGAGAAGAAATGAAGCAAAGTCACTTGGTTCTGTAGAGAGTTCTTCTCACGCGGTAATGTAGAAATGATTCAAATCTTGTTTCTAAGCAGTAAATTTGTCAGATCTGAAGATATAAATTTTCACTTTCCTGGGTCACATAGGAAGGTGACTTCTCCATAACCTTCTCTGCATCATTTATGAATCAGCCTGGGGATTTCCCATTAGTGGCTTGGCTGGTCTTCATCTAAGTCATTCATATTCTCGGTGTGTGATTCTGATTAACTAATTATGTGATGTTCCTAAAATTGGCCTCCATGCGTGCTGTATCTCAGGCTCTCACTGACTCAGGTGGCACACAAAAATAACCAGGACATTTTTTATACAAAACAAAGTTGGAAGTTCCCCAACAACATTACTGCAGGGAAGGCAGTCATCCTGTGACACAGGCAATGGGTGTTAGAGCCTTGATGAACCTTTACACAATCTTGGAGAAGCTGCAGGAATGGTTGTGAGGGAGGTGAAGGGAAGTCCAGGGGAGGAGACACCGTGTGGACTCAGTACGTGCAGCTACTCTTCACCCTGCTCATCATCCCATGGTGCAACTGACCCCCACACCACGGAGAGGCAGGGGCTCTTCATGCTGGCCCTGGTCATAGCGGTTGTTAGTGTTGTCAGATATATAGAGAGCCTGCTACAGTTCGTGGGATGCTGAATGAAAACCTGGAATGTTGTTGAGGAGAAGGTGAAACCGACATGTGGGCTGATGCAACAGTGGTCACCTTCTCAGCTTTCTGGAACATGAGGTGCCTCTTCAGTACACTAAGCCAAGGTGAATTAGTAAAGTCTTTGAGGAGAATGATCTCTCTAAAGCAGTATAAAATACATTTGAAAAGTGCCCAGAAGAAAACTGTTCTTCAATGAATAATGAGAGAACAATATTTCCACCCAAACGTTTCTAGTATTCGCAGTCTATGTCTTTCACATTTTTAAATGCAGCCACAATATTGCTGAAACCTTCCCACAGTGCCTTGCATTTTATCGGTCTGTCTATAATTAAACAAACGCATTTTGTTTGCCTGTTTGAATGACTTCTGATATATTTTATTCATTTTAAAAGAAATTTCAAAACATATCTTTCATTTCTCAATACATTAAAATGACACCTTTATACTTATGCCAGAATTTAAATCGTTCTGACATTTGGTTGAATTCTGTCAGCAGTGCAACTACAGGAAGTAATAGTCAAATATATTTTCATTTTGCCTCCATGATTGCCTTTTTATTTGTCTTATCTTGTCTGAGAGGCTGCTGTCTGGATTGCAGTGAGACTTTTGTTCCATGTCGAGGCACAGTGGACAAAGAAGGAGAACGACAGCGAGCAGCATCAAACACTCAACCTTTTCTGACCTCATAATGCTTTGGAGTTCATCAGTCAAGAGGGACCCTGGACTAATAACCGACAGTCTGCAGGAAATCCCTTCCATGTGTAATCTGTAATAAAAGCAGAAAATTCTGGAAATACCTAGTAGATCAGCCAGCATCCGTGAATAGAGACATGGAGTCAGCATTTCAGGTTGATGGTTTTCCTACCTAAAGGGTTAGGGTTAGGGTTAGTAAGTTGTTGGCACCGGAAGCATGGTATTGCTTGTCAGTTGCCCCCGGCACATCCTTGGGCTGTGTGTTTCATTAACATAAACAATGCATCGCACTATATGTTTCATGCCGAAGGGTCTCCACCCGAAATGTTGATTGTACTTTTTTTCCATAGATGCTGCCTGGCCTGCTGAGTTGCTACAGCATTTTGTGTGTGTTGCTTGGATCTCCAGCATTTGCAAATTTTCTTTTGTTTGCACTATATGTTTTGATGTTTCGATGTACATGTGACAAATAAAGCTAATCTTTAACCTTTATTAACAGAAGGATATATTGGTAATGGACGGAGTGCAACAAAGGTTCTATATTCTAAATCCCTCCTCATATGACAGTGCTACCATCCAGTTACAGGGATAGGAACAGTGCCACTAATCTGTACTAAACATAATGGCAAATTAAACTAAGGCTTTTCTGCCTGTATCTGGTCCATATCCCTCCATTTCCTGCATATTCATGTGTCTTTGCAAAAGTCTCTTAAACGTCACAATTGTATTTGCTTCCACCACCTACCACCCTTGGTGTAAAACACTTCTGCACAGCCCTATAATCATTCCCCTTCTTACCTTAAAGCTATGCTCTCTAGTATTTGACATTTCTACCTGAGGGAAAGACTCTGGCTGTTTGCACCTCTCTGAACTTTATAAACTTTTATTAGATTTCCTTTCACCCTCTTCTGCTCCAGTGAGAACAACCGAAGTTTACCCAATATAGATTCTGTCTTCTAATCTGTTAAGAATCCCTGTAAACTTCTGGACCATTTTCAAAGCTTCCTATCATTCTTGTAATGAGGTGGCCCAAGCTTTACATAATACTCTCAAATGTGGCCTAAGCTAAGTTTTATATAACTGCAGCCTGACTTACTGTTGTACCCAGTATCCGACCAACAAAGGCAAGTGTGCCATGTGCCTTCTTTACACCCGATCTACCTGATGAGGCCAATGTGTACTAGAAACGGAGGAACAAAGAGGATCTCATTGAAATGTACAAAACCCTGGCAGGGCTTGGCAGGGTGGACGCAGGGATGATGTTTCCCTTCTCTGGGGATTCTTGGGACCAAGGGTTACAATCTCAGGATGGGGCAGGGGCAAGACCTTTAGCACTGAGATAAAGAGAAACTTATTCACTAAAGAGGATAATGAACATTTGGAATTCATTACCATGGTGTGATATGAAGGTCTGGTCCCTGAATATGCTTAAGAAAGAAGTAAATAGATTTTCATATACAAAAGGCACGGGAGCATAAAAGAGCAGGCATTTGGCACTGAGATTCTGCATCATGCATAGAATGACAGAGCTGACTTGAAGGGCTGAATAGCCTTCTACTTCCATGTCTATAAGTAAAGAAATAAAAATAATTGAAGTTGATTATGTAAAAGTCCCAGATAGAAATGTTATTAGGAATGCTGATACTATTTATATAGTATCTTTCCAAGAGTCATTAAGAAAATATCACTATTCATTGAGGTTAGATTGCTCACTGATTTCCCATGGTGACTGAATGGAAATCCATCTACCCCATGTGAACCTGAACCATCAGACTCAGGATCCTGGTCCATACTATAGGGGTAATGGTCAGTACTGCAGACCGTCTCAGCTTTCCCAGGACAGAGAGATGCTGAAACTAAGAATTTCTGGAGGGTCCCAGTCTGGAATGTAAGACGGGACTAAAGATGAACTCAGTCACAAACATGAGAAAATCTGCAGTTGCTGGAAATCCGAGCAACACACACAAAATGTTGAAGGACCTCAGCAGGCCAGGCAGCATCTATGGAGAAGAGTAAGCAGTCAACGTTTCAGGCCGAGACCCTTCATCGGTTCTGATGAAGACCCTCCAGCATTTTGTGTGTGTGTTGCTAAAGGTGAACCAGCCTAGATGAGATTCCTACTGTTATGCAATAGCCTACAAAAGCAACTTCAGTGTACATACTGTGAATGTTCTGCAAGGTACCTCAATTAGCCAGGGAGAAGGTCACCTGTTGAAAGGAGGGGCGCAACTAGGTATAAATCTTAAATTTATCAAAACCTCACATCTTCTCTAACATAATTTCAATTTCATCACTTGAAAAGAAATCCCAGAGGCAGTCATTTCAAGTGTAGGCAGCTTTCTTAATTGTGCCCCATATTAGCTGTGTATGGAACAGATTTGCCTAATTTGTTTGTTTCTGGTTTCTTCTGGCATCCTGAAGAATGTCAGTTACGGAACTGTCAACAGTGTGTGCACTGTGTGGCGATGGGTGCAGGGGAAGTGCATTGGTCATACAATTTACCCCACTCTAATAGGGGCAGTGAACACTGGCAGACTGCTGTGTGTTGACATTGTTGTTGTACCTAATTAAAAATCATAAGCATGACCGTGGAAGAAAAATTTGTTTGTAGTACAATCATTCTAACATCAAATTAGAGAAAATGGTTACAAGCCATTTAGCTGGGGTTTCACACTGAGTTCAAGAATTCCCCAAACAATTTTTGATTCATTTAATGAAGATAGTCAGCATTTTTGCAAAAGGAAAATTGAGAAACAATTTTTTTCTCTCTTTCTGTTGTGGAAATAGTACCATTTAATAGTAAAATCTTTAGCCTCTGAAGTACACGAAGCATAAATCCTGTCGTAATCTGGACCCAGTGGACTGCTGTTTTTTAATTGACTTTATTGGTCTCTTGCAAGTTTTGAATAACAAGCTAACTAGCTGTTTAGTAAACCCATCCAACGTCTGTGTGTAGGTCATTCATATTTCCCATGTGAACTTGTTTTAACTCCCACACAGTTTGTACTCTGATTTTTTTTTAACAAGCCTCATTATAGTTCTACAGGAAATAGACCAATTGGAAGTTCTGAACCTAACACATTCCATGAAACATTCCAAAAAACTGGAGTGTTTTATTTTTCTTCTCTCCCTCTGTAATGTTCCACAGTGAACGCAATGTTCTGGAACATATTATAAAACCACAGTGGCTATGTATTTTCTCAGAGTGGATAGACCTTAGTCCTTCAACTAAATACTTAATATTGCTTGTTCGTTTGACCTTATTGGGGGGGGGGGGAGTAGTGGAGATGATTGAGGGAAATGGACCAAACTACAAGGCAGTTCTTTTATTTAGACAGTGATTCAATGTACCGTCAGCTGTGCTTTCCTGGGCTGTAGGAACTGCCTGCTTCTGTTGCTTCATTGCTTGTGGCCAGGTCTCATTCAGAAGAAATTATTTTTAATTGTTGCTAGCCAAAATATGGCCTTCAGCTATCTATCTGTCTGAAAACTGCCTCTTAAGCTGACCTGAGTGACATTCCCCCAATTTTTTAATATAAACATACACATGCAACACATGACCTGATCCCACCAGTTAACTTGCTGCATTCAGGATCATGCGCCCTGTGCCCTTACCAACCAGTGAAGTGGAGACAGGGCTCTGTCTTAGATACCAGCCAGATGGTCTTAACTTCCCTCACTGTGAACGACTTTGCACTTTTGCTCCAGAGCTTCACAACACAGACCTGCATCTCTGTTAGCATGAAGCCAAAGCTAGGGGGTTGTTTTGAAATCAAAAGATAGTGTTAAATAGTGTTAAATACTGCAAATATCAGTCTCTGGTCAGGAGAGGAAGGGAGGATGAGTGATGGTACATAATGATGGCTTCAGCCTCTAAGCTTCAATAGGGAGATGTAGTTGGTTGATATTAATGGCTGAGATATTACATTTTAGTATCATGGATATAACCAGGACCTGTTTCTCACTCACTGCCATGAAGTTAGCCAACAGTTAACTTTTCAGGAAATATGAGAGACTGCTGATGTTGGAGCCTGGACTAATAAGGAGGAACTCAGTAGGTCAGGTAGCATCTATGGAGGGAAATAGACAGTTGACACTTTGGGTCTAGGTAAAGGTTTTCATCCCAAAGCATTGGCTGTCAATTGTCTTGTTGCCTGATCCATGAATTCTTCCAGAATTTTGTTTGTTGTAATTACCACCTCAGTTATGTCTCAAATCACCAATGTAGTTGGGTTAACATTTCATCCTCTTGGCAATACTTGGTGTCCCACTCTATCTTGTTTCAGTCCTTTCATTCCAATGTTTGATCATATTGGAGCTCCTAAGTATGTGTCCATTTTGCCAGATAAACTCCCAGACCAGCCTGAAGTGGGGCTGCCCGCACTGCTGGGATGTATTACTAGGGATTTTAGCACCATAACCAACCTGCCCATCTCCAGTATCTTTACAATTAAAGAATGACAGTGCTTGCAGTTTAAGTATTTATGATGAGAGACTCCTGGACAACTCTAGAGATTTCCACACTCGAGTACAAGGCCTATAGTATCTACTCAACCACTTTTTCATATGGAGGCACAAGAGAGTGGATATCCTGGAATCTGGAGCAACATACAGTCTGCTGGAGGAACTCAATGGGTTGAGCAGCATCTGTGGAGAAAAGGGGACAGTCAATGTTTTGGGTCAAAGCCCTGTGTCTCTTTAAAATGGATTCATAGGTTGGAGCTGTTCTGATTTGAATCATAGATTTTGGGGCCAGGGATGTTGATGAGGGAAAATGGAATAGAGGGATTTGGGGAGAACTGCAATAGAAAAAGATATAACTGCTGATACTTGAACCTGGAGCAGGAAATTATCTGCTGGGTGGAGCAGCATCTGTGGGAAGAAAAAATTGTCAGCATTTCAACAATTCCTTTCAGTTCCTTTCTTCCTACAGATGCTGCTTGGTCTGCTGAGTTCCTCCAGCAGATTGTTGTTGAAGAAGAGAGAGTATTGGAAACATTGATTAGACCAGGCAGTATCTGTGGAGCAGGAAACAGAGTTAGGGCTTTGGGCCACTGATCCTACGACAGAACAGGAGAAACAGTGCTTGGAGCCGTGTGAGGAGTGAGCAATACAGACCATTTTGCTCACAAGGTCCCTTTCTATTCTATTCTGTGTAACCTAAAGCTCCATTTCTTCAGCTGCTGGTTGAACCTGGAGCACTGTACTTTGCCTGACTCTGCTGAATGTGAGTTCAGTGCGGAACCCAATTTTGTCAGCTACTAGCAGTTTCCATCGGGGCTGCTGAGCATTAAGCCAGACTACTTGTTTCTTCACACCCCACACCCTACCCATCTAAGAAACACTACTGCAAGTCAAAGTAACATTACCACGGTAAGAGTTGAGGTAGATTAACCTCTCATGGGCCAGGAAGGAAAAGTTCGAATCTTTGGAAACTAATATTCCTGATGCTGGGACACTAGGAAGGAAGCAAAGAAGTTAGAGTAGAGTAGGAAACCAAAGTTAGTGGAAGTGTTTTTTATGAGGCATTTGAATGGAGGGACAGTTAAGAGAACAATCCTGTTAAGAAAGAAATTCTAACTGGTGTTGGCAATCCTAGCAAAAGAGAGGTTCTGAAGGCAAAAGATGATCTGGAGTTCTGTAAGTTACCTTCGATGATGTGTGCATGGATGGCTCAATTATAGGTTATGCTATGTCTTGGACTGAGCCATGATAACCTGCAGGATGCTTGCTTCATTGGCATGATTCACCATTTCTGCTGGTCATTTATTGGGCAGTGTTTGCAATGCTATGAAACATCCAGAACAAGAGAGGACAGGAGTTATCTATGGATCCCTCTTTGAATTCCTGTCCTTTAATCTCTGCTGGAACTGTGGAGAGCAGTTGAAGCCGTTCTTGAGTTTTTGAAAGATGCTTCCTATAGTTGGTGAACTATTAAATGGTTGCTGGCATTGGTGAAATTGCATGGGCCCTTTTGTAGGCAGTCTTCAGGAGATTGCAGAGCGTATAGGATAAAAGGACAAGAGCTCTAGTACTGTAGAGTAGGATGATATAGAAGAAGGATAGTAGTGCTAAAAGAGCTGCTGCCTCACCATTTCATTGCATTGTTTTGATCATGAACACTGGAATATCGTTCACATATTCTTGTGACCACAGGGGTTTCTCCTGGGTGCTCCAGTTTCCTCCTACTTTGCAAGAGTTACAGGGTTGGATCAAGGTGAGCACTGTGAGGGCAGTTACACCCTCAGGACAGGATTGGATCAAGGTGAGCACTGTGAGGGCAGTTACTATGTGGCAAACAGGGCCTGAATGGATCTCTACAGAATGGTTGAAAGTTTGGAGATCAACAGCTATGGAAGGGCATGGGGTTGATATATTCACTTTGAAGGTTGTTGTGTGTGTCAGGGACCAGCTCAGAAGTAAAGAGACAAAATGCAAAAATAACATCCATTACAGATGTGTGTGTGGTTAGCTCTGACGTTCTGTTATCTGTTTAACTTGAACACCTTCTGTGTCTCACAACACTGGGCAGCATACTGATAGTTTTGTGGCTTCCTATGCTGTAAGTTTCCTTTTGATTGTTGCTACTTTTAGGTAAGAAAATAATTATAAGCACAGCTAATCTTGAAAGGTTCAGCTCCTATTATTCTTACATCTGAGCTGCTTCCGGCATCTGTTACAACATTGCCCTGACAGTTTCGATCTTTACAGAATTAGTAGAAAGCCTGCGAGGGAAAAAAATGCCTCAGACTCCTTTCTCACCACTTCTTTTCTCTTTACATAGTCTGTAACAACCTGAAGAAACCAATTAAATTAAGAAATAGTACAAAAGTCATGCCATACACCAATTTCTAAATGTTTTAGTTTACATTACAAATTACAGAGACAAGGAGACAAGCTGGAAATGCATTCTTGTGACACTTTAAGTCAATGCTGATTGGTGTCAAGTAAGGTAACGTCATGGATCAACTTCTCAATCTCCTATTACAAAGCTGTGTCTCACCCAAAACTTGACTGAACTTGTCTACTGGATACTAGTCAACCTACATCACCTCCATTTCACAACCAAGGTCACTCCAGCCTCAGTCATTGAATCGCAGTATGGTTGAGCTCCAAATCGTCAACTCTGTGTGAGAAGATGGATCTACCAACGTAACCTGTTGCATAATACACAATGATAAAAGGGTAATGAGGGTTTGGGATTCTCTACCCAGTCAGCTGAGGAAGCTCTGCCATTGAGCACCTTCAAAACTTCCAAAATGGCCAACTCCTATCCCTTTAGTTTCTAATGTAAAGTAAAACTATAAAAAAAAGTGGATAGCATGATTTTTCTACTACTTCTTAGTAGTTTTCTGGATTTTAGAAGAATTAAAGGAGATGGATGTTGTGCTGGAAAGTGGAGTGCTTTTGGAAGATCAGCCGTGACCTCAGTGAATGGTTAACAGACTTGAGAAACCCTCTGGCTTACAAACAAGCTCACTGCCTTCTCTTATTTCTTATTATCTTAAACAGTCTTAATTTCAGCAGGAAGTTGCCAGAGTGGAGTGAAAATTGGAGTTGCTGCATATTCCTTTGTCGTGACTAAATGCCAATTCATCATTTTGGAGTTTAACCACAGTCACATAAGTAACAGTATATACCTTTATAAGAAATTGAATTGAATTGAACTTCTGGGTGGCACAGTAAAGTTGTGGCTAGCATAACACAATTACAATGCCAGCAACTCAGGTTCAATTTAGCAACTGTCTGTAAGGAAGTTTTACGTTCCACGTGGGTTTCCTCTGGGTGCTCCAGTTTCCTTCCACATTCCAAACACGTACAAATTAGGGTTAGTAATGTTGGGGCCGGGAGCATGGTGACATATGGGGGCTGCCCCGCCACACCCTCAGATTGTGTTGGTCATATGAGGGGTGATTGATAAGTTTGTGGCCTAAGATAGAAGGAGTCAATTTTAGAAAACCTAGCACATTTATTTTTCAACATAGTCCCCTCCTATATTTACACACTTAGTCCAGTGGTCATGAAGCATAGGGATCTTGGACCTCCAGAAGTGCCCACAGCAGGGGTGATTGATAAGTTCGTGGCCTAAGGTAGAAGGAGATGAGTTATACAGCTCTCTTTGTATACACGTGCAGTTCAACTCTTTGAGTAATTATGCAGAAAGTTTGAACGTGGTGATTGATAAGTTTGTGGCCTAAGGTAGAAGGAGATGAGTTATTAACTTCAAACTTTCTGCACAATCACTCAAACAGCTGAACTGCATGTGCATGTAATGATAGCTGTATAACTCATCTCCTTCTACCTTAGGCCACAAACTTATCAATCACCCCTGCTGTGGGCACTTTCTGGAGGTCCAAGATCCGTATGCTCCACGATCGCTGGACTAAGTGTGTAAATGTAAGAGGGGACCATGTTGAAAATAAATGTGCTAGGTTTTCTAAAATTGAATCCTTCTACCGTAGACCACGAACTTATCAATCACCCTTTGTTGATGAATCAGAACATTTCTCTTCGTCAAGTCCTCTGGTGGCCTAGTGACTCAAGTGTGATGAATTGGGTAGTTTCTTCAAAAGATCCAACTGAAAGGTATGTGTCATGTGGAGAGTAAGATAACTGATATTGGTATTGCTTTATTATTGCCACATATACCGAGATACAATGAAAAAATTAGTTTTGCAAACCATTTGTACAGATCATTTGTAAAACATTTCTGAATTCTGAGGGAGTACAAAGGAGAAGCAGTAACAGAATGCAGAGTATGGTGCTACAGTTACATTTATGGGAAGCATACAGTGCAGCTAATGAGTGACGTAATGGCAAGGCCATTATTCGGTAGATTATGAGATCAACAGTTTGTCTTTATCATAAAAGACATCCATTCAATCGACTTCTTAAAGGAGGATCAAAGCTCTCCTTGGGTTTGCTCAAGCTTCTACATCTGTGATTGGAGGGGAGCGATGAAGAGATTGACTGGGCTAGGAGGGACCTTTGATTAGTCTAATTGTTTTTCCAACGTAGCAAGAAGTGTATGAGGGGTGATTGATAAGTTCATGGCCTAAGGTAGAAGGAGTCAATTTTAGAAAACCTAGCACATTTATTTTTCAACATAACCCCCTCCTACATTTACACACTTAGTCCAGCGGTCGTGGAGCATACGGATCCCTTCTTTGTAGAAGTTGGCGTCTTGGATCTCCAGGAAGTGGTCCAAAGCAGGGGTGATTGATAGGTTTGTGGCCTAAGGTAGAAGGAGATGAGTTATTAACTTCAAACTTTCTGCATAATCACTCAAGGAGTTGAACTGCATGTGCATGTAATGAGAGCTGTATAACTCAGAGCAGTTGCAATACCAAACCTGTATATCCAGAAGGAAGTCCAGGTGGTTCATATGCATGAAGCCATTGGAGGGGAGTTGAGGCTTGGGGGCAGTTCAGTGATGATCACATTCAATGGCAGGGCAGGTTTGTAGGGTCAAGTAGCCCACTCCTGCTCCTATCTTCCTGTGTTTTTATCATTGTTGGCTTCACAGAATCCTCGGTGAAATGCCACATGTTGTAGCACCAATCCATAAAGACCAGAAACTTCATTAAATTCCACTCTCTAACCACATCAGTTTCAACGTTTGTGTAGTCAAGAGCAAAGGAATTCAGCATGAAGTCCGAGCTCCTGTTCACTCTTCATAAATCACACAAGGAGGCTTGATGACGATTTCCCCCTCCCTACTTGCCACTGTGTTCTAATCTTGCACAAATGGACACAGACTGGGTGAATTAATTTCCAAGCACTTGCACTCTGTCTGCTGTGGTCATCTGGAGCTCCCACTTGCTAGGAATTTTAACTTTCCTCCCCATTCCCACATTGACATGCCTGTCTCTGGCTTCCTTGGCTGTCAAAGTGAGGCTAAACATAAATTAGAGGAACAGCACCTCATATTCCACCTGAGTAATCTACAACCTGACTGGATTTTCCAGCGTCTAGAAACCCCCTCTGTCCATTTTCTCTCTCCTCTTGATCTACCCACTTTTTCCTAGGCCAGATCACCTTTTTCCTTCCTGTTCTCCATCCTCTCATCTGTTAATCACCCAGACACTTCTCCCACTGGTTTCCCTCCCCATCTGCCCTTCCCCTTCTTTGATTCAATGCTCTACCTTTCCTTCCTTGCAGCATCTATTGTCTGCAGACCTGTGTCACCTTCTAGTGTTTGGGACCATTTCCACTCTCCGCTTCTCATCCTCTTCTCACCTGGATCCACCTATCACCTACAAGCTGGTGCTCCACCTGTTTCTACTGGCTGTCCCTCCTCTGTCTTTCAGTCCAAACTGCCTTGACTCAAAACACTGACTGTCCATTCTCTCCATGGATACTGACTCATCTGTCAAATTCCTCCTGCTCTTTGTGTGCTGCTTGAATCATGGTTTGGGTGGGAAGAATTGTTGTTTGGGACCTTTACCTGAGGAAGAGGAAAACATTGGAAAAAAAGCCTTTTTTAAAAATGAGTTTTAACAATAAAAACCTCTTGAAACTTAAATCTCCTTTCAAACTTAAACAAAATTTCCTTATTGACTCCTGTGGGAGAGATTTCTGTTAATTTGTAATGATAAGGGCAAAGCTTGTTTTAAACGTACTTTTTTCCATGCACAATTAAGCAGCAGATTAATGGCCCAGTTCTCACCTGTTATTGTCCCCTCTGCAGGTCAGGTTAGCACCTCATTACTCACAGCTGACTACAGTCTCCCTATTGCAAATTGCACACGTGTGCTTGTTAAAATTCTGCTGTAAACGTAAAACAACATTTTCCTAAATAAGTCAGTGGCATCCATATGCTTACTATGACTAAACTTGAGAAATTCGTGGATATTCTGTAAAACAGTGTTTATACTATAAATAGTACAGATCGGTAATGACATCTTCTCCTTGCTGACATTCAACATATCCACACCTCAAGGATGTGTGCTTAGCCCACTTCTCTACTCTCTGCACTCATGACTGTGTGGCTAAGCATAGTTCAAATGCCAGCCACAAATTTGCAGATGACATCACTGTTGTTGGTAAAGTTTCAGATGGTGAAGAGATATATAGGAGTGAGACAGATCGGCTGTTCGAGTGGTATTGCAACGATAACCTTGCAGTCAGTGTAATCAGGAACAAGGCATTGATTGTGGACTTTAGGAAGGCAGACATCCCACTCAGGGAGGTAGCACCCCCACCCCCCGCAACCCCATATCCCCACCCCACTCCCGGTCGACCTCCAAGGGAGTATGTAATACTTTGTTTAGTGATTTTGTCTAATCTGTAAACCAAGTTGGGTATATGCAGAAAATGTGACATTAAAATATGTACTTATATTATATTATCATGTTTATTCTATTACAACTTTAAGCAAGTCTACAGGGAGTTTGGCCTCATCACGTAGGACATCAATAGCGTAGCTCCTTAGCAGCTAGCCAGCTAGTTTAAATAGCAAACACAAAATATTCTGCAGATGCTGGGGTCAAAGCAACACTCACAACATGCTGGAGGAACTCAGCAGGTCGGGCAGCATCCGTGGAAATGATCAGTCAACGTTTCGGGCCGGAACCCTTCATCAGGACTCATGAAGGGTTCCGGCCTGAAACGTTGACAGATCATTTCCACGGATTCTGCCTGACCTGCTGAGTTCCTCCAGTGTGTTGTGAGTGTTAGTTTAAATAACGTTAGTTATGCTAATGAACGAATGACACCTGTTAAACTCACCTCAACATGTCTTTTACATTTTAACCCACCAAGGGCAGTAGAAAAGTCACTGTTGCAAACAGTGTAGCGAGCAACACTGTCATTATTTTTGAGGTTGACTGCAAAGCCCGCCCACAGGTCTACTTAGCACGAAGAGAGACCAATCAGGATGCTCGCTCTCTCTCTCCCTCTCAAAAAATCGATTTCTAGGATATTGTATATAATTTCCAGGCATCAGGGAGCCACTATCAATATGTGGGAGACTCCTGGAACTCCTGGGAGAGGTGGGATGTCTGGGAAGGGGATATGGTGGCTGAAGGTTTTTTTGCGCTGCACAGCTTAGGAAGAACAATCCTTATTGAGGAGTCGGGAGTGGAAAGGCTGAGCAGCATTATGTTCTTGGGCCTAATGCATTGATAAAATCATGTAGGCATGCCAGCAGCTCGACCTCATTAGGAGTCTGAGAAGCTTTGGTATGTCACCAAAGACTTTTGCAAATTTCTGTGGTTGTAAAGTGGAGAGCCTTCTGGTTGCATTACAGCCTGGCATAGAGGCTCCAGTGCACAGAATCGCAGAGAACGCAGGGTGTTGTAGACCCAGCCGGATCTGTCACAGGCACAGCCACCATCAAGAGGCAGTGCCTCAAGAAGGCGACTTCCATCACTCGACCCACACTCAATGATTAGGGAAATCTTCCTCCCCTCTGCCATCAGAGTTCTGAATAGTCCTTGAAACCATTAACACTACCTCATTATTACTTCTTTGGCACTGTTGTTTATCTTGTAATTTATAGCAATTTTATGTCTTGCACTGTACTGCTACTGTGAAACAATAAAGTTCATGTCATGTAAGACTGTGATTAAACCAGATTCTGATCCTGGAATTACTTTATGCATATGCTTGTTAAAATGTTACCACCTGGCTTATTATTTTGCATAGACCATAAGATATAGGAGCAGAATTAGGCCATTTGGCTCATCGAGTCTGCTCCGCCATTTCATCATGGCTGATCCATTTTCTCTCTCAGCCCCAGTCTCCTACCTTCCCCTCATATCCCTTCATGCCCTGACTAATCAAGAATCTATCAGCTTCTGCCTTAAATATTAGCTAATGACTTGAAACTGTTGAAGAGTTATAGAGGGAAGGAGAGATAAAAAGACAAAATAATAATGGAGTGGTAGACTATGGACTAGACTCTGCAAGGACTATAGGGCGTGGAATGAGGCTATCTGGCACATCCCTTGTACCTGGGTGATCTCATCCCAACCTCTAAGCAGGGATTGATGGAACAAAATAGGCTTGGAAAATAGTGAAAGGGGTATCCCTCTGAGATTGTGGAAATCTCCCTGGATTAAAGTTGGACAGGGTCAGAATCAGTCGGGACCACATCAATGTAACTCAATGAAGTTATAGAATTGTACAGCACAGAATGGGCTTCACCTCTCCCCTCCCCATGTCCTTGTCAACCATTTTGTCTGTCTATAGTAGCCCTATGTGCCAGCACTTCCTTCTATACCTTGCCTATTTAAACGTCTATTTAAGTGTAAAGATTGAGTCTGATTTTACCACCTCCTCTGGCAGTATGAACCACTCTCTATGTTAAAAAAAAAGCACTTCCAAGTATGAACCACTCTCTATGTTAAAAAAAAAGCACCTCAGTTCCCCTTTAAAACTCCTTCATCTCATTTTAGGATCAAAAGAGAAAACCTACAGAGGATTGTAAACTCACCCTGAAGCATCATGGGCAATAGCCTCCCCACCATTGAGGACCTCTTCAAAAGGCAATGCCTCAAGAAGCTGGCATCCATCATTAAGGCCCCTCACCACCCAGGACTTGCCCTCTTCTTATTACAATCAGAGAGGATTTGCAAGAGCCTGAAGACACACATTTGTGTTTCAGGAACAGGTTCTTCCCCTCCACCATCAGATTTCTGAGTAGTCCATGAACCCATGAACATTTGGCCCCCTTTTTGCACAACTTATTTAGTTTATAGATTTCATATTATAACTTATAGTAATTGCTTTAGAGTATTGTCCCGTACAGCTGCCGTAAAACACAAATTTCTTGACATACTGTAAGTTAATGATAATAAACCTGATTCTGATTGCCATTCAAGTTATCCTTCAGCCTCCTTCATGCTGGGGAAAATTAGGCCAGCCTGTCCCTGTCCAATCTCTCCCCATTACTAAAGTCCTCTATTCCAGGCAATTTTCTGATGAATCTGCTCTGTATTCCCTCCAGCACGTTATATGTTAAGTCGTAGTAACTTATCAAGAGTATTAAAAAGGAAATAATTTTCATTTATCGATCATTGTTATTGTAAAAGTGACAATAATCTATCAAGCATCCTGATCAAAATAAAAATATAGACAGCTTAAGTGAATAGGCAAAAACTTGCAAATTGAGTAGAAATGGGAGAAATGTGAAAGGAGGAAATAGGAAGAAGGAAAAGGATCAGATTTAATATCGCCAGCAAATGTCCGTAAGTCCATAAGACAAAGGAGCAGAAGTCGGCCATTCGGCCCATCGAGTCTGCTCTGCCATTTTATCATGAGCTGATCCATTCTCCCATTTAGTCCCACTCCCCCGCCTTCTCAACATAACCTTTGATGCCCTGGCTACTCAGATACCTATCAATCTCTGCCTTAAATACACCCAATGACTTGGCCTCCACTGCCGCCCGTGGCAACAAATTCCATAGATTCACCACCCTCTGGATAAAAAAATTTCTTCGCATTTCTGTTCTGAATAGGCGCCCTTCAATCCCTAAGTCATGCCCTCTCGTACCAGACTCCCCCACTATGGGAAACAACTTTGCCACATCCACTCTGTCCATGCCTTTCAACTTTCGAAATGTTTCTATGAGGTCTCCCCTCATTCTTCTAAACTCCAAGGAATACAGTCTAAGAGCGGACAAACGTTCCTCATATGTTAACCCTCTCATTCCCGGAATCATTCTAGTGAATCTTCTCTGTACCCTCTCCAACGTCAGCACATTCTTTCTTAGATAAGGAGACCAAAACTGCCCACAGTACTCCAAGTGAGGTCTCACCAGCGCATTATAGAGCCTCAACATCACATCCCTGCTCCTATACTCTATTCCTCTAGAAATGAATGCCAACATTGCATTCACCTTCTTCACCACCGACTCAACCTGGAGGTTAACCTTAAGGGTATCCTGTACGAGGACTCCCAAGTCCTGTTGCATCTCAGAACTTTGAATTCTTTCCCCATTTAAATAATAGTCTGCCCATTTATTTCTTCTACCAAAGTGCATAACCATACAACTTTTCAACATTGTATTTCATTTTCCCCTTCTTTGCCCATTCTTCCAATCTATCCAAGTCTCTCTGCAGACTCTCTGTTTCCTCAGCACTACCGGCCCCTCCACCTATCTTCGTATTGTCAGCAGACTTAGCCACAAAGCGATCTATTCTATAATCCAAATCATTGATGTACAATGTAAAAAGAAGCGGCCCCAACACGGACCCCTGTGGAACACCACTGCTAACTGGCAGCCAACCAGAATAGGATTCCTTTATTCCTACTCTCTGTTTCCTGCCAATCAACCAACGCTCTATCCACGTATGTAACTTTCCTGTAATTCCATGGGCTCTTGTCTTGTTAAGTAGCCTCATGTGTGGCACCTTGTCAAAGGCCTTCTGAAAAACTAAATATACAACATCCACTGCATCTCCTTTGTCTAGCCTACTTGTAATTTCCTCAAAAAATTGGAATAGGTTCCTTTAAGGAATCCATGTTGAGTTCTGCCTACTTTGTCATATGCCTCCAGGTACTCTGTAACCTCATCCTTGACAATCAACTCCAACAACTTCC
This sequence comes from Mobula birostris, assembly GCF_030028105.1. Classification (NCBI taxonomy): domain Eukaryota; kingdom Metazoa; phylum Chordata; class Chondrichthyes; order Myliobatiformes; family Myliobatidae; genus Mobula; species Mobula birostris. The sequence continues at coordinate 102,327,560 of NC_092376.1, forward strand.
CAACCACCGATGTCAAGCTAACAGGCCTATAATTTCCTTTTTGCTTCCTTGCCCCCTTCTTAGGTAGCGGAGTGACATTTGCAATCTTCCAGAATCTATCGACTTTTGAAAGATCATCGCTAATGCCTCCGCAATCTCCACAGCTACCTCCTTCAGAACACGAGGGTGCATTCCAACTGGTCCAGGAGATTTATCTACCTTTAGACTATTCAGCTTCCTGAGTACTTTCTCTGTCATAATTGTGACTGCGCACACTTCTCTTCCCTGCCACCCTTGAGTGTCCGGTATACTGCTGATGTCTTCCTCAGTGAAGACCGATGCAAAATACTCGTTAAGTTCCTCCACCATCTCCTTATCTCCCATTACAATTTCTCCAGCATCATTTTCTATCAGTCCTATATCTACTCTCACCTGTCTTTTACTCTTTATATACTTGAAAAAGCTTTTAGTATCCTCTTTGATATTATATGCTAGCTTCCTTTCATAGTTAATCTCTTCCCTCTTAACGACCTTCTTAGTTTCCTTTTGTAAGCTTTTAAAAACTTCCCAATCCTCTGTCTTCCCACTAATTTTTGCTTCTTTGTATGCCCTCTCCTTTGCTTTAACTTTGGCTTTGACTTATCAGCCACGGTTGCATCCTTTTTCCATTCGAAAATTTCTTCTCTTTTGGAGTATACCTGTCTTGCACCTTCCTCACTTCTCACATAAACTCCAGCCACTGCTGCTCTGCCGTCCTTCCCGTCAGTGTCCCTTTCCAGTCAACTTTGGCCGGTTCCTCTCTCATGCCACTGTAATTTCCTTTACTCCACTGAAATACCGACACATCAGATTTCGGCTTCTCTTTTTCAAATATCACAGTGAACTCAATCATGTTATGATCACTGCCTCCTAAGGGTTCCTTCACTTCAGTCTCTCTAATCACCTCCGGTTCATTACACAATACCCAATCCAGTACAGCCGATTCCCGAGTGGGCTCAACAACAAGCTGTTCTAAAAAGCCACCTCGCAGACATTCTGTAAATTCTCTCTCTTGAGATCCAGTGCCGACTTGATTTTCCCAATCCACTCGCATGTTAAAATCCCCCACAATTATCGTAACACTGCCCTTCTGACAAGCCTTTTCTATTTCCTGTTGTAATTTGTAGTCCACATCCCTGTAGCTGTTTGGAGGCCTATAAATAACTGCCATCAGGGTCCTTTTACCCCTGCGATTTCTTAGCTCAACCCGTAAAGATTCTGCACCTTCAGATCCTCTATCACCTCTTTCTAATGATTTAATATCATTTCTTACCAATAAAGCCACGCCTCCCCCTCTGCCTACCTTCCTATCCTTCCGATACACCGTGTATCCTTGGACGTTTAGCTCCCAGAGACATGCATCCTTTGGCCAGGTCTCAGTGATGGCCACAATATCATACCTGCCAATCTGTAGCTGTACGACAAGATCATCCACCTTATTCCTTATGCTGTGTGCATTTAAGGATAACACCTTAAGACCAGTATTTGGTACTTTTCACTTTGATTTCACTGCAACTTTATTGCACTGCAACTCGTCCCAATGGCTACAAATTTGCCCCATCACCTGCCTGTCTTTCCTGACATCTTTACTGCTCACCATCTTAGATTTATTTCTGTTTTCCTCTTCCTCCACTCTATCATTCCGTTTCCCATCCCCCTGCCAAATTAGTTTAAATTCTCCCTAACAGCTCTATTAAACCTTCCCGCCAGGATATTGGTCCCCTTTGGGTTCAGGTGTAACCTGTCCATTTTGAACAGGTCATACTTCCCCCAGAAGAGATCCTAATGATCCAAGAATCTGAAGCCCTGCCCCCTGCACCAGTCTCTCAGCTACGCATTCATCTGCCTGATCCTAGTATTCTTGCCCTCGCTAGCACGTGGCACAGGTAGCAATCCCGAGATTTCATGTCATGGAATTCATTAACCTTACGGTGTGTGTGTGTATCTACTAAATAGTCAAGTTAATATAAATAATGCAAAATAACAGAAATAAAAAAGTAGTGTGGTAGTGCTCTCGGGTTCAATATCCATTTAGAAATCGGATGGCAGAGGGGAAGAAGCTGCTCCTGAATTGCTGAGTGTGTGCCTTCAGGGTTCTGTTCCTCCTTCCCGACAGTACCAGTGTGAAGAGGGCATGTCCTGTTTGGGGGGTGTTGGGGATCTTTAATAATGGACGCCACCTTCCTAAGGCAGCGCTCCTTGATGATGTCTGGGATACTAAGGAGGGTGGTACCCATGATAGAGCTGACTGAGTTTACAAGTTTCTGAAACTTATTTTGATGTTGTTTAGTAGCCCACCCGCCACACCAGACGATGATGCCCCCAGTCAGAATGCTCTCCACGGTACATTTCTTGAAGGTTTTGAGTGTTTTATTTCACAAACCAAAACTCCTCAAACTCCCAATGAAATATAGCCACTGTCTTACCCTCTTTATAGCTGCATCAATATGTGGCATCCAGGTTATGTACTCAGAGATTTTGACACCCAGGAACTTGAAACTACTCACTCTCTCCACCTCCAGTCCCTCTATGAGGGGTTGATTTGTGTTGCCTTGTCTTACCCTTCCTGAAGTCCACAATCAGCTCTTTGGTCTTGCTGACATGGAGTGCAAGGTTGTTGCTGTGATACCACACAGCTAACTGGTATATTTCGCTCCTGTACGCCCTTGTGTCTCCATCTGAAATTTTGACAACCATGGTTCTATCATTAGCAAACTTATAGATGCTGTTTGAGCTATGCCAAGTCACACAGGACTCTGAGATGTCAGGGTGACCTTGTGTTTGATTCACAAAAGGTTACTCTGAGATGTCAGGGTGACCTTGTGTTTGATTCACAAAAGGTTAGAATGCAGGTACAGCAAGCAATTAGGAAAGGAAAAAGAATGTTATGTGTTGTTCAGGGAGTTGAATACAAAGGAAAGAAGGTTTTGCTTCAGTCATGTAGGGAATTGTAGAGGGCAAAAGTGCAGTAGTACGTAAAGTACTGGCTTCCTTATTAAATGAATAATTTTAGTGTGCTGGGAACAGTTCAGTGAATTTGTGGTTTGGATGGGTTGTCATCTGAGGAAAGGTTGAACTAGCTAGGTTGGTATCCATTCAAGTACTTGGATTTACATTGTGTTTGACAAACCCCGAAGGATTTTGCAACAGAAGAAGTACTGTTGAATTACAGTTACTTCTGCATCGTAAGAAATGCAAAGGCCATTTACATACAGCAATGCTCCTCTAAAAGCAGCATGATGATGACAAGATAATTCTTTCTTTCAATGACGTTGGTTGAGGATATATATGAGCTGACACAAAATTCAGAACTTCCTTGCTGTTCTTCAAAAGTTACGTTAACTTGGGAAGTACTTGTGGTTTTGATTTTTAATGTCTTATCTGAAAGAAGGCACCTTGTCCTGTTCCATGTGTCCACTATTAGATTGCTATGTAAGTGTTTTGGCTAACATTTTGTGCGCTAGAGAAGGACCAGATTCTTCTGACTCTAAGGATGGCTGATACAATGACAGATTGTAGATCCATTTGTAACTAATAACAGTGCAGTGTAAATCACAGAATATGTGCACAAAATGCACTTACCTTGTATTTTAATGATGTAATTAAGAAAAAAAGTTCTGAGCACCATTACTGTCCATAACTGTAAATAGTGTAGTGATAAACTTCAGAGCCATGAGTCAGAATGGTCCTCTGTCCATGCTGACAAACAAGTACCTTTCTGCAATAATTCTACTTAGCAACTCTTGGTCCAATGCCAAGGGCTCTTCCAGGCATTTTTTAAAATGTTGTGAGAACACCAGTAGCTTCCGAGGCAGGGCATCTAGATTGCCACCATCCTTTGGGTGAGACTTGCTTTCCTCAGAACTACTGTAACCAACCTCATCCACACCCTAAACTTACACCTTCTGGTTTCAGATGGTCTCCGTTATGAGAAAATAGTTTTGTACTATCCAGCTCATCGATGCCTCTTGTAATTTTGTTTACCTTCATCAGGATCCCCTTCAGCCTCTTACATACCAAGGAACCCAAATCCAATTTCTCCTCATAACTGCAATCTTCCATCCTAGGCAATATCCTGGCAAATCTCCTCTGCTTCTTGTCCAGTACAATCACATTCTTCCTATAATGTGGTCAGAGGAGTTGCACACAATATTCCAGATGTAGCCTAAGCAATGTTTTATAACCTCACTTCTCTTATAGCTAATGTTAACCAATACCTTGCCTGCCTTCTTCACCACCTAATCTACCTGTGCTGTCACCTTTAGTGATCCATGTATTTGTATTCTGTCTGTTCCTCAATACTCATAGAAACATAGAAAACCTACAGCACAATAAAGGCCCTTTGGCCCACAATGCTGTGTCAAACATGCCAAACTCCTTAAAGCTCTACTATTCATTGAGTCTGTCTACCCTTAATTAATCTACCAAATTACATCACTTCACACTTACTGGTGACTACATTCCATGTGACGTTGCTCTGCCCAATTTACCAGCTAATCAATATCAATCTGTACCCTAAGACTACCCTTCTTACGAACCATAACACAGTCAATGTTTGTTTTTTCATGAATTTACTAATCTTAACTCAGATATTCATATCCAAATTATTAATGTACATAGCAAACAGTAAGGGTCCAAACACCAATCTTTGTAGTACACCATTCCAATCATTAAAACAACCCTCCACCATCATCCAATATTATTGTCTCATATTACCAGGGCAACTTTGGGTCCAATTTATCAATGTACCTTGGATCACAAGGATCAATTTTCCATATGGGACCTTGTTAAAAAATCGCTAAAGTTTTGTTTTAGTCTTGATTTCTGTAACTACATTAACAATCACAATTTAGCTGCATAGCTTGAATTAATATCTGGATTATATCTTATTCTTTGGGGAAGAAAGTTGCTTCAAATATTGTAGAAAGCCTCATCTTTGATCCATAAGACCAAAAGGCCACAAGAGATAAAGCAGAATTAAGACATTCAGCCCATCGAGTCTGCTGTAACATTTCATCATGGCTAACCTATTTTCTCTCCCAACCCCATTCTCCTGCCTTCTCCCCTTAAACTTTCACAACCTTACTAATCAAGAACCTATCAACCTCTGCCTTTAGCCAATGATCCGCTTTCATAGTCACTGTGGCAATGACTTTCAGTCTCCAGCTAAAAAAAATTCCTCCTCATCTCTGTACTAAATGGACGTCCCTCTATTCTGAGGTTGTGCCTTCTGGGTCTAGACTCTGGGATGTAGCCCATCTGGTCCAGGTGACCTATCTATCTTCAGATCTTTCAGCTTCTCAAGCATTTTCTCCCTAGACATAGCACTAGTACTCACTTCTCCCCCTGACACTCTCGAACTTCCTGCACTGTGTCTTCCACAGTGAAAGCAAATGAAAAATACTTATTTAGTTCATCCACTATTTCCTTGTCCCAATTACTATCTCTCCAGCATCATTTTCCAATATCTACACTTGTCTCTCTTTTACTCTTTACATATCTGAAAAAAATACTTTTGGTATCCTCTTTTATAGTATTGGCAAGCTTACTTTCATATTTCATCTTTTCCCTTCTTATGGCTTTTAGGTTTCCATCCTTTGGTTTTAAAAAGCTTCCCAATGCTATAACTTCCCATCAATTTTTGCTCTATTATGTGCCCTCTTTTTTGCTTTTATGTTGGCTTTGACTTCTCTTGTCAGCCATGGTTGCATCATCCTGCCTTATAGTACATCTTCTTCTTTGTGATGTATTTATCCTGAGCCTTCTGGATTTCTCCCAGAATCTCTAGCCATCATTGGTGCTAGTATCCCCTTCCAATAAACTTTGGCCAGTTCCTCTCATACCTCTATAATTCCCTTTATTCCACTGTAATACGAATATACCTGACTTTATTTTCTCCCTCTGAAATTGCAGGGTGAAGTCTATCATATTATGAACACTGTCTCTTAAGGTTTCCTTTACCTTAAGCTCCCTAATCAAATCTGGTTCATTACACAACACCCAATCCATTGCCTTTCCCCTGGTGGGCTCAACCATAAGCTGCCTTAAAAAGCCATCTTGTAGGTGTTCTGCAATTCTCTATCTTGTGATCCAGCACCAACCTGATTTTCCAAATCTACCTGCATGTTTCAATCTCCCCTGACTATCCCTATGCCCTTATTACATGACTTTTCTATTTCCCATTGAAATTTATATCTGACATCCTAGCTACCTTTTGGAGGCCTGTATACAACTCTCATCAGGGTCTTTTTGCCCTTCCAGTTCCTTAACTCTACCTACATCTTCCAATCCTATGTCACCTGTTTCTAAGCATTTCATTTCACCCTTTATCAACAGAGCCACACCACCCCCTATGCCTACCTACCCTTCCTTTCAAAAGAATGTGGATATATTGGATGTTAAGCTCCCAATTAGGATCTTCTTTCAGCCATGACTCAGTGATGCCCACAACGTTATTCCTACTAGTCTCTCACTGCACTACAAGATCAGCTGCCTGTCTTTCCTGACAGTCTCACTCTGCACTGCAGTCATATACCAATAGCCCCATCCTCATCCCTATCACTCCGGTTCCCATTCCCCCTTCCAATTTAGTTTAAACTCTCCCCAACAGCTTTAGCAAACCTGTCCACAAGGATATTGGTCCCCATTGGGTTCAGGTGTAACCGATCCCTTTTGTAAATGGAGTATAACTCTTCAATAGTTTTGTCCCACATGTAAATCTTGCAGCCGGGAAGAGGAGAGGGCATTTCATCCTCTCAGTCCCCAGTGCCAGAGGTGAAAATATGTTGTGATAAAGTCCAGGTTATACAATCTTTCAGAAACCAATTCAATATGCATGGTAATCAACTGACCGTGCATTTTATTGACAGTAAACCACAGAACCTCAGGGTGAGCAACTCAGAAGCAAAAGGCAGCTCAGTCCAAAATGTGTACATGTTTTCCCAATGAAAGTGTCGAGAGATCTTACTTAGCATGTCATCCATTTGCTGATTGATATGGAGATCCTCGACAATGCAGTGTGGACACATCTTGACTCATTGCCTAAACCACGCTGTATTTTACATTTGTACATGGAGAACTTTCTTTCTTATCACAGGAGAGTGTAAAATATCTTTCTTCATTGCAAAGAGCATAGAGGGTGCCTAAACCCTCTGATCCATGGATTCAGCAAAGTTGGCCATATCTCAGGTACCATGATGATCAAAATGAGAGGGATGATAAACTTGAATCCACCCAGTGCAGCGATCCCTTTTAATAAACTTGTGATATTTGTCGTTAAGACCAGGTTAGGCTAAATGTCTTCCAATTACTGAAATGTATACTCATGGTACCCTGTGCAAAGGATTCATTCTTAATAATGCACGTTGTCAACAATGACCCTTCAACATTAATATTTTGTTCCATAAAAATGACACAGGGATATTATTAAACAGGTGCACATCAAGAGCTATAGGAAAAGATAAATAAAATTGGTCCAAGATGTAGGTTTTAATAAGTATTTTATAGCCCTTTTGTCACTGTTACCATCAGGTAGGAGGCACAGAAGCCTGAAGGCGCACACTCAGCAATTCAGGACCAGCTTCCCCTCTGCCATCTGATTCCTAAATGGACATTGAATCTTTGGACACTACCCCACTTACTAAAATATACAGTATTTCTATTTTTGCACGTTTGAAAACAAGCTATTCAATATATGTAATTGATTTACTTGTTTATTTATTATTATTTATTATTTTATTTATTGTTATTATTTTTTTCTCAGCTAGATTATGTAATGCATTGAAATGCTGCTGCTAAGTTAACACATTTCATATCGCATGCCAGTGATATTAAACCCGATTCTGATTCTGATAGAGGAAAGAAGAATTGAGCCGTTTAGGGAGGGATTTCAGAGCTGAGGCCTCGGCAGCTGATGCAGTGCTGCACTCAGGGATGGTTAAAAATAAAGCAGAAGGACTCAGCTTAGAGAGTCACCAGACTGAGTAGGATTACAGCAGTATGTCGGGACATTTGAAAATTAAGGAACTGTTTAATTAGCAGCTAGGAAAGGCATTGCAGGAGAATAGAACTTAGTATGTGTTAGAATTCAGGCAGGAGACACTTGAGTGACCTCAAGTTTATGGGGAATAAAGCAAAGGAGATATAGAGCTCTAGTAGTGAAGTCTAGAGATCCTATATCAATTGATGGAGATTTTGGTGTAAACTGAATTGAGGGAGAACAGTGTAGGGCAATGGAAATACAGGGTTTGAGTGAGGCTACTCTGGTGAAATAATGAGAATTCATTGGCTGAAATACATTTATACAAACTGCTCACCTTTCAGCTATAACCAAATCAAGGCAAGATGAGTTTATTAGCATGTTCACAAGTACGGTGAGGTATAGGTATAATGCAAAATTTGTTTGCAGTGGCATCACAGGCATGCAGGTCCAGACAACTTGCAGAATATATATTTACATGCATTAATACCATAATTGAAAAAAAAAGACACCACAAAAGCAAGAACTTAGTGCAAAGAAAAAAAACAGACACAATCAAGGACAAGTCCATGGTCCTGATGCTGAGGTAGTGTTAGCATTATGCAAGTTAGTTCAAGTAATCTTCTGCCATTCCTTTGGATCATGGAAAATCTGTGCTTGAAGTCCGTTTTGGTTCCCATTCCATCATAGCCTTACCTGGCTGTATTTACCCTCCAATTTCCATCACTGAAAGATAAATTGTTGTTTATAGGAGCTTTCCTACTATAACTGCTGCTGTCTGTGAGGAATTTGCACTTTCTTCTCATGACCACATGGGTTTCCTCCAGGTGTTCTAGTTTCCTTCCACATTCTAAACGCATACGAGTGGGCATGCTAAGTTGGAGTTGGTTGTTCACGCAAGCCACACGTTTCACTGTATGTTTCGATGTTACAATGTACATCTGACAAATAATGCTAACCTCAGAATCAGGTTTATTATCACCAGCATGCAACGTGAAATTTGTTAACCTTGCAGCAGCAGCAGTTCAATGCAATACGTACATAATTTAGCAGAGAGAGAAAAGAAATATTAAATAAAATAAAACATAATAATAGATAAACAGGTAAATCAGCTACGTATATTGAATAGATTTTTAAAAAATATGCAAAAACAAAAATACTGTATATTAAAAAAAGTGAGGTAGTGTCCAAAACTTCAATGTCTATTTAGGAATTGGATGGCAGAAGGGAAGAAGCTGTATCTTTAAGTGACTGCTGAAACCTGGAGCAAAATTCAGTCTGCTGGAGGTTGCTCCAGATTGGTGTATTGAGAAGATCTGTGATGGGGAAAGAAATTGTCAGTGTTTTGAGTCATGATCCTGCATTCTAACTGAGAGTGGTGAGGGGAGATAGCCAGTATAAAGAGGAGAGGAGAGAAGTAGTGAGACAGGAGCCTGAGGTGATTGATGGACTGAAGAGAGTTGAACCAGGAGGCAAAGGGTGGATTTGGGAAGCAGAGGCAGATGAAGGCAGAGAAAAGAAAAGAAATGAAGTGAGTTGGGGGAGGAGAGACTGCAGGTGGAGATCGGAGGACTGCTATTATTGTTTCTGAAGGGCATGGAGATAGTGAGAGACTATATATATAAAATCTTCAGGGTGGTATAAGACAATCTTTCTTTTACCACCTAACATAACTCCGATTTTGAAAACTTTAGTTGATTTCAAGTCTTTAGACATCTCTATTAACAGTAATTGGCCTAACTTTTAGTTTTAAAGTAACATATCCTGATTTTTGAAATTACAAAGAAACTGTGAGATTAATTTTAATGAATCCTCAGCCTAAATGAGATGTAGGCTTAAACTAAGATTTTCTTGACTCACATAAATTTACTGAGGAAGGCACTTTCTTACAATTTTTAGAATTCTGAATACAGTTAATTCTTCTTGAGTTTTGAAAACATTATTTCCTATTTAAGAAGTGCTGGTTCTTGAATGTTACAAGAGTTCCCCTTTAGGTGACAGCAGATCCATCAGACTAAAGTGCTGTCCCATTGAGGTGCATACATCTACATGACTAGAGGTAGGAGAAAGGCAAGTAAGGCAGAGAAAGTGACTTGCAAAGCAGAGCTGGATGGTGAGAGTGCTTATGAATTCTCAATAGGAAATCAAGAGACAGGATTCATAACCTGATAGTGTATGTATATAAAACCCCTGGGGATAAGGCTGAACATCGAGAGTATAAAGGTTTCTTCCTTCACCAAAGAGCTTCCACCTGCAAATGCATAACAGCAGAAAATAAATACAACTTGAGCTATCACTTGAAATAACTTCATCAGGAAGTTAAATAATTGATAGACCATTGATGCTAAATGGTGTAATTTGGCAAAATCAGTTGTTTGCTTGCACTCTGCTGGTTGGAGAGAATAGTTGGCTTATTATTGACAGATGTAGGACGTACAGCGGAAAACTTTATTTTGCATGCCATCCATGCAAATTATTTCATCACACCAGTGTGTTGAGGTAGAACAAGGGAAAACAATAACAGAATTCAGAGTAGCATGCTACAGTTACATAAGATGCAAGGCCAAGTTGAGGTAGATTGTGAAGTTAAGAATCCAATAGGTCCAATAACAGCAGGAAAGAAGCTGTCCTTGAAAGAAATGTCTGGGCTGTTGCTCCAGCACAGAACTGAGAGAGAGTCACACAGTGATAATAGTTGTATTTGTGGGGTTACTGAGTGTTTGTAGCATTAATCACTCAGTGAGCAGTGATATTTGTAGAAGTCTCTCATTGTGTAAAATTATTTGCTGAATTTTTGACCATGTGGGAATCTCTGCGATAATGTGTGCAGTACTTTCTCTATACTCCTTTTGCAAACATTGTCGGCAAAACATCATTTATTGTCATCCCCAAATGTCCTTGGGGAGTTGGGGGTGAGTTATTGTCTTGAATCTTTGCAGTCCTTTTGTAGATGGCACACTGTGCATGTGGGTATTATTTAAGCAGGTTAGTTCATCCTGATGGGTGTCAATTCTCTTGTGTTGTCCTCATCCGGACAAGTGCAGGCTTATTCCATTACACACTCTTGGAAAGGCTTTAGGAGGTGAGTTACACACCACTATGTATCCAGCTTCTGGCCTTGTAGCCATTACTTACTGTCATGCAGAAAGAGGCTATTAGGCTCTTCCAGCTCGCAATGGAGCACTCTCATTATTCCATTGTGTCTCTGCACTTTATGCTCTCTCACAATCCCATCAACCTGCCTTTGATTCTTTTTTCCCTGTGTCTATACTTGGAGTAATTTGTGTGTCTAATTAATGGAACTGTGCATTTTTGGAGTATATGGGGGGAAACCAGAGAGTAGAGAGAGAACATACAAACTCCACACAGACATCATGATGGAACCCAGGACCCTGCAGCTGTAGGGCAGCAGCACTAACTTCTGTGCCACTGCGACAGTTAAGGTTCAGCTCAGTGGGAATCTCAGAACGTGTGCTGTTATTTGTGAGTGCCTGCAGGCATGTGGCAGCAGATTGAGGGTCAAAATCTGGGAAAGTATGCAACATCACCTGAACTTGGAAATTTCTGAAGAGACCAAAGGTGGAAATATCAATATTTGCTCATTCCTCTTGCCTCCACACGTGGAGAAGAATGTGCAGAAGTGAAGAATTGTGCAGTGGAGTTTTCAGCTGTGAATTTTCTTTGAGTTTAAGTGCATATTTTAAAAGTGAATTGAATTAATACTTCTGGAAAATCTGGGCACTGTATTTGGAAGTCAACAGGGAAGTAATAACAGCTGGACAATTCAACCAAAGACATGGTAGGCCAAAAATCTTCCTGTTTCCAATATCTTTCTGTCAATTTATAAATGGAAATTCCTCCAAATATTGTATTTGTGGCAGGGCCCAAGTTTTACAGTGATGGATGAAACACATGGAGAATTTTCTGGAAAGTTATTAGCTGATTATCTGGAAAGTAAAGGAATGAACTGATTAGAATAAGTATTATAGAGAGAGGGCATGGATTCTCCATCCATTAACTAGACTCAGACCATGGATGTGTCACTGTCGTTCATTGACACTTTGAGAATTTTGCGCTGATGTTTAGAGTTCCAATGCAAATCTAGACCATTTGAGTTAGAGGTTCCCGGCCACGATACAGAGGCAGACAAAGGAGACTGCTGACAGCTGCTGACAGAGAGACTGGTATTGTGCAAGTGTGTGGTCAATGGTGCCCTGCACAAGTCACATTTGGGGCTCCAGGGGAGATCTTTTAATGGTTAAGGGTGAGATTCATGGACACATGCAGAGTCAACAGCTTTGCCCACTGGCGGACTGGCAGTGAGACTCTCACACTTGGGACTTGTGCTGTTGGTTTGCTGAGAAAAAAGTTAGTCATGCATGCTACCTGCTAGGAAGTGGAGTTGGCAGACTATCACTTGGGTATAGGTCAGGTGGGTCCTGTCTTCATTATGTCCTGCAGTCATATAGCTAGATCATATAAGGTGACAAAAATGGTAACCCTAAGCTGATGGCATCTGGATCTTTCCTAGTCTCTACATTTCAGTGTCCTGCAGGGCATTGTATTCACTACTGTAACTGTATAATTAGGGGTGCTTTAACAAAAATTAAATGTTATTTGTTGTACTCAAGCGTCAAGGATAAATTGTAAATTGGTTAGTTATTGTCACATGTACTGAGATACAATGAAAAACTTTTGTTTTGCATGCCATTTTATCCTAGCAGCACATCAAGGTAGTACAGGGGAAATAACAGAATGAGGAACATAGTGTTATAGTTACAGAGAAAGTGCAGCGCAGATCAACAGTAAATGCCATGTGGAGGTAGATCAAAGTACTGAGTAAAGGATATGGGATGTTATATTGAAGTTGTATAAGACATTGTTGAGGTCCAATTCGGAGTGTTGTGTGCAGTTTTGGTCATCTGCCTACAGGAACGACGTAAATAAGTTTGGAAGTGCGCAGGGAAAATTTACAAGGATGTTGCCAGGTTTTGAGGACCTGAGATATAAAGAAAAGTTGAATAGGTTTTGACTTTATTCCTTGGAATGTAGAAGATTGAGAGGAGATTTGATAGAGGTATAGAAAATTATGAGGGGTATAGATAGGGTAAATGCAAGCAGGCTTTTTCCACTGAGGTTGGGTGGGACTACAACCAGAGGTCATGGGCTAAGTGTGAAAGGTAAAAAGCTTAAGGGGAACATGAGGGAAAAGTTCTTCACTCCGAGAGTTGTGAGAGTGTGGACTGAACTGTCAGTGCAAGTGGTGGATGTGATTTTGATTTCAACATTTAAGAGAAGTTTGGATAGATACATGGATAGTAGGGGTACAGAGTATAATGGTCCCAGTGCAGGTTGATGGGAGTAGGCAGTTTGAATGGCTCGGCATGGACTAGATGGGCCAAAGGGCCTGCTTCTGTGCTGTACTAATCCATGACTCTAAGTCTATCTTATTGTACTAGGGCACAGTTCAATAGTTTTAAAACAGTGGGATAGATGCTGTCCTGGAACCTAGTGGTGGGTGCTTTCAGGCTTTTGTATCTCCTGCCCAATATGTGTGGGGGGTGCGCGGGGGAAGGGAGAATGTCCAGCGTGAGTGGGGTCTTTGATGGTGTTGTCTGCATTACCAAGGTGGGGAGAAGTGTAGACAGGGTCCATGGAGGGAAGCTGGCTTGCATGATGTGCTGATGTGTCCACAACTTCGCAGTTTCTTAGTTATTTCGAAGGAGTAAAAATGCAGTGAGTTTGTTCATGCTGGTCAGTTGTCCCAGGAAGCTGCTTTCAGTAATCTCCCGGTGGTCCCATCCCTGACTATCATTTGGTGACTCTGACAGTGGGTGGGAAGTTGGACGGGAGGGGTAGGGTGTGAACGTGGTGAGGAGAAGATCATACTCGGCAAAACATCTTTACAGACCAATTACCATTGAATATGGGAGAACATCATTAAACACTTCCCCTGCCTCATCTTTACACCTCAGGAAAAACTTACCCAGGAAGGACTGAAAGATGACAGGGCAAGTAAAGTGACTCCACAACATTCATCAAGTAAGGGTCAGAAACCTTGAGAATTAAGGAAATGAATCAGCAAATTTGAATACAACAGGAATTTTGTACAGTGAGAGTCACAAGTTAAAGTTGTCTTTGGATCACTGGTATATTTACTTTGGAAGTATGTGCATTATGAGAGAGTGAAATTAAAGAAGAAATGTTTGGAATGATGCATGAAGAAAGGAAATTAAGGAAGGAAATTGTCAGCCAGAGTGGTTTACATTTTGCAAGGTGTTGGAATGCTTGAGCCATGAAGAGATCTTCAATCGTCCACCTGAAACATTGATAATTGTTTTGAGTAATTATCAAGAATTAGTTTTGCCTTTAGCTGATTGCCATTAGTGAGATATGAGCCTCTGTCCTGAGGGAGTGACGGCCTTGGAAAGCTTGTGTGTCCGCCCCTGTTCCCTCACTAGTCAGGGAGTTAATAAAGCAAAGCACAGTCAGGTGGTAAATCACTCAACTCCTTGTCAAGGAGAACATATTGACTGCAGCCAAGCAGATAACAGTCAGCACCAACACCTTAATTCATCATTTGACTTTAAGAATGGTCTGCAATACATTCGATCTCCCACGGCGCAGTGACTTTGAGGTTGAACTACCCCTCTGGATCTGAGCTTTGATCCCCCATTGCCTCAGTTTATACAGGGATTACCAGAGATTCTTGCTTTGATTTGAAGAATTTGATGAGGTGTTTCAATGAAAATTCACCTTGTAACATATGATTCAGGCTAAGAGAACATCAGCCACACTCTGTACCAGTGTGGTTCTGCATGATGCATAGCACACAGAATTATGTGCAAATTGTTGCCAAAAAATGCCAGCTGACCTCGTAGCCTGAGGCTTGGAGAAGAACTTATTTGCGTTTAAGGAACACTTTTCATGACCCCATTTTACAATTGATAAGACATTTGTGCAGCAGAATCATTCCTGTTGCAGAAATCTGCACAGCAACTGTCCACAATCAGCATTACAATGGTGGCATACTCATCTGCTGTTCTGTGATATTGTCCAGCTCATCAGGGTAATCTCCTCTGCTCTTCTTTGAAGTAGTACCATGGAATATTTTTATCCATCAGAGAATGCAGAGGGGACCTTGATTCACTGTCCCCTCCAGAAGATGTCATCATTGGCAGTGCAGCTCTTCCTCAATGAGATGTTTGTGTTCATGTTTCCACAGTGTGACTCAAAGTCGCATTCTGCTATTTCACAGGTGAAAATGCTACTGGTTAATACGAGGGGTGATTGATAAATTCGTGACCTAAGGTAGAAGGAGTCAATTTTGGAAAACCTCGCACATTTATTTTTCAACGTAGTCCTCTCCTACATTTACACACTTAGTCCAGCAGTCGTGGAGCATACGGATCTCTTCTTTGTAGAAGTTGGCGTCTTGGACCTCCAGAAAGTGGTCCACAGCAGGGGTGATTGATAACTTTGTGGCCTAAGGTAGAAGGAGATGAGTTATACAGCTCTCGTTACATGCATGTGCAGTTCAACTCTGAGTGATTATGCAGAAAATTTGAAGTTAATAACTCATCTCCTTCTACCTTAGGCCACGAACTTATCATTCACCTCTGCTGTGGACCACTTTCTGGAGGTCCAAGACGCCGACTTCTACAAAGAAGGGATCCGTATGCTCCACGACTGCTGGACTAAATGTGTAAATGTAGGAGGGAACTATGTTGAAAAATAAATGTGCTAGGTTTTATAAAATTGACTCCTTCTAGCTTAGGCCACAAACTTATCAATCACCCCTTGTATATGGTCAGTGGGAGAAACTGAGTTAGTTTACCTTGGAGTGGAGGAGAAAATTGAGAAGAGACCTGATGGCGGTATCTAATATCTGAGAGGCACAGATGGTGGAAATCATTATTCTATAGAAGAGGTGTACAAAACTTGGGGTATAATTTTACAGTAAAGGGCAGGATACATAGAGAGAAACATAAAAGACTGCAGATAGTGGAATTTGGAGTAACAAAAAAAACATCAGGCAGGATCCGTGGAGAAAATGAACAGTCAATGTTTTGGGTGGATGTCCTCAACCTGGTCTGATCCAGATATTAGTTCTCAACCTGAAATATCAACTGTCCATTTCTTTCCACCAAAGTTTAAAAAGGCTTGGAGGAAGAATGTTTTCACTCAGAGAGTCGTTACAGTCTATGTTGCACTGCTTTAGATGATGGTAGATACTGAGACTCTCACATTTATGCAGTATCTCAAAAAGCACTTGAATCATCAAAACATACATTAAAGCTATGGACCAAGTGTTGGTAAATAGAGCTAGTATAGAGAAGTATTCAATAATTGGCATGGATATGCTAGGCCGAATGGCCTGTTTTTGGAGTGTATGGCTGTATGACCTTCATTCAAATAATTTGCATACACATTCCAACAAGTCACAAATGCCTTTAGTGGAGAAGCATTGACAAACAAAGTAAAAGGAATAAAAACAGTGGACATGACTTTTCTGTGCAACTGGTTAGAATAGCCACCTTGTGCTAAAGGTTGCTGATTTATTGGTCCCATTCCAACACTGAAATTACTTTTTTTGTGCTGAACCGACAGCAAAGTCTGTGCATGTAGATTTTTAATCCTGTATTCAGTAGGTATATTAGACTGACATAAATGAAGTCAAACCACCAGCAGTCAGTGCGGTCAGAATCAGGCAAACCAATTCATGCACCTTTTCTTTTGTGCTATTTATCATTAATAGATCAGACACTACTAGGAACTGTAGCTGTAATCAAATTCTTCCACGTTCACAGCCCACAAAATACCCCCTTGCAACTGATTCTACACAGTAGACCATGACTTGAGGAGGGGGTGAGGAGGAGATGGATTTTGAACCGTGCATTCATCATTTAAAAGCGGGAGATGGGCTGTAAGTTATCAAATATTGAAGGCCAGTTTAAATTAATCAAAACAATGTTCATCTGCTGACTTTTGGCTTTGTGAAATTAAAGGCAGAAAGGTGACTGAGTGGGGAAAGGAGAAAGAGGGGAAGAGAAAGAGAGAAGTGGTGAAGAAGAGAAAGTAAGAAGAGAAGAAAGAAAGAGAGGTGAAGGGAAGGAAGGGGAAAGAGAAAGAATGCAAAGAAAGAATGTGGAGGAGAGAAGGCCAATTTGTTAGGGAGCTTGAAATCACAGGAGAAAGAGATTGAGCAAGCAAAAAGGAGACAGATGAAATGTCTCTGCTGCTTCCAGTTTCAGCCCACAAGTTGGGAGTAGGTCTTCTGATAAGCAAGGATGCCCATTGCCATGAGAGTAACACACCTGTGCGTAGGTGTCACAGTGCTTGCTGGATGTAGAATCAGTTCAAACCAAATGCTCCAAGTATGCTCTTTTTAGTAACACCCACACCACTGAGTCAAAAATCGGTGGCTTCAGGACATACTGAGGGAGCATTGATGTAAATCTTTCCAAGGTACTATTTAAAGAATAAGTGGAAGTTCTTTTTGCTGACCTGCCCAACACTAATCCCAGAATTAATATGTCTATATTTTGAGCTTTATTTGTCATTATATTGCTTCTTGTACTTCACCAGTGTCTATGCTGCTTCATTGATCTTTTGCTGTGGTTGGCTTCTGAGACATTTCCTATATTAAATTGAAGAGGAAAGCAGCTCAGGGAAACTTGGTCTTATTGCACCAGGGTAACTCAGGTGTTTCCTCTTTGGTGATTTCCCCGAATAATGTTGGACTCAGGGATAGGTTTGTGCTGTTGGAAATAGATTGAAATTGCCTCAAAGTAACAGCAGACAAAGGAATTTCATATGCACAATAAAAGTAAAACTTTCCTCTGCAGTTCACTTTTGTCTGATGGCTGAACTCACCTGTATACTTGAATCCTTATACAATAGTATTTGCTGTGGTGGAGAGCTGGTTTGTACTTGGTGATAGTTTTTGGCTACCTGAGCTGGACAGGAGGAAAGCTAACAGGCAAGATCCCAGCTCCTATCATGTGCTCAAAGTCAAAGCTTCAAAGTAAATTTAGCATCAAAGTACATACATGTCACCATATACAACCCTGATATTCATTTTCTTGTGGGCATACTCAGTAAATCCATAATAGAACAATAATCATAATGGAGTCAATGAAAGACCACACCAACTTGGACATTCAGCCACTGTGCTAAAGACAACAAATTGTATAAATACAAAAAGAAAGAGATAATAATAATAAATAAATAAACAATGAATACCGAGAACGTGAGGTGACGAGTCCTTGAAAGTGACTCCATAGGTTGTGGGAACATTTCAATGACAGGGCTGGTGATGTTGAGTGAAGTTATTCCCTTTGGTTTAGGAGCCTAATTCTTGATGACTAATACTGTTCGTGAGCCTGGTGGTGTGAGTCCTGCGACTGTTCTACCTTCTTCCTGATGGCAGCCGTGAGAGGAGAGCATATCCTGGGTGGTGGGGGTCCCTGATGATGGATGCTGCTTTCCTGTGACAGCACTCCATGTAGATGTGCACAATGGTTGGGAGGCTTTTACCTGTGATGGACTGGGCCGTATCCACAATTTTTTTGCAGGGTTTTCCATTCAAGGGCTTTGGTGATTCCATTAGAAGCTGTGATGCAGCCAGTAAATGTATTCTCCACTGCACATCTATGGAAACTTGTCAAAGTTTCATATGTTATGCCAAATCTTTGTAAACTCCTGAGGAAGTAAAGGCACTGTTTGTTTTCTTCATAATTGAATTTACATGCTGGGCCTGGGACAGGTCTTCTGAAAAGGGAACAGTGAGGAATTTGAGGTTGCTGACCCTCTCCACCTCTAATTCTCCAACGAGGACTGGATCATGAACCTTCCTCCTCTTGAAGTCAATAATCATCTCCTTGGTCTTGCTGACATTGAATGAGAGGTTGCTGTTATGGCACCACTCAGCTAGATTTTTCAGTCTCCCTCTTTTATGCTGATTCATCCCCACATTTGATTCGGCCTATGACAGTGGAGCTGTGCTTAGCCTCACTGTCATAAGTATGAAGTGAGTAGAGCAGAGAGCTAAGCACACAGCCTTGTGGTGCACCTGTGCTAATGGAGCTCATGGAGGAGATGTTGTTGCCAATCTGAACTGACTGGGATCTTCTGAAAAGATAACACTGAGGATTTAAAGTTGCTGACTCTCTCCACCTCTAATCCCCTGATGAGGACTGGCTCACAGACCTCTGGCTGCCTCCTCCTGAAGTTAATGATCAGCTCCATGGTCTTGCTGACATTGAATGAGAGGCTCCACGCCCCATTCCCATTCTGACATGTCTATCCACGGCCTCCTCTACTGTAAAGATGAAGCCACACTCAGGTTGGAGGGACAACACCTTATATTCCGTCTGGGTAGCCTCCAACCTGATGGCATGAACATTGATTTCTCTAACTTCCGTTAATGCCCCACTTCCTCTTCATACCCCATTCACTATTCATTTATTTTTTATTATTATTAATTTTTTTTCTTTCTCTCTCCTTTTTCTTCCTCTGTCCCTCTCACTATACCCCTTGCCCATCCTTTGGGCTTCCCCCCTCCCCCTTTCTTTCTCCCTAGGCCTCCCGTCCCATGATCCTCTCATATCCCTTTTGCCAATCACCTGTCCAGCTCTTGGCCCCATCCCTCCCCCTCCTGTCTTTTCCTATCATTTCAGATCTCCCCCTCCGTCTCCCACTTTTAAATCTCTTACTAGCTCTTCCTTCAGTTAATCCTGACGAAGGGTCTCAGCCCAAAATGTTGACTGTACCTCTTCCTAGACATGCTGCCTGGCCTGCTGCGTTCACCAGCAATTTTTATGTGTGTTGCTTGAATGAGAGGTTGTTGTTATGGCACTACTCAGCCAGATTTTTAATCTCCCTCTGATATGCTGATTCATCACCATTTTAGTTTCAGCCTATGACAGTGGAGTCATCAGCAAACTAATGTATGGTATTTGAGGTGTGCATAGTTACACAGTCAAGTAAAAAACAAATAGAGCAGGGGGCTAAGC
Source organism: Mobula birostris (assembly GCF_030028105.1). NCBI lineage: Eukaryota > Metazoa > Chordata > Chondrichthyes > Myliobatiformes > Myliobatidae > Mobula > Mobula birostris. The sequence continues at coordinate 102,347,573 of NC_092376.1, forward strand.
ACACAGCCTTGTGTTGCACCTGTGCTGATGGAGAATTGGAGGAGATGTTGTTGCTAATCTGAACTGACTGGGGTCTGCAAGTGAGGAGATTGAGTTGCTAAACAACTGGAGTTTCAGTGGAATTATAAAGGCCTGACTGATGTTTTAAGGTAGGGAAAAAAACTCAGCAGGACTTATTTGTCCTGTCGGAATTCACAGTTAAAACTAATCACAAAATTTATGGAGAAATTGATAAAAAAAGGTTGTAAAATATTGATCGGGAGAAAATAACACAACTCATCTATAATAAGAAGAAAAATGAAGCAATAATTCAAGCCTTATTGATCAGGTTTGCCTCTTTGTGTATTGATCCAGTGCTTTAGTGTATGAGATCGCACCCGAGATTGGATCAGAACTAGCTAACGGCAGGCCACTATCGAGCCCCTTTTTATTTCCAGCTCCTATCAGTTACTGTAGAGCAATGCCCAGCGTAGGGAAGACAGAGCTTGCTAAGCCAAAATATTTACCATCTATGACATTCAAAATCTCCAAAAATATAATAATGCTAAATAATAAAAATGATTAAAATTTCTCCTTGGGTCTTGTCGAATGGTGGTGCCTTTGAGGACTCTATTCTGTGTCTGCCCTGAGGCCAAAACTGCTTCCTTGCGGTCATTATCTTGAAATATGAGCTAGAGCGAGCTGACAGTGTTCTTAGAGGATCAGTGTTCATGAAATTTCTATGAGCATTGATCCGTGTGATTGCATTGCCCTTCCGTGGATCTTTGAAATTGTAATTTCTGTAAAGTTTGCCTGTATATTCCCCCCCCCCCCCACCCACTGGTAGAATACAATCGATAGGCACTGACAGTCAATAATGGAGTTTGTGCTGTTCACACTCTTCTCAATGAAATGGTAAAGCTCAAAGTTCAAAGTAAAATTTCCTAGTCTGCCTGCTGGGTACAAATGCACCAACATAATGTGTTCACTAAAGGACAGGGCACTCTCCTTGCTGACAATTTCACTGCTAAATAGACTACCCACACAGACAAAGGCTCATCTATTCTTCTGTAGCAGGTTAGATAAACTCAACTGAGCTGGAACTACAGCCACTAAAAGTGTTTCTGCTTCTCGGAGTTTAACTTTTCTAACAGTCTTCACAGGCTTGAAGCTCAAAACCTATATTCTTCTGATGTGAACCTCATCTTTGCCAATTTTCTTAGCCTGAAGCAGTTACTGTGGTTTTGATGTCTGGGATAGCAAGACTTACTTATGAGAAGAAATTGGGTGAATTAGGCTTGCGTCCACAAGAGTTTGGAAGAATGAGAAAGGATCTTACAGAAACCTGCAAAGTTCTGGGAGTGGACAGAGTAGAGTCGGAAGGATGTTCCCAATGGTCAAGGAGTGAAGGACGAGGGGTCACAGAGCAAAGTTAGCCATTTGAGACTGAGAAAAGGAGAAATTCCTTCTCCCAGAAAGTGGTGAACCTCTGGAATTCTCTACCACAGAAATCATTTGAAGCCAAATCACACATGCACCAGGCTCAAGGACAGAATCTGTCTCACTGTAATAAGACTTCTAATCAGACCTCTTGCACAACAAAGAACTTCTGATCCCTCAGTCTACCTTATCATGGACCTTGCAACTTATTGACTACGTGCACAGCGCCTTCACTGTAACTGTAATACCATACTCCAAATTGTTGTTTGGTTAATTGTCCACTGTAAATATGTTGGTGAGTAGCAGAATCTGGGGGAAGATGATGGGAATGCAGGAAGAATGAAATGTAGGATTAGTTAGGCGGATGCCTCATGGTTGATACAAACTCGAGGGGCCAAAGTGACTATATTTATTGTGAATGACTCTATAACTTTAAAGTAACCAAAGGTCCGATACCTATCTTATATTGATCATTGACGCTGCAGAGATCTCTTACTGAGTCTCACTCAGTCTTCCAGTCATGCTTATTTATTCTGAGCTTTCTTACTCCTAATATCTCATCAAGGAGCATTCTCGTGATCTGCCAGCAGCTCTGAATCAGTGGATGATATTCTTAGCAGGTTGTGCATTCTTGACAATTCATGTAAGATGTACATTGATCCTTTGGTGTGCTATAAGAAGTATATTGGACCTTTTCACTGATCTGTTAATCTGAGGCCTTGCCAGCCTGCTCAGGTGAATGTTGAACAGTACATTACAGGAGTAGGTCCTGATGAAAGTAGTAATTAAACGCCTCACTAAACTAATCCCACCTACCTATGAAAGTCTATATCCCTCCATTCTTTGCACATTCATGTGCCTATCTAAGAGCCTCTTAAAGGCCTCTGTCATATTTGCCTCACTGGCACCCTTGGTAATGCATTCCGGGCACCCACCACTCTCTGTGCAATAGAAGCTTGCCCCACCCATCTCCTTTTCATCTTCTCACCTTAAATGCACACTCTCTAGTATTAGACCCTGGGAATAAGATGCTGGCTGTCTATTCTATCTATGCCTCTCATTACCTTAAAAATCTTCTCTCAAATCTCTGCTGCTCCAGAGAAATCAAAGTTTGTGAACTTCTCGTAAAAACACATACCAGGCAGCATCTTGATATGGTTGTAGGAAAGAAAAAAAAATTTTCACATCCAGCATATTAGCCCTCTACATTCTGTACTCTAAGCAATATTAAAAGCAAAATTTTTCTCAAAAATAATAACACAAATGATAGAAACACTGAACAAATCAGGCAGCATCTATAGAAAGGGGAACAGTCAAAGACTAGTCAGAGCTGGGAAAGAGAGATGAACTGTCTCCTAGGTTTTTTATACTGACAAGACGTTCAATTGTTCAAATCCCATTGTCTGCACAGTCATCCTTTTCTGCAAGAAGCATGTCAAAAAGGAAAGGTTGTAGGTTTCTGTGTTGTGGAGCTGGTGCTGACATGATTGAAGAATAACCTGGAAGTGGCAGTGAAGGTACTCAACATTTCCAATCCTGTAGCCATTTCAAAGAACATGTCCACTGACAGCCAAGAGACTGTTATCATCTTGCCACCCTTATCTGAACATGTCTCATTGCTCAGTGTCTCTTTATAGTGGAGAGCAGTAGTACCGTACTAACGTGGAAAAAAAAACGATGTAGAGAAACTTTCTACCTGCAAGTCTGTATTACTGAAAGGAATGGTGGCCTAGATGCTCATAACATTGGCACAGTAAGAAATTGGCAAAATTTTTTATATTAAGCAAATTGAAATTTATGGGGTTATGACCTAGTCTACCAGACATTATTTCCTCAAGTGTATTCAAGATATTACATTAAATTATTTCTTTTCTTTATTGGCCCTATTATTTTTCTCATGTTATGTGTGTTCTGTATTCTTCCACACAACTCTGTTGTGAGCTGAACCATGATCTTGTTGAAAGGTGGGACAAGCACAAAGGGATGAAAGGCCAATATTACTAAAACTAAAAGCAGATTGCCAGGTACATCACACTACTGATTTGAAGAGAATTTTGTGTACAATTTGGGAGGCACATTTCATGTATTGGAGTATTGGTTATACTTCAGAAGTACTTTACAGGATGTAACGTTTTTCCCAATATATTGCCTTGGGTTCAGCTCACAACAGAATTGTGTGGAAGAATATAAGAACAAATGTAACTCTTCTGGTTACTCAGATGAGAAAAATAATTGGGCCAATAAAGAAAAGAAATAATTTACTGTAATATCTTGAACACACTTGAGGAAATAATGTCTGGTAGGCTAGGTGAGGTGATTGAAAATTGGAAGCCATATGTCCAAGCTCCAGGAGTATGCCCATCCAGAGTTGGCAACACCATTGTAAGTCAACAGAATAAATTTACAATGACCATTCCCAGTGGAGCCTTTCCATGAGGTGTACAGATATACATATGAGGCTTGTACTTTGAACCAAGCTGACAGATTATTTTAATCAAGGCCCATTCATATTTCAAAACTTCTAATTTAAATTCCATCCAAGACATCAAAAATAACAACAACAAACTATACAGAAGCCTCTAAGCCACATACGATACTTTGTTTTTTGAAATTTTAATTTATGAGGGAAGAGGCAGCAATAAAAAAAACAGTTGAAATAACAAATCTGGCCAACTATAAATATATGTGCGGTTTTAACAGTTCCGCATTTGAAAAACTCAGTGTTGAAAATTTTGCAGCTCAAGTGGCCGTCAAGAATTTCACTTCCTCTTTGACTTAACAGAGCCTAAATGTTTGCCTATGTTGGAGACATGGGGACAGAAAAAACCATCCACTGCAGAAGGTAAACTTAAATAGACTGCTAATTTAAACAAAAACCCTCGACCACAGACAAGTTGTGGTCAGCAACTCTCCATTGTCTTCTTCACTCCAGTGAGCTCAGCATACAAGTCATGGCAGAAGGCAGTGTTTCCAATGTTGGTACCATTGCCTTTAGGGATTGAGCATTAATCTCCTGGCTGCTGCTCTCAGTGATGAGGGGGTCATTAACAACAAGCTTGGTAAAAATAAAATATTATATTGTGACTGAAGCTGTATTTCTAATTTTGGATAATGATTACCGTTTTTGCTCCAGAATAGTCCTGTGGCCTATCCATTGCAAAATTCTCTTTATTCGGAGATAATTCTTGGACTGTTGCTCCCACTACTGATTCTGGAAGTTCATTCTGTGCATTGCCTATCTGTTTTGATGCCAGTCCTAAAAGTGCACATTTGAGCTCTTGTTCTTTTCATACCCCACAAGTGCCACTTTCCTCTTATTCTTCACCTACTCATGTCACATTAGGAGCCTGAACAGTGAGAATCAAGCAAACAGTGCACATAGTAAATAAAGCACTGAACACACTTTGCTGTATACATGCATATGCACTTGGAGGTCCAAATATTCACTAACATTCACTAGACACGGACTACAACATATATGCAGCTGAGCTCTTAAGTATGCACAGCTTTCTCTGGTACACTTAGGGACTCCCTCTACATAAGGAGCTTGCTCAGTCACACACCACAATGCAGACAACATGGCCCTTTCTGCACTCCAGTCTGTAATATCAACAGAGTTTACCAGCAATCAGCCCAGAAAGCTGAAAAGGCCCATAGTAATCCCCCATGTCTTCCTCTACGCTAGAGAGTTGACAGGATTATCTGCACAGATCACAATACATCACTAAACTCTTCTCATCAATGACCAGCTCACTGACATAGAGTAACTTGTGAGGAGTTGCATGTTTCTGAGTTTCTTGACTGAATGGGGATCCTTATATCAGGAGAGAAGGCTGAAGCACCTCTTGGCTGCCTTGGAACACAGGTCCTCTCCTGGGCATTTATTGCATTCATGAGAATTTCCAGGAATCAGCCAGTAAACCTATGGCTGTCTCCCTGTCCTCCCTTTCCCCTTATGGGAGCCATTATATGTGTTGCTACTCTCTAATTGCCAGTAAAGAGTGCCCTTCTTAGATTAGTGCACAGCAAGTTCTTAGTTGCTCACAAATAGACACGGCGGTGAAGAGTGGCGTGGTATGCTTGCCCTCATTGGCTAAGGCACTGAGTATGAGATTTTGGAAGTCACGTTACAGTTGTACAAATCGTTAGTTTGGTTGCACTTCGTGTTAGCGTGCAGTTCTAGTTCCCCATCTATAGGAAGAAAGCAATTAAGCCGGAGAGGCTGCAGAAAATGTTCAAGGAATTCTAGAGAGCTAGACTAATAAGGAGAAACTGGACAGGTTTAGACTGTTTTCCCTGGAATGAAGGAGATTGATGGCAGACCTTATTGAATGATCAAATCACATTTTATTTATAACATTATGAAGAGCATAGATATGATGGTAGTCATAACCTCTTCCTAGTGTAGGAGTATGTAACATTTAGTCTTGGCATAACTTACAGAAAAATTATTATCTGATTGTGCGAGGAGAGGCACCCCACACAGACTTCCAATCTGCGCATTGTAAGGCATGAAAATGCCCGACGCAAGCCTCTCATGGTCTGAGTCGACGTTCCCTCCTCCTCCCTCCCTGTAACACTTGCTGTATATACATCAACTGTGGCACTTCCTATTTAATAGTAATTACACATCAATAAATCTTCAAAACCAAAGCAGGGAAGATACAGAAAATCTGAAATACAGGCAATAAATACCCAACAGATCAGCTTGTCGACCTGAAACATTAGTTTGCTGGCTCTTTTCCCTACAGACACTGCCTGACCTGCTGGATACTTTGCAGAGCTTTCTATTTCATCAAATATACTTCCATGGCCTTGAACTGATATGGAATTGCTGAGCCAAAGTAAGAGGTGAAAACAAGCTTTAGAAATGCCCTAATTAATTGGCTACTGCTTTGAAAACTCAAACATTTTGATCAAACACTCCAGATTAAAATGTTAGACATTCTAAATATTATTACAGGATATTGCTTAAGGTAACATGGAAGTTATTAATGTTGCAAAAATATTTTTAACCATTCACCCAAAACTGGGAGGAATGGTGGGCTAAGCAGAGAAGTGAAAGTGTCTGTCGGCACTTTATGAATGGAAACTTATGGTTAGGTCATAGTTTATGAATGACCCAGATTAAAATGCTGTCTGCAGCTAGAGTAAAATTATCCCTTGAAGCTGTGTGAATAATTTTAACTATGGACCATACTGCACACAGAATGTATTGCTCTGTATGGCATTGAGTTATTCAAATGCAATAATGCCAAGCTGTGGTTTTGCTGGCATTAGGGCTGTTAATTGTTCATTTTCCATCAATGGTAAAATTACTAGGTCATTCATTTCCTGCCTGTTGTAAGCAGAAAGGTCTGCTGGAGAGCCCATGATGTGACAAGTGACTGTAATTCATTCATTGCAGGTATGGACTACTCTGGGAGCCAGTGTAACGCACCACTGCCATACTTTGTATTTTTAACCATTTTCAGGTACTTTCTAAAGGAAGCCATTAACTAAAGAGTTTGCATTTAGTTCAACAACTTTTATATTCCCAGACTGTGGCAAAGCCCGTTCTGGACATTGGTGTTTTAATTGTAATGGAGAGGAAAGCATCAGCGAGATGAATGACCAGATGGCTGGCATTAGGTACTAGTTGAAGGCAATTATTGTCTGTAACAGTAGCGAGACTTGCCCAGGATCTTTTAGACTCACCTCTGTGGGCAAATAGGGTTCTAATTACGGCGGGAGGAGAGAGAGCAGCGCACTGCGTGTGCGCAGCCCTCCGGTGAAAAATGATATCGTATCCGTTAAATAGGGGCCGTGGACAATTCTGATTTGATGGAGACAGACGTGAAAGCACAGAGGAACATCTGGAGAAATTTCTGAAACGCCAGTTCGCTGCTGTTGTTACTGCGTGGTCGGGAATCTTCTGCAGGGAAGGCCTCAAAATCCTCGGCTTTGCCTGCTGTTGGCGACCGAGATTGAGGTCGAATCATTGGGACAGAGGTGGCGCTCAGTACTCGGTGTCGGAGAGCTGATCGGAGGCTGGAAGTTTTCGGATGACTCAGAGTCGGACCGTGGTCGGGTATGGTAGGGAGAGATTTTCTTCCTTCTCCCGTCTGCGTGAGATGTGGGACATTTGAGAGACTTTAAACTTTTTACTGTGCTCATGGACTTCTTCATCAAGTTATGTTATTGTTGCACTGTTGTAACTATATGTTATAATTATGTGGTTTTGTTAGTTTTTTCAGTCTTGGTCTGTCCTGTGTTTTGTGATATCATACCAGAGGAGATATTGTATTATTTCTTAATGCATGCATTACTAAATGACAATAAAAGAGGACTGCGTGTCTTCATAATCTAAAAAAAATTGTCAGTTCATCTGGCATCGGGCTGAGCTGTGTACTGTGGTGCTTGAATAACATGCAGGTGGAGCAGCATCTATGGTTGGAAAGGGATTTGTTGGTGTTTTGGGTCGAGACCTTGCATTACAGCTTAAGTGAGCCTCGGATAGACAGATACTGAATATGGGGCACAATTGCCTTCATTATGTCGTTGCAAGCAATTATAAGACCATAAGATACATATAGAAGCATAATTCGGCAATTCAGCCCACTGAATCTGCTCCGCTATTCAATCATGGTGAACTTTTTTTTTCTCAACCCATTCTCCTGCCTTCTTCCTATAATGCTTAGCACCCCCCCATCACCAATCAAGAACCAATCAATCTCTGCCTTAAATGCACTCAGTCACTTGGCCTCCACAGCCCTCTGTGGCAATGAATTCTGCAGGTTCACCACCCTTTGGCTGAAGAAATTCCTCCTTTTCACATTTCTAAGGGCATGTCCCTTTATTATGAGACTGCACTTCAGATCTTAGGCTTTCCAACTAATGGACACATCTTCTCCAATTACCTGCTGTGTTGAGGAACTTGATCTGTAGGAGGAACAGTTGAGGTGTCAGCCTCAGGGAGTAAAGCAGTCCCACTTGCCTCATATGGATACTGAGAGGGGGTGAAGGAGAGCATTAGCCAGTGGTCCATTCCATAAATCCACCCCCGGCTGGTTCTTCCAGAGATAGTGCATACACAAAATGCTTAGCGGACACAGAATGGGCTAGGCTGCGACGGTTTCACTGTTTAGTGTGGGTGCAAGTATGAAGAACGAAGACGTGGGGAAGTTGTGGAGGATTATCTCTGAAATTGGACTTGTGAATTAGTGACAAGAGAGCTCTGGGAGCTGGGGAAATCCTGTAACATTTACTGTCAATTTGTTTAATATTAACCAAGGCTATATAATGATATCAATATTTTTGTTAGAAATTTAAAATTTGATCAAATTCACACGCAAGTCCTTTAGTACTGCTGCTTTTTTTTAATTATCTGCTTGGCTAGTGACCAAATTGCAAAGAAGCTGAAAATCAATAGCAATAAACTGAGCAAACAGACAGTGACAGCACAAAACTGCAGCACATGTTTACCCAGAGCCAACCTTATCCATCTTAATATCAGCTGGGGACAGCAGAGTGGTTGTCTGGGCTGCCCAGACACTTGTCTTGTAATCGCCCTTGTTACTGGACAGGAAAGCTCTTATTGAACTATGAATGTCCTGCATTACTTGCCAGTGAGGAGATCTTGGCAGCATTTCAATGTTGCATTTGCTGTACACAGTTAGACATGCCATACTAATCGTGACTTCCATTTTTCCGATGTTTTGGTTGCAATTCTGGTTTCTATGGTCATGCCAACCCTCCAGACTGTTTCAGCTTTATATTCCTGATTTCTTTTCTTGTAACGTCTGTTACTGTGGATTACAGCATCTACGCTGTCTTGGGTCACCGGGCTACTGCTCCTACTCCACCATACAGCACATGTCCAGGAGACAAGCCAAACAGGTCCAACTCTTGCTTAAAGAAATTTGGTGAATGAATATTGAGGGTGCCACAGTGGTGAAGTTGGTCGAGTTCCTACCGAAGAAAAACTTAGCCTTTGGAGGCTAATGCTAACCTTACCAAAGTCTGTACACCCCCTGTTATCTGCTTGTGAGTGAGAGGGATTCTACAAACAACAGACTCACACAAAATGACACATGAACCAGAAGGCAACTCATTTATTGTTGAAGTGTTGCAGATAAGAAATGGCTTCTGACTCCTTTTGTTTTCACTTAGTGTTTCAAAGTTATTTCTGAAGTCATGATAATTAGAAATCACAGTCATAAGGAGCCTTCCTTTAGAATGAGTGATTGAAGCCTTGGAAACAGTGGATATCACAGGAAGCTGCTGTTTGTACTTCCTTTACATCTGATGAAAATAGACAGTGATCACCCATTAGAAAAGAAATCAATACGCTTCTCCAAATCATAATGATGTTCATAAATGAGTTTCATTTAAAAGGCTTGGTATCTAGGTTCAGTTACTGACTTGTGCTGAGTTAAGCAGCCCCTAGCTACAAAGGGTTAACTGGTATTTGTTCTCCAGGAAGTGAAAATAAACAAGATTCGAGCTGCACTTGATCACCATCTACTGGTATCTGTACCCCATCTCTATTCATTGGCTCCTGCCTCTAACCTCTGTGCAAGGGCTTCTACTCTTGTCCACTAATCAATATCTAATGCTCCCAGTCTTAAGAATCCACTGTTTCCTCTCCACATCCTCCCTTCAACTTAACTCTCTCTGCTCCTTCTTCACTCTCTTCCCCTCTCTCTGACCGTCTCCAGTATCTGTGTACTGTCCCCCTCCTGATCCTCCCTCTCCATGCTCCCTCCCCTCTCCTTCCCTCTTTCTGCCTCCTCTGCACTGATTCCTGCTTTCTCCCTTTCAGTGTTCTGTATCCCTTGCTCTTCTCCTTCTGCACTGACCCTTGACCAGAGTCCGGAATCCAGTTTCCTTGTTCTATCTCCTGCTTACATTCCATTAATTCCAGTTTGTTGCTGCTTGGAAATTTATCTGGTCCACTTAATGCTTCATTCAGTCTGCCAAATCAGAGCAATGGAACTGAATTGAATTAATTGAATTCAATTCATGGTGGCCAAACACTTTAATTCTGATTTCCATTCCTGTTCCAACATGTCGGTTCATGGCCTCCACCTGTGCCAAGAAGAGGCCGCCCTCAGGGTGGTTGAGCAACAACTTATATTCCGTCTGGGTAGCCTTCAACCCAAAAGGCATTTTCTCTTTCCATTAAAAAAAGATCCCTCTTCCTCCATTCTTCTTCTATTCCCCACGTTGATCTCCTACCTCCCCCTGGGTCCCCTCCTCCTTCCCTTTTTCCTCTGGTCTACTCTCCTCTCCTATCAGATTTCTTCCTCTCCAGCCCTATATCTTTCCAAGACAGCTATCACCTCTGGCTTTCCTCCTTTCCCTTCCCCTAGCTTTTTATTCTGGCATCTTCCCCCTCCCTTCTCAGTCTTGAAGGAAGGGATCTGGCACAAAAGGTTGACTGTTTAATCATTTCCATAGATGCTGCCTGACCTGCTGAGTTGAATTGTTATTTTCTGAATTTGGTGGTTGTAACCAGAGCTAAGCTACAGTTTTCCTTCCGTGGAAGCAGGCACTTTGGCTCACAGATTGACACTGGTCCACAGTGTGTGGATTACTCTTCAACCAGTTCCATTTACTGTTCACTGCAGTCTGCATAGGGGATATGAGCATTTGGCAAAGTTGGACAGACTTCGGTGTTCTTCTCTGGAGTGTCAAAGCCGAGGGGGAGCCTGATTGAACTTTTTTAAACAAACTAAACTTTATTCATAATAAAAAATTATTTACAAGAATAAACCGTTCACTGGCTTTACATTCTTTACGTTGATAGTCAATACTTCCCAAACTGTTCAATTGCATTCGTACACATTGCTAACCTTGCTGCTACTCCTGTGGCACTCTAGGGTAGTATACTGTTACAATAATAATTGAGGGGCTTCCTCTCCCCACCCAGTCCCCCCCTCTCCAGCATGGGAAGAACCCAACACTGTGGTCCTTCCCTACTGTGCCCTTACGATGGCTGCTCAAGATTCAGTGTGTCCCTCAGCACGTACTCCTGCAGCCAGGAATGTGTCAGTTAGCACCATTCCTCCACAAACATCTCGATGTGCTAACAAATTTTGGGCAGACCAAAGAGTGTCTTTCACCAACTTGATAATCCATCAGCAGCACTTGATGTCTTTCTCTGTGTGTGTCCCTGGGAATAGTCTGTAGATCAGCGAGTCCTCTGTCATACAGCTGCTTGCAACACTGGCCCTTTCATCTTTCTCCACACCCTCTTCACAAACCCACAGAGGTGACCACTGTCTCTACCCTGGTACTGTCATCCCGTGGGCACGCAGGAAGGATCTGACAGGGAGGGCCCCTTTCACCGCCAGCCAGGCAAGGTATCAGTGCCTGTTGGTGAGGGCTAGTGATAAAGCATTCTGCCAGATGATCAGCACTGTACTGTAGCTGTGAGCGCACCTCATGCCTGATGACCAGGTTCTTCCCAGTTATCTGTAGGCAGCATCTTTCTCACAGGCCTAATTTATGTTTATCCTTCCCAGTCCACTCCAGCCACTTCTTGTTGCACGCTTCAGCCCTACTGAACCAGATCTCTAGCACTGTCATCTAATCAGACCTGATATTGAAGGGGACACTGGATCGGTCACCCAGCTGCTGAAGAATTTGGCTTCGCTCTTTGTGTGGCTAGCCCTGGTCCCTGATGCCAACTCAAACTGGTTGCAGATGTTGATCAATCTGTAAACTGTCCTCAGATCAGAGCAGAGGATGGTGATGTCGTCCAGGCACAGGGAGATTTTCACCTGGGTCCCTCCACGGCCTGGCAGTGTCACCCCTCTTATGCTCTCGTCCTTCCTGATGATTTCAAGAAAGGATTCTATACAGCATACCAACAAGATGGAAGATTGGGCAACCACACCTGACTCTAGACTTGATGGGGAAGCTATCTGTTTCCCACTCATTAATTTGGATTATACTGCAGATGGCTGTGCAGAGTAGTTGAGTCCAATTCCTGATTCCCTCCCCAAATTCAATTTTGGAGAGTATGTCCATCACATATGTGTGTGATATCCTGTCAAAGGCTTTCTCCTGGTCCAAATTGACCAGGCAGGCATCCACTCCTCTGTCCTGCATGTCGGCGGTAGCACAAGGCTGTCAAAGATCTTCCTGCCAGGTTCAGCACAGGTTTGGTCTGGGGATGGTCTTGGATGTGATCTTATAGTCTACGTTCAACAGTGGAGTGGGTCTCCAATTCCTGATGTCCTCTTCTGCTTGTAGATGAGGGCAATGATGCCCTTCCTCATGGAGTCCAATATGCTGCCAGGTAGAAACATAGCAGGTCTGGGCCCATCTGGTCCCACAGAACCAAGTACAACTCAGCCAGTAATCCGTCCTTTCCAGGAGTTTAGTTCATCAAAGGAATGGATGGAGCCATAGGGTGAAGACGTTGGGTACCTTGAGAAACGTTAAGGGGAGGTAGCAGAAGCAGATACCATAGCAAAGATTGGGTGGCTTTTCGATAGAAACATGAACAGATACACATCACATGTAGGCAGATAGGATTAACTTCTGGTCAGCATCACAGTCAGTGCAGATGTAATGGTTAAAGGGCCTGTTCTGTGCTGTAGTGTTCCATCTTTTAACTGGGCACTAAGAGTTAGATTTTAACAAAGGCATTGGATAAGGTGTCCTATCCCTAAAAAAAAATGCAATTCCCTCTTTATTGTTCATGGGAGCTTTTGCTGTATAAATTGGCTGCTGTGTTTCCAAGCTTGCAACTATGTCTATGTTATCAAAGACTTCATTGACACTACAGGACTTTGGGATTTACTGAGGTCATTAAAAACATCACAAGGATATAACTTTGTTCTTTCTTTAACTATTGATCTGAGAACCCCAGTGTCACAGTGCACTAGTATCAGGAGGAGGCAACTTAAACATATGTAGATCTACTTGGCCTGAGCTTTACAATGAGTTTATATTCTTTCCATTCATACTTTGTGTTAGGCTGTTGTTGGCAGGGGTGGAGGGTGTGCTTGGTGGAAATACTTATGTTTTGCTCTCAGGGTTAATAATAAGGGCTCATCAAAGAATAATGTCTTGTCTCAATTTGCATTATCGTATAGCAGCTGGTTGTAGAAATTTCAGACCCATTATGTCTGACAGTGTTTATCTGATCTGCTTCTTTGCAGTGTGTGAGTTCCAGTAAACCGTGTCTTATTGTCTGACCTTTTCATTTTCTACCGAAAAAGAGAGATCAGTTCGTTGAATGTAATCGAGTGAGCTACAAGGCAGGATACAGGGAAAATGCATGCTTTGAAAATCCAAGCATGCAGGGAACAAGATGCTTTAAATCAATGCCATTCATCTTCTGCCTTGCCCCAATAAAGCCAGCACTGGGCTCATTTAGAGACAAGGTAGCTGATATAAGTGTATTATCGCAATGTTCAGTAGTGTGTGAGAGCACTGAACCAAGTGTTCTTAAGCTGTCCCTTTATATCTAATTTTTGATGAAGTTATTACAGGTAGTGCCACTGCTGGATAGAGTGCACAGAACGATCATGTTAAATAGTAGTGCAGGGCATGTTTTCATTTGAAAAATAATAAAGTGCTTCTTCGCCCCAGCTCTTAGCTACACAGAAAGATGCTTCGACCCCTGGTCAACCTCTCCAATGATGCTCTGCCAAAGCGTGCCTCTTCCCTTGAACACACAGCTAAACTGAATCACGCTGGCTTATTTTATCTTTTTCAAATTGGTTCGATTTGATTCTGATTCAATCTGAATGTCCTACATACCTGAACTTTTGGGGTTTCCTGTCACCTGAAGTGCACAAGTAGCCTAGAGAAAAAGGGAGAGAGAGAGGGAGATGGAGGGAGAGAGAGAAGGAGGGAGAACGTGGCAGGGAGAGAGAAAGGGAGTAGTGAGAAAGGAGGGAGGGAGGGAAAGAGAAAGAAGCGGTGAAAGAGCAGGTGAGAGAGACAGAGAGAGGTAGGAAGGGATAGAGAGAGAGACAGAGAAAACTTCATCCTGGAACTTGCATATCTTTCTTTACAGAGCACAGTACCAGTGGTCTACAACTTGCTGCTCCTGTTGGGGTTAAAGGTATATGAAATGTTGGAGGTTGTCCTTTAATGCATAGATCCTAGAGAGTACTTGAAGGCAGGTTATTTGATTAAATGCATTTTTATCTAGGCTTTTCCTCACACAGTGTCACTGTGCAGAGTTCACTTCCTGGAGACTCGTATTGGATGAGGTCCCCAAAGAGTGCGAACTGAAACAACATGACGAATAGCCATAGAGTCACAGTCATACAGTATGGGAATGCGCCCTTCAGCCCAACTGGTCCATGCTGACCAAGGTTCCCACTCAGCCAGTCATATTTGTCCACGTTTGGCCCAGGAGAGTTGTGAGCACATTTCGGCACTCCATGGGAACCAGCCTCACTCCACAGATGCTAGCTGCACTTCTCGCTGCCTCAGTAATGCAGTCAGCATAACCAAAATCCACAGCCACTTCAGACATTCTCTCTTTTCTCTTGTCCCTTTGAGCAGGAGATACAAAAGGCTGAAAGCACGCACCATCAGGCTCAAGGTCAGCTTCTATTATAAGATGATTCAATGGTTTTCTGGTATGACATGATGGAGTCTGATCTCACAATCTACCTTGATATGGCTTGAACCTTATTGTATGCCTGCAGTGCACTTTCTCTTTAATTGTAACACTTTTTCTTCGCTGTAATATGATGAAATAATCTGTATGGGTGACATGCAAAACAAAGATTTTCACTGTACTTCAGTGTATGTGACAATAATAAACCAAATGACAGATTTACCAGTTCAAAACTTTCCTGTCCATGTATCTGTCAATAATCCTGTCACCAACACAAAACACAAGGAAATATAATCACCCTCATCCTATTCCACTAATCTGTTTGTCCTGGTCACAATCTAGTACAGGTTCCCTCTTTTTCCTGTATAGGTATATCTTCCCTAACATCTTCTCTACCAATGTTTAATCTCTCCATCACAGTTCTGATAACGATTCTCCAACCTGAAACAGTAACACTTTTTGCTTCTGGAGATACTGTTGGACATGTTAAGGGTTTCCAACATTTTATGTTTGTAGCGAAAACTTGAGTTTGTTGCTGGGCCTAATTTCTCAGATGATTTTGTATTCTCTCATCTGCCTGTGACAGATCAGTTGAACACAATATTTGCCGTGGAAAGGTAAAGGGTGAGGCTTTGAAATACAGGGAAAATGAAACAAAAGTATAAAGTTATTTAAAAATGGTATAAACCTACCTGTAGCACAACTGGTTTATTATGTGGCAGTGGCATACATAAGAATCAATTCCTTAGCCTCAATAAGCAGCTACACTCCCCCACTTTCTCACAGCATTGATGGGCATAGGCTATCCCTTTTCCAAATGATCATTTACTTTACTTTATACTTTATTGTCACCAAACAATTGGTACTAGAACGTACAATCATCACAGCGATATTTGATTCTGCGCTTCACACTCCCTGGATTACAAATATTAAATATTATAAATATTTAAAATAGTTTAAATTAGTAAATATTAAAAATTTAAATTATAAATCTTAAATAGAAAATAGAAAAATAGGAAGTAAGGTAGTGCAAAAAAACCGAGAGGCAGGTCCGGATATTTGGAGGGTACGGCCCAGGATCCGTTCAGCAGTCTTATCACAGTCAGAAAGAAGCTGTTCCCAAATCTGGCTGTACGAGTCTTCAAGCTCCTGAACTTTTTCCCGGAGGGAAGATGGACGAAATCATTTGATGACAGGATTCAACTATATGACCCTCTTTGTGTGTAAGACTCAGTGTTAAGCAAAAAATAATGCAACACACTCATAGTCATTCAGATAATTAAGCAATTTATCAGAGTGAAAGAAGTCTTAAGAAGTACAAGTACTAAACATTCAATATGATTGGAAATATTTATCCATTGGGAAGATCTGTGAAGAACACTGTGTATATTTCCTGCTGCTTTAGTAAAACAGCCAGCATATTCAAAGACTCCACCCCCCTCAGACATTCTCTCTTCATCCCCCTCCCATCAGACTGAAAATACAGAAGCCTAAAAGCATGTATGACCAAGCTCAAGGATAGTTTCTATCCTGCTGATATAAGACTATCGAACGGTATCCTAGAATGAAAAGATAGACTCTTGACCTCTCAATCTATCTTGTTGTGGCCTTGCACATTATTGCTTGCCTGCCCTGCACTTTCCCTGTAATGTAACATTATATTCTGCTGTTATTTCTTTCCCTTGTACTATATTGCTGTGGCAATGTGATGAGATGATCTGTAGAGATGGCATGCAAAACAAAGTTTCTCACTGTACCTTCATACATGTGACAATAATAAACCGGTTTACCAATTTTAACCTTTGTATAGATTATTAGGTTTGGACTTAAGAAATGCTGTTCTGTAAGTCAGTTACTTGTGAGTATTAAATTCTTTCTTGTGCAATTCTTTTAGGACTGGTTTATTTTCATCTGTATTTGTCTCTTAACCCACTCTTGTATTTAAAAACAGTCCCAGAGCAGAGCAGGCTCTTTCTTTATATATTCTATGTGTTAGAATCAACTCTTCTGTTCTTAATGTAGAGAGGTTCCCAGACAAAAAAGAACAATTTCCTTCGTAGACATATCCAATCAACAATAGAAAACAGACGCCACAAAGACACATGACTATGCAGGCCATTTGGAGGGAGATATGAACATTCTGCATGTCCACATTGAACGCGCTAGCTTTCTGCACAGAGCAAACTCTGTACTGGGCTTGTAGATCAAAGGAGCAACTCTGCTAATTAAATCAAGGAAACAAACCAAAGGATTCTAGAAGTTGAAATTAAAAATTGGATTGCTTTACTTGATTTCATTAGCTGTACTATTCTTTGATGTATAAGAACTAATTCCTTTATAATAAAAATAACAAATACTTTTCTTCTTTCCCACAGAGTAATGAACACAGTCATTATTCGTTTCAAGCGCTCTTTTTTCCTTGCTTATTGAATATTTTGTATTCTCTTTATTGGTCTGCACCCCACCCAGACTTCCTTTCCCTATATTTCAGCTTGCCAAATATCAATAGAATGTTTTCAGGGAAGTCATATGGGACGAGACGATTCAGAAATGTGGAGCCAAGCTGTCAATTCTTACAGTTATTCAGTCAGTGCCCTGCTCTGACATTTCCAAGAGGGTAGTCGGAGTAAAGGAAAGACATTTTCTAAGCACAGCCAAGTGCCACCACACCTTTCCCTTTTATCCAAGCAGTGCTCCTGAATATGAACACTTGTGCTCACAAAACATAAGCATTCATAATTTCTTTCAGTGAGTACTCAGTGCTTTAGAGTTTTTGCTAGTGTCATGCAGTCTGCTGTTAAGTTGGTGGGATGTCAGCTTGCAATCACAATGCTCCAGACCGCATGATTCAATACCACTTATGGACTGGATCCTAGGCACTAAACATCAGGCTTTCCAAAATGAAATAGCTTGATGACACCAGTGAAACATTGTTGCTGTTCATTCACATGTGGGACTGAGAAGAACAATGAGAGGCTTGCGTTTGTACAGCTTGTTTCAAGATTCTGGGCATCCAAATAGGCTTATGGCAAATTAATTACTTTTAGTAAAATATTTTCTGTGGTGGTGTGGTAAGCCCTTAGCAGCCAATTTGCAGAAGGCATGATCTTATGGACTGAATATGATGCCAATAATCTGTTTGCATGATATGAGTTGGAGGATAAATATTAGTCATTGTCATGACATCAAGTAGAATACCCAGCTCTTCAAAACAATGCATGACCTATTTTATAACCACCTAAATTTACAAAAGTACAAGTATACATAGGAACGATGAAAAACTCATTTGTGCAACATCACAACAACAAGGCATCATATAAGCAGTGTTCACAGGAAAAACATAAAATAAGCATAAATGGTAGACAATTTTTACAATAAAGAACACAATTATAACAAAAAAGCCCAATGTAGGACAAAGTGGTCATATGTTGATACACTGAGGTAATGACTAGGGTATTGCAAGTTGTTTTAAGAAGCGAATGATTGAAGAGAAACATCTCTCCTTGAGCCTGGTGGTGTGGCACTTCGGAGTTCTGCGCCTCCTCCTGATGGTAGCTTCAAGAAGATGGTGTGGCTCCAATGATGGGAGCCATTGATGATAGTTGTTGCCTTCTTGAGGCAGCATCTCCTCTTGGTCGGAGGGATATGCCCATGACGCATTCGGCTGAGTCTGTTACTCCGCATCTTCTTATGCTTCGGCATATTCAAGTTGTTGTACCAATCTGATGCAACCAGTCAGGATAATTTTTACAGTACATCTGTAGGAGTTTGTCGAAGTGTTTGGTGACATGCTGAGCATCCTGAGAGGGAAATACTGAACTACTCCCATGGGAATCAAAATCCTGTAAGTGATGGTGAATTCACTTGAGGTCTACTTCTATCCAGTTACCAATAGAATTGAATCTGTGTTACAAGTCTCTCACTCTTCTGCATACCGTAAGCCTAAGGAATGGTGTTTTTGATTAAAAATGGCCAGCTGCAATTAAATATCAATTAAGGAAAGTTAAATAGTATTGGACTGTAGAGAGACTTAGGTTGATGTGGCATGAATCAGCATATCAGGAGAAAAACACCATGAAAATACTCAAATGAAGAGTATGTTCTAAGTCATGAGATGTAGAATATAAATGGTAAATCTTTAGCTCTCAGTTGGATTCCATATTATATCATCAAACCTTGGAATTATATAACATTGTTAACATTATGAAATGTTTGAAGTTGTCCCAGTAGAATGTTAGCAGACATCATTTGGTGCCAGGCTGAGTAATAAGGTATCAGACTAGGTATCCAGAAGCCTGGTAGGTGATGGATGCTTTATGGGAAGAAAGAAATAGAGTGAAGTAGAAGTATTTTGAGGAGGGAAACTGAGAACAGCAGGACCAGGCAGCTGAAGGTTTGTCAGTGATTGGTGGAATGGTAAGTAATCACAGACAAAAAGGCAGACTTAGGTTGGGTGGGTGGGTGGGGTGGGGGGGCAGCTCAGAGACGGTGGAAAGAGTGTTACAGAGTTGTGGAGAGACGAGACAATCAGGAACAAAAATCTTTATCAACAGGCAGGATATTGGATGGGTCTGTCTGTAATTAAGTACAGCAAAGGAAAATGGTTGAGGAGAGTAGAGTGGGAACATAATGCTTGGGCAAGATAGAAACATTAGACATTTATTCTTTGCTGTGCCCCGGTCTTCAAATCTACTCCATTGATATTGGCAGCAGGTCATGTGACAACACCTGCTACAATCTATCCAGCTAGTATTGGCAACCCTAATTTCATCTCATGCCAGGATGAATTCTCCATTACATCACACTGAACCTCAAGCAATCGAAAATTCTGATGTAATATCATTTACAGCACATCACGGCCAAATAGCATAAATCACATCCCAGTTCTGTGCTGGATCTCTCCACAAAATTGTACAAGGACCTGGTTTTCTCATTTCTTTTTATTTCCATTAATTTCTTCTCTGAAGCAGTGGGACTTCCCAACAATAATGGATGTTTAAAAAATTGTGTTGTTTTGGCACTGTTGAGGTAGACCAGCCAAAATCTAAAAAAGGGATGGGGCTCTGGAAAGAGAAAAGCATTCTGTTTCTTTCTAGTTTGGAAATAATGCAGATGTTCAGAGAATGTGCCAGATGATCACATGTATTGAATTAACAAATGCCAAGCTAACAAGTCACTATTGTATCTTGAGACAGACTGTTACTCGCTTGGCCAAATTATTAGTGCTTTTAGACAGTGTTCACTGTATGGTATAGCTATCAGGGATGAAAAATTATTGAAATCTGTCAAACAAAATATCTGTCTCATTGGCCAAAATAAGTTACATTTCAGCATTGGCAGCCTGATGCAATATACACCCAGATCATTTTTTTAAAAAATTAATTTTAATTCCAGAAGTTTTCCTTTGTGTTCTGAACATGGAAACTCTATTCAGATTTTCAACCCTATGAAATGATTCTCCTGCTCAGTGCCATTATAATCAATAATTACTCTGATTTCACTGCTTTACCTGATCATTCCCTATGGATCTTGTCCTTTTTGAGTGATAACTGGAACGTTTTGAAAGAGAGACTTCAAGAAACTGGGACATCTCCTTGGGTTCTCTGGGTTGTACAGTAGTTGTGGGATCTCACCAAACTGCAGGTTCATTCAGCAAACCATTTATAAGACTACAAGACATAGGAGTAGAATTAAGCCATTCAGCCCATCGAGTCTGCTTCCCTATTCCAACATGGCTGATTTATTATCCGTCTCAACCTCATTCTCCTGCCTTCTCTCTGTAACATTTGACACCCTTACTAATCATGAACCTATCAACCTCTGCTTTAAATATACTCAATGACTTGGCCTTCACAGCCATCTATGGCAATGGGTTCCTCAGATTTACCACTCTCTGGTTAAAGAAATTCTTCCCTATCTCTGTTCTAAATTGATGTTCCTCTATTCTGAGCATTGTCCCTCTCGTCCTAGACTCACCCACTATAGGAAACATGCTTTCCATGTCATCCTGTCTAGGCCTTTCAATATTGGATAGGTTTCAATGAGACCCGCTCCCCTGGTATTATTCTAAACTCCGGTGAGAACAGGCCCAAAACCATCAGTATGTTAACCCTTTCATTTCCAGAATAATTCTTATGACCCTCGTCCAGACTCTCTCCAATGCCAGTACATGCTTTCTTAGATAGGATAGGATAGGATAGGATAGGATAGGGCTTTATAAAGCTGCAACATAATTTCCCAACTCTTGAACTCTGTGACTCAATTAATAAAGGCAAGTATGCCCCAAGTCTTTTTACCACACTATCAACCTGCGTAGCCATATCCCTGAACTTCATAGTTTAGTATATCCCATAATTGCAACCCTGCCCACTTCCAACCTGGCTATGCAGGTAGGCCCATTGTTTCTGCCTCTTCTGCCCACTGACTTGTATATGCACACCCTGACTCCATTTTGTCCCCCTTGGTTCAGTCCCTTCCTATCTACATCCACGACATATCACAGACTCTCAATCACTTCACTTTGAGTTCCCTGGCCCTGTTCTCCTCATTTCCACTATGGATGTCCAGTCTCTATGCATGCCTACCCCCATCAGGAAGGTCTTAAAACTCTTTCTGGACAACAGACCTAACCAGTTTCCCTCAACTTTCTCCCTCCTCCATCTAGTTCAATTGGTTCTCACCCTCGACAATTTCTCATTCGGTTCCTCCCACTTTCTCCAAACCCGAGATGTAGCCATTGGCATCTGCTTGGGCCTCAGCTATGCCTGCCTTTTAACGGTCAATGTGAAACAGTCCATTATTCCTGCCTTCCTAGCCTTTTCTCCGCTACATTGATGACTGTATTGGTACTGTTTCCTACACCCATGCTGAGCTTGTCAATTTCATCAACTTTGCCCTCAACTTCCACCCAGCCCTCAAATTTACTTGGTCCATTTCTGACACTTCTCTCCCCTTTCTTGATCTCTCTATTTCTATCTCTTGAGACAGACTATCGACATATCTTTTATAAACCTACAGACTTCCGCAGCTATCTTGACCATCCCTTTTCCCCTTTCCTTCATCTCCACAGCATCTGTTCCCAGGACGTGACTTTCCATTCTAATATCTGAGCTGTCCTCCTTCAAAGAATGGGATTTCACTTCCAGCACCAGGAATGCTGATCTCACCTTCATCTCCTCTATTCCCCACACATTCCCTATCCTCCCACCATCATAACTCCAGGGATAGTGTTAACCTTGATCTTACATACTACCCCACCGGTGTCTGTATTCATAGGTTCCACCATCTACTACAGGATCCTGCCACTAAGCACATCTTTTCCCTCCTGCCCTCCACTCTCCACTTTTCACAGGGATCATTCTCTATTTGAGTCTCATGTCCACTCATCCCCCTATCTCCCTCCTGCATTTATCCCAGTAAGCATGACAAGTGCTGCATCTGCCCCTACACCACCTCCCTCACCACCTTTCAGGGCTCCAAGCAATCCTTTCAGGTGAAGTGAAATTTCACCTGTGAGTCTGTTGGACTACAGTATCTGGTGCTCCTGATGTGGCTTCCTCTGTAATGGTGAGACTGGCTGCAGACTGGGAGAACGCTTTGTTGAGCACCTTTGCTCCGTCCGTACAGGAGGCCGGATTTCCCGGTGGCTACCCATTTAACTCCCACCTCCCATTCCCAATCTGACATGTTGGTCCATGGCCTCATCTACTGCCAGGAAGCCACACTCATATTGGAGGAGCATCAATTCATATTCCATCTGGGCAGCCTCCAACCTATTGGCATGAACATTGGTTTCTCTAGCTTCCAGTAATTTCTCCCTCTCCCCCTTCTCTCTTTTCCCATCCCATTCCCCGTTCTAGTTTACACTCTTACCCTTTCTCTTCTCCTCACCTGCCCATCAACTCCCTCTGGTACCCTTCCTCTTATGATCCACTGCCCCCTCTTATCAGATTTCTTCTTCTTCAGCACTTCACCTTTCCCACTTATCACTTCCCAGATTCTCACTTCATACCCCTTCCCCATCACCTGGTCTCACCTATCACCTGCCAGCTTGCACTCCTTCCCCTCCCCCACCTTCTTACTCTGATTTCCTCTCCAGTCTTGATGAAGGTCCTCGGCCTGATATGTCAACTGTTCATTCCTCTCCATTGATGCTGCCTGATCTGTTGAGTTGGGAGGGCTTTGCCTGTGATGTACTGGGCCATATCTATTACGTTTTGTACGATTTTCTGTTCAAAGGCATTGGTGTTTCCATACCAGGCCAAGTAAAGGAGGAAATTAGAGAAAATTCAGCTTTTGGAATTCCTGATGTTCTTCTTGTGCTGCTTTCGATCACCTCCGTTCTGTACTGATCCTGGAACACAGTGAAAGAAAAGAGCTCAAACAATTCCTCAGCCAGTTACCCTCCCAACTGTGTATTTATTTTTCTTAAGAGTGGCATTAATATGTGTCACAGGGTAGAGGCTCCATGTGTGCAGCACTTTATTACATCTTGCTCTGCAGTGCTGTGTACAGCTTAATGCCCCTGGGCTACCAGCTCGGTGGAGTTTTTAAACAAGTTATTTTAATTGCTTATATGAAGTGTCGATCATTCTGCCACTCTTGGCAGCACAGCTCAAGAAAACAAATTCCTTTCCAAGTCAAATCAGACAATCTTTTGATTAAGAACTGAGGCAGCGTTGATGTGTTCAGGATTTATTATTGTGAAATTATAAAAATTGGTTCATGCAGAGGACCATGCAGCTGAGGGCAAAGAGTGAGTTTTAGTTGCTCAATGTGGTAAATAAATGGGCTTCAGTAAATGTTAGAAAGACGTGACTTTGCAAAGTGTTCAATGTCCTTTTCTGAAATGTGTTCACTGCTGTCTTCTCCTGAGCTGGTCCTAATGGACAGAGAGTTCTCTGGGTTCTAAAATGGCTGATGAGGCCCATATTGGACTGCACTACAGGCAGGCAGGGTCAGTTTGTTTGGGAGATTGTGTGTGCCTTCTGCTGTTTGCTCTTCTATGTCAGAGATCTGAGGTGTTCAATATCACCCCACGCTCTCCTCCGTTTGGATCCGGCACTGAGCAGAAAGTGACTTTTATACGAGATGTTGGTGAGGCTGCATCTGGAATATTACGTTCAGCTTTAGTCATCCTGCCATTAGAAAAATGTCACTCAGCTGGAAAGAATGCAGAAGAGAAAATGTTCCGGGACTTGAGGGACTGTGGTATGGAGAGTGGGTTGAGCAGATTGGGATTGTTTACACTGCGGCATAGGAGAATGAGAGGAGCACTTATAGAGGTGTGTAAAATCATGAAGGGCATAGATTCACAGTCTTTTTCCCAGAGCTGGAATCAAGAACTGGAGGTTCCATAGTTTTAACATGAGAGGGAGAAATTTAATAGGAACTTGAGGGGGAACCTTTTCACTCAGAGGGTGGAGTGAGTCACTAGAGAAAGTAGTTGAGGCAGGCAAATTAACATTTAAATAGTAACTCACACAAAATGCTGGAGGAACTCAGCAGACCAGGCAGCATCTATGGAAAAGAGTACAATCGATGTTTCAGGCCGAGACCCTTCATCAGGACTGGAAAAAAGATGAGGAGTCCGAGTAAGACAATGGAGGGAGGGGAGGAGAAAACACAGGGTGATGGGTGAAACTGGGAAGCAGGGAGGGGTGAAGTAAAGAGCTGCAGAGTTTATTGGTGAAAGAGATACAGGGCTGGAGAATGGGGTATCTGATAGGAGAAGACAGAAGCGATGGAAGAAAGATAAGGGGGAGGAGCACCAGAGGGTTGGAGGTGATATTCTGGTAAGGAGATAAGGTGAAAGGGAAGTAGGAATGGGAAATGGTGAATTGCGAGAAAGGCAGGATCTCCCAGTGGCCACCTGTCTTAATTCCACTTCCCATTCCCATTCCGACATGTCAGTCCATGTCCTCCTCTACTGTTCCATCTGGATAACCTCCAACCTGATGGCATGAAAATCAATTTCTCAAAATTCCAATAATGCCCCCCCCCCCTACTGTTTCCCATCTTAACCCTGTATTGAGTTGATCCTAGGGTTATAACCAAGGTTCTTCATATCACTTTGGCTCACTTTGTTACCCAATTTTTTTTTTATTTTACACCAGTTATAGAAAATTAATGAATAGACATTAATACAAATATAAAAACAGTAGCAGTTGGAAATACTTAGTAGGTCAGGCTGCATCAAAGGGAAGTGAACAAAGTGTCACGTTAGAGACGCATATAGAGGGCTTTTACAAGCTGTTAATATTTACAAGTTATCACTGAGCATCTCCTCAGGATTTTAAATTATTGCTGCCGCTAAAGTTTGATTTTTTAAAAATGTGCATGCCCAGGGAAGGGTTAAATAATCTGATCAAAGAGACATTTAGAAAGCTCCCTCAGCTATACAAACAGAGAAAGTCCCAACTCTGGATCTTGACCTGACATGTCGACAATTCCCTCCTCCCCCCACCCCTCACAGATGCTGCTTGACCCACTCAGTTCCTCCGGAGGACTCTTTGTTGCTCCTGTTTCCAGAATTTGCAGTTTTTTGTGTTCCCTTCATGCCTTGACCTGTGTGGTGAAAGGCTAGTGTATGTCCCGCACACTCTCTTCTGTCAAAGCCGATCGGAAGTTAAACCTGAGTCTCTGCACTTGTCAGAGGCCATCAAAATAAAACCTGTGCAAACTTGGTGCTTTGCTTTCTAAGCCATTTTGCAGCCACTCTCACATCTCTCTGCTCTCCCAGCCAACCCCTAAAAGCAACCGTCTTGCTAACTGTTGTCCCTTTGAAACTGTCTTCTCCTGCTCACAGACTCGGCAAGATTAAGGAGAAATCAAAATAAGATTAAAAGGGGCAAGGGCTTCCGATCTTGCTTTTTTCCCTATATTCAACTTGTGTGATTTACATGTCATGAAGACATGTTTATATTCAAATTGCTGTTTCTTTCCTGACATTGAACAGAACGTTAATCATTCTGCTGATTTGAGTAGGTTGCAAGCGTTTACCACTCGTGCATAGAGTATTCTGATAAAGCTTCATACCCAGCGCTGGCGGGTGAAGTGCTGTCACTCAAGAGCTTGCCTGCATGTGCACCGTGTGCTGGATGACTGACAACAATTTGGGATTTTCTTTTGGTGGATGACAAGTTAAGGGTTTTAGTGGTGCAATTATGCACTAAATTCAAGGTGCTCAGATGTAAATGTCGTCTAAGCACTCTGTCATGCCAGGCCTATTACACGCCGTTTCCTTCACTTATAAACCCCCACCTCTCGCCTTTCTGGGAGGGGTTAGAACTCAGGCGCTGACAGTTCATATGATGGAGACTGTCAATTCACTTTATTTTATGAAAAAAATATTTAAAAGAAGTAGCAGTAAGTGATATGTGAATAGTATATAGCATTTAATGTCTGAATTGTAAATTAAGTGGAAGAGACCTGACACTAGTTACTGTACTTTACACATTATCACTCCTGTCTCTTGGAAGCTTTGACACTGAAGTCCACGTCTCTAGCTGTTGGCTCTGTGCTGCCTCTTCATCTGCATGCAACTGGAATTAAGGGGGTATTCTGTTCACACATGATGGTGAAGTGGTTGGATAGGTGGGGGACATTGCAGTTTAGCCTGATCCTATTCTGATGGATGCTAAGAAAATTTGGCATGTCTCCCATGACCCTCACCAATGCACCATAGAAAGCATCCTATCTGGACGCATCACAACTTGATGCAACTGCTCTTCCCAAGACCGCAAGAAATTGAAGAGATGCTGGAAATTGAAGAGATCCTGGAAAACTTGAGCAACACACACAAAATGCTGTAGGAACTCAGCAAACCGGGCAGCACCTATGAAGAGAAATGAACAGTTTCCTCCTTCATCAGGATTGCAAAGGAAGGGAGCCGGCATAAAAAGGTGGGAGGTGGGGGAGGAGCACAAGATAGCAGGTCACAGGTGAGTCCAGGTGAGAGGGGAAGGTAGGTTTGCAGAGAAAGGGGATTGATGTGAGAAGCTGGGAAGTGATAGGTAGGAGAGGTAAAAGACTGAAGAAAATGGATTCTGATAGGAGAAGGCAATGGACCATGGAATAAAGAAAAGTAGGTGAGGAAGCAGAGGGAGGTGATAGGCAGGCCATAAGAACAGGAGAGGCAAAGGGAAGGAGTGAGAGGGCCAGCAGAAAGGGGATTGAGACAAAGAGGAGAGAGGTTACCAGAAGTTAGAGAAATGAATGTCCATGCCATCAGGTTAGAGTCGACCAAAGTGGAATATGAGCTGCTGCTCCTCTAACCTGTGTCTAGCCTCATCACGGCCATGGACTGACATGGCAGTCTGGGATTTCAGAGTACTGTGAACAGAGACTAGTCCATTGTGCAAACCAGCCTCCCTTCCATAGACTCTGTCTGCACTTCCTACTGCATGGATAAACAGCCAAAATAATCAAAGATTACCCCCCTCCCCAAGCACCTTGCTCATTCTCTCTCCTCTTCACCCTCTGCCATCCAGCAGATTATACCAAAGTTTGAGTGCACATACCACTGGGAACATCCTTCCCACCGTTAGACTCCAGAACAGACCCCTTCGAGACTAAGATCTACTTGCTCCACATCACTCCACATATACTGTCATTGATTTGCTTATTTATTTATTTTTTTTCTATGTTATTATGTATTGCATTGAACTGCTGTTGCTAAGTTAACAAATTTTATGACACATGCCGGTGATAATAAATCTGATTCTGATTCTGATCAGCAATATGAAAGAGCTGGTAGTTGACTTATTCGGAGTCCTTATGTGTAATATTCTGTCCTGTACTTTCGATGTTTTAAATTTTAGTTTAGAACTGTGGCTCCTAATTTCAGATCACTCATTTTCTTTAATGGACTAAAACCCTTGCTTTGCTGCTATGTTATTTAGAATACTTCTAAGTAAATAAATAATTCACACTTAAGATGAAATAGAAATGCCTTGCATATTCCGAGGTCAGCTGTGGGATTGAACACACCACCATGTTTGAGAACTTTATTCGGCTCCACATCTAACATAATATCAAGATGGATTATTGCCTTTGGCCAGTTCCAAAGGTCAGTTTTTATGTAAAGCAGTGGAGAATATCTGAAGTTCCCTTTGCAGTTTAATGGGTCCTGCTGAAGGGTCTTGGCCCAAAACGCCAACTGTACTCTTCTCCCTAGATGCTTCCTGGCCTGCTGAGCTCCTCCAGTATTTTGTGTGATGAATTGTGTGGTGTATTTCTGAGCCCACAGCCCATGGAAGTCCCAGGTTCAGTTCAGTTTGCTCTCAGTCAGATGCTAGGAACAATGCTGAATTAGCCTTTAACACCTTGGGTCAGTGAGGCAGAAGCACAGCGGAACACAATCTGTCAACTTCTGTTGTACATGGGTTTGTGTTAGGAGATCAGGTGAGGATCCCTTCATTAAGGGTCTCAGCCTGGGCTAGTCAGCTGACTCACACTGCCTCTATTCACACAGCCTGGGCTGCCAGTCAATAGAGTTGCTAACAGTGCAATTTTTCACCACTTTCAAAGGCATGGTGCAAAAGGAGAAATTTTAAGACTGCAGGAAAGTAAAGTCTTAAATCAATTTCCTGCCATTAATTACCGGGAACTTGTTTTTGTGGTTCCTTTCTACTGACTCAGTCCTTCTCCCAAATTACTGTATAAAGCTGACACAAATTGTGTGTAATCTTGGTGTCATACTTGATCCCAAAGTGAGCTTCTGACCACATATCAAAATGATTGCTGGAAACCACAACACAACGTCACTTGTCTGACTCTGTCTCAGCTCTTCTGCTGCTGGAGGACTCAACAATGCATTTCTCATATCCAGACATGACCATTTTAATGCACTCCGGACCAGCATCCCAATGTCCATTATCCATACATACATGGTTATCTAATTATCCGCTGCCTTAACCTTGACCTGAGGACTCTAACTTCACTGGTTTACACTGACACTTGGTTAAGCAATGACTCTATTTTATCTTTCTGTTTGATTTTTAAATCACTTCATAGCCTCATCTCACCCTAATTCTTCTCCTGCCCTAACAAACATCTATCTTCTCAAAGTGTGGCCTTTTCTCCATCTCCCGTTTCAATTGCTGCAACATTAGCAAATGTGTTTTTAAACTCCTGAAACCCTTGTATCCCGCCTTCATCAGTGATCTGCTTCAATATCTCCATTGCCAAATGTAATGACGTTTTCCTTCAACAAAGTTGCTGTGTTTGTTGTTGTTTATAGACAACAAGATTATAGGAAATCATTTAAGACCTCATTTCCTGCAGTCTTGTAAGTTTTCATTTTGCAATAGCATTTTGAAGGTGATGACTGTTTGTAGATCTTTTAATACTTAACATTGATTGTACTTGGAAGGAATATTATCAAGGATCAGCTGTACTCTCAATTTACATATATTTAGGAATTTGCTGTGGTGTGCTGGTCAGGGGGCGACATGCAATAAGAAACAACAACATTTAACAATTACAGAAAATTGATTGGAGAGTAAAATATGGATAGGGAATAAATTGTGCATAAATACATGAATATTGTCATTTATTTATAATGTAAACAGTATTACAAAAATGGCTTAAAGTTTTTACAGTGTAGTGCATTGACTGAGGTAGTAGATAGAGGGGGTGAGGGCTAACTAGAAGGGTTGATCAGATTAACTGCCTGGGGGAAGAAACTTTTAAGATGGTGTGATAATTTAGTTTTAATAGCCCTATAGTGCTTTTGAGAAGGGAGCTTCTGGAAAAGGTAGTTTACAGGTTTGGTAGTGTTATTGTAAAGACCGTGGAAGAAGTTAATCCATACATATTTTCTATTAAAACATACTTATTTAGTTAATGTAATAACCCCAAATTTACTGTAGAAAGGAATGTATTACAGCATTCCATAGAAACCATAGAAACCATAGAAAAAGTACAGCACAGAAACAGGCCTTTTGGCCCTTCTTGGCTGTGCCGAACCATTTTCTGCCTAGTCCCACTGACCTGCACACGGACCATATCCCTCCATACACTTCCCATCCATGTATCTGTCCAATTTATTCTTAAATGTTAAAAAAGAACCTGCATTTACCACCTTGTCTGGCAGCTCATTCCACACTCCCACCACTCTCTGTGTGAAGAAGCACCCCCCCAGTGTTCCCTTTAAACTTTTCCCCCTTCACCCTTAACCCATGTCCTCTGGTTTTTTTCTCCCCTTGCCTCAGTGGAAAAAGCCTGCTTGCATTCACTCTATCTATACCCATCATAATTTTATGTACCTCTATCAAATCTCCCCTCATTCTTCTACGCTCCAGCGAGTAAAGTCCTATCCTATTCAACCTTTCTCTGTAACTGAGTTTCTCAAGTCCCGGCAACATCCTTGTAAACCTTCTCTGCACTCTTTCAACCTTATTTATATCCTTCCTGTAATTTGGTGACCAAAACTGAACACAATACTCCAGATTCAGCCTCACCAATGCCTTATACAACCTCATCATAACATTCCAGCTCTTATACTCAATACTTTGATTAATAAAGGCCAATGTACCAAAAGCTCTCTTTACGACCCGATCTACCTGTGACGCCACTTTTAGGGAATTTTGTATCTGTATTCCCAGATCCCTCTGTTCCACTGCACTTCTCAGTGCCTTACCATTAACCCTGGTTTGACCTTCCAACGTGCAATGTTCTACCTTGGTTTGACCTTCCAACGTGCAATACCTCACACTTGTCTGTATTAAACTCCTCATCAATATATTGCTGTCCAATGTGTCCATCCATTTCTACCTTTATTTCCTCCTCTCTAACACAACCTCTAGCTAATCATCTCTAACACAACCATTATCCCCATTTTCCCTTTCTGGAGAATGGTTATTGGGTTATTGACCTCCCTCAGACAAAGGCCAAATATATAAGAGTTAAATGGTGAATGAAGTCAATGGGCTACTGGGCCCCAGTTGGAACTCACAGGCACTTAGGCTTGTTACTTATGGGTTACTCTATTATATCCTCAATTGTAGGTCTTACCTCTTGTGTTTTGGTGCTGACCCAGGGATTCCTTCCTCTTATTGATCTGCATTATTCTTCCTTGTTCCAGCACTGAATGAACCCACCATTGACTACGGCTTCCAGCGGTTGCAGAAAGTTATTCCCAGACATCCGGGTGATCCTGAACGATTGCCAAAGGTCAGTACACAACTTTTCCAATTGAGCAACTGTTGCAAAATAATGCCGCAAGGCTGGATTAGCACAAGGTGAACAAGATCTGTTGCAAATTACAAGGAGGAACTTAACTTGTGGGTGACATCTGTTGATGGAGCAACCTCACTGCACCCCATCTTTCTCCATGGTAACAGGGTCCCTTTTTTCCCTGTACAACTGCTGAGTGCAGTGAAAGGGACAGAGAAAAAAAACACTACGGGGTTATTGGTGTATGTTTGAAGAATATCGATGCTATCAATTGGTGAAGTAAAATGCACATCAGTAATCCCTCACTGCCCAGATAATCTTTTGTACTAAATATTGGTTAATTGATAATAGTTAATCTGTGATGGTAGTCTGCTACAGTGATGATACCCACTGGTTACGCTGAGTCACTAGAAACTGGATTGCACATAACAATAGGGAGCACTGGGACTTTGTTTTACCTTCACACCTGGGTGGAGAAGATTGACCACATAGACTGGTAGAATCAAATAGCAAAAACACAGGCCCTTTGGCCCACCAAATCTGCGTAGACTGTAAGCAACCCATTTGTACCAATCCCAGACTAATAGCATTTTACTCTCTCCACATTACCATCAATGCTCTCTAAATCCAAACCGTCTTCTACACATTAGGGGAAACTCATAGTTGACAGTTAGCCTCCAAGCTGTATGTCTTTGGGCTGAGGAAGGAAACTGGAGCACCGGGGGGCATTTCCCCAGATCACAGGGAAAATGTGACCCACACTGAACTCTACCCACTAGAGTCAGGCTCCAATCTGAGGCACTTGAGCAGTGAAGCAGCAGATCTACACTTTCACCCCATTTTTACAGAAGCTGCCACCCTCTGTCCCATTGGGCTGAAAAGTGGGCAGATTTCACTCAGACCACCACCCAGTCGTTGTGACCATTGCCCACTTTACGCCAGATCTCTGCCACCTGGTCACAGGGATGTACTTAATTGTCACTCAACTGCATCCCAACCTGCTGCCTTCAAAACAGTAGGGTGATGAGGCTGATCAGGATGGCTTTGTAGCACAGTGCTTTACAGTACAGGTTCTATTCCCCCCACTGCCGGTAAGGAGTTTGTACATTCTCCCCGTGACCCTGTGGGTTTCCTCCCACAGTCCAAGATGTACCAGTTGGTAGGTTAATTGGTCATTGTAAATTGTCCAGTGATTTGGCTGGGATTATATCAGGGATTACTGGGTGGTGTGGCTTGAAGGGCTGGAAAGACCTGTTCCACATTGTATCTCAACAAAATAAAATGAAAAAAATATGCAGGAACCACCATAGCTCCTCTCAGATTCACTGCTGTGACTGAACTGGGAAGCGGTGTGGCCAGCTGGGCCTCAGGTGGGGGATCCCCATCAGGTCATCTGATAACCGATTCAAGGTCCCTTACTGTAAATCAGAAATATTTAAGGAGACTTGACATAGACTCAAACAAGTAAATAAGAACACATTTCCTTAAGAAATCATATTCTATTTAATTAACGACATTAAGACCAATGAAGATTAAATAAAAAAAATTAACAGCACTTACCTTATTAATGATTACACATGGAGAGGGCTGTGGTATGATGACTCCCCAATGTCAATAATTAAGCACAGTGATTCAAAGTGGGTCCATTTTTTTCAGTTCCCTCAGCTTAGTACATTTGATGACTCATGGAGTGGGAGGTCCACTCCATTCCCTACCCCATGTGACAATCTGAAATGCGCTTACCCCCAGGAGTGAGTAGCTCCCCACAGAAGTGAGGGCCAGCCACCAGCAATGTCACGTCAGTATTCTACATCAGAATCAGAATCAGGTTTAATATCACTGGTGTATGTCTTGAAATTTATTAACTCTATGGCAGCAATACCATGCAATACGAGAGAAAAAGAAAACTGTGAATTACAGTAAATATATGCATATAATAGTTAGATTAATTAAGTAGTGCAAAAAATAGGGAATAAAAAAGTGGTGAGGTAATGTTCATGGGTCCTAGATGCAAGTCAACCTGCATTTATGTGAAGCCTCAAGAGATTATAAAGACCTTCACTGCCGATAATGAATTACTGAGGTGAAGGCAGCTAGATCACAGAGATGCAGGGATAACAACCAAACCGTTTTTTTTTTAGTGAATCTGATGGAGGCATAAATGTTGGTCAGGGTATCCGCCATTCTACAAATAGGGCTGTAGACACTTTGTGGAGCACTCAACAGGACACATGGAAAATGTTTCATTTGAATGGTTGCACTGCATGGAACCATTGTCCCTCTGCATGGAACCCCCCCCCCCCCCCCGAAGGACAGAGTGTAATTAGACGTACATGGGCCAGAGGAGAAAGTTGGTAGAATATACACATACGTTTTAAATGGATTAATATGTTTGCCTTCAAAACCTTGCCTGGCTGTGTGCAGAGTGCCATGGGGAAATAAATATTTAAATGTTTTAATTTAAAAACAAACTGACCCAATTGCCAGCAATGAACTGGAAGGCCTCTGATTATGTGCGCCTAAACACATCAGGATCTGTTGTAAGGTTGAGCTGAACCTCTGTCCAAAGTTCTACTCCCTGGTGTGCCCATGATGAATTACGAGTGAATTATCGCCTAAGCTGAAGTTGGCAGGATTCGTTTGACAGGAAGCAAACACGATGAATAGATAGAGAAAAAAAGAGGTCAGTTCATATCAAGCTGACAAACATATTCTACTTGTCAAGGCAGTTCATGCAATGACTTTACGGGGGCAGGGCTGGAGAGATTTCCTTCACATCCCTTCGACAGATTTGCATTGCGCTTCCCTTCTTTAAAAATCAGTTGGCAGTCAAAGCCTTGATCCCAGCATGTCCCTGGGCTTTATCAAGAAGATACAGGGGCTGTTGTACATTATGCCAGAAGACACGGATTTGATCTTTACATGACAGGGGTATCACAGAGAGATTCTGTTCAGAGTGGTTAGATTGCACCCAGTGTCATGGCTGCCTTCAGAGCAGAGTTTGATAAAAGACAAAATTCAGTGGAGAAAAAGGAGAACGGCATTTGTGTTTTGCTTCTTCGATCTGTAAAATACCAGCCAAATTGATCCTTTGGGAGTAGTAAATACACATTACTTTATCTTGTACTTCATGTCCATGGCTTTCATATACCCCTGAGCCCTGATAGAACAACAATAGTTAATAGACTAAAAAGAGTAATTACAAGCATCTTTTCAGCACTATCAGCTTGACTGACTTTGTCTGACCTTATAATTTTTACCTCAGCTAATCTGGCTGCTATGTTTTTGATTCAATTTGCATAGCCTATGTAGTGTATAGTAATACATGACCTTTAGTTAATGTCACCTGTCAAAGAATTTTACACCAGTGTCGTTAAAAAAAAATCCCATTAAAGAATCAAAACCAGATAAACAGGAGCCGTAGGCTAATGCCAGCTTACAAAGTGAATCAACATTGCAGAGGGATAATGACAAGGAACAGAAGATTCTAGGATGGGATAGTAATGGAAACATGATAAGACAATGACGGAAAACTAAGGGTCCAGGAATGGGATAGTGATGGGAAACAAGGGAGAGCCACAAAGATGGAAAACAGGGAGAAAGCTGAAGAGTTTGTTCTGGGACAATTTTTAAGTGCCAACCCAGCATAGAAGGGTTTTCTGAGTATAGGTGCAGCATATTGAGACCAAAGTCCAGGTAAAGGCTTGAATGAGGTG
This sequence comes from Mobula birostris, assembly GCF_030028105.1. Lineage (NCBI taxonomy): Eukaryota > Metazoa > Chordata > Chondrichthyes > Myliobatiformes > Myliobatidae > Mobula > Mobula birostris. The sequence continues at coordinate 102,382,460 of NC_092376.1, forward strand.
TTGGGGACTGTTGAAGTGTGTACAGTTTTGTTGGAGTTTGACCAGCTAAACACAAAGAATAACCCAGCACAGAGGACTAAGTGGTTTCTATAACTTCACCACCTGGAACCACTTTAACCACTTGGCTTGCAAGCTAGTCTGTAGTTGATTTGGAACAGGAGGGAGCTATTCAATCTCTTACCATATTTCGTCCTTTATCTAGAGCAAGGCTGCCTGCCCCTAACTTGGTCTTTGCTCTATATCCCTTTATCTCTGACTTTTAACTTCCTTTATGTATATCTTAATTTTCCTTAAATGCATCTGTGCATTTCAACACAGTTCTCTTATGGTATCAAATTCCACATTCTTGATGTTCTCTGGGCAATGATCTTTTCTGAATTCCTTGCTGTGTGTATTTGAAATTAATTTAGATTTACTTCCAAGTTTTTGGAATTTTCATTTGGCCCCAACAGCTTACTGAGAAAGCAAGTTTCAGATTTCTCCCACCCTGAATATGAAGAAACATTTCCTGATATCATTCTTGAAAAGCTCAGCTATAATTTCAGCCCCCGACACTAACCCCTGCATCCCAGAGTTTTTTTAGTAACTGGTTTACATTTTTCCACAGTTCCTTGGAGAATTGCGCAGTCACTTGGCTCTGATAGAGGTTTTCAAGTCTGCCAGAGTGGGTTAACTTTATTCCAGGTTTTCACACCAGGCTTGTTACCTCAGGGCCAAGTCCATCCCATGGCATTGGGCCTTAGCTTTCCATTCAGGAAGATGGATCTTTCAGGTGAAGAGGTTTATAAGTTATTCTGACATGGAGCTGCCACTTTCCATTTCCTCCAGTCTTGTTAAATCCAATTAACTTCATTTTAAATAAATGAATAATTAGCTAAAAATGCCTGACCCTTCAAGAGTAGGCTATATCCAATGCTTGTAAATTTAGAGGTATGTGTGGATGAAAGTATTATTTAAACATTGTCTTATTCTTGAATGGAAAATTAGATAAAAATTGAGGAGCATGATTTATAGAACTGCTCGTCCAATATGTGATAGGACACTGCTTGAACATAGAATATAGAACATAGAACATAGAATAGTACAGCACAGTACAGGCTCTTCGGCCCACAATGTTATGCCGATCCTTAAACCCTCCCTCCTTAATAACCCCCCACCTTAAAATCCTCCATATACCTGTCTAGCAGTCTCTTAAATTTCACTAGTGAATCTGCCTCCACCACTGACTCAGGCAGTGCATTCCACGCACCAACCACTGTCTGAGTAAAAAACTTTCCTCTAATATCCCCCCTGAACTTCCCCTTACCTTAAAGCCAAGTCCTCTTGTACTGAGCAGTGGTTCCCTGAAGAAGAGGCGCTGGCTGTCCACTCTATCTATTCCTCTTAATATCTTGTAAACATCTATCATGTCTCCTCTCATCCTCCTTCTCTCCAAAGAGTAAAGCCCTAGCTCCCTTAATCTCTGATCATAATGCATACTCTCTAAACGAGACAGCATCCTGGTAAATCTCCTCTGTACCCTTTCCAATGCTTCCACATACTTCCTATAGTGAGGCAACCAGAACTGGACACAATACTCCAAGTGTGGCCAAACCAGAGTTTTATAGAACTACATCATTACCTCGCGACTCTTAAACTCTATCCCTCGACTTATGAAAGCTAACACACCATAAGCTTTCTTAACCATTCTATCCACCTGTGAGGCAACTTTCAGGGATCTGTGGATATGTACCCCCAGATCCTTCTGCTCCTCCACACTGCCAAGTATCCTGCCATTTACTTTGTACTCTGCCTTGGAGTTTGTCCTTCCAAAGTGTACCACCTCACACTTCTCTGGATTGGACTGCTTGCCAGAGGCTCAGCAATCTCTTCCCTTGCCTCGTGGAGCAGCCTGGGAAATATTCCGTCAGGCTCCAGGGACTTACCCATCCTAATGTATTTTAACAACTCCAACACCTCCTCTCCCTTAATATCAACATGCTTCAGAACATCAACCTCACTCATATTGTCCTCACCGTCATTAAGTTCCCTTTCATTGGTGAATACCGAAGACAAGTATTCATTGAGGACCTCGCTCACTTCCACAGCCACCAGGCACATCTTCCCACCTTTATCTCTAATCAGTCCTACCTTCACTCCTGTCATCCTTTTGCTCTTCACATAATTGAAGAATGCCTTGGGGTTTACCTTTACCCTACTCGCCAAGGCCTTCTCATGCCCCCTCGTTGTTCTCCTCAGCCCCTTCTTAAGCTCCTTTCTTGCTACCCTATATTCCTCAATAGACCCATCTGATCCTTGCTTCCTAAACCTCATGTATGCTGCCTTCTTCCACCTGACTAGATTTTCCACCTCACTTGTCACCCATGGTTCCTTCACCCTACCATTCTTTACCTTCCTCACTGAGACAAATTTATCCCTAACATCCTGCAAGAGAAAGGTAAACATCAACCACATGTCCATAGTACATTTCCCTGCAGAAACATCATTCCATTCACATCTGCAAGTTCTAACCTTATAGCCTCATAATTTGTGTTGGGCATGTGGCCAAATGGTTAAGGTGTTCGTCTAGTTACCTCAAAGTCACCAGTTCGAGCCTCAGCTGTGGCAGCGTGTTTGTGCCCTTAAGCAAGGTACTTAATCACACATTGCTCTAGTCTGTGTGAGGAGTGGTGCCCCACACAGACTTCCAATCTGCGCCCTGTAAGGCATGAAAATGCCCGACGCAGGCCTGTCATGGTCTGAGTCGATGTTCCCTTCCCAATTAAAAATTTTCCTGTTCACTCTGATTCTATCCTTTTCCATGATAATGTTAAAGGCCAGGGAGCGGTGGTCACTGTCCTCCAGATGCTCACCCACTGAGAGATCTGTGACCTGACCCGGTTCGTTACCTAATACTAGATCTAGTATGGCATTCCCCCTAGTCGGCCTGTCAACATAGTATGACAGGAATCCGTCCTGGACACACTTAACAAACTCTGCCCCATCTAAACAATTGGAACTAATCAGGTGCTAATCAATATTAGGGAAGTTAAAGTCACCCATGATAAAAAAAAAACCTGTTGATTTTGCACCTTCCCAAAATCTGTCTCCCAATCTGCTCCTCGGTATCTTTGCTGCTACCAGGGGGCCTATATAATACTCCCAATAGAGTAAGTGCTCCCTTCCTGTTCCTGACTTCCACCCATACTGACTCAAAAGAGGATCCCGATACATTACCTTTTCTGTAATAGTATCCCTGACCAGTAATGCCACCCCTCCTCTCCTTCCACCCCCGCATCCCTTTTAAAGCACTGATATCCAGGAATATTGAGAATCCATTTCTGCCCTGGTGCCAGTCAAGTCTCTGTAATGGCCACTATATTAGACGATAGCTTGCCCAATATGTGATAGGGGGTTGTTTGTCCAATATGTGATAGGGGGCTGTTTGTCCAATATGTGATAGGGCACTGCTTGTCCAATATGTGATAGGGGACTGTTTGTCCAATAAGTGATAGGGGGCTGTTTGTCCAATATGTGATAGGGGACTGTTTGTCCAATATGTGATAGGGGACTGTTTGTCCAATATGTGGTAGGACTCTGTTTGTCCAATATGTGATAGGGGACTGTTTGTCCAATATGTGATAGGGGACTGTTTGTCCAATATGTGATAGGGGACTGTTTGTCCAATATGTGATAGGGCACTGCTTGTCCAATATGTGATAGGGGACTGTTTGTCCAATAAGTGATAGGGGGCTGTTTGTCCAATATGTGATAGGGGACTGTTTGTCCAATATGTGATAGGGGACTGTTTGTCCAATATGTGATAGGGGACTGTTTGTCCAATATGTGATAGGGCACTGCTTGTCCAATATGTGATAGGGGACTGTTTGTCCAATAAGTGATAGGGGGCTGTTTGTCCAATATGTGATAGGGGACTGTTTGTCCAATATGTGATAGGGGACTGTTTGTCCAATATGTAATAGGGGACTGTTTGTCCAATATGTGATAGGGGGCTGTTTGTCCAATTTGTGGTAGGACACTGCTTGTCCAATATGTTATAGGGGACTGTTTGTCCAGAATGTGATAGGGGACTGTTTGTCCAGAATGTGATAGGGGACTGTTTGTCCAGAATGTGATAGGACACTGCTTGTCCAATATGTGGTAGGGGACTGTTTGTCCAATATGTGGTAGGACACTGCTTGTCCAATATGTGATGGGACACTGCTTGTCCAGTATATGATAGGGGACTGTTTGTCCAATATGTGAAAGGGAATGGTGTCTAATATGTGATAGGACACTGTTTGTACAATATGTAATGGGGTACTGCTTGTCTAGTATGTGATAGGGGACTGTTTGTCCAATATGTGGTAGGACACTGCTTGTCTAATATATGATAGGGACTGTTTGTCCAATATGTGATAGGACACTGCTTGTCCAATATGTAATTGGGGTTGTTGTCCAATATGTGATGGGACACTGCTTGTCCAGTATATGATAGGGGACTGTTTGTCCAATATGTGAAAGGGAATGGTGTCTAATATGTGATAGGACACTGTTTGTACAATATGTAATGGGGTACTGCTTGTCTAGTATGTGATAGGGGACTGTTTGTCCAATATGTGATAGGGGACTTTTTGTCCAATATGTGGTAGGACACTGCTTGTCCAATATGTGATAGGACACTGCTTGTCCAGTATATGATAGGCGACTGTTTGTCCAATATGTGAAAGGGAATGGTGTCTAATATGTGATAGGACACTGCTTGTCCAATATGTAATTGGGGTTGTTGTCCAATATGTGATGGGACACTGCTTGTCCAGTATATGATAGGGGACTGTTTGTCCAATATGTGAGAGGGAATGGTGTCTAATATGTGATAGGACACTGTTTGTACAATATGTAATGGGGTACTGCTTGTCTAGTATGTGATAGGGGACTGTTTGTCCAATACGTGATAGGACACTGCTCTCCAATTTGTGAAAGGACAAAAATGTCAATATACTCATTAACAAGCATTTTCAAATTAATTTCTAAGACTTCCTCTTTAACTTTAGGCTTTGAAGTTTTGTCTGAAGCTTTTTAATATGTTGTCATCACAGTAACTCTTACATGAAAATACCCTAGGGTTCATGGCATTTCAAGGAGTTCAGATGCTTTATAACCCTAAATTTTGACTTATTAAACTATTCAGAATATGTAACTTGCCCAATCATTAATTCACTGAAAAGGTAGTTTACAGAGTTTATTGTCATTTGCAGAAGTACATGTATGCACGGATGCAATGAAAAATTTAGCAGTGGAATCACAGACACGTACCATTAGAGCTATAACATTCATAAGGAAAACCTAAAATAAATGTAACATCCAAAATTATACATGAAAGAACACAAACCGAATAAAATAAAACAAAGCCCTTTGTAGTGCCCGAAGAGACCATGAATAGGGTTGTGCAGGTTGATTCCAAAACAGAGAATGATTGGAGTAAAGTAATTGTTCTTGAACCTGGTGACTAAATATATTGCTGGTAAAAAGGAAAAAACATAAAGTATAAACTTAATGGCACCCTATTTGGTACACCCGTCCATCTGCTGATTAATGTCAATAACTAATCAGCCTATTACGTGACAGCAACTCAAAGCATAAAAGCATGCAGACATGGTCAAGAGGTTCAGTTATTGTCATATCAAACATCAAAATAGGGGGAAAATGTGATCAAGTGATTTTGAGCATGGAATCGTTGTTGGTGCCAGATGGGGAGGTTTGAGTACCTCAGAAACTGCTGATCTCCTGGGATTTTTATGCATAACAATCTTGAGAGTTTACTGAGAATGGTGCAAAAAATATCCAGTGAGCATCAGTTCTGTGGGTGAAAACGCCTTGTTAATGAGAGAGGTTAGATGAGAATGGTCAGTCTGATTCAAGCAGACAGGAAGATGACAAATAACCATATGTTACAACACTAGTGTGCAGAAAAGTCTCTCTGAACACACAAACGTTGATCTTTGAAGTAGATGGGCTACAATAGCAGAAGACTACACTGGGATTCACTCCTGTATCTAAATATGTGCATATTAACATTGATTGGAATTGTTTTTCTGAAAGACGTTTGTAACCTGTTCTGATTGTGATATCATTGGGTTATGAGCTTGTCCAATATGTGATAGGGCTCTGCAATTGCAGGCAAGAATGTTAACATATCTCAATACCAAGGATTTTGAAATTACAGAGGTTTTAAAAGGAGCACATAATTTTCTTTAAGAAATCCTGTTCATTGTATCGGTGCAAATCGTGTCCTTGCTTCTAAATGTGGTTGCTGAGGATGAAGTCTATCAAGCAAGTTTTTCACAAGCCCCTGACTCCATTATCCCAGCAAGCAAGTTTAGAGTCAATCTTGGTGGAGGTTGATGGGAGCTGAATCCACAACTTCATATTACCCAGAAGGGCAGGTCCTGTTTGACAAACTTACTGGAGTTCTTTGAAGACATAATGAGTGCAGTGGATAGAGGGGAACAGGTGGATGTCGTATACTTGGATTTCCAGAAGGTGTTCGATAAGGTGCCGCACAAGAGACTTATAGATAAGATACGGATGCATGGAGTTGAAGGAAGTGTATTGGCATGGATAGTGGATTGGTTAACCAATAGAAGGCAGAGAGTTGGTATAAATGGGTGTTTCTCCGGCTGGCAGTCAGTACTGAGTGGGGTGCCACAAGGGTCGGTGCTGGGCCCACAGCTGTTTACCATTTACATTGATGATTTGGAAGAGGGGACTGAGTGTAGCGCAGCAAAATTTGCTGATGACACTAAACTGAGTGGAAAAGCAAATTGTACAGAGGACGTGGAGAGTCTGCAGAGGTATATAGATAGGTTAAGTGAGTGGGAAAAGGTCTAGCAGATGGAATACAACATTGGTAAATGCCAGATCATCCACTTTGGAAGGAATAATAGAAGAGCAGACTATTATTTAAATGGTGAAAGATTGTAGCATGCTGTTGTACAGAGGGACTTGGGAGTACTTGTGCGTGTATCGCAAAAAGTTGGCTTGCAGGTACAACAGGTTATTAAGAAGGCAAACAGAATGTTGACCTTCATTGCTAGAGGGATTGAATTCAAGAGCAGAGAGGTCATGCTGCAACTATACAGGGTACTGGTGAGGCGGCACCTGGGGGACTGTGCAGTTCTGGTCTCCATACTTGAGGAAGGATATACTGGCTTTGGAGGCAGTGCAGACGAGGTTCAACAGGTTGATTCCAGGGATGAAGGAGTTAACCTATGAGGAGACATTGAGTCGCCTGAGACTATAATCTCTGGAGTTCAGAAGAATGAGGGGGAATCTTACAGAAACATACAAAGTTTTGAAAGGGATAGATAAGGTAGAACTAGGAAAGTTGTTTCCATTGGTAGGTGAGACTAGAACTAGGGACATTGCCTCAAGATTCAGGGGAGAAGATTTAGGACGGAGATGAGGAGGAACTATTTTTCCCAGAGAGTAGTGAATCTGTGGAATTCTCTGCCCGGGGAAGCAGTTGAGGTGTCCTCACTAGATATATTTAAGAAACAGTTAGGTAGGTTTTTACATAGTAAGGGAATTAAGGGTTATGGGGAAAAGGCAGGTGGATGGAGCTGAGTTTACGGACGGATCAGCCATGATCTTAGTGAATGGCGGGGCAGGCTTGATGGGCCAGATGCCCTACTCCTGCTCCTATTTCTTATGTTCTTCTGTTTATGTTCCTATTTGCATTTCAGAAAAATAACATTTGTCCCATCTGGTATGTGATGGTTTTTATACTCCTTGTGAACCCTCTTATCCAATCAGCATGCCCCAATTTCCTTACTTACCTCAGCATCTAGCTTCTCTTTAAGTGCAACTATTCACCTCCACCATTCCTGGTGAGGCAACTTTGATGATGGTCAGTTGTTTCGTGATTGAAATTCACATTTCACAAAAACTTTGTGTGAGACTTTTCAGTTCACTTTGGTTCTATTGCCGCGTTTTTTTTCCCCTGATGACACAAGAGCTGGTGTTCTTCAACTCTTGTGTTCTTTTTATAGCTGCAGAGGAATCAAAGAAATTCTGATGGTTAAGGGAGTGGGAGGTTATAGTGAACCACAAGGACAAGTGAGCAAAATAAATGTTCCAGCTCACAAATGGGAAAAAAAACAGGAAGTGAAAATTTAAATAAAAACTGCAGATACCAGAAATCTGATATGAAATAGAAAATGCTGGGAAAGCTAACCAAGTCAGCTAGAAGCTCCTGACCACACCACTCCACCATCCTTCTCGCTGAAAACCTACTTGCATCTGTTTAATTTCCAGGGTCACAGACCCAAAGCATTGACCCTTTGCATAGATGTTGCCTGACCTGTTGAGGTTTTTCAGCATTCTATGCTCCAAAGAAAAATACCTGCAGGTGCTGAAAATCTGAAATAAAAACAGAAAATAATGCAACATTTGTGGAGAGAGAAACAGTCAACTTGGTAAATTGTAAACACAAAAGGTTCAGATGTTGGAAACCTTGAGCAAAGCACATGAATGCTGGAGAAACGCAGTAAGTCAGTCAGCATCTCTGAAGAGGAATAGTCAATGGTTTGAAGTGTTGTGCTTTGTGTCTTACCAAGACCTAGCTTACTCAAAGTACACCAGATATGGTGATCAGACCTGAAGGCTTCTCGATACACAGGATGGACCAAACTGCTGATTTGGAAAAAGCTAGAAGAGAGAGGTGTGTGTTTCATGATAACCCCTCTGTGGTGCTCGGATGTGGTGGTTTTGTTGTACTCTTCTTCCCCTAACCTTGAACACAAAATAAGGTAAATGCTGACCATTCTATTTACCAAGGAAGTTCTCCTCCATAATCCTGACCACAATTTACATGCCACCATTGACTGTAACCAGGCACTGGCAATGCTGTATGATGCTGTCACCAAACATGAAACAAATCATAGTCAAGGATTTCAGCCAGGCTTATTTGAAGCCAGTTACCATCAGCATATAACCTGTAGCACCAGAGATCCCAACACACTAGACCACTGCTAAACGAAGATAAAGGATGCCTACCATTCAATGCCCAGACTGCATTTCTGAAAATCTGATCACTTGGCTGCCCTTCTCCTACCTGCATACGGGCAGAGGCTAAAGAACAAGGCTCCAGAGATTAGGACAACAAAGAGGTGGAGTGGCTACTGGATTGCTTTGAGTTGGTGGACTGGGCCATGTTCAGGGATTCATCTGTGGATCTGAATGAATGCACCATGGTCATTAAAGACTCTATAAAAGCAGTTGTAGATGAGTGTGTCCTCACAAAATCATTCAGAGTCTTCCCCAGTGGATGAAAGATAAGATCTGCAATCTGCTGAGTGCCAGATCAGACGCATTCAAGTCTGATAACCAAGAAAGATACACAAGGTCCCTCCAGAAAGCCACCTCACAGGTGAAGTGGCAATTCCGGACTAAACTCAAATCAACAAAGGATGCCTGACAGTTGTGGCAGGGACTGAATACTATCACCTCTTATAAAGTTAAATCAAGCCACGTAGGTGATGACAGGGCTTCACTTGCAGATAAAATCAATGCCTTCTATGCTCGCTTTGACCATCAAAACATGGAGGAACCATCGTGAACTCCACAGCCCCCAATGATCCTGTGATTTCACTTTCTGAGATAGAAATGTGAGTAGTCTTCAGGAGGCTGAAACCACGAAAAGCATCCGGCCTAGATGGATACCTGGTCAAGTACTAAAGACCTGCTGACCCACTGGTTGGAGTGTTCACTGGGATCTTCAACCTCTCGCTTCTGCAATCCAATTGCTTCAAGCAGGCTTCAATTATACCAATGCCTAAGAAGAACATGCTAACCTGCCTCAGTTACTATCATCCTGTAGCACTAACATCCACATCTGGACAGCAAAGATGCAGACATCACAATGCTCTTGATCAAATACAGCTTGGCATTTGATACTGTTGTCCCCTCAAAACTAATCAATAAGCTCAATACTTCCTTGTGCAACTGGATTCTCGATTTCCTCATTTGCCAACCTCAGTCAGTCCGGATTGGCAACAACACCTCCTCCACAATCTCCATCAACAGAGGTGCAGCACGAGGCTGTTGCTTAGCCCCTGCTCTACTTGTTTTACACTTATGACTGTGTGGCTAACCACAGCTCCAATGCCGTATTTAAGATTGCTGACGACACCCCTGTCGTTGGCCGAATCAAAGGTGGGGATGAATCACTATATAAGAAGGAGTTTAGAAAGGCAGCTGAGTGGGCCACAACAACCAGTCAGATCCAATGTTACAAGACTGCTTTGATAGCGTCACCTGGGAGGTATTTTGAGCTGAGAACATCTCCAAATACGCGGAGGTGGTCACAAGCTTCATTCAGAAGGGCGTTGAAGACATTGTTTGCCAAAAACCGGTCCAGGTCTGCCCAGACCAGAAGCCTTGGATAAACTTTTCAGTGCTTCTTGCTCTCAGCACAAAGGATAAAGCCTTCACCACTGGAGACCAGCAGGATCTCCAGAGATGCCACTATGATTTGCATAGAGCCATCAAGGTGGGAAAATGGAAATACAGGGACAAAATCCAGTCACATCTCTGCGACAATGACACACGCAGTGTATGGCAAGGACTGCACACCATCACAGACTTCAAGAGGAAACATAGTAGTACAGCCAACATTGCTGCCTCGATCCCAGATGAGCTAGATGTTTTTTATGCTCGATTTGAGGTTGTTAAGACTGAACTCCCAAGGAGAGCCACCGATGAAACCTGCTCCTTGGTCATCTCCAAGGCTGAGGTACGCAGAACATTCCAGTGTGTCAACAACCTCAAGGCAGCAGGGTCGAATGGCATCCCAGGGTGCATCCTCAAAGTGTGTGCAGAACAGCTGGACGGTGCATTTAATCTCTCCCTCTCCCAGTGCATAGTGCCCTCCTGTTTCAAATCGTCCATTATTGTCCCTGTACCTAAGAAAACCAAGGTAGCATGCCTGGACAATTGGCGTCCTGTTGCACTCACTTCAATTATAAGCAAATGCTTTGAGAGGCTGGTTAAAAACTACAGCATGCCACTATCCACATTAGCCACCCTACAATTTGCCAACCGATGGAACCGGTCTACCAATGACACCATAGCCACAGCTACACACCATCCTCACTCACCTGGAGCAGAGGGATGCATGTGTTAGAATGCCATTCCTGGACTACAGTTCAGCATTCAACACCATAATTCCCTCCAGACTTGACAGGAAGCTCAGAGACCTCAGCCTGCACCCCACCTTGTGCAGCTGGATCCTAGACTTCCTATCAGATCACGGACAGATGGTAAGGATAGGCTCCCTCACCTCCACTCCTCTGACCCCCAACACAGATGCCCCCAGGGTTGTGTCCTGAGTCCCCTTCTCTACTCCCTTTACGCCCATGACTGTACTGCCACACACAACTCCAATCTGCTGATCGAATTCACTGATGACATGACTTTGATCGACCTTCTTTCTAGAGGTAATGAGACAGCTTACAGAAGAAGGTACAGGAGCATCAGGACTCACACCACCACATGCAGGGACATTTATTACACGTCAACCATCAGACTCCTGAAACAGATGGGATACTTCATTTGCCACACAACCTATGGACTGACTTTCCAGGATTCTTCATCTCATATTCTCAATAATTATTGCTATATATTTGTGCTGTAGGTTTTCTATGTTTCTATATTAATTATTATTATTTCTTTCTTTATGTATTTGCACAGTTTGTTGTCTTTGTATACAGGTTGTCCACCCAGTTGGTGCGGTCTTTCATTGATTCTTAATGGTTTTTCGATTTATTGAGTATGCCCGAAAGAAAATGACAGATATGCTCTTTGATAATAAATTTACTTTGAACTCTGAACTTTGAACTGAGGTCATTTATCAGGACTCATGATGAAGGGTCTCAAACAAAAACATCTACTAGTTATATCCCTCCACTGATGGCGCTTGACTTGGTAAACTGGTTGATTATTGTCACATGTAACAAGGTACAGTGAAAAACTTTGTTTTGCGTGCCATCTGTAGAGGTCATTTCATCATGTAAGAGCATTGAGTGGTACAAGGGAGAACAATAATGCAGAATGGAATGTCACATTTACAAATACAGGAAGTGCAGTGCAAGCCAACAATAAGATGCTGGACCATACTGAAGTAGATTGAAAGAGTCCACTTTAACAGAGTATGAGGCCATTTATATCATATTCTAACTGTGAAATAGAAGCTGTCCTTGGAGACTGGTGGTACGTGCCCTCAAGATTTCGCATCTGCCTCCCAAAAGGTTGGGGGAGTGAGGAGAACAGAGAATATCAAAAATGGGTGGGGTCTTGGATTACCTAGGCAGCTTTACCAAGCCAGATGGAAGTGTACTTGGAGTCGTTCCCAGAGCCTTTGGAAGAGAGACTGGTTTCCATGATGGTAGCGGGTAGAAGGTACCAGAGATGGAGATGGGGAAGGAAATGTCTGCTTGTCAGACAGGAGCTAATAATTAATTCCTTGTCTGGTTCAATTTTACCACAGAAAGAGGTGCACCATAGTCAGTTTGAAAGACTGTATACACGAGGATGTTAGACAGCCGTCTAAGAGCAATGAGTTTTTGTTTGGAGGCAACATCCCAAGATAGAATGCTGGAGCAGGTAAATGGAGCTGTAGTAAAGATCAGCTGTGATCAAAGTGAATGTCTCAGGGGGATAGAGGGACTGAATCAGCTTATTGAAAGATGCAACTGTGGTTAGTGACAATGCATTTCCATTTTATATGCTGGGATGTGTTATTCAAAATGTGTCCTAATGGTGTATTGGAGCACCAATATTGAATCGTTTAGTTTCACTTGCTAAGTGTCTTTCTGAACAAAGTTACATTCTGTGGTATTGCGAGCAAGTGGATGTATTACCCATGGTCATGCCTCTGAAACTTTGTTATTCAACAACAATATCCCATGTTGCTACTGACTCACTCCCCTCCCTTCCTCCACCCAACATACCCCCACCTACCCACTTGACCATATGGGACCTAGTAAGACGAGCTGGGGTTCCAAATGGGGTCTCTATGATGTGACCTATATCTGTTTGATATTCGGGTGAGAAACTTGCTTCTTAGCTGAAGCTTAATTTGGGTGCATCAGCTGCCGGCACAGTGTAGTTATGGCAACTGTGCTCCCGTAAATATTCTAGCCTTCCTAGTTTCTGTGTCAAATACACTTAAGCATCAGCATGACAGTAACTCCACCAGCATTGTGTCGCTCTGTAAGTGACGAGATTTGATGCAATTAAATCTCATTCCTGCTTCAGCTGAAATGATTGAAGTTTCACTCCAGTGGATTACTTTTACCTTCGGATTTTGGAATATTTTAGAATGATAACAATTCAAACACGTCACTAATGTAAACAGCAACGGTGTCTGTAAGTGGATCATTGAGGGCACAATGTATAATTACTCTTGGAATATATATCATACTAACCTGCCCACATGGCAGAGATATTTTCAATGTATGTTATGATTGTTGTTAAGGTTGTCACCTACTTATTTACCATAACTGATATGCAGTTGCTAAATTTGAATTGAAATTGATAGGGATGCATTAACTTCTATTGTTTTATTATTGGACCCTAATGTTAAAAAAGGGATGATATTTCAATATAATGCTTGGCTGCTCAGTACTGATTAGTTACTATTGGGGAAAATGCTGTGGAGGCAAATTATAAAAGCATTATGAGCAAATCCGGTTGTAGCTGGGCAACAGCCTAAGCTTAGAAAAGAGACATGTGTAACATGTTAATGGAATATCATGGCAACTCTTTGTTCTTAAACTTAATCCTTGAACTTATGTTGGTGGTGGCTCTCTTTTATGATTGAACTTTACATTTACATTAACAACTTATTGGTTGCTAAAGGCAAACATATTTCACCTTCTTCCCAATGTTTGCTTTCTGCTGGACTCTGATCAGAAATGGTAGTCAAGGCCATTGTCATTGTGATCATTAACAATGAGAGTAATTGGCATACAGCCTCCTTCTCTCCCAGTATTCTTCAACTACGACGAGCTAACTCGAAACTGAACATCAACTCTGTGACCTTTTCAATTTGTTCTGAATACAAATCTGTCAAGTATGGATACTCATTGTTCCTCAATGTGACTGACCAGAGCTTCTCTCCAGTTACCTAGTGATTCATACTTAGGAAAAGATTATGGATGACTTTACACTAAGCTGGGTGATTTTGTGTTGAAGTTGCAAAGGTTAAAGTCTTATCTTTGAGAAGCAAGGCCAACAATCGACCTGTGATGGAGAAATAGTTAGTTTGATAAAGCAGCTGCAGGAACAGCTAAATGAAAGGGTGGTGCCATAGGATGACGTTACTTGAGCACCTCAGGGCTAACACAGAATAACTCCCTTATCTCAATGCCATTCAGCTCAAATATACCATAGATGCTGCCTGGCCCGTTGAGTTCCTCTAGCATCTTGTGTGCATGGCAACAGATTTTCTTTTCAGTTTTGGCAGCAATAGCAAGAGTCCTCTTTGGAACCTAGTTATCCCATTACTCCAGACAGCTAAGAGACTTCAGCAAGAGCGCAGAAGGCCAGAAAGCAAAACAGCATGAAATAGAGGACGTATGGAAGGAGGAGGATTGCATTCATGTTGTCCAAGTGACCGTCTGCTTGCAGTTCCCAGCCTTGTTAATATGGGTGGGCTCCTTGGGTATATGATACTGCACTGAAGATCTTGCTCTGAAGTTTGTCCTACACTGACAGTACAATAAAACATGTGCATTTTTGAACTATCTTACATAACAAAACGTTGGTCTCTGATTAAGGGTGATGAGGAATGAAGAGAGGGGAAATTTCAGATGGTGGTGAGGATTTGTAAGTTTCTATTCCAGAGACTGCAGAGGTTCAGATTCATTCAAAACCAAACAGTAGATTTGTGGATATGAAGGGAATCAAAGAAAAATGGGGAATAGGAAGAAAATGATGCTGAGTTAGAAATCAGCGATGACATTTTTGAATGAAGCGACTGAATGACCTTCTTCTGATCTTGTAATCTATTTTCTATGTTTATATTCTCTCATTGTTCCAAAGAACTTCAAGGTCAGTGAACTCCCTTTTAAGATGTGCATATTGTTGAGATGCTGGAAGTGACAGTATCTTAAAAGTAGTCGAACTGCTGCTTTAAGTGCTAGAGATCCAGGCACAATCCTGACTCTGGGTGCTGTCTGTGTGCACATCCTCCCTGGGAATGGTTTGCTCAATGTGCTCCAGTTTCTTCCTGCATTCCAAAAGCACCTGAATTGGTCACTGTAAAGTGTATAGGTGAGGGATGGAGTTAAACTCCATGAAAGATCACTAACTCTGTTTTTCTCACCACTGTATCTGTCTGACCTGCTGTGTATCTCCACAACTTCCATTCTCAATTCAAATTGTCT
This sequence comes from Mobula birostris, assembly GCF_030028105.1. Lineage (NCBI taxonomy): Eukaryota > Metazoa > Chordata > Chondrichthyes > Myliobatiformes > Myliobatidae > Mobula > Mobula birostris. The sequence goes on from NC_092376.1 coordinate 102,397,888, forward strand.
TGCTGTCTGGACAGCTCCTCCTCATGCTTCCAGTGACCACCCACTCTGCAGCACAGGTCCTGCTTTTACCATCCAGGATCTCTGGGACACACCAGCAACCCATGCTCACCCGTGAAGGATTGCCAGTTGATTAGAGCACAGCAAAAGTACTGACCAACAGCGAGACACAATACAGTATTGCAAAGAGAAGCAAGTTACAGCTCAGGGAGGAGAGAGTTAATTGAAATGCACCTTTGTTTCTGCGCTCCTTACTGTCCTTTTTAACGTTCAAAAATTTAATTTGAAATATATTTTTGGAGGGAGCTAATTATGTGGGGGAAGATCTATGGCCTGTATTAGATATGAAATGCATTAATCAATGGTTTAATATATGCCGAGGACACTGGCCACATTTCTTACTTCTCAGAGCTCTACAAACTCCAGTTAACCTACTTTGCCACATTACTTCTCCTTTGCTTGTCTTGATTTATGAAATTTTGTGACCCAGTACGTTAAAAGTAATTTCCGCACTGTTGCCAGGCAGCCTGGCCTGAGAGCACCATTTACAGCAATAGTAGTAGATGAGGTGCTTAGCAAGCATGCAGATAGCTGAGACTCTCTGAGAACTCAGTCTGGTGTTGCTCTTTGTCCATGTGGACATCCAAACCTCCAAGCTTTGCATTTCTCAGTGAATAAAAGCACATAGTGGTGTCTGCCAATCATAGCCATTAACTCATATTTCAGAAGGAGAATCAGGTATGATATCACCAGGATTCATCATGAAATTTGTTAACTTTACAGCAGCAGTAAATGAAATACATGATAAATAAATAAGGAGAACAAAAAAACAGAGGTATATTAAGTATATAAATGTCTATTAAATAGTTGAGTTAAAGTAGGTAACGCAAAGAACAGAAACAAAAAAAAGTAGTGAGGTAGCGTTCATGGGTTCATTTCCATTTAGGAATTGGATGACAGAGGGGAAGAAGCTGTTCCTGAATCACAGAGTGTGTGCCTTCAGACTTCTGATGGTAATAATGAGAAGAGGGCATGTCCTGGGTGGAGGAGATACTTAACGATGGACGCCACCTTCCTAAGGCACCGCTCCTTGAAGATGTCTTGGATACTACGAAGTATTTGATGAGAGAACTAAATTTACAGAGGGTGGGGAAAACAGGCCAGTGAAGGACTTGTAAAAGTGTAGTCAGTATATTAATGTAGGACATCTATTCATCAAGTTGTTTCATTGGGGTATAAGCATTGGCAGAAGACCATAGGGAATTCTTCTGTTCTTCTTGCAATGTTACCTTGAGATTTGTTTGACATCAACTGTGATGCCGTTTGGTTTGATGTCTTAGCTTTTCAATGCTTGAAAAACAGTGTCGACTGCTCAGTTCTGAGTGGAAAGGTCAGATGGAAGATTGTATTAGTGAATCAGTGCCAGTGTTTATTAGAGTGCATTCAAAAGCAAATGATCTTGCAGTGAAGTTTAGTTCTATTGCTTAAATATAGTGAGCTATTTGAGCATCCTTCGAGACAAGCCTAATGACTAATTCCAAACTTTGTTCAGCCAGTGTCTAGGTGCATAGATACAAGTAGGTCAGTCTAGCAATTTTGCTCCACATACAATGTTGTTTAAAGGAAATATTTGCTCATTAGCAATTTCACTTTGGAAACAATGGTTCACTCAGTAAGAGGAACCATTTATCATTAAGCTCATCAGTTTGTCAAAAGAGAAATGGGGCTCCAGCCTTTCTGTCTCTACTGCCCAGCTGCAGTGCATGCATTGTATTCCTGACATCTAGTGCTGTCCTTGTAGGGTGTGGAGTTCTCTGATTGCTCAGTTCTCTCCAGGTACTCTGGTTTTCTCCCACATCTCAAAGCCGTGCTGATTGGCTGGTTAATTAGCCACTGTAATTGAGTGCAAATGAGTGGGAGAAACAGGAAGAGTTGATGAATTTGTGGGGAGAATGGATTACAGGGAAATACGTGGACAAACAGGTTGATACAATTGGTCTTGGAGCCAGAATAGCCTCAATGGTCCGATTGTCTTAAAAATTAAAAATAAACAGATTTAGGTTTTGAAGTCTACATTTTTCAGTTTGAATAATAAACTGTTAACGGTTGAAGGCAGGGTTTACCGTGTGTCTCCTCCCATGTGCCGTAGTGAACTTGGCACAGAGCTGTTGATCCATCTCTGTGGAGGCAGCTGTCCAAGACTGGCTGGCTGAGATCACCCCTATGAGCCCTAGGGGCAAAATCTGTCTTCACTTAAAGCAAACATTTCACTGTTATTAATGCATGTAAGATTTGTTTTCCTCAGGTTTCCAAAAAGTGAATTGAGATGCAATAGATGTTGGAATGTCTTGGCTGCTGTTGTACTCAAAATAACTTGGAGCTTCATGTATTCCATCAAGGCAACCAAAAAATTCCTCCTCATGTTATCTGCGAATTGGTGGGTTGGCATACGCATTCAAGTAACTAAAAGAAAGATTTAGGAGGGTCTCAGCCTGAAACGCTGATTGCTTACTCTTTTCCATGGATGCTCCTGACCTGCTGAGTTCCTCCAGTATTTTGTGGGTGTTGCTTTAGTAAGAGCTGACTGGAGTAAAATGTACTAGAGATATAATGGTTAATTTCAGGCTCTCAACTGAATTGTTTGTTTTCTGACTGGGTCTTTCTGCAGTGCAGAGTTACTCAGATAGAGGTGCCAGCCACAAGCTGTGCTACCCTGCATTGCTTATATTTTGCACAAATATAAACAGTTTCATTTTTGCCAGCTGTAGCAGGCTTTGGAAAATTGTGCCACTTTGATAGCTTTTTCTCTGCTTCTTGGCAGAGAATGCTTTAAGTAAGTGATCGCAATTGATTGCTTTGAGTAGTCCATAGCGCCCAAGAAGATCTATCTTTAAGTGTAAGGATCTTGATCTTACCTTGCAGAGTAAATCCTTGCTTAGTTTGAACAAGGAAATCTAAATTAAATTAGCTTTTTATTGTTCGCCGTGGCTATCCCTCGAGGTCGAGGATGATGGTCTTCATTCCGTTGATCTATTTATGGGCTCTCAAGTGGCTTATGAGCCCAATCTTGGCTCCGAGAGTTCTTTCACATTCAGGACAGGTAGTTCCAGATGGCAGATCGGGCTTTGGTTGTTGCTGCCTGTCTTTCCATTTTCTTCTAATTCTGCACATCTGTTGGCTTCAAAAGTTGCTGTTCCTTCTTGGATGATGGCTTGCCAGAGTTTCCTGTCCTTGGCATTGGTTTCCCAATTGCTGATGGCGATGCTACCTTTCTTCATGTTGGCTTTTAAGACGCCTTTGCATCTCTTCTGTTGTCCGCCTCTTTTACGTTTGCCTTCTTTAAACTGGGAGTAGAAGATTGGTTTCAGCAGATGTCCGTCTTTCATCCGAACAACATGAACCGCTCCATCTTAGTTGGTTCTTGATGATGTAGGCTTCAATGCTTGTTGTTTTTGCTTCATTTAGCATGCTGACGTTTGTTCTTCTATCTTCCCAGCTAATATTTAAGATGTTTCGAAGACAGCATTGATGGAACTTTTCAAGTGTTTTCAGATGTCGTCGGTATGTTGTCCAGGTTTCTGATGCATACAGGAGTGTTGGGATTACCACTGCTTTGTACGCTAACATTTTGATGTCTGTTCGGATGTCACGATCATGAAAGACTCTTGTTCGGGGACGTCCAAAAGGTGTTCCAGCGCATTTAAGGTGGTTGGATCTCATCATTAAGGTCGACATTGGAGAAGAGGTGACTTGCAAGATACGGAAAGTAGTCCACGTTTTCCAGGGTTGTTTTGCCAAGTTGAATTGATGTTTCTATCCGATTTGTCTCAGTTGGTGACTATTGATAGATGATCTGAGTCTTCTTGGAATTGATGGTAAGTCCAAGTTTTGTGTGTGCACAGTTGAAGGCAGTCAGAATCTGTTGTAGGCAGTTTTCTGAGAGAGCTGCAACACTGTTGTCATCTGCATATTGGAACTCAATGAGGGAACTCATGGTTGTCTTGTTTTTGGACTTGAGACTGGCAAAATTGAAAAGTCTTGCCATCTGTTCTATAGATTCCTGCGGGCAGGTCATCCCTGATGATGTGGATGTTTGTCACAATGAAGATGGTGAACAAAGCTGGGGCAGTCACACATCCCTGATCTAACTTGAAAAGGCTCACAGTTACTGTTGCTGACCATGACTGTGGCAAGCACGCCATCATGGAGGAGTCTCAGGATTCAGGTGTACTTCTCAGGGCATCCATAGGTGGATAGGACATCCCATAGGAGTTCCCTTGATTCTGAGTCAAAGGCTTTGGTGAGGTCGATGAATGCCATGTACAAAGGTGGAAGTTGTTCACACATTTTTCTTGTAGTTGCCGCATTGTGAAGATCATATCGATTGCTCCAGGTGATGGTCTAAAACCGGCTGGTGTCACTGGAAGGATCTTCTCGGCTAAAGGCTTGATCCGGTTATTCATGATGCGGGTGAGGATCTTTCTTGCTGTTGCTTACAGGGAAATTTCACGATAGTTTCCACATTCGGATCGACCGCCTTTCGTTTTGTAGATGGTAGCGATTGCTGAGTCTCTAAAGTCTGCTGGTACGTCTTACATAGAAAACATAGAAAATAGGTGCAGGAGTAGGCCATTCGGCCCTTCGAGCCTGCACCGCCATTTATTATGATCATGGCTGATCATCCAACTCAGAACCCTGTACCAGCCTTCCCTCCATAACCCCTGACCCCCGTAGCCACAAGGGCCATATCTAACTCCCTCTTAAATATAGCCAGTGAACTGGCCTCAACTGTTTCCTGTGGCAGAGAATTCCACAGATTCACCACTCTCTGTGTGAAGAAGTTTTTCCTAATCTCGGTCCTAAAAGGCTTCCCCTCTATCCTCAAACTGTGACCCCTCGTTCTGGACTTCCCCAACATCGGGAACAATCTTCCTGCATCTAGCCTGTCCAATCCCTTTAGGATCTTATACGTTTCAATCAGATCCCCCCTCAATCTTCTAAATTCCAACGAGTACAAGCCCAGTTCATCCAGTCTTTCTTCATATGAAAGTCCTGCCATCCCAGGAATCAATCTGATGAACCTTCTTTGTACTCCCTCTATGGCAAGGATGTCTTTCCTCAGATTAGGAGACCAAAACTGCACACAATACTCCAGGTGTGCTCTCACCAAGGCCTTGTACAACTGCAGTAGTACCTCCCTGCTCCGGTACTCGAAGCCTCTCGCTATAAATGCCAGCATACCATTCGCCTTTTTCACCGCCTGCTGTACCTGCATGTCCACTTTCAATGACTGGTGTATAATGACACCCAGGTCTCGTTGCACCTCCCCTTTTCCTAATCGGCCACCATTCAGATAATAATCTGTTTTCCTATTTTTGCCACCAAAGTGGATAACTTCACATTTATCCACATTAAATTGCATCTGCCATGAATTTGCCCACTCACCCAACCTATCCAAGTCACCCTGCATCCTCTTAGCATCCTCCTCACAGCTAACACTGCCACCCAGCTTCGTGTCATCCGCAAACTTGGAGATGCTGCATTTAATTCCCTCATCCAAGTCATTAATATATATTGTAAACAACTGGGGTCCCAGCACTGAGCCTTGCGGTACCCCACTAGTCACCGCCTGCCATTCTGAAAAGGTCCTGTTTATTCCCACTCTTTGCTTCCTGTATGCTAACCAACTCTCCATCCACACCAATACCTTACCCCCAATACCGTGTGCTTTAAGCTTGCACACTAATCTCCTGTGTGGGACCTTGTCAAAAGCCTTCTGAAAATCCAAATATACCACATCCACTGGTTCTCCCCTATCTACTCTGCTAGTTACATCCTCAAAAAATTCTATGAGATTCGTCAGACATGATTTTCCTTTCACAAATCCATGCTGACTTTGTCCGATCATTTCACCGCTTTCCAAATGTGCTGTTATCACATCCCTGATAACTGACTCCAGCAGTTTCCCCACCACCGACGTTAGGCTAACCGGTCTATAATTCCCCGGTTTCTCTCTCCCTCCTTTTTTAAAAAGTGGAGTTACATTAGCCACCCTCCAATCCTCAGGAACTAGTCCAGAATCTAACGAGTTTTGAAAAATTATCACTAATGCATCCACTATTTCTTGGGCTACTTCCTTAAGCACCCTGGGATGCAGACCATCTGGCCCTGGGGATTTATCTACCTTCAATCCCTTCAATTTACCTAACACCACTTCCCTACTAACATGTATTTCGCTCAGTTCCTCCATCTCACTGGACCCTCTGTCCCCTACTATTTCTGGAAGATTATTTATGTCCTCCTTAGTGAAGACAGAACCAAAGTAATTATTCAATTGGTCTGCCATGTCCTTGCTCCCCATAATCAATTCACCTGTTTCTGTCTGCAGGGGACCTACATTTGTCTTTACCAGTCTTTTCCTTTTTACATATCTATAAAAGCTTTTACAGTCTGTTTTTATGTTCCCTGCCAGTTTTCTCTCATAATCTTTTTTCCCCTTCCTAATTAAGCCCTTTGTCCTCCTCTGCTGAACTCTGAATTTCTCCCAGTCCTCAGGTGAGCCACTTTCTCTGACTAATTTGTATGCTTCCTCTTTAGAATTGATACTATCCCTAATTTCTCTTGTCAGCCACGGGTGCACTACCTTCCTTGATTTATTCTTTTGCCAAACTGGGATGAACAATTGTTGTAGTTCATCCATGCAACCTTTAAATGCTTGCCATTGCATATCCACCGTCAATCCTTTAAGTGTCATTTGCCAGTCTATCTCAGCTAATTCACGTCTCATACCTTCAAAGTTACCCCTCTTTAAGTTCAGAACCTTTGTTTCTGAATTAACTATGTCACTCTCCATCTTAATGAAGAATTCCACCATATTATGGTCACTCTTACCCAAGGGGCCTCTCACGACAAGATTGCTAATTAACCCTTCCTCATTGCTCAAAACCCAGTCCAGAATAGCCTGCTCTCTGGTTGGTTCCTCGACATGTTGGTTCAAAAAACCATCCCGCATACATTCCAAGAAATCCTCTTCCTCAGCACCTTTACCAATTTGGTTCACCCAATCTACATGTAGATTGAAGTCTTCATTTATCCAGATCTTGATGAGAGGTTGATACAGTTGGTAATGAAGTGGGTTACCTCCAATTTTGTAGACCTCGGCTGGTATTCCATCAAGTCCAGCAGGCTTGTTGATTTTCAAGGTTTTGATGGCTTCCTTGACTTCTTCAAGTGTTGGTATTTTGCTTAGGGAGTCGTCAACGGGCTGTTTTGGAATGTTGTTAATCACATTCCTGTCAAATTAGACGGTTTGATTTAGAAGATCTTCAAAGTGCTCCCTCCATCTAGAATTGATGTCAGAATTGTTCTTCAGGATGGTTAAACCATCTTTGCTTTTGAGAGGGTCTTGACCTTGAGTGGATGGGCCAAAAATAGCTTTAGTTGCGTTGAAAAAGCCTCGAGTGTTGTTGAGGTCTGCTAGTTGTTGGATTTCCTGAGCTTTCTTCCTCCATCATTGGTTTTTCAGGTTTCGGGTACTCTTCTGGACTGCGGCCTTGCATTCCTGATAGCGTTTCCTTTTGGTAGCTGATTGTTGGTCATTTTGTAAGGTGATGAAAGTTTTTCTCTTTTCGTCGATGAGTTGTTGGAATAGTTTGTCGTTATTGTCAAACCAATCTTGATATTTTTTTGTCTTGAACCCGATTGTTTCTTTGCAGGAGGTGATGATAGCATTCTTCAATTGATTCCCGTGTTCTTCTACAGATGGTGGGGTTTGTTGAGGCAGTTGTTCTTGAAGATTTTGTTTGAACTTCTGTACACGGTTGATGTCTTGAAGGATGCCAACATTGAAATTCTTAATAGTGTTCTGATTTTGATGTTTCCTTTTGGGCCGAATCATCCTTTTGGGACGAGATGAGTCGATGGTCTGTCCAGCACTTGTCGGCACCAGTAACAGCTCTTGTTATCAGTACATCTTGTTGGTCCTGAGATCGTACGATGATGTAGTCAATGAAGTGCTAGTGTTTAGAGCATGGATGCTGCCAGGAGACTTTGTGCCTGTTTTTCTGGCGAAATAGGGTGTTTCTAATCACCATGTTGTGTTCAGCACATTTAGTGAGGAGGAGTGTTCCACTGGTGTTGACCTTGCCAACTCCTTCCTTGCTTATTATTCCAGTCCAGAGCCTATGATCTTTCCTGACTCTGGCATTGTTATACTGTATACTGATGTACAGCGAAAATTTTGGGGTTCTTTATGCCATGCTGATAGATAATTTCATCACAACAGTGCATTACAACATTACATAATCCAGAATAATGTGTTATTTACAGAGTAAATGCAGTGCAGCTAGACATTAAGCTGGAAGACCATAAGGAGGTAGATTGTGAGGCTAAGAGTCCATCTTATCTAACAGGGCATCATTCGTTAGTCCTGTAACAGTGGGACATGTTGTCCTTGAACCTGACAGTACATACTTTTAGGCTTTTGTATGCTCTGCCTGATGGGAGGGGGGGAAAGTGAGAATATCTGGGGAGGGTGGAATCTTTGATTATGTTGGCTGCTTTACTAGCAATGAGAAGTACACGTAGAGTCCATTGAGGGGAGGCTAGTTTCTCTGATGTGCTGAGCTGTGTTCATAACCCTCTGCAGTTTCTTACAGTCACGGGCAGAGCAGATGCCTTAGTGCATCCTGATTGGCTGCTTTTTATGATGCATGAATAAAGCTTGATGATGGTCGATGGATTGACAAATTCCTTTGGCCTACTGAGGAAGTAGAGATATTGCTGACCTTTCTTGTTTGACCTGGGCAGGCTGTTGGAAATGTTCACTCCAAGGAACTTGAAGCTCCCTACCTTCTCAGCTTTCTTAATAATTAAAATCTGCAAAGAAACCTGGAAATCTTGCTGTCACCCAAAATGACACGATGTAGCAGAGCAAATTAGCTTTAAGAAATATCTGCTCTGTGTGATTTGTGTGTGATTGTGTTATTGGTTAAAGTACCTTATCAACCGAGAACGTAGTAGCAGTGGCAAACTTCAGCTATGCATCATGATTGGAAGTTTCTTTACCCTTTTAAAGCAATCCCCACCTGGTCACAGATTTTAAGCTTCAACTGGTAGAGAAATGCTAACTTTACATCAAGACTCACATATGCATGGCTGATCGATGTTTCTCCCTGTCAAACGTACTTTAAACAAGAGCATGGAGGTGAAAAGACTTGAGGTTCATTTGAAGTTATTATAAGTCTTCTAAAACAGGAACTCTCATCAAAGTAGGACGGGTGACCTCCTTTTCTTTATGAAGCACAGTGCTGTTAGTTTAACACTGGCCGTTCCACCGTCAGGATTTACTTGTTAGTGTGGGATTTATACCCTGATACAATGGGTCAGGTAACGTATATATCTATTTACTGTTTCACTGAAAGTGGTCTCCCTGCATTGTAAAGTGGGGGCTAAGATATTGGGCCTGTTTTACAGCAACATACTTAAAAAGGACATTCAAGCCATATCTTCCAGATACAGTCAGTCTCCAATTCTGGTTGGATGTGTTCTGAGAAGATTCATCATGTGACTTCACACCTCTAATCAGCTGAATGGACTTTTCTTGCTTCTGTAGCCACAAATTCAAAGAAAATGAAATGAGTTAAAAGTTACTTAAGTCCACCATTAATTTCTCTTTTAGATTATGTATTCAGCTATTTACTTGTTTCTTATTTCCCCGAGCTACAGTCCTTTCTTATCTCACATACTCCCTGCATAACGACACACTGTTGTGCTCCCAATGTATCATGACGAGTATGCAGGAATAATAATATTATAATAAATTGGCCTTGGTTAGTGGTTAGTTGCTCATTTTTGCTGAAAGGGGAGCTCTTTTAGCTCTTTATGCGCTGAGTTCATGAGCACAATTGCACAATCTGATGCTGCATGCAAGAGCCAATCCCCCATGTATTGTCCAGGACAGAAGATGGACTTTTCACCTCTGCCCTATGTGTACCAGCTTGTTTAGTGCATCCTGGTGATATCTGATGAGCTGGGAGTGTTGTGGAATAGAGAGTGACCTTTCTGTACAAGTTCATAGTTCTCTGTAAGTGGCATCATGGGTGGACATGATGGTGAAGAAGATATTTGACATGTGGGTCTTCATCAGTCGGGGCAATGAACATAAGAGCTGAGACTTAGAACTGTAGACATTGGAGAGGCCACACTTGGAGTATTGTGTACAGTTTTAGCCACCCTGTTATAGGAAAGACATCATTAAGCTGGAAATAATACAAAGAAGATTTATCCAAATATTGCTAGGACTTAAAGGCCTGAGTTATAGGGAAAAGTTGGGCAGGCTAAGGCTTGCTTCTTTGGAGCATGGGAGACTGAAAGGTAACCATATGGAGCCGTATAATATCATGAGCAACATAGATAGGCACTCAGTCTTTTTCACAGGAAAAGGAAACCCAAAAACTAGAGGCAGATTCTTAAGGTGAGAGGTGAAAAATTTAAGAGAGCTGGAGGGGGGGAGGGAAGCAACTTCTTTCTATAGAGGATGGTTGGTATATGGAATGAGCTGTTGAGGAAGGTACAATTTGATGTACTTGTGTTGTGAAATATTCTGCATGGATGGCATGCAGAACAAAGGTTTTCACTGTACACGTGACAATAAAAAACAATTCCAATTATAAGCATGCAGAAATTTTTGAGGAAGTTGGGCCAAATGGGACCAGATTGGATGGGCACATTGGTTGGCAAGGATGATTGGGCTGAAGAGTACGCTTCCATGCTGTATACTCTGATATTTTGCATCAGTGCTCAGGGCTAACACCATTCAAAATTTAAAGAACATTGCAGATGCTCGAAATCTGAAATAAAAAGCAAAGATCTTACCAACTCCCATCAGTCAAAAATAATCTGTGGAAAAAGTAACAGGTAGCACTGCAGCTCTTGGACCTTCATCAGAAGTCCAGTCCTGATACATTAGCTGTTTCTCTCTGCACAGGTGCTGCCTGAACAGTAGAGTACTTTTGCCATTTTCTGCTTCTATCATAATTAATCAATATTTTCCCCATCATCTGACCTGCTCAAGCACCACTTGCCCTGACCATTACGTGGCACATTCTTTACCCTTATTGGTATTTGCCTGCCCCTTTTTGCTTAAAAGGGTTCAACCTCTGCCAAGAATTTAGATAGTTCATTTATTGCTTTGTACTGTTGTATGATGGTGTACCAGTCACCAACAAGCCAATTGTTCAATAACTTCATTAATATTTTGGGTTTTCCAAATAGAAGTAAAGATTTTCTATTGACTTTTATTAAATACATTTGCAAGGGTTTCTGGAGAAACCTGATGACCAAAAAGCAAAGCACTCTATGACCTATATTTAACAAATCACAGCTTGAAAGACTTTGAGTGTCGACTTTGCAGCACTTAACATTATTGAGGGAGTATTGATTAAAAACAGATGGGGGAAGGTAGCAGGCAAATACAGCTGCAAAAACATTGTCTGAAGGCTGTAAAGCAGAATATTTCACTCATTGCTTGAGTCTTGCAGCTTGCAGGTTATTTGGATCCTCAAAGGGATGTGTTGAGGAGAAGGAAGCTATGTGTAATAATCCAGAGCAAAGGGACTAGGTATTATTTGGGGTGTGGGCAGGGTTGTGATTATGGGATGTACTAAACTGTAAGGTTCAGGAGTATGGCTGTACAGGTTGATAGGGTGGTAAAAAGAAAGGCCTATGGCATGCTTGCCTTTATTAGTTGAGTTACTGACAGCAAGAGTTGAGAAGTTATGTTGCAGCTTTGTAACCTTGGGTTAGGCCTCATCTGGAGTACGGTGTTCATTTTGGTGTACCATATCCTTCCATTATAGGAGTCTTTGGTGAGGGTGCAGAAGAGGTTTACCAGGAACTGCCTGGATGAGAGGACATATACTATAAGAACAAGGTGGATGGACTTAAGCAAACATGTTGAGCAAAACTTAGTGTTGCTCCTGGACAAACTTCTGTTGTTTTCTCTGGCGTGGCTATGGCTGAGGGGAGATCTGAAGTAGTTTATAAGATTATGAGAGGCATAGATCAAGTGGACAACTTGTGTCTTCCTCCCAGGGTCAAAATGTCTAATGTGAGAGGTCATGTATTAAGGAGACAGACAGATAAGTTCAAAGGAGATGTCTGGAATATCCTTTCTTGTACAGAGTGGTTGGTGCCTGGAATATGCTGCCTGGTGTGGTAGGGGAGGCAATTATGATGGAGGTTTTAAAAGGCTCAGAGGTGGGCATATGAGAGTGCAGAGAACGGAGAGATGTGGACATTGTGCAGAAAGAAAGGATTAGTTTACTAACGCATATCATTACTAGTTTATCACAATATTGTGGGCTGAGGGGCCTGCTCCAGCTCTGTACTCTTGTATGTTCAGTGTGTAGAGAAGAAATCCATGTAAGGACAGATTTTTAAATTGGTTTCACAGTGAGTTAATCAAAATCAGCATTGAGAAGACTAAGTGCTGGTTAAGTACACGCAGGATAGGGACAGCAGTGTCTTGATCAACTCAAGACTACAAAAGGCACAGGATGGGAGGATAGCCGAGTCTAACTGACTGGGCAAACGAGGCCTCAGTTTCATGCTTGTCTGAACAGTGCCGCAATTGCTCATGCTTTGCCATAGTGTCGACATAACAGGAATTAAATGAAATCACATGTACATATTATAAGTAAAACAGTGGAAAAAGGCACTTGTCGTTTTAACAATCATTTGCTTTCCGGAGCACAAACAAAATTAAATGATAATAGAGTAGTAATGGCAAACTTAAAGGTTGCTTAAGTTAATTTGTAGTAATGGAACATCAGTACCAACTGGGTAGAGGTGTTAAAGCTGACAACCAGCAAAGAGGAACGTTCAAAAAGAATCCTCTTTCATTTGAAATAAAAATCAATGTAATATTGAAAGGAAGTGTTGCTTCAAACATGTTTTTTTCGGTGTGGAAATGCCATTGCGCAGTTTCAATTCTGCTGAGGTAACTCAATCGAGTTATTTAGTGAGATTTGTGCCTTGTTGATTACAGTGGGGCAAACTGACTTAAAGACATACAAGAGAGGCAGATGAATGATTTGTACATTATGCTGTGACGGGATAGCATTGTAAATGGAAAAGAAGGCTGAGTCCTCTTGACCTGTAGCCAGCCAGCTTGCCTCCTGGTTGTTTGCTGGTAATCAGAGTATTTAATTGAAAAAGGGACTGGGTCACTCATAGCTTCGTAATGGAGGGTCTGTTAAATAATTACTGATGAAGTCTGCAGCAAGTACATCTCAGCAAGCCATTAGTGAGCAATAATTTATCAGGATTATATATCAGATAGTTATTAATATTTAAATTGACAATGCATGTGGCGAGATGAGTTAAACAGCTTTATGAGCTGTGGTTATCGGGAATTGCTCAATTTATGGAGGCCAGTGCAGGAGGCTCACCCCTTTATCAGCGTCAATAAAAGAAACAAGTGTTGCTCTTTATTATTTTGTGTCCCTGATGATTTTTTTTCCTGTGTCATGCAATCTCAAAGTGTGGCCACCAGCCACGTTCTATGTACACTGCAGTGGTCACAATGAGGATCAGAAACCACAGCGTTCTAATAAGAGGCTTCGGAGCTTTGAGGTATTTCACTGGCTGCTTAGTACTCTGACAATGGAGTCGACATGATATAAATAAGGGCCTTTCCTACCATTGTCATTTTCTTCTTCCTTTCCCAAAGCAGTTATTACATGAACGTTTTAGCAGGTAAGCATCCTTCCAGTACAGAGAGAGAAGAGAGAGGGAGGGAGGGAGGGACAAGGGGTATTTAGTGTTTTAGTTGTTGCACTTTGCCTCAAAATTCGGAGAACTACATAAGCCCTACCTCATTTTATCATAGAGATATATGGAAACTGTTCCTTTGGCATATAGAGTCCATGTGGAACATCAAGCACCTATTTATACAAGTCCTATATTACTTCCATTTAAACTCTAGTGGAATTCAGAATAGAATTTTATTCAGTTGGTACTCAGTTGAGTACTTGCTTCTGGGCAAGTTGGTGGCCCAAGAATTTCTTCTCTTCGCCTTGAGTTACGGTCTGTATAAAAATCCTGGTACTTTGAGGCCCAGTTACTGTTAATCATCATCTAATGGTTAATTTAGTATCTTTGCCTCTGAGAAAGAAGCCATGGGGTGCTCCAGAACCTTAAACGTATCATGCAGTACTGAGAAGATTTGTAACTGTAAGAGATATCATCCTTTAAATAGGAAACTGTACTGTTTGCCTCTCCAGCTGGCATAGGCACATTTCAAAGTTCTCACATTGTAATTCAAAAAGGAAATGGCCTCTTCAGTGCTCCGAACAAGCCCAGATTAACAGGATCTTACAAAATAGACAAGGACAGTAGCATTTCTCAGGTTCTCGGAGTATGAATACTTTGGGATAACATGAGTAATCATATAACATTGCTGGAGATGGTGTTTTATTGGCTTCAGTGAAAGTAGGAAATAGGTCAGACTGACTACATTAGACACATCACAGAGCTCATGGTGCTTTGAAACATCTAACTTTCCAGTTTTGGAAAATAGATGGTGGGTTAGGAGGTGCGGATAAGATGTTTGAAGTGCTTTATGGCCAAGAAGGAGTCCTCGTGCAGGATTCCTGGAAGGTTAATTTTCAGGTGGCGAGGAAGGCAAATGCAATGTCAACATCCATTTTGAGAGGACTAGAATATAGAAGCAAGGATGTAGTGCTGAGGATTTAGAAGGCACTGGTGGGGCTTCACTTGGAGTATTGTGAGCAATTTTGAACCGCTTATCTACGAAAGGATGTGCTGGCATTGGAGAAAGTTCAAAGGAAGTTCACAAAAATGATTCTGGGATATGAAGAGCGTTTGATGGCTCTGGGCATGTGATCACTGGAATTTAGTTTCGATAGGTACATTTAATGTCAGAGAAATGTATACAATATACATCCTGAAATTCTTTTTCTTCACAAGCACCCATGAAAACAGAGGAGTGTCCCAAAGAATGAATGACAGTTAAATATTAGAACCCCAAAGCCCCCACCCCCCCAAGCTCTCCCCTCCCATGCACAAGCAGCAGCAAGGCAATGACCCATCCCTCCCCCACCAGGCACTCAAGTGTGTAGCAGAGCATCAATAAGACACAGGCTTGCAGTACCCCAAAGACTACCCGTTTACCCAGTAATTCAACATACCACAGGCTCTCTCTCTATGTATAATAAGGGAAAAAGGGGTATTCCTCTTTCACAGTGAAGGAGAGACATAACAAACAACTCGCTGATTTATGATGTCAAAAGTCTGTTGCGTTGCTTTTTCCAAGCTCTGTGCCCAAAGAGTCGGCCCCATGAAGGCTCAGGTCTCTGGACACACAACCCATGGCAGCTAACCCCATGTTCCGTGTTCTCCCACATGCCTCAGTCAGGGGCACCAGCCTTGAGTCAGCCCGTCTCCAGAGCCAGGAAAATCCGGCACCATGGAGGCGCACTATTCTTCCAGGCTACATCCTTGGGATATCGGCTGGTTGTGAGGCTCTGAGAGTGGGTCCTTTTCCTGCAAAGAACTTGTGTCAGCGTGTAATTCCAGGTCAGGGTCTTCAAAAGAACCTTGAAAAGGAAAGAAAGAGATATCAAGGATAGAAATAGAGCTGTTTCTGAAGATGTAAGCAAAGGAGTCGCCAATTAGCGCCAAAATAACTTTGCTCCATTTCTTGAACTTAGAAGAATGACGGGGATCTCACTGAAAGGCTTAGATAGAGTGGATTTGGAGAGGATGCTTCCTAAAGTGGGGGAGTCTAGGACCAGAGGGCATAGATACACTAGATTTGGAGATGATGTTTCCTGTAGTGGGGGAGTCTAGGACCAGAGGGCACAAGCTCAGAATAGAGGGATGCCCATTTAGAACAGAGCTGAGGAGGAATTTTTTTAGCTAAATGGTGGTGATTCTGTGGAACCCCCTCAGGAGGTTGTGGAGGCCAAGTCATTAAGTGCATTTAAAGTGGAGGTTTATAAGTTCTTGATTAGTCAGGGCATGTAAGGTTATATGGAGAAGACAGGAGAATAGGGTTGAAAGGGAACTGGATCAACCGTGATCCAATGGTGGAGCAGACTCGAAGGGCCAAATGGTCTAATTCTGCTCCAGTATGTTATGGTGTTATGTTCTAAGAGGTTACCAGATGATAAATGGAAACAACCTTTGACCTGTTTGATTGTGGAAAAGCTCTTCTGTAACATGATACTTCCAACTAAAATTTCACTAATTGGGAAAGTTTTTAGATAGGGATAAATTTAGCTGGCAAAATTCTGAGCTAATCTTGGCTGCAGGTCCCTATTCAATCCTGGAGCTGTGGAAGATGAGGATTTGACACCATTCAATGTGCATGACCAGTGACCTGTCACATCAGAGGAAATGAAGGCACGAACTTGTTCTTCCCTGTATAAGTGAGAAAAGTAGACATGACACATGGTTATTACCACAATAACAGATTATCGTTTTGATTTGCAATTTAATATGGAAACAAATAGAAAATAGATCTGGTAAATAATTTAACTCACTTCTACTTCACCTGATACTGGCAAAACTTACTTTTTTTTTGGAAAACGAGTCACTTTTGTGGAGTCAATCAGCAACAGAGCACAGAGACAGGTCCTTCGGCCAATAATGCCTTATCCGGGCTGCTCCCATTTGACAGTATCTGGCCTATAATCTTCTAAGCCTTTCCAATCCATGTACCTTTTGCAAGTTGTACCTGCTGCAGCAGTTGATTCCACATACTGCAGATAGCAGCCTCTGTGCAAAAAATGTTGTCCCTTAACTTCCTCTGAAGTCATTCCACTCTCACCTTAAACACATGTCCACTTGTTCTTGATTTCCAAATTATTGGTAAATTGCTGAGTGTGTTGACCCCCGATGAAGCTTGTTCTTTTCAAATGGTTCTTGCCTTACAACAACCACTCTCCCCTTCTCCCCCACTGCCCCCTCTGTCTCCTCTTCCCCCTTGGTAAAAGACTGAGTGTTTTCACCCTATCTATGCTCTTCATGATTTATACACCTCTATAAGATCACCTCTTACTCTCCTATGCTCCAAGCAATAAATTCCTAGCCTGTCCAGCCATTCTCCATAATTCAGTCCCTCAGGTCTTGACAATATTCTTGTAAATATTTTCTGCACTCTTTCCAGTTCAATTACATCTTTCCTAGTTTACTAAACAAATGCTCTCAAGTATGGCCTCACCTGTGTCCTCTACAAGGACTTTTACACTCAATGGCTTATCAATAGTTAAAGATTCATTGATTGAAAACCATTTAGATTGTATAAAAGCTATGGATTTATAGAGTTACAGGGCACAGAGAAAGGCCCTCAAGTCTGCACCAACTGCCAAGCACCAATTTACAGTGACTCCATTCCCCCTACTCTCATTACCATGAACCTATGAACTGGTGGCAATTTATAACAGACAAACCCACATGTTTTTGGATGAAGCTGAAGGAAATCTACAGTCACAGGGAGAACCTGCAAAGGTCGCACTGACAGAACCAGAGGTCAAGATTGACCCTGAGCTGCTGGAGCTCATTGAACTATACCACTGTACTCCCTCATAAAGTTATCTCTACGATTATGTATCAGGTTTAAATATGACCTTCTTAAACCAAGTCAGCAATGACCAAGTTATAAGGAAATACTTTTGAAGAGGTGACTATAGATTACACAAGTAACATAAAGTGTAGAGCAGGTCACTTGATGGCGCAAACAAAGGTGAATGTTGTTGAAGAATTCTAGCTTACAACTTAAGAAGTTTGTTCCACTCAAAGTGTGCAAAGCCATGAAATTGTCCTTTGGGTAAAATGCTGGAGCAAAGATTAGCTGTGCAACTAGAAAATTAAGGGGATATGGTACAGCAAGCTCATCAAGAGTAAAATAGCCCTTAATATCTTTATTCATCTTGCAAACATGGCATAATTCTTTATTAATTGGTGATAACCTATAAATATTCTTTGCTCCCTCTTAATCCACAAGCTAGTACAAAGGCATTGGATGCCTGTTGCTTGCTTAAATATCAATCAGTTTTATGTGGAGATCAGTATGACTTGCTCCTCTTGTAATCCAGGATGAATTCACTTTCAGGTGCATCTGTATGTGGTGATATAGGTACAATATAAAAACATGTTTGTAGCAGCAACACAGCTACATGGATTCAAGCAACATAAAGAACATAACTTATACTTAAAGTTATATATAAGTTGTACAAAATATTGTAAAAAAACAAGATGGTTAGGTAGTGGCTCTTTATGGATGGCTGTGACAGAATTGAGATGGCCATCTCTTCTGTTCATGGGGCTGCAGCTTGGTAGAAAGCTCCGTAGAATCCAATGAGCAGAGCTAATAATTTGTGATGATAATCACTGATGGTGCTAGTTTTAGAATCAGAATCAGATTTATCATTTCTGACTTACATGATGTAAAATGCTGTTGCTTGGTGGCAGCAGTACAATGCAAAGACATTAAAATTATTATAAATTGCAAGAAATAGTGTAATAAAGGTCTAACGAGCCAGTGTTCGTGGGTTCATGGACCATTCAGAAATCTACCAGTGGAGGGGAAGAAGCTGTTCCTGAATCATGTGTGGGTCTTCAGCCTGCTCTACCTCTTCCTTAATGAGTGTAACAGAAAGTAACAATGGAACGGTGATCCTCTGTATTCAACGCCTCTGATATTTGGAGAAGGAAACAGTGATGTGTGGAGATACACTATCATTGTTTAAATCTGTTAAATCCTGACAGGGAGTGATAACACTCAGTTTCATTGTCACTGGACCACTCAAACTTGAAGCAGTTAAAGAGAGTGTCTGTGCATCCAGCAGTGAACAGGTCCCAGCACTTGCAGTCAAAGAACGGATCACAAACTCTACTGGGCTTGACAGCTCCGTCTTGCCATGGAGCAGTAAGATTTGACTCTAGGGTCACTCCGACAGAAGAGAAAATGATGGGAAATTGATGGGGCTTTGAATGATGTCATTGTCATGATGGACCTTAATGATGTCATTCAGGCTTCACAGCTGCTTGCCTGACAGATGACTCCTTGCCTGCACTTCAGCTCCACCTTAATCAGTACGCTTAGCAGCACACTGCCCAGCCATCATTACAAACACCTACCCTTATACTTAAAGTCACACATCACTCTTTGTAATTTTGTTCCCTTTAGTTAAAACCATCGGTAAGTAATCGTTTCTGGCTTGGCAGGTAAATGCAGTGCACAGAACCTGGGTCTGATCCAGGGCTGTACTGTACAAGTCTAGGTCAAGTTTATACCGTATTTCATCACCTCCCTAAGTTTGAGAATACAAGCTGATAGAAGTAGAGGCAAGAATATATTCATGGAATAGGGAGGAGTACTGCAGAACGTAGAACTGTACAGGAAAGGATTTGGCCCCTTGGTCCCCTGGCCCCCAGCGTCTGTGCTGAGCATGATGCCAAGTTAAACAAATCCATTCTGCCTGCACGTGATCCACATCCTCCATTCCCTGCATATTCCTGTGCCTATCTGGAAGCCAGTGTCGTATCTCCCACCTCTGACTGCACATTCCAGGCACCTACCACTGTGTGAAAGAGAACACACACCCTGCACATCGCCTTAAACTTTACCCCTCTCACCTTAAAGCTATGCCCTCAAGTATTCAATATTACAACTGGGGGAAAAGATTCTGCCTGTCATTTCTATTGATGCCTCTCATATTTTTATAAACATCTATCAGGTCTCTGCTCAAAGTTTTCTTTCCAGTGTTATTGACAGATTGCAATGAGGTGCAAAAGGGAAAAATATGTAGTTAGACAAGGTTTTATCTTAAGCACCGCTAAACATCCAACAGAAAGGCGCATTGTCTTTTTGTGATGGAGGTAAGCAGCCATTTGCATTCTGTGTGGCAGTAACTTGAACTGTGATCTAGCCTGCTGGTGGTGATGATAAAGCCAGCATCCCCAGTGTACAGGCTCCCATTACACTTGGCCCGCTCCATTAGGCAGGCCGGATCACTTGCCTGTCTCATCCCAGACTTTTGAGTTAACAGGGTCCTGAGCAGAATTATGGAAAGAGTCACCAGGCAGAGAGAGAAAAAGTTTCAAAGACATGAACAAAATTTGCTTGAAAAACTTTCCAGCATCCCCTCTGATAACTCTTGGCCTATGGCCACTTAAAGAGGAAAGGAGCATTCAGGCCAGTGCTAAAACCTCAAGTTCATGCACTAGGAGCACACAGTAGATGGCAGAGGAATCTCACCATCTCTTGAGCTCTGCACCTGTCCTGCAAGTTCTTCCTGTTCTGTGGTAAAGTCTGGAGGCTCTACATTCCCCACAGAAAGTAAGGGGAAGCAGGTCATCCTTAACCTCCCAAGAAGGAGAAACAAGCCATAATAAAGTGACTTTGGAGGGGGAATGTTCGATAGGATTCCAGGAAGGCTCTTGGGTCTTTAAAGATAAAACTGGAACTGGCCCACATAAAGAATGCCGCTAAAAGGCAGCTCTTCTCCTTATCCTGAGCCTATCCGTCAAATGGGTTAAACTCAGTAATCTTCAAAGTGAAAATAAAAAAAAACCTAACCTTTAACGTTTTTCTGAAAAAGCTCCTATAAATTAATTCAGTTGCTGAAACAGAGCTTGCCGTACAGGAAACATGACATCATTTGCAATCCTCTCATTTCTCAAAAGACAAAAGGTTGTCTCATTGCTCTTGAGTTAGGGCTTAAACAGAATATTATATGATGATAAAGCTGCTAATGAACACAACCTGCACAAAGAATCCATCATATTTTACAAGCACTGTTCCATAGCAATACTGACACCCTGCAACCCTTCCTCCATAAGTCAGCACTTTGGGAGTACCTTGTCCATTATACAGACAATATTCCTACTTCACCTCTCTGCAGTAGCGTGTTTTCTTCAGGAAATATAACAACGTCTACATGATGTTACTTTCAATAGTGTGGGACACGGCATTGGAATCTATAATGCAGATTACCTATACCATCGTCGGCAAGTCAAAGCTTGACACATTAATGACTCTACCCCATGCTTCTGTTGGGAGTCTGACCAGTCTGTCACAGAATGAGGTCATTGTGGATCAGCACACTCGCTGAGGCTTGAAGCAGATTGCCTTTAAGGTCGTGGACCACTGTATGGTATTCTGTTTTAGTGAAACAGCTCTACTGCTGCACACTATGTAAATTTATAACAATTTCCCTCTTGTGCCTCAGAAAGGAAAATGCATTAATCCTGAACTATTACAAATTGCACCAGTGGTTCTCAGCTCTGATAGCTCGTGTGCAACCTCCCTCTTCCACTCATACCTATCTCTTGGTGTTCCCTTTAAAAGAAATGGTTGAAGAGATGGTTATCCATATAGGAGAAAGGTTAGTTTGTTGCGCTGCAGAAATAACATTGGTCACAAGTCAAATTTACAGTAACCTCAGGTCTTTCCAGTCTATGCTGCCCAAATACAATGCTGTTCCAACTTGAAAGTTTAAACTTTAAAAACTTCTTTAAATATAGCAAACGGAAAAGAAAAATTGGTGGCTACCCTCACAGCAGTGTCACACTTCCACCCTCCACACTCTGGGTATGCTGGAATAGGAAAAGAAGCTATTTCTTTCATTTATAGGCCTACATGTTAATACAATAATATTTCTGCTTAATACATTTTCTTAACATCACTATTACACTCCTAAACAGTAACAGGTGATTAGATGATTCTTCATGGCAATGAAACCTGAACTACCACCTCCATCTTGCCTTCGGAATTATAACCTTCCATACCCACAGTATCTCTGTTTTAGTTCTACTGTTATGGTGGATGTTCCTCTGGGCTTTCCAGTTTACAGAATCATAGAACTGCATGGAATAGAAGGAGCCTGTTCAGCCCATCATGTGTGACTAACTTTCTGAAAGAGCTCACCATAAGATTCTATTGTCATGAGTTTTCTACAAAGCTTGACAAATGATCACTTTGCAAGTAAAAGACAGTTAGGGCATGAAGAAGTTCCCTTTCAGTTATACAATTGATTCAATGCCTTCTCTCCAATGTCCCACAGATTTCCCATCCTACACTCTCATCCTTTTTCCTGCTTTCTCACTGTATCAGTGCCTTGATGAATTGCTTGGGGCATTCAAGTTGTCCCGACCATAGTTTTCAACATAAGGTACAGTGTTTCCATCTGTCGCAGTTCCCAAACCAACAAAAAGAAATGAATTTGTTGCCCAGCAACCAATTACTCCAGATATATTATCACCACAGATTTCTGTCTTCACAGTTCTTTCATTTTTGCTATAGAGTCGAAAACAATGGCTACATCTCGGCCCTGAGATTTAGCCCACACAGGCACCTCTGCTGTTGCCAACTCTGTTTAAAATAACTGAGCTGTAGAGCAGATGGAGGAATATTGCAGAGCTCTTTCCTTGCCTAGTGTTTGTATCAGATGCCACTTGGATTCAAAAACACAGTAATCTGTGAAGCAGATTGTGTTGCACGGGATGTAGACATTTAGCAAATGGACTAAACCTTGCCCACTGCTGCAGTTCAGTGAGGGGAAGTCAGCCCTAAAGAATGAAGACAGGTCAGGGATTTTTCACTGCTGGAGCCTATTTTCTGTGGTGTAGCAAGGGGATTTTGAAGTACAATAGTCAAAACTGTTAACAAGTAGAAACACAGTGTATTTGTATCCAAAAAGTGCAAGTGATGCTGTAGCCATATAGAGCTGCAGCCTGACAATATCCGTATTAATTTTGGGCAGTATATCTCTTGAATGATACGTTGGCCCTAACTGTCAGTGACATATCAAGATAGCATTAAGTTAGTAGGGAAAGATTTCAAGGTGAGGTTTAATTTCCTTTTGGAATAATTGAGGAGTAATCAAATTGCAGTCCTTCAAATCCTAGAAGGATTCCTCAGAGAAGGGAAGGAAAAACCTTTCTTAAAATTAGTACACTACCTTTCAGAAGCAAAATCAGGTAACGTCTTTTTCACAAAGGTCTGTTCAAATTTGGACTGCTTGAAAGTTTCAAGATTCATATTGACACATTCTTTCATGACAAGGGTTTCAAAAGATATAGATTAGTGGTGTATAGCTAATCAAATTGAATTGTGAGGTAATATTAATGGGCTGAATGACTGGACCTTTCTTTCTGAATCTCACCTTTTTTAAATCACAGATAATTTCAAGCACCCTGTGCAACTCTTTTTTTAGGCCTTCCATTTTGATCAATTAGCATTTTTCTCTTAATTTCCTTTTATGATTAGCTGTTAAACCATTTATAATTCAGAACTGGCTGTAACACATTAAGATCTGGAAAGCCAGCCTTGTGGATTCATGATCACAGTTTAATGTTGAAATTGTGGTTTGATACCCTGTGTTCTCCTCCGGCTCACTCTTTAATAGTAACTCCCAACATTTCTAACCTCTCAACCTCTCCTCTCCAGACAATACTTTGAAGCACTGCTCCTTATCTTATCAGTTCTCTTCATACTTAGTAGTCTTCTACATGACAGATCTTCACCTGAGTGTTGTACATCACAGAAACAGCCTCCTTGCCCTATAACGTACCTGATGACCTTTTTTACCCATCTGCACAAATCCTATTTTGCTTGCATTAGGACCGTATCCTTTTTTGTTTTTGTTATTCAAGTGCCTTTCTGAATAGAAGTAAACATAATATTTGTTATTTACCCCACCACTTGCTCTGGTAGTGAATTTCAGTTATCAGCTACCCCCTCAGATCTCTTTGAGATGTCAACTACTTTCTTTCAGATCCCCTTCAAAATACTTAAACCTCTAACCCTCTTGTTTTTGATATCTCTCACTTTGAAAAAAAGATTCTGACTATTTGCTCTAAGTCTCTCATAATTTTAAAGCTTCCGTAGCTCCAGGGAAAGCAATCCAAACCTATCCAATTTTTTTCTATAACTGAAGTCCTCAAGTTCAGTCAACATAATGAAAATTATCCTCTCTACCCTTTTCAGTACAATAAACCCTTTCATCTGTTTTAGAATAAGGAAAAGAAAAGTAATTGCAAACAACTTTTTATAAAAACTTTCAAGTTACGTACATTTGGCTGTTTATTGTAATAATTAAATAATCATTTATGAAAATTTACTGATTGCCAATTAAACAGAGGCATTCCTTTGATTTGTGTCTTATAAAGGTAAACACCTCAGCTTAAGCAGCAGATAGCAGAATTTCTCATAAAAGCAATGTTCTTTTATGAACATAGTTAAGATTCTTTACTAGCTGCCCTTTCTTTGGCTTTGACTCAACTTGGTTACACCGTCAAACTGTCAGTTGCCTCTCAGCCTCACTGTTTAAGAATCCTTTTGCCTACTGAACAAGTTCCAAGTAGTTCTATCTTGAGTACCAGTGTGTAATTTTTAAGAGCTCATAAATGAATAAATGGCAGTTGATTTCTACAGAACTACTGTCATCTGCCTTGAGTAAATTTACTTAAAATATTCTGAAAAGATGACAAGTCTTGGATATGTAAAAGAGAATGATTGCTGATAATTGTAATATCCCATCTTATAGACGGTAATGAAACAGATAAAGTATTTTATTCACTTAACAAGAGCTGAGTAGAATGATGTAGTCACATGATCTGGTATTATGTAGCTAAGAGTCTAAGAAAAGAGTTGAAATGTTCACTAAAAGGTTTATACTTACTTCCCAATTGTTTTTTTTCCACAATAGTTTTACCTACCCAATTATAAAACAATTTTACTCTTTGCTTCTCGGAGAGTTTTTGATAGCCCTTGAACTATTATCGATCTGCAGATTGTCCAAGAGGAAAATTACCTCACGCAGTCCGAAAAATTAAAGAGCCACTTCCCAGATTAACAGAGCAGATAAGATTAAAAATAAGTGCATGTTTAGATGCATATCATAAAGGTTTGTGTAGGCACATGTTTTAACTTTGTCAATGTGCTTGCTATGAAGTTGAGAGTGTGGGTGCATGTGTTTGTATATGTGTGTTGTGAGGGTGACTGTGTGTGTGTGTGTGTGTGTGTGTGTGTGTTTGTGCACACGTAATATGTTGGTTAGGGTATGTGTGCGAGCTTGAGAGCGTAGGCATCTGTGTGCATGTCCATGTGAGTGTGTAAGCTTGTGAGTGTGGGTGCTTGTGTTTGCGTGTGTGTGTTGTGTAGTGATAGTGACATTGTGTGTATGTGCCTGTGTGAGTGAGTGTAACCATAAAGACATTGGTTTGGGGGGAGGGTGGGGAAGAAATCGAGTTCTGCAGTTAAAATGTCTAAAAAGACACTTAGTATTCCCTGCTTGGACTCCGATATGAAGAAAATGTGTACCCAAGTATTTTCTCTTACCCATGGAAATATACACCAAGTACAATAAAGTATTAAGGAGAAGGTAGGGTCAGAGATGAGAAAGACTGTCCACATTTTGTTCACATGAGTTCTAGTTGATTCTGTATCTCACCTTTGAATTTCTTGCTGATGTGAATCCTAAATTAGACAGAATATGGCTAGAATTTAGCATATTAACTTTACTATGTGAGGGCTGCATTGCCAAGGACAATGACAGGCTTCGCATGCTCATTAAAGTCAGGCAATAAAGCACCATCATCTGTCCCTGTATTACCCTGTCATCTAAATATAACTGGTCTTTAAAATACATTTGAAAAGTTATGAAAACGTATTTAAATGTCAACCGGTGTTATAAATTTATGGAAAATTATCCTTTCAGCTGCAGTTTAAAATTCGGTAATAAATAATGCACAGAATATTCTTTTGGCTTAAGTGCTGTGATTATCTGAAATCCATATTTAAAATAGATGATAAAATTCCCTGACCCAAATTAAGTGCACTGTGCCCAGCTGTAATTGTGTTTGCCATTGACCTAGTGATGTCACCCAAATGGCTGTGACATGAAAGATATTTTTTTTCCCATTTTTGTGCCAATTCTACTGCTTGAAGCTCGCCTCTATTACTCCGTGTCACATAATATTATGGCTATAAGGAGGCCTGGAGCTTGTGCTCTTGACACAATGCATAATAGAAGCAGCTCTCCTGCGCTGCAATCTCTTATGGGATTTTTTCCCTTCCCTGAATAACAGGTGCAGGTTCTGTACCATAAATGATGTTGCCAGGAGTGTTTTAAAATACCTGAACTTTTCATTGTCTTTGGAAGTGGTTATGGTTCGTCAGCACGACTCTGGATTCCAGCCTTCCAAACTCAGATATTAATGGTAAACATAAGAAGTAGTGGTAAAGGTAGACCACTCTGCCCCTCACACCTGTTCCGGTATTTAACAATGCCTTCCACCATTTTTACTCTAACCCACGGGGTGACAACCTTTTTTATACCATAGACCCTTACCATTAACCAAAGGGTCCGTGAACCCCAGTTTGGGAACCCCTGATCAACCCCTTATTCCTTGATTCCTTCAGTTTTAAACAAAAAGCAATTTATCCTTCATGATCATCTTAACCTCCACCCCTTCCTGATTTATTAAGTAGCCCATTGGTAGTTCAAACACAATTAAATGGGCTGAGGCAGTTGGGCTTTCTTAGTTATTGCCATAGAAAAGATAGTTTCTGGAAATGATACCTAGAGGTCTGGGCTTATTTACACTTCTACTTATTTGATAAGTAATTGTTTGACTAGGGGGCTTGGTGATTAGAGCATGAGCAATATTTGCATTTATTCAAGAATATCTCAAATTATATTGTTGAAGAGTTCACTGTTGAATCCTGTGACTATTTTCCACTCCAGCAGTTAAGTGCCAGAAACTCTTTCTTAAACTGACTTTAAGATTAAAAATGCCCGTTCTTCCTCTGGCGCTGTGGGTTCACCCCATTACCAAATGTAGCATCATTGACAGAAAGGTATTCTGTGGAAGTGACAGCCTATGTTCAGAGTTAAAACTTTGACACAAGGCTCAAAGCTATAATCAGACTCAAAGATAAAACCAATCTCAGTTTGGCAGACATGAGGAGCAAAGTTGATCAGCGTTCGTATGATCCTTCTGCAGTAATTTAGAAAATGAGCTCTCATTGCTAAGAAAGAAAAGCAGAGACTTAAACCATCCTGATCTGGTCTTTATCCTGTGAATTAGCCCAGGAGTTGAGTCGACTGATGGACCCAAACTCTAAAGGTAATTCTGTTTATTGTGACATTGTGGCGGACTAATCTGAATAAAGAGAAACAAAATTGTTAGTCAGGCAGCTTATCTGGACAGACAGGGCTGGTGTTTCAGGCTGAGTGACCGCTCAAAGATTATTTCAGATTTCCAGCATCTGCAATATTTTGCTCATGATTCCCATTTCTAAATTTAGAAATTTAGCAATTGCTCTACAAAGAACACGCCTGTAACCACCACCCCGCCCCCACCCAATACCTTCCCATCTAGCTTCCATTCAACATTTCCATTGGGAGAGTTCTATGCCAGAGATTTTCATATGAACTATGAAAACTGACCATCCCAAGAATCAACCCAGTGACTTATACTGCAAACATTGGAAATATGTCTCTGCTTGAGCTTTTGGGTATTGTCTCATTGAAGGCCTATATATACTTACGGTGAGATATTTTTTTCCAATAAAGAGCGTTTTTCTCTTTTTAATACTCATATCTTCTTCCATTAAGGCAGGCAGGAAATATTTATTTAATTGCCCTACCAGGAGTAGGCCATTCTGCCCTTCACGTCTGCTTCAGCAGACAGTACAATCCCAGCTGATGTTCTGCCTCTATGCCACTTTCCTGCACTGATATCATATACCTTGATTGCTTTAGTCATGAGACCATCATTTAAAGAGCCACTGTTTGAGTTGTGAAAGGGGTTAATTAATTAGACATGTCTGAATGATACCTTTCAAAGCAATCTAATAGAGTATGCCTTGTTTGAAAAGAATTAGATGAAGCAGGAAGAGAAACAAAAAATACTTGTAAAACTCAGCAGGTCAGGCAGCATCTGCAGAGGGAGAAACAATCAACCCTGAGGACAATTCAGGTGGAGTTGACACTGATGAATTGCTGGAATTCTGCAGGGCATCAACAACATCATCATCAAAATACAGTACACAATCAGCTTAAAGTACTAAAGCTGGAATATACTGTCTAGTGTCTTCTGTTGTCAGGGGTTTGGAAGGAAGGCATGGGAATAGGTTCACAATGCTCCCACTCTCAGGCAACGCAAGTGCTTTGGGTAGACTGCTTCCTCCAAAGTGGTTCAGGAATAGAAGATGGGCTTGTAAATACATAACTGGGAATGAGCAAATCTATCTTGCATATAAATATGTTCATCTGTTGCTTGCCGTGTTCCTATATGTGAATATGGTTCATCTTTTAATTATAGTGCTGTTCAATTTCACTTAAGAGGAAAAGAACCATGGAGTGGTAGTGTAAAGAGTAAATGTTATTCCAGACTGTTGTTACTTACAGAAACAAAGTCACACATGTTACATGCTAGTTTGCAGCAAAACTTGTATGTATTACATCTCAGAGTCTACTGAGCATTACTGTCAGGAGAAACAGACTTAATCCACCTTTTATGTCACTCCATAATAAAGTAAATGGTCCTTAAATTCACTCTAGTGTCTGGTCATGTGCTCAGTTAGTTCCATGGGTGCTATAATTTTCAGTCAACAGGTAGTGTGATGTGGTTGATCCACAAATAGCTTCTCCCAGACTGCAAGCTCCAGTTGATCCACAGGTGGTGTCTCCTGATTGGTCCATAATTAGGGTTTCCTGGTTGCACTTCATGAAGTTCCTCCTGATTGGTCCATGGGTTGTTAGTCTTTCTTGTTCCACGGTTAGTGTGTGCTAGTTGGTCTAAAGGCATCAAATCTAAGTTGGTCTACTGGCAGTGTTGCTCTTTGGTCCATTGCCACTTTGCTTCTACTTACCCACATGTGTTCCGACTGAAATAGTCCACAGCAAGTGTTCTTAAGTCAGTAAACTGGAGAATCAGGTCATTATTGTCACATGTGCTGGAGAACAGTGAAAAGCTTTGTTTTGCATTTCATTCAGACAGGTCAGTTCATCATGGAGGACAGTAAAGAGAAAATCAATAACCGTTACAGTGCAGGCAGGTTAGAGGTGCAAGGACATAATGAGGTAGGGCGTGAAGTCAGAGTCCAGTTTATCCTACAAGGGGTCCATTCAAAAGTCTTATAACAGTCGGATAGAAGCTTTATTCATTCTTCAATTGGTCTGTTGGTAAAATATCTCAGATGGTCCACAATGCATTACAGTTACTCATCATACAGTGATGACCACACGTAATGACTAGGTCCCAAATTGTGTGACACAGTCAGGAATCAGAATACTGTTATAGTCCATATTTTATGGCCTTGACATTATCAATTGATTCCCCATCCTACTTGTAAGTGGAAGAGTAGATATCTAGCTGAAGGTGAGATCAGTCTTGCTCCCCAAACCAATTTTATTGAAAAGCCAGCTGCTCAGCTTGTCCTTGAAGCACTCTTACTGGGTAAGTGGTGTCCATTGAGTCTCCTCAGGTCTACATCAATGGTGTATTCAGGGAAGTGGAGACCTCTTCACATTGTTAGCATCAGTGATGTGGAGAAATCTCAACTCAGAAAGAATTATCTCGGTGCAGAACTAAAAAGGCCTGAAGCAGCAGCCTTTCTATATGCATAAAGAACTCTTTGAATTGTAAGTGGCTGTTAGCAGGAACAATTTTACTGTGTACTGTGGAGAATTTAAAAATCTAGTAGCTTGTCATCAGAAAATAGACTGAATGATTTTTGAAAATGTTGACGTTGACAGCTAAATGAATGTAATTATGTTACTAAAGTGTTTTACCTTCTTTCCAGGGGCCTTTATATATACAAACACTTAAATAGTGTCTGGAAATTGGCCATAACTACTAAGTTGCCTATAGTGTCTACATTATTTTATATGAGGTGAATTTTAACTATAATTAAAGTTCCTGTTGTTAGGATATAGAATAAATCCTATAAGTCTTTTACTGCTATCTGCATGGTTTGATATATTGCTTGCACACAGTCAGCGAAGAGTGTTATTTGTAACATTCAAAGCACTTGGCGGGCCAGTCTTCCTCAGATTTGAATACACTTCTCACGCATACTATCACTCTTAAAGGTGCAGGCACCTGCTTCTGCCTTGTTTTTCTATGTGTGGAACAAAAAGGGTAAAAGAGTGAGGATTAGCACCAAAAAGCTGCTGAAATTAAATATTAAGGCAGGAGCCTTCATACTTGTACACTTTGCTTTGCAGTAGAGTCATACAACTTGAAAACAGGCCCTCTGATCCACCACACTCATGCTAACACCAAGTGCCCATCAACATTCATCCCATCTTTCCTCCCATTCTTTTATCAACTACACTGCCTATCCAGTTCTCCTACTGTTCACCAACACACTTGGGGCAAGCCACGGTGACCTTAGGACAGGGGTTCCCAACCTGGGGT
This sequence comes from Mobula birostris, assembly GCF_030028105.1. Taxonomy (NCBI): domain Eukaryota; kingdom Metazoa; phylum Chordata; class Chondrichthyes; order Myliobatiformes; family Myliobatidae; genus Mobula; species Mobula birostris. Next base: position 102,428,347 of record NC_092376.1, read on the forward strand.
CCATGGACTCAGTCAATGAGAGGGGTCCGTGGCATAAAAAACGCCGGGAATCCCTGACTTAGGAAGTGGGAGTGGGAACAGTAGGGACTCAGTCCTTGAGCATCCTTATGCATAATAATGACACCTGTGTATGCAGGTGTGTGTATATACGCATCTGTCAGAAGTACCTAAGCAAAGGTGATTACATTTAAATGTGCTTGCATTCTTCTGTAATATAGGAAACAGATTTTACACTTCAAAACTCAATGCACTGCTAATGCATTTAGTGCCGCCAATTTGGGAACATTTCTTGAAGGAAAATTGCGCTCTTCCTCCTTTCTACTCTTAGAGCCAATTTTAGTGTAAACAACTTCACTTTTACATTGAAAATAAAAAAAACAGATGACAGACATCTAAAAGAAACACAGAAGATGATGGAAATTCTCAGCAGGTCGGGCCTTATCTGTGGGAAGACAGACAGAGGTAACGTTTTGGCTCAAAGACCCTTCATTGGAATGATCTGAAATAAACACAGGGAATGGTGCAATTGGTCTGGAAGTTTGGGTCCCACAGAATCTAGAGCAGATCAGCATGGTGGACTCAAAACTGGCTCAGAGGCAGGGTGGTAGTTGAAGCTTGTTTATCAGAATGGAGGACTAATGATTAGTGGTGTGCCATGAGCACCTTGTTAATCATTATTTATGTAAATAATATAGATACAAATGCACAAGGCTTGATCAGTAAGTTGACGGATTATGCAAAACTAAAGGTTTTTGATAGTGAGAAAGCTTATTGTAGATCTTTATTAGTTAGGGAAATGGCTGAGGAGTGGCATATGGATTCCTATACAGATAGGCGTGTGGTAATGCATTTTGGAATCAACGAAGGACTAACACTACAAATGGTAGGGCACTTGGGTGCGTAATGGAACAGAGGGCCTGAAGACTACAAGCGTATCGTTTGTTCCGCCTCCTTCTACTACCCATTGTGCTTTCCCCTATTCCTTCTTCACCTTTCCTGCCTATCCCCTCCCTGCTCCTCCTCCCCCACCCCTTGATCTTTCCCCTTACTGGTTTTTCACCTGGCACCTACCATCCCTGCCCTGAGTAGAGTGGACATGGTTGCCCCATAAATGTAAAATATCGTTAGCCTACTCCTAGGTAGAACAGTGACACAGCAAACACAGCTGCTGCTTCACAGCTCCAGTGGCTGAGGTTCAATCTTGGGCTCTGGTGCTGTTTGTGTGGAGGTTCTGGCCAGGTCGGTTCCTCCAGGTTCTCCTGTTTCCTACTACAGCACAAAGATTTGCAAGTTGCTAAGTTCATTAACCTCTGTAAATGGCAATGAACGTATAGCTAAATTATGGCATCTGGGAGGGGGAATGATGTGGGGAGTTGCAGATCTGTAAATCTAAATAGGTGCTTGATCGTTGGTGCAGACTTAAGTGTCAAAGAGTCTGTTTGCAACTTCCATGTTACTCTGTGTAAGTTGAAAAGGCGCCACAATTTTAACTGGAACAAAATGTCTGTTTTAACCTGCTGCATTTAGCTTTGTGTCTCAGAGTAGATGCTTTAATAAATTTTCATGTACAAATTCGATGGCAGAAGCATGGTAGACAAAGGAGGAAGAATTTCCACAGACATACCTCAATAGCTGAGATCTAGGTTATGAATAATGAGCTGTTCTGTTTTGCCGCCCAAAGGCTATTGAACAAAGAAGAGAAACCCCTGAAACATCCTCCACTGCAACATGGAGAGATTTGAGTCAGGATGTTATTAATAGCAGGAAGAAAAAGATTAATACAAACCTTCCAAAGTAAGAACCTTTTTGGATTGGAATATCTTATTGGGTTGGAAATGTGTAGGATATATTGTTGAATTCTTCCTTATCCTGAGGACCTTATAGAATCAATATATATTAGGAGATGCTAGTAATTGTGTATATACACAGTATATACTACATATTTACATGAAATTGTCAGCATTTCCCAATCAGTCCTTGTTACCCAGTTTGAGAATTCAACTGTGTTTTCCGGTTGTAACCTGAACCTCTGCTATGATAGCAACTGGCTTGTCAGAATGCTCATTGACAGAGTGACAGAGTGCTCCTCATTCCCCACTTACTGGTGGTTTCTGCTTTGCTTTCTGTAGGCCCTGCAAAATAACCAGCAATTACTCCACTTCTTTCAGTATCTTTACCAATCAACCTCTCATGTATTCAGGAGATTAAAGTAAGCAAGAGTTAAAATAATAACTTGGATGAGGTGGTGGGTGAATGTGTGGCTAAAGGATTAGAGAAAGGGGCAGGGATTCAGATTTCTGGATCATTCAGACCTCTCCTGGGGCAGGTGTGACTTGTACAAAAAGGACAGGATGTTATTGGGGAGGGTTTAAGCTAGATTGGCAGGGAGTTGGGAACCGAAGTGAAGAGGCAGAGGATGGGGAGGTTGGAGCACAAGTAGAGACATTGTAGGGAGTTTGTGAGGAAGGATAGGCAGATGTTCGAGCAAAAATGCACTCAGCCTGATGGTTTGAGATGTGTCTGTTTTAATGCAGGGTGTATCATAAACAAAGTGGATGAACTTACAGCGTGGATCATTATGTGGAACTGTGACATTATGGCCGTTACAGAGACTTGGATGTCCCGGTCAGGAATGGCTGCTGAGTGTGCCAGGCTTTAGATGTTTCAGAAAGGACAGGGAGGGAGGCAAAAGAGGTGGGTGCATGGCATTGCTAATCAGGGATATTCTCACGGCTGCAGAAAAGAAGGAAGTAATGGAGGGATTATCCACTGAGTCAGTGTGGTGGAAGTCAGAAACAGGAAGGAGCCAATAACTCTACTGGGTGTTGTTTATAGAATCCCCAGTAGTAACAGGGACATTGTAGAGCAGATAGGGAGACAGATTCTGGAATGGTGCAATAATAATAGGGTTGTTGTGATGAGAGACTTTAACTTTTCTAATATTGACTGGCATCTCCTTAGTGCAAGATGGGGTGGAGTTTGTTAGGTGTGTTCAGGCAGGTTTCCTGACACAATATATAGATAAACTGACTAGAGGGGAGGCTGTACTTGATTTGGTATTGGGAAATGAACCTGGTCAGGTGTCAGATCTCTCAGTGGGAGAGCATTTTGGAGGTAGTGATCACAACTACATCTCCTTTACCATAGCACTGGAGAGGGATAGGAACAGACAATTTGGGAAAGCATCTAATTGGGGTAGGGGAAAATATGATGCTATTAGACAGGAAATTGGGAGCCCATGTTCTCAGGGAAATGCACAGCAGAAATGTGGTAAATGTGTAGGGAACATTTGCATGGCATTCTGCATAGGTATGTTCCATGGAGGCAGGGAAAGGATGGTCGGGTGTAAGAACCATGGTGTACAAAGTATGTAGAAAATCTGCTTAAGGAGAAAAGAAAAGCTTTTGAAAGGTTCAAGAAACTAGGTATTGATAGAGTTCTAGAAAATTACAAGTTTGCCAGAAAGGAGCTTAAGAATGAAATTTGGAGAGCTAGAAGGAGCCATGAAAAGGCCTTGGCAAACAGGATTAAGGAAAACCCAAGGCATTGTACAAGTATGTGAAGAGCAAGAGGATGAGCTGTGTGAGAATAGCTCCAATCAGGTGCAATAGTGGAAACTTGTGCATGGAGTTGGAGGAGGTAGCGGGGGGTACTTAATGAATACTTTGCTTCAATATTTACCAGGGAAAAGGACCTTAGCAATTGTAGGGATGACTTGCAGCAGACTGAAATACTTGAACATATAGACATTAAGAAAGAGGATGTGCTGGAGCATTTGAAAAGCATTAAGTTGAATAAATCACCGGGACCGTATGAGATATACCCCAGGCTACTGTGGGAAGCAAGAGGGGATATTGCGGAGCCTCTGGCGATAATCTTTGCATTATCAGTGAGGACGGGAGAGGTTCCGGAGGATTGGAGGGTTGCAAGTGTTGTTCCTTTGCTCAAGAAAGGGAGTAGAGATAACCCAAGAAATTATAGACCTGGGTAAGTTGTTGGAGAAGATCACGAGAGGAAGGACTTATGAGCATTTGGAGAGACACAATCTGATTAGGGTTATTTAGCATGGCTTTGTCAAGGGCAGGTCGTGCCTTATGACAGGGGACCCCAACCTTTTTTGCACATTAATATTGACAATATTCTTGTGGACTGGTCGACCGGGGCCGGGGAGGGGGTAGGGTTGCCAACGAACAAGAGTAGCAGTCAAATGCGTTGTTTACCCAAAAGACTACAATAACCATGAAGCCTTGCGCGGGCACCAGTGCGCATGCATGTCGTGACCTGCCGATTCCTCCCCCCAACCCCAAGCAAATCCTTTCTGGCGATTCTGTTCGTGGGGGTGGGTGTTAATCACTACCGGAATATAGGTGATAAGTGGGTAATACACTCAATTTTGTTTCTAAAAGGGTTTATCTAACGAATTTAATATTAAACACACAGCGCATATTTTCCTCACATGGATATAATGATAAGTCAATTATCAGGGGAGCTTGAAGTGTTGAACCAACTTCCAGTAGAAGTGGCAGAAGCAGGTTTGATATGATCATTTAAAGAAAAATTGGATAGGTATATGGACAGGAAAGGAATGGAGGGTTATGGGCTGAGTGCAGGTCGGCGAGACTAGATGAGAGTAGCGTTTGGCACGGACTAGAATGGCCGAGATCGCCTGTTTCCGTGCTGTAATTGTTATATGGTTATATAGGTCACTTATAAGTCGATAGCATCATAACATTTTAAGTAACGTTTGGATATTAAACACACAGCGCATATTTTCCCCGTATGAACATATAAAATCATTGCAACACACCAATATCGCTGAATCAGTGGGAGCCCTGGGCTTGTTTCCCTGCAACAACACCGTCCTATCGAGGGGTGATGGGAGACATCGATACTCGAAGGGGGTTCCTGATGTCTAGTCTATTCCGCAGTTTAGTTTTCGTTGCATTCATTGCAGAAAACTCCGCTTCGCAGAAAAATGTTGGAAATAGAAGCAACGTTTTCAGTGCTTTCGTGGCTATCTCAGGATATTTAGCCTTGACTTTCATCCAAAATGCCGACAGAGGTATTATGTCAAACATACTTTTCAGCCCATCGTCATTTACAAGCTCGAGGAGTTGATCTCCTTCCCACCCTGACACGGATGACACGCGGGTCATGACCTCGCACGCGTAATGGCTGAAGAGTGGCCGTGACAGGGAATGAGGAAAGGTGCAGCTGACCAAATCATATCGCTTCCTCGTGGCCCGGTACCAGTCCGTGGCCCGGTGGTTGGGGACCGCTGCCTTATGAGACCGATTGAATTCTTTGAGGATGTAACAATGACGAAGGTAGAGCAGTGGATGTAGTGTATATGAATTTCAGTAAGGCATTTGATAAGGTTCCCCATGCAAGACTCATTCAGGAAGTAAGGAGTGGGATACAAGGAGACCTTGCTTTGTGGATCCAGAAATGGCTTACCCACAGAAGGCAAAGGGTGTTTGTAGATGGTTTGTATTCTGCATGGAGATTGGTGACCAGTGATGTCTGCAGCGATATGTTCTGGAACCCACTACTCTTTGTGATTTTTATAAATGACCTGGATGAGGAAGTAGAAGGGTGGTTAGAAAGTTTGCTGATGACACAAAGGTTGTGGATAGTCTGGAGGGTTGTCAGAGGTTACAGTGGGAAATCGATAGGATGCAGAACTGGGTTGAGAAGACGCAGATAGAGTTTAACCCAGATAAGTGTGAAGTGGTTCATTTTGGTAGGTCAAATTTGAAGACAGAATATAGTATTAGTGGGAAGACTCTTGACCGTGTGTAGGATCAGGGAAATCTTGGGGTCCGTGTCCATAGGACACTCAAAGCTGCTGCACAAGTTGACAGTATTGTTAAGAAGGCATATGATGTTTTGGCATTCATCAACTGTGGGATTGAGTTCAAGAGCCGTGAGGTAATGTTACAGCTATATAGGACCTTGGTCAGACCCTACTTGGAGTACTGTGTTCAGATCTGGTCACCTCACTACAGGAGGGATGTAGTTACTACAGAAAGTGTGCAGAGGAGATTTACAAGGATGTTGCCTGGATTGGAGAGCATGCCTTATGAGAATAGGTTGGATGAACTTGGCCTTTTCTCTTTGGAGCAGCAGAGGGTGAGAGGTGACCTGATAGAGGTGTATAAAATGATGAGAGGAATTGATTGTGTGGGTAGTCTGAAATGGCTAACAAGAGGGGCCATAGTTTTAAGGTGATTAGAAGTCAGTACAGAGGGGATGTCAGGGGTAAGTTTTTCATACAGAGAGTAGTGGGTGCGTGGAATGCATTGCCGGCGACTGTGGTGGAGGCAGATACAATAGGGTCTTTTAAGAGGCTCTTAGATAGATACATGAAACTAAGGAAAATAGAGGGTTATGCAGTAGGGAAATTCTCGGCACTTTCTAGAGTAGGCTACATGGTCGACACAACATCGTGGGCCAAAGAGCTCGTAATGCGCTGGAGGTTTCTATGTTCTATGCTCGATTACCAGGAGAAACTCAAACTAAGGAGCATCATTAAGTTTTTTTTTTTTTTTTTTTTTTTTTTTTTTTTTTTTCATCATGAAGCATGAATGATTTAAAACTGAAGTACATTGGAGTTTCTTCTCACCGAGGTTGCCGAATCTCTGGAATTCTCTTCCAGAAGGCTTGTGATGGCTAGATCACTGGGGATATTTAAAGAAGAGGTAGAAACATTTCTGAAAGATCTGAGGATAGAGGACCATGGGGATCTGGCACAAAAGAGAAGATAAGACCAGGAGTAGTTGAAAAAATGGGGTAGGCTTTACTTCTGCTCCTATTTCCTCGTGTTTGTTGCGCAGTCTCGTATCTTAAAAAAATGTTGAGTATTCAGTTTAAACTTTAAAGGCCGTGATGTCACTGATAATATTTGTAATGCACTGTAAAGTTCTATAGTTATATGCCACAATAAAACACTTCCATTTTTCATCAGAGCTGGATGACTGATATATGCGAATGTAGTGCAGGCATTTGATTGTACTTTTATTCATAATACCTTCAGATTCTATCGTTCTGGCATGCTTACATGTAATATTTCAATAAATCATGAGTTTCTGCTGGATTTTTACCCAAAGTCAAATAAGTGAGTTCAATGAGTTTTCTTTTGCTTCAGTGGAGTTCTCCCTGAACTAACATTAACTTGATTAAGAGGTCACGTACTTCACATTTATTGGGATCTTAATGTGCTTGTGTTATGTATGTGACCGTGTGGCAGCTGTAAATGCAGTGCACAAGTAGATCACCTGAATATACCAAGTGGATATATGTGAGAGCATTTACAATGAAAGGACATATAAGCAAATTAAATGAATTACAAAAAATGATTGTAATAAAAGCAAAAATGAAATTACAAAGGCACGTATAACACTGCATGAGGAAGAGTATGATTAAAGCACTTGTGTATTTAACTGGAAAGTACAGTAAATATATTGCTAAAAGGATTCAGTAGCAAATTGCCACAGCTCTGTGCTGTGAGGTCCAGCTGTAACATATGTAAGGAACACATAGGAGTGACTTACTGCATATCACAAGCAGAAACCTTGCTGTCCAAAAGAAATGGTCTGTGGGTTTTGTGCTGAAGACATTCATTAAGGCTTGAACCTAGAATTCAAACACCAATAGGTAAAAGAGGTCAATGATGAATTGAATGGTCAAGAAGTTCCGAAGTCGATCCTTGTGCTAAGTTAACTAATCTTAGCAGTGCTCCTGTAAGCGATAAACAGCCTTAATAGTCCTGATTGAATAGATAAAATTATCTGGTATTACAAAGTCTGACGGATCTTTCACAGCACCTTTTCATATAAGCTCATGAATGGTAGCTGTTGACAGCTTTGGCCAAAGCTGTGGGTTAAGTTAACTCAAACACTGCTGGATTGGTAAGTTGTAAGTTTGGGTCAGCCATTCACAATACAGTCAAGAAAAGCCCATCTCCTTCCCACATTTAACTACCCCATACCACTTGCTCGCATCATGTGGATTTGGTTAAAATGAATGAATGTAAGGAATCTATTGTGGATTTGAGAAAGAAATCTATTTTATTTCTACAGGAAGTTATACTGAAGAGGGCGGCAGACTTGGTGGAGGCACTATATGGCATGCCACATAATAATCAGGTAATAACTGGTTCACTCTTGGATGCTATGGAGGTGAGAGCTGATACTGAGAACTGGATGCTGGAGGGAGAATTCTGTACTCTGTATTTCACTCCCAGTCCTGTGCTGAGTTAGCTAACATTAGCATTGCTTCCTCTTCAAGCTCCAATGCTCCTGAGCTGAATAAGGAAAAAAAAATCCAACATTTCCAGCCTGATGGAGTAGGCCAAGGGAGATCTCTCTGTACTCCACTCCCAACCATTTGAGATTCATGTTGTGGAATTTCCAATTCACAGGCAACTTCCAAGCAATGACTGATTCTCTCAGCACAGTGGTTGCTTCAAGCCTGGTGGGAATTAGGCAAGGTTTGTGATGGGAAAACAAAATGTGTGAGTTCACAGGAGATGCAAGTAACTCTGAAAGAATCTGGAGCAACAAAGAACTTTTCTGGAGGAACTCAGCAGGTTAAGGAATCATTGATGCTTCAGGTCAAAACCCTGCATCAGTGGTGAAGAAAGGAAAAGCAAAGAGGAGAGGCCAGGTGGTGGGGAAGGAGTTAGTGGGTGCTTCTTGGACAGTGGAGAAGTGCATCACTGGAATTCTCATGTGGGAGGTAGGCAGGGGTGGTCCTAGGATGTGCACTACAAGTTCCAACGAGTCCCAAGTGACGAATCTGGTGAAATAATTGGTTATATGCTTTATTAGTAAGGAAGGTGGCAGTTTGTCCATATTTAGATCCTTCTGTGCCTTCCTCCCTTGTCCTGGGGAAGGTTTGGCAGGGGAAATGGGTTGCCGAAAATCACTCTGACCTCCATAAACTAGACTCAAAACACAGAGAGAAGCAGAAGTGTTTATAAGAAAGAACTACTTTTATATTTTCTCAAACCACATTATATTACTACCTTAAACATGTCTTTATCATTACAGTCAACATTTTTATTGGATTTTTAGTCATAACTTCCATTTTCTTTAAAATCCCTGCTAGGAAATCATCCTGAAGCGAGCTGCTGACATTGCAGAGGCCCTGTACAGTGTTCCCCGGAACCACAACCAACTTCCAGCTCTCAGCAACACATCTGTCCACGCAGGGATGATGGGTGTCAATTCCTTCAGTGGGCAGCTGGCTGTCAATGTGTCTGAATCTTCGCAAGCAGCCAATCAGGGTAAGGTTTAACTCATAGAACGCAATTATTCTTGGTGTTGAACAGCTTGCTATCTTGCCCTTACCTCTATCCCATCACTCTTAAATAACCATTTGTAGGTAACACATGAGCAGTTCCATGAACTAAGCCCTAAGACACATGCAGTAGAATGGTTATAGTGCATCATCACAATATACCACTCAAAGTGCGCTCTAACATAACCCTTCAATATACACATATTGTGACATAGCACCCTTCAAAGGACATTAAGGGTATCCTAACAGTATCAGTAAAATTGGTAAATTAGATTATTATTGTCACTTGTATGGAAGAACAGTGAAAGGCTTTGTTTTGCATGATGTCCATACTGACCATTTAAACACAGTGCATTGAGCCAGTACAAGGGAAGACAATAACAGAAAGCAGAATGAAGTGTCTTATTTACAGAGAAAGTGTAAGATTGCTGTGAGGTAGATTGTGAGGTCAAGAGTCCATCTTATCATATTATGGGACTGTTCAATTATCTTATAACAACAGTGGAAGGTGTCCTTGAGCCTGATGATACATGCTTTCAGGGTTTTTTAAAATTTCTGACTGATAGAACAGAGGAGAAGGGAGAATGTTTGAAATGGCTGCTTTGATTATGTTGGCTCTTTTAATGTTGCAGCTCTATAAAGCTCTGGTTTAATCACACTTGGAATGGTTGTCTCACTATAGGAAGGATGTGTAAGCTTTAGAGAGTGTGCAGAGGAGTTTTACCAGGATTCTGCCTGGATTAGAGTGAAGGAGGATGAGAGGTGACTTGACAGAGACCTACAAGATGATAAGAGGAATAGATTGAGTGGAGAGCCAGAGATTATTTCCCCAGGGAGGAAATGTCTAAGACAAATGGGCATAATTTAGAGATGTTTTGAGGAAAGTTTAGGGGGAGATGTCAGAAGTAGGTTTCTTTCACAAAGAGTACCAGTTGCATGGAACACATGGCCAGGGGTGGTGGTAGAGGCAGATGCATTAGGGACATTTAAGAGTCTCTTAAATAGGTACCTAAATGAGTGAAAAATAGAGGACTGTATGGGAGGGAAGGGTTATATTGAGCTTAGAGTAGGTGAAAAAATTGTGGCCACAGGGCCTACACTGTACTGTATTGTTCTATGTTCTGTGTTTACTGAGGCAACGAGCAATATGGACAGAGCCTGGAGAATGGTTTCTATGATGGTCTGAGCTGTGTACAAAACTTTTGGCAGTGTCTTGTAGTTTTGGACAGAGTAGTTGCCATACCAAGTGGTATTGCATAAGATGCTCTCTACAGTACATCATTAAAAATTGGTGAAGGTCAATGTTAAGATTCTTTAGCCTTTGAAGAAGTAGAGGCATGGTGCACTTTCCTGGCCGTGGTTAAATATTAAAAGTTAGCTTTGTTTGTCACGTGTACATCGAAACTTCGAAGCATTCAATGAAGTGTACGTTTTTGTGTCAATGACCAAATAATCTGAGGATTGTGCTGGGGGCAGCCTGTAAGTGATTCCACACTTCTGGGCCCAACATAGCATGCCTGCAACTCACTAAATCTAACCATACATCTTTGGAACCTTGGAAGAAATTGGAGCAAACCAAAGGAAGCCCAGATGGTGATGGGCAGAATGTACAAACTTCATACAGACAGTGGCAAGAATCAAACCCAATCAGTGATCACTGTCACTGTAAAGCCACTATGCTATGTGGTGTCCTTGTGAGATGTCTATGAGATTGGACCAGGACAGGCTATCAGTGATTTTGGTGATACCCACACCTCAAGTATTGCAGTGCTTCACAAACTCAGCTCACTGCCACCTTCTCAAAGGAAGCCAGGAATGGGCAATTAAATGGCTGGCTTAGCCTACGAAGCCCACATCCTTTGAGAGAATGTATCACTAAAATGATCTATTTCACAAGGTGATTGCAGTATAGTATCCGCATACATATGAACAGCAGACATTGTTTATAATACAGGATTCCTCAATCTGTGAAAGTGACGTATTCATGAAAAATCTTTTGTGAATTAGAATTTCAGAAATGGAAAACACTGTGCAAAAGGCATCCACTGACATTTGTTTCAACAAAATGTGTGTTGGACTGAAAATTCATTCATTTATCATGCCTAAATCAAAGAATTACTGTAAATCAAGCAGAGTGCAAATTTCATTCCATAATATTACACACTTATGTATATTGACATTATATATTGTTAGTAGTTAATATTTTGTAATGCACTATGTTTTGATAAATTCTAGGTGTAGATTTCTTGCGGAAGCTGCTTTACAAGCTTGTATGAAAATATACATTAATTTTGGAAGTTCTGTTGAAGGTCTTAATCATGGTGCCAATGATCCATGTAAATAATTGTGGGTTGGTATTAAGCTTAACATCTCTTTAAATTCCTGATTATTTTCCCAACGTTTACTAGTGCTCACAATACAGTTCCCCTCCAATTTATGGGAGCCTGACCTACAGACCTATTGAATGTTTCAGAGACTGATGGATGGGTTGCTGGCTGCTGTGAGGCTGCATGCAACTTCTGCTGGATGGAAGTGAACTGACATTTTTCCACCTCACCTCTCTGAGCCCCAACTATCAGGGGCTGAGTCAAGCCAAGCAGAGCTCAGAGGCTAACTGGTGGCCAATTTTCCCTCTTTGTTCTCCTTTTAGTGCTACTTCTGTGATCCTCTCTCAGATGCTGCCATTCATTTTCTACTTTTGAATATTGCAGGTCAGGAGTGGGACCTGTTGTAACTTGAGGATGCTATGTAATGGTTGGGATTCTGGTATTCAATTTTTATGAGTTCCCTATATCCCCACCACTGTTTATGTTTCTTAAAAAAATCTCTGGATATCCATTCTCAAATATAGTTTTAAAAGCAGCATAGAAGCTAACAGCAAAGGCTTTTCATCATTCTCTGTGACAGTGAATCCCAGACCTATTTAACCCTCCAAGCAGAGATGCTGGTAAACCACTGGGTCTCAGTTCATGGCCAGCCAACATGTCCAAAGCAGGTAGAGAGCCTGAGCCCAATTTCTTTATTTTAGGTTGAAGAGGAGTGTGTGCAGACTGTGAATGAAGAACAGTGGATAAACAGTGCTAATGATTGCCTAGTTAAAGTTGAAGTGCACCTCTGTGAGATGACCTCCTTCTTCTACTGTGTTCTCAATAGGGGATTAGAGTTCAAGCATGCGAACATATCTCAAAGAGAAATTGATACAACAACCCAGAACGCCTATGTGTTAAGAAACAGAAAATGCTGGAAAAACTCAGTTTGTCAGGCAGTATCTTTGGAAAGAGAAAAAATAGAATTCTGGGGGCTGGTTCACCTCTCATCATTTGATCAATAAATCTGACACCTACCCGAATAATTTCTTCGTCTATTTATTCTAAAAACAGTCAAGACGAGAGCAGCATTACAGCTTAGCTCAACCTATGGCTTTAGCCCTGTTGCAATTAGGAAAATCCTTGCAGGACAATGTGTGATGACTTTATTCCCTCACCAAGGCTTTGTAGCTGCTCATTATTTTGGTAGTGTCCATGCTTATGGTTCCTTAACAAATCAAGAATGGAATGATTAGTTATTCAAAAGCATTGGTTTTGGTTTGATAAGAAATTAATGTAGGAAAGGATGTTGCATGGATTGGAGGACTTCAGTTATGGAAAGAGATTATTGAGGCTGGGCTTACTTTCCCTGCAGTGAAGGTACTGAAAGGGGTGATCATATAGAAAAATACAAAATTATAATGGGCATAGATAGCCAGAAGATAATCAGGATGATTTTTTCCCCATGCTTGAGGTATCAAAAACAAAAAGACTCAAGTTTAAGGTGAGTGGAAGGAGTTCAACAGGGATCTGAGGTGAAGGTTTTTCTTACACAGAATGAGGCCGGAAACATCGACTGTTTACTCTTTTCCATAGAGACTGTCTGACCAGCTGAGTTCCTCCAGCATTTTGTGTGTACTGTTTGGTTTTCCAGCATCTGCAGATTTTCTCGTGTCTGTGATTACACAGAGTGCGGTTGATATTTGGAACATGATGTCAGATGAGGTAGTGGTCAGATATGTACACTGTTTAAGTGGCATTCAGACAGGAATGTGAATAGATAAGGCATAGAAGGATGCAGACCACTTATGAACAAATAAGATTAGTGTAGATGGAGGAAAGGTCAGCACTGAGCATTGTGGGCTGAAGGGCCTATTTCTGTGCTGTATAATTCAATGAAAAATACAAATTATTTTCCAGTGTAAAATTCATTCAGAATTAAATATTTGTTTTAGACAATATTATTGTAATTTTCTCCCATTGTCATCAAACCAGAGTTATAACTGGATTGTAGAAAATTGTGAGATCAACACAGAGAACAAATTCTAAGGCAGATTTCAGGATGCTTGTGAAATGTTGATATGGAAGATTGGGAAATAATCAAGATTCACTGAAAACCAAAGGGGAGATTGATCAGTACCTAACATGGTATATTAAGCGATACTTCACACGTCTGCTGTAGCTAAGCACTGAGAAATTACTCCCTTCTTGCTACTGAAGTATTGCCATCACTCTGTAATTACCCAATGTGACTACACTGTGGTTTATTTTAACTGCTCTTCCCCCTACCTCTTCCACTCTTGACATTTTCCTTGATGTAAATGAACAAGTGATGGATTTCAAGCACAAAGCACAGACTGAAGGTGGAAAATCGTCCTTGCAGCTAAATCCCCAGGAAGCACACCTTTGCTGCCCTTCCCCCAGACTCTTTCATGGCTTGTACCTCTGTTAACTCTGTAAGGTTACATTCTTCCTATTTTCCTTTTATAAACAGAGCTGATTTTGGAATTGGAACATAAATGTAATTTTTTAATCTCCCAGTTTATTGCACATTGTTTATTTAATACAATTCTTTGCGTAGTTCTCCCACTCCTGATGAAGGGAATGAGCCTGAGAGGAACTGTACTTTTTACACAGTTGTTTACAACTTTATTTCTTCTATACAGATGTTGACTTTTACAGAGAAGGGAGAACACAGGCAAACTGCTACCCTCCAATACCCTCTCACAGTGGCCTTATTTATTGATACAGCACAGAGTGGGCCCTTTTCATCCACCCAGCAAACCCTTGATTTAATCGTAGCCTAATCAAGCGACAATATACAATGAGCAGTTAACCTGCATATTAGCATTATAGGAGGAAACCCATGTGGTCACAGGGAGAACGTACAAACTCTTCACAGGCAATGGTGGGAATTGAACCCTGGTCGCCTGTACTGTTAAGCATTGCGCTAACTTTGTGCAAGACTATTGATTAGGAGCGAGCTGCAGTGGTTTAGGAACTTTGATAATCATCCCTTTCAATTCAGTGTGAGCTATGGCGTACCTGTCTTCAAACTTCCTCTTTGCAAGGGTATGAGAAATAAGAGCAGGAGCTCTTCATCAGCAGAGTTGCCCTCATTAACCCACACAGCTACCTCATCAAAAAACTCAGCAAAGTTAATTGAGCACAATTTTATTTTAACAAACATTAACAGATGTGATATATCAAGCATTGGCCAGTTAATTTATCAATTCATTTGCGTTTCAGCTGTTAGGTCTTTGAAGTGAGCTCCTGGGATCGGCAACGGGAATGTGGAGATTTAGGTCACGGGCCATTGCAGGCACAAGAGAAAGAGTGACTATGAGTAAATGTGTTCAAAATTGTCCTTCATTCAAAATAGGTTTTACTCGCAACACAAGCAGCGTGTCTCCTCATGGATATGTGCCGAGTTCCACTCCACAGCAGACAAACTACAATTCTGTGACAACGAGTATGAATGGATATGGCAATGCAGGGATGTCCAACCTAGGAAGTTCTCCTGGTTTTCTCAATGGGTCTGCTGCCAATTCGCCATATGCCAGTAAGTAAAAAAAATGCATTAGACCTTCTGCTTATTAATAGTCTCATGCTGGTACACTATCATATCTCACTAATTCTTTAGGAATATTGACATTAGAAGCTATTGAATGCAACTCACATGCTTCACGTCTTTGTTCAGTTCTTAAACAGTATTCCATTTGATCTGAGACAATTTAATATATTATTGTTCTCAACTGTTAAAGCAAAGTTATTCTTATATTTTGAGAATTATGATTTACCATATAGTTAGATCTAAGCTTCATTCACAGTTAAGATGGTGATAGAGTAAATATTTGTACTGTTGAGAAAGGTCAAATGGTCTTCAGAATGAGCCAAGTTCTCAGTGTAAGATTACCCATTGGAACGCCCTTTGGTGTTGAGCCTGTCACATTCTAGACATCATGCTTTGTTACAGAGAAAGGAAGACAGACATTTCCTGGTGTATTTATCTAACTCCAGGGAGGAGGCAATTAAGCTTTAATTGATTTCAGGACCGAACTAACATTCACACTTCATTGGAAGTTACATTCAGATTATTCTCAAAATAATCATATGCCAGGGAAATCTCTGGGATGTTCCTTAGGGAGTTCCCTCAATTGGACAGTATAACTTTGTCAGATGATTGGCAGGAAACTCTAGGAAACTCCCAATAAATATAAATGCACATAAGAGAGAATTTACAACAAAGCAGACAATGTTCCACAAAAGAGAATAAAATTACCTGTATTAAATCTAAAAAAAAATTATGAACATATTTTAGAAGAAAATCTTGATTCTTATATAATTATGGAGTTGGGTGCAAATTTTTAGACTTCTACCCAGATGCTTGTCAAACAAAATGGCTTTCTCTTTTCAACTCTGAACATCTTCAATTTAGGTAGGTTTTGTTAGATCTAAAAGTAGATTTGTGGAGTGTAGTTCAGCAGGGCATGTAAATTAAGAAGGGAATAGCAGTATATTTGTATATTCTAGCAAGACTGATAATTAAATTTTCAAAGTTAAGAACAATTTTCTGAAGAGTTTTGAAAAGAATTAAATATACGACTCAGAAATCCACCATTCTTTAATGACTTACCAAGTGTAATTAAGACTTTGGTTTTAATTTCTCACAGGAATTTCCACCTCACCATCTTTACTGTCTCAGATGGTAACAGCCTGATGTGGAATAAGCTGTTTAGACAAAGGAAGTCACTAATGTGATCGCTGGTTCAATTGTATAATCCCTAGCGAGTGAAATCTGAGCAGCAGGAACACGGTTGTTCCTGGGGTAATGTTGTGTTATGACCCCGAGGGATTTCCCAGGGCGATTTTGTTAAGTAATGTTAGAGGCTATGCCAATAGACATGCCAAGGAATCATCCGCTCCTAATACATTCCTTTAAGAACTTCTGGTAAGATGGTGATGCAACTCAGACGCCACAGCCCCTCCAGGGCCAACCAGAGGTGTTACTGCCTTTTTAAAAATTCTTTTCTTTACGATCACAAGACACTGCTGGACATTAAGAACTCCAAATACTGCAGGCCCACCTCATCAGCGAGTTGGTAGTTGGCGGAGGTGCTGGTCATGGTGCGGACCACGTTGTGGCCTGCTTCAGAGAGGTGTTGGAGTCAGTGTTTGAAGGCAGTGTACAGTCAACAGCGAGTAATTGTCTTAGACGTTTTTCTTGTGATCGCAGGATTCTGTTGGGCATTGATAATGTTGAATGCTGCAAATTTGGTTCCCTAGTTTATTAGTGGGACCGACGGCAAGAGGCTAGACCTCATGCCGTGGTGTTGTCTGTTTACAGCTGCCCAGGAGAAAGGCAGCAGAGTCCGTGTCTTCACTCTGTGGAAGATAAGGTGGATTGTGTTCAATTGTGGGCTTGCTCTTGCTGACATATTAATGGACTCAGGGACTTAGGCTATATTATAGTCTTTTGCGTGATTGTATGTTTACTTTTATTGTATATGCATTATATGTGCCTTGTGCTAGATATGACTATTGTTATTGTGTTTTGCTCCTTGACCCCAGAGGAACAGTATTTTGTTTGGCTGTCTTCATGGGTATAGCTGTATCCTGCATGGTTGAATGACAATTAAACTTGTTATGCTGCTCAGAGATTTGGGTTTGGTAAGAAGTAATGTAAAGCTAACTGTTACACATGGGATTTCTGATGGAAAACATCATAGAGTCATGGAACAATTCAGAACAGAAACAGGCCCTTTGGCCCGTCTTGGCTCTGCTGAACCATTAATCTGTACGGTTCCATTGACCTGCACCTGGACCATAGCACCCCCCCCCCCCCCAACCCTCCGTACCCATCTTATCCATGTACCTACTGAAATTTCTCTTAAATGTTAAAATCGACCCTGCATCCACGACGTGCTGGCAGCTCATTCCAGATTCTCACCACACCTGAGTGAAGAAGTTACCCCTCATGTTCCCCATAAACATTGAACCTTTCACCCTTAACCCATGACCTCTAGTTGTAGTCTCACCCAACCTTAGCGGAAAAGATCATTGAGATAGATGACAAACAACAACAGACCCGGCACCAATCCTCAGCTGGTCAGACCTCAGACAAAGTTAGGAATCAAAAGGTTGAGCATGGTGTGACTAGTGTCCTGAACTGCTTATATTTCAGTGCAAAAAATATCATAGGTAAGGTGGATGATAGTGCTGAAAATGAGGTAGCTGGTTTACATACAGAGGTAATGTGTATTGAGGAGACGCTGTTGACAGGTCAAAATTGCAGTCAATAGGATGTTGCAATGTAAAAGGCGGACAAAATCAAAAAGAGTGAATACAGGACTGAAGGTGTAATATTTGAATGCATGCACTATATGGAAAGTGCATGAACTTTAGCATAGTTGCAGATTGGCAGGTATGTTGTAGGCATCACTGAATCATGGCTGAAAGAAGATTACAGCTGGGAGCTTTATGTCTAAGGTTGTATCGAAAGGACAGGCAGGAAGGTAGAGGGGGCCAAGATGCTCTGTTGGTAAAAAATGATCAAATCATTAGAAAGAGGTGACATAAGGTCAGAAGGAGTTGAATTATTGTGGATAGAGCTAAGGAACTGCAAGGGCAAAAAGACCCTGATGGGAGTTGCATACAGACCCCCAAACAGTAGTAAGGATGTGGTCTACAAATTACAATGGGAGATAGAAAATGCATGCCAAAAGGGGCAATGTTACTATACTCATGGGGGATTTCAATATGCAGGTATATAGGGAAAATCAGGTTGGTGCTGGGTTCCAGGAAACGGAATTTCTAAAGTGCCTATGAGATGGCTTTTTTGAGCAGCTTGCGGGTGAGCCCACTAGAGGAACAGCTATTCTGGGATTGTGTGTTGTGCAATGAACTGGAATTGATTAGAGAGCTTAAGGTAAGAGAGACCTTAGGGGACAGTGATCATAATGTCATTGAATTCACCCTGATATTTGAGAGGGAGAAGCTGAAGTCAGATGTATCAGTATTACAGTGGAGTAAAGGGGCATGAAAGAGGAGCTGGTTAGAATTGATTGGAAAAGTACATTGGCAGGGACAATGGAGGAGCAGCAATGGATGGAATTTCTGGAAGCAATTTGGAAGTCACAGGATATATAATCCCAAAGAGGAAGAAGTATTCTAAAGAAAAGATGACATAACCGTGGCTAACAAGAGAAATCAAAGCCAACATAAAAGTCAAAGAGAGGGCATATAGTGGAGCAAAGATTAGTGGGAAGTTAGAGGATTGGGAAGCTTTTAAAATCCAACAGAAGGCAACTAAAAAAGTCATTTATAAGGTAAAGATGGATACGAAAGTAAGCTAGCCAATAATATTAAAGAGGATACCAAAGGTTTCTACAGATACATAAAGTATAAAAGAGAGGCGAGTGTGGATATCAGACCACTGGAAAATGATGCTGGAGAGGTAATAATGAGGGAGAAGGAAAGGAAAAGATAGTATTTTGCAGCAGTCTTCACTGTGGACAACACTAGCGGTATGGTGGAAGTTCCATGTGTCAGTGGTCTTGAAATTTGTGAACTTACCATTACTAGAGAGAAGCTTCCTGGGAAACTGAAAGGTCTGTAGGTAGATAAGTCACCTGGACCAGAAGGTGTACACACCAGGGTTCTGAAAGGGTGGGGGGGGGGCGGGGCTGAAGCTTTCTGGAGGCATTAGTAATGATCTTTCAAGAATCGCTAGACTCTGGACTGGTTCTGGAAGACTGGAAAATTGTAAATGTGACTCCACTCTTCAAGCAGGGAGAGTGGCAGAAGAATGGAAACTATAGGCCAGTAGTTAGGAAGATGCTGGAGTCGATTATTAAGAATGAGGTCTCAGGATGCTTGGAGGCACATGATAAAATAGGCCGTAGTCAGCATGGTTTCCTCAAGGGACAAATCTGTTGGAATTCTTAGAAGAAATAACAAGCAGGATAGACAGAGGAGAATTGGTTGATGTTGTGTACTTGGATTTTCAGAAGGCCTTTGACAAGGTGCCACACATGACGCTGCTTAACAAGCTGTGAACCCATGTTATTACAGGAAAAATTCTAGCATGGACGAAGCAGTGGTTGATTAGCTGGAGGCAAACAGTGTGAATAAAAGGAGCATTTATTCACACTGCCAGTGACTAGTGGTATTCCTCAGGGGTCTCTGCTGGGACCGATTCTTTTTACGTTATATGTAATATGATTATATGATTTGGATGATGGAATTGATGGCTTTGTTGCAAAGTTTGCAGACAATACGAAGATAGGTGGAGGGGCAGGTAGTTTTGAGGAAGTAGAGAGGCTTCAGAAGGACTTAGACAGATTAGGAGGGTGGGCAAAGAAATGGCAGATGGAATGTAGTGTCGGGAAGTATATGGTCATGTACTTTGGTAGAAGATATGAAAGGATTGACTATTTTCTAAATGGAGAGAAAATACAAAAAACTGAGGCACAAAGGGACTTGAGAGTCCTTGTGCAGGATTTCCTGATGGTTAATTTGCAGATTGAGACTGTGGTGAGGAAGGCAAATGCAACGTTAGCATTCATTTCAAGAGGACTAGAATATAAAAGCAAGGATGTAACGTTGAGACTTTATAAAGCACTGGTGAGACCTCACTAGGAGTATTGCGAGCAGTTTTGGGCCCGTTATCTTAGAAAGGATATGCTGAAACTGGAGAGGGTTCAAAGGACGGTCACGATCCTAGGATTGAATGGCTTGTCATATGAAGAGCGTTTGATGGCTATGGGCGTATATTCACTAGAGTTCAGAAGAACGAAGGGTGAAGTAATTGGAACCAATCAAATGGTGAAAGGCCTTGATAGAGTGGATGTGGAGAGGATGTTTCCTATGGTGGGAGAGTCTAAGTCCAGAAGATACAACCTCAAAATAGAGGAGTGTCCTTTTAGAATGGAGATGAGGAGGAATTTCTTCAGCCAGAGAGTAGTGTATCTGTGGAATCCTTTGCCACAGGTGGGTGTAGAGGCCAAGTATTTATGTATATTTAAGGCAGAGGTTAATAGATACTTAACTGGTCAGGGCATGAAAGGATATGGAAAAAAACAAGAGTTGGAGTTGAGAGGGAAACTAGATTAGCCCTGAAGAAATGGCAGAGTAGACTCTCTGGGCCAAATGGCCTAATTCCTCTCCTCTACCTTATGGTATTATGGACTTATGGTCAAATCCCTGTAGCTTCCCACTAATCATGGGCCTCACTCAGAGAATGAATCATCTACTACCACTCTCTGCCCTCCTCTGCAAAGCTAATGTCTCATCCAATTTACTATCTCATCTTGAATGCCAAGTGACTGAAACTTCTTGACCAACCTACCATGTGGGATCTTGTCAAAGACCTTGCCAAAGTCCACGTAGATCACATCCATGGCCTTTGCCTTCATCAATTTTTCTGGTAACTACCTTTAAAATCCCTATAAGATTGGTTAGACATGACTTACAGCAGATAAAGCCAAGTAAACTGACCCTAATCAGTCTCTGTCCATCCAAGTAGTTATATATCCAGTTTATTAGAATACCTTCCAATAACTTTCCCACTACTGATGTCAGACTCACTGGCCTATAGTTTTCTGGCTTATTCTTAGAGGCTTTCTTAAACAAAGAAACAATACTAGCTTTCCTCCGATCCTCTGGCACCTCACCTGTGGCTAAGAATGTTTTAAATATCTCTGCTAGGATGCCTGCAATTCTGGACTAGCCTCCCACAGGGTCCAAGGGAATACCTCGTCAGGCCCTGGGGATTTATCCACACTAATCTGCCCAAGAGAGCCATGACCTCCTCCTCTGTAATCTGTGTAGGGTCCATGACGTTATTTCTACATTTCTTCATATCAATAGACTCTGTATCCATCTTCCAAGTAAATACAGATTCAAATAAATCCATTCCAAGGTTTCCCCCTTCTCTTTTAGCTCCATGCATAGATTACCTTTCTGATCTTCCACAGGATCAACTTTGTCTCTTGCTATCCTTGTCTTTTCCTTTATACTCATGCCTCCTTTTAGCCCTTTTGATTTCCATCTTAAGAGTTCTCTTGCATTTCTTGTACTCCTCAAGTACCTCGTTTGTGCTTGCTTGCCGATACCTGCTATGCTCCTCCTTTTTCTTAACCAGGGCCTTTTATTCTGACAGGAACATATAAATTCTGTTCTCTCAAAATTTCTCTTTTGAAGGCCTCCCATTTACTAAGTACACCTTTTGCCAGAAAACAACCTATTATGATCCACACTTTCCAGATCATTTCTGATACCACCAAAACTGACCTTTCTCCAAATTAGAATCTCAACCCAAGGACCGGACCTATCCTTTTCCACAATTACCTTGAAACTAATAGAATTATGATCACTTGGAACAAAGTATTCTCCTATATAAACTTATCACCTGCCCTGTTTCATTCCCTAAATGGAAATCTAGTATTGCACTCTCTCTATTTGGGACTTCTATGTACTGAAAGTATTTGACAAACTCTTTCCCATCCAGCCCTTTTATAGTATGGAAGTTCTAATCAATATGTGGAAAGTTATCACCTACTATCACAATTTTATGTTTCGTGCAGCAGTCTGCAATCTCTCTATAAATTAACTCCTCTAAATCCTGTGGATTGTTGGGTGGTCTATATTATAATACCTTTGATGTGGTCGTACCTTTCTTATTCCTCCGTTCTACGCATAAAGCCTCACTAGATGAGCTCTTCAATCTGTCCTGACTAATCACTGCCATAACATTTTCCCTGACTAGCAATGCTGCCCCTCCTCTTCTAATCCCCCCCACTCTATCACATCTAAAACAACAGAACCCCTGAACATTGAGCCGCCAGTCCTGTCCTTTGTGCAACCAAGCCTCCCTAATGGCTACAATGTCATAATTCCACATGCTGATCCATACCCGAAGTGCATCCAATCTTTTCTACAGTACTCCTTGCATTGAAATATATGCAGCTCAGAACATTAGTCCCACCATGTTCAACGTTTTTATTCCTGATCTTGTATGGAGGTTTAACAATATCTTTCTCCACAACCACTCCACTACCTGTTCTGGTTAATCCCCCTGCAACTGTAGATTAAATCCCACCGTGCAGCACAAAAAAACCTTTCCACTAGGGTATTAGACCCTCTCCAGTTCAGGTGCAAACTGCCCCTTCCGTACAGGTCGCACCTTCCCTGAAAGAGAGAACAATCATCCAAAAATCTGAAACCCTTCCTCCTACACCAGATCCTTGGCCACATATTAAAGCTGTATAATCATCCTATTTTTGGTCTCACTAGCACTTCACACAGGTAGCAATCCTGAGATCAGAACCCTGAAGGTCTTTCCCTTTAACTTAGCACCTAACTCCCTGAACTCACTTTGCAGGACCTCGTCACCCATCCTCCCCATGTCATTGGTACCGACGTGGACCATGACCTTTGGCTGCTCACCCTCCCACTTAAGAATACTGTGGACTTGAAATGAGATGTCCCTGACCCTGGCACCCGGGAGACAACAAACCATCCGTGAATCTTAGATTAGATTATGAAGACACGCAGTCTTCTTTTATTGTCATTTAGTAATGCATGCATTAAGAAATTATACAATATTTCGTCCGGTATGATATCACAAAACACAGTACAGACCAAAACTGAGAAAAACTGACAAAACCACATAATTATAACATATAGTTACAACAATGCAACAATACCATAACTTGCTGAAGAAGTCCATGAGCACAGTAAAAGTTCAAAGTCTCTCAAACATCCCACATCTCATGCAGACGGAGAGAAGGAAGAAAAACTCTCCCTGCCATACCCGACCATGGTCCAACTCTGAGTCATCCAAAAACTTTGAGCTCTGATCAGCTCTCCGACACCAAGTACTGAGTGCCATCTCTATCCAAATGATTCAACCTCCTTCTCGGTCGCCAGAAGCAGGCAAGGCTGGGGATTTTGAGGCCTTCCCTCCGAAAGATTCCCGACCGCGCAGTAACGACAGCAGGGAATGAGCGTTTCAGAAATTTTTCCAGATGTTCCTCTGTGCTTTCGCGTTCATTCTCCATCAAATTAGAACTGTCCACGGCCCCTATTTAACAGATACGATATTATTTTTCACTGGAGGGCTGTGGCGCGCTGCTCTCTCTCCTCCCGCTGTTCACAATCTTGTTCTCGTTCACAAAACTTCCTTTCTGTTCCCCTAACCAATGAATCCCCTATTGCTACAACTTGTCTCTTCTCCCCACTTTCCTTCTGAGTCACGGAGCCAAACTCAGTGTCAGACACCTGCTCGCTGAGTCTCCTCCCTGGTAAGTTGAGCCCCCCCCCCAACAGTATCTAAAGCAGTATACTTATCATTATGTAGGATGGCCACAGGTGTACTCCGCACCGGCCGCCTATTCCCCTTCCCTCTCCCGACAGTCACCCAGATGCCAATTCCTGCAACTTAGTGGTGACAACCTCCCTGTAGTTCTTATCTATCACCTCCGCATTTTCCTGTATGAGGTGAAGGTCATTGAGCTTCAACGTTATGTTACTGCAGGCTAACCCCTGAGAACATCCAATGATCAGTGCAGTAGATGCAAAGGAGCTCTTCTCATGTAAAAGGCTAAAAGGCAAGACAAGACTTTTTCTCAGACCCATTTATTTATAATTTATCTTTCTGTCAGCCTTTCTATTAGCATTTGTGCTCCTTATAGTGATTTATGATCAAGCGACTCATTTCCAGATGTGGCATATATCTCCAGTGTGACAGATTCAGATGACTGGCGATAGGGAAGATTCTACCCTTAGATGTAGATCTAAAACCAGGATTATACCTTAGCTTACACAGTAGGGCTAAGATATTTGGTAAATTAGCAAATTAGTTTATTACTGTACTAGGATACAGTGCATACAGTTCATCCAGATCATTTCATTACCATAATGCATTGAGGCAAAACAATAACAGAATGCAGCATTTACAGTTACAGAGCAGGTAATGTGTAGAGCAGGTAGTCAGCAAGATACAAAGCCATAACAATGTAGATTGTCCATTCTTACTGGAGTACAACAATAAGATAGAAGCTGTCCTTCAACCTGTCCTTCCACTTTCAAGCTTTTGAATCCTCTGCCTGTTGGGAGGAGGGAGAGAGGGAATCCCCTGGGTCTTCAATTATGCTAGCTGCTTTATTGTGACGGCAAAAATTATAGGCAGAGTCCATGGAGGAGAGGCTAGTTTCTGTGATGTGTTGAATTGTGTCCATGACTCTCTGTAGTTTCTTGTGGTCATGGGCACAGCAGTTGCCGTACCAAGCTGTGATACATCCAGACAGGATACTTTCTTTGGTGCACCAATAAAATTGGTGAAGGTCTTTAGTTTCTTGAAGAATTAGAGGCACTGGTGAGTCTTCTTAGCAGTGGCATCAATTTGCTTGGACCAAGACATGCTATTGATAATGTTTACTTCCAAGAACTTGAAGTTCTTAACCCTCACCATTTCAGCACTGTTGATATAAACAGGAGCATGTTTGGGGCTAAGATGAAAAGAAATATCTTTTGTCAGAGTGTTGTGGACCTATGTAAATGTTTATAAAGGAAGCCAAATTGCTGAATATGTCTAAGAAGGAGATAATTAGATTTTTAGGCAAAAAAGACATCAAAGAGAACAAGAATATGTTATTGAGATACAAATCAGGATTGATTGTGTTGAATGGTAGAGCAGGATTGAAGAGCTGAATGTCCTACTGCTGTTCCACTTTGTCTTTGTTTCTATTAATGTTTGATATCAATATTAACTCAGATAATTTGGAAATCAAGGGCAAACTTGAGGAAGCTTAAGCTGGATTCTGCAGTAATGGAATGATAGGTCAGTGAAGATATTCAGTTCCCATTCCAGGATGAGCTTGTTCATCTCAGACAAGTCAGTGAGTGGGCTGTGACAATTAGCCTCAGTGCCCCCGTGAATGATCAGTGTTCCCTCTCTTCACTGATAACTACAGGAATAAATATCACCTGAAGACTGTATAAACAGGGGTGAGATATTGGACAACTATAGCCTAATGTCTCTAAGACCGAAAAGAAGGATGCAGAAATAGTCGAGATAGAAGGACATCATCAAATAACTTTGTATAGTCTGGATGCTTGCTTGAAAAAGATGGAGAGGAAAATAATAGCTGGTTTACCAATAAAGACTGAAACAACATAATGAAACACACACAGCTATCCTGAGAGAGGCAGCAAATGCCAGCTTATCATTATAGCCTCTAAAGCATGCTGAGGCTTTGTTTTAAATGGAATTACTTTCCCAGAAGATTCCAGATGACTCTTTAAGTCGGTACTTTGGGGATGGCGATCAAAGAAACCCTCTTGTGCACCATTTGAGGAACAGCTGTCTTGAGGGTGGGATTCCTCATTGTACAGGAATGTAGCTCATTGTTAAACTAACACACAGATACTGTTGTTATTTAATTTCATTGTTAGCTTTAATGTTTCCTTATTTTGTGTCTTGTCTTTCCAGCATACTGCACTGTGGGTAGAATTCTGTTAACCCCCAATTTCTCATTTCAAAGAAATAGTTAATGACTTTGCTTAAAAAAAATCACATGAGCTAGTTTAGTCCAAAACCAGACACAATTATTCTGGTTCTTCCGCTTGTGTTCTTTCAAATTTATGAAACAGAGATTCTGCTTCATTGTGAACATCTTGACACCATTGTTAATTAATCTCAAAGGAAATGCAAAGCACCATAGATGAAGGCCAATATGGAACCTAATACTTCTTTAATCCTTCATGAATCAGCTTGGTGTGTCTCGAGGCTTCAGTTTCACAATGAGCCTATAATGACCAAACATCAAAACAGCAGCTGATTTCTATCATACAAACCTTACTTCTATTTTTACGTGGGCTCAATTGTACTTTACAATAGGATCTGCAGTCAGTTGTTGGAAATCCAGAAACCTCTCTCTCATAAGATGCCTGAAAGGAAACTATGTTTCTTTAAACAAAAGGCGAGTTGGTGAGAGACCAGGGCCACTAATAGTGGACTTATTCCATCAGACACTGTTTCAATCTGGTTCTGTAATTTAAAGGTGTCATTCTTAATTAAATCAATAAACTAATTGCATGAGTAATGATGAAACAACTTGTTCTCAGTTTGCATTACAAGGAGATGAAGTGACCTTAGCTAAAGATATTTACCTCTCAGTGGCTATGTACCTCTAATTTTCATCAGTTGATTTCTTTTATTCTTGCCCTGATGTTTAGCCTGAATACCGAGTGCTTGCATTGGGCAATTGTACTGGGGAGTAGAAGGGGCATGAGGAGCAAGATGAAGCGGTCCCTTGGTCCATAAGGGAAAAACACTACACGGTTACTGTGGGAACAGAGACAAACTTAGTAGCTGATCCATCTGAGGTAACACCACCATGATGTGAGATGAAATTATTCAACCACAAGTGACTTTGACCAGCCCTGCCCCCCCATTCCCCAACCTTTTCCATTTAGTGTCCTAAGTTTCATGACAAATCTGTAAAGTAAACTTAGAACAGAAGAAAGCAGGAGCAGGAGTAAGGCACTATATCTCTCAAGTTTGTCCTTCAATTCAGTATGATCATGGCTAATCAATGCTTGTCTCAACTCCTCCTCTGTGCAAGTTCCCCCTTATCTATGATCCCTCTTGTCTTTTTGAAAATCTGCCTACTTTCACCTTAAGTACTTCTAACAACTCAACTTCCACAACCCTCTGGTGGAGAGGATAGCAAAGATTCACCATTCTCCGGCAAGAAATGATTCTGCACCTCAGTGTTAAATGACTGGCCCCTTACCTTGTGACAAGATTCATGCTTTACTTTTGTTTTCTGCTTCTTTTGAGTTACAAAACCCTAAATTTGCCATGGCTCTGACTCAAATACACTCCTTTAAAAGATCGCACTGTGCAAAGTTAAGGTTTGTGCCAATGTTGTCAGGTAAGTGGCCCAATGGATAGGTAGAGATATCAGGGTACAATAGTGGCACTGTGGTTAAGTTACTGGGCTAGTAATCCAGAGGGCTGAGCTACCACTCTGGAATTCTGAGCCATCACAGGATTTATAATCCACTTAATATTCTTTAATTTGGAAGCAACATCGAGTCATAATGATAACCACAGGAATGATAAAAATAACTACAGGATGTTTGTAAAATCCCACATTCTTCATGAATCTGGTCTGGAGGAGTATACCTGCCATCTGTACCCAATCTGGCCAATACGTGATTCAAGACCCCACAATGTGGTTGACACTAAAACAGCCAAGCAAGCCACTCAATTGTATCATTACTGCTACCCAGCTGTGCTCACAATTTTTTTTCTCTCTTAACATCTTAAAATGATTCTTAAAACGTCTTGCACCATCATTGATTAACCATCCTGAAAATGGTTGATGAATTGTACAAATATATATATATATATTATTTGAGAATATATATGTATATACATATATATATGGCACCCAAATGGTTGACATATTTCCTCCTTTCTTGTTTGCAGTAGTACCGTCCAGTCCTACTATGGCCTCCTCCACCAGCCTTCCTTCAAATTGTAGCAGTACCTCTGGCATATTCTCCTTCTCGCCAGCCAATATGGTGTCTGCCGTGAAACAAAAAAGCGCCTTCGCTCCGGTGGTGAGGCCACAGACCTCCCCTCCCCCGACCTGCACCAGCGCCAACGCTAACAGTCTCCAAGGTGAGCGCGCACACACACACACACACACACACACACACACACATACACACACACACACGCACACAACAGGCTCAGGCTGGTTGCGTTCACTGCACTTAGGCTGAAAATTGATATATTATTACACAGAAAAAAACAATTACTGGAGACTTTAAATTCTATTGAAAGTAGTTATGTATGTATAAATTGCTGTTGTGATGGCCCCGTCATATGATATTGGAGCTCTCTCATCGTTCGATTAAACTGCCCACTGTTGTAGTTCAGTCTGGATCCACAATGGGCTTCACTGTGACTAATTGTAGTGTTCGAATACATTTAAAGTGTCTTACTCACTGGTTATCCTCTTTCTAAATGCACTGAGCCATCAAGTTGTTTTTTCACTGTGTTACTAAATAATGTTTCTCCAATGTCAGCCAGTGAGGATTAAATTTCAAAGGCAAAGGTTAACAAACTGATGATTCAGATGAAGGCAAACCTGGTTTGGTCTAATTATCATACTGACCCTGCGGGATTATTTGCTGCCAATTTTGTAGAGTTCCTATTTGTTTAGCAGCATAAGAGTTAAATTCAGATCTTCTGGTCTCCACCTCTTCCTTGAAGTTTGACCAAAACTGTTGTTGGAATGGTCCATATGCCATCATTTTGTTACTGACACCATCCCTTCCAAGACATTTTGCAAAGAGAATCTTTAAAAAGTGATCTAAGGAAGGAGAAAAACTTGCATCCTCAACATAAAAACTAACACAGTGCAGTAAAACCAAACTAGTGTCTTGTCAATGTGTACAGTCTCAGTTGTTTTACTTGTTTCAATCAAATTATTGACTAAACTGTATCTCTTTTCATTAGATGTCTTTAACATAATCTCTATCTCTACTTCCTCCCAAATTCCCCATCTTCCCCCCCCCCTTTCTCCTACCCCTCTCTCCCCACTATTAGGCCAATCTCTTGTGGACTATATTAAATGGTCTACTGCAGAGTCATTGCCAATCTGTTTTCCGTCACACCTGAAACTGAGTAATGACCTCATTTCATGATAGTATATTACTTTGCAATTTCCAGTAGCATATTTTGCTAAATGACGCTGTTTGCTAAACTCTGTCCATGCTCTTTCCAAACAGGATTTGTATAATTTTAAGAGCAATTTTTGGAAAATAAAGCCAAATGCAGCAAAGCTTTGCTTCTCTACCAAGACTCTCCTGGTGGGAGTTAAGGTGATCAACAGAACTAAATTCCTTATCTTCATTTCAAAGCTCCCACATCTACCCACCAGGGCCTCCTTTGCACCAATGAGTTTTCTTCTGGTCATGTCTCAGAACGACCTTTGTGAGCATTTCCAACAATTGGCTCAGCAATACAGAGTTACAAACCAGAATGCTGAAGCTCAAGTCATGTTGGAATTGTTCTCTGTTAGTCCTCTACCATTATAGAACTGTGTACAAGTCAGATGACAGGAGTTTCAGGCTTACGTGCACACTGTACTTCATGATTGGATAGCACCCTTCCCCCAATGCTTGATTGCCGAGGACTGACAAGGTTGTGAATGGGTATGCCAGTTTATTCCAGAGCAAGCTGAACCTCTTTGTCCTGGAGCCATAGAGGTTGAAGAGTAACCTGATAGAAGTCTATAACATTTTGAAAGGCACAGATAAGATAGACAATAAAGAGTTTTTTTCCTAGGGTGGAAATATTAAATATTAGAGCACATGCATAGAAGATGAGAGGAAAAGAATGTATAAAGAAGATTTATGATGCAAGGGTTTTACATAGATTGAGGTGGTTGCCTGAAACACACTGCCTGGGGAAGTGGTGGAAGCTGATATAAGAGGCAGTAGGACAGCATGTTGAACAGGCAAGGAATAGAGAAACAAAGACTGTGTGCAGACCGATGGGATTTGATCATCCTAGATGGCGCAAAGGGTCTGTTCCTGTGCATAGTGCTCCATGTTCTATGTCCTAAGTAAATGATCTTGGGGCAAAAAACTGGAGAACTAGTTTGCTGCTCCCATGAGTTGGTGGTGTTGAGGTCTATCCAAGCCTGACTGATGTCAAATACTAATAATGGTTGCTTTAAAAAGGTATAACGGTGTACCACTTATATTACTTGCGGTGCAAGGTGATTTTGCAGTCTTGCTAGAGACCAGCCTGCACTGAAAATGGATTTACAGTGTACACGTTGGTTAAGGTCAAGATGATTCCACCATGAAGCACAGGGATGAAGTGGGGAAGAGTTTCTGCATGCGGACTCATTGGAGAAGGCTGTTCCACGTTCCTCATTGATTGATGAATCCAAAGGCTTTGTAAGATCAGAAAGACTTGCATAGTGGTTGGGTGCACTTCTTCTGGACTTGATGCATTGTGAAGATCATATCCACTGGGCTTCTGAATGGGCAGAACTCACTTTATGATCTGGGGAGCATGACTGGGAGGAGATAGTTGAGGAAGATCCTAGCAATGAATTTCCCTGGGACAGCAGCAGGGAAACCCTCCTGTACTTACTGAAATCAGATTTGTCTCCTTTCTTGAAGATGGTCAAAATCAATAGATTTCAATAGGTACACTTAATGTCAGAATTATAATATAATTATATTATACAATATAATTCTTCACAAACATCCACGAAAACAGAAGAGTGCCCCGAAGATTGACAGTTAAATGTTAGAACCCCAGAGCCTCCCCTAGTCCCCCCTCCCATGCACAAGCAGCAGCAAAGCAACAATCCCCCCTCTCCACCAGCAAAAAAACATCGGCACCCCCCACCTAGCACTCAAGCGTGCAGCAAAGCATCAATAAAGACACAGACTTGCAGAACCCCAAAGACTACTCATTCACCTGGTATTCAACATACCACAGGCTCTCTCTCTCTCTCTCTCTCTCCCTAATAAGGGAAAAAGAGGTATTCCCGTTTCACAGCGAGAGTGGAGACATAACAAACAACTTGCTGATTTATGGTGTTAAAAGTCTGTTGCATCGCTTCTTCCGAGCTCTGTGCCCAAAGAACTCAGGTCTCTGGGCACACAGCCAGCAACCAGCTTGCTACTTTTGATCTTCTGTCTCCCATGACGCATCGGGCGGCGGCACTGAATCAGCCCGTCTCCACAGCCACAAAAATCCGGTACCCTGAAGGTGTGCTAGTCTTCCAGGCTGCATCCTTGGCATATCGAAAAGCGGCTGGTCATGAGGCCCCATGAATGTGTCCCGTTTCCACAAAGAATCAAAGTCAGTGTGTAACTCCAGGTCAGGGTCTTCGAAAGAACCTTGAAAAGGAAAAAAATATATCAAAGATAGAAATAGAGCTGTTTCACAGTGTCTCAGCGACTCACTGCCACTTCACTCCTTCCCTGGAAGGGAAAATGAGATTGTGAATTCGTGAAGTGCTTCTTTAGGGTCGATGTGATCTGCTCTTGAGGCTTTGTTATTTTTATATTTGACGAATGATCGTGTTGGCTTCTTGTTGGTGGGGTGTTGGCCAAGCCAGGCCAGTGTATTTGCAGTGAAATGGAATCAGGAATGCGTTGCATTTAAGATTTGAATGCTTTCCAGCTGATGCTGACTGCCTGTCTGACCTCAATGGGTCACCTCCGCTCTTGCCTCTCATTGAGGTGCACCGTTGAGTGTTTGGCTATTGTTATCCCTGTCAGTGATGAAGAGTCTGTACTTGTCATTGGCTATCACTAAGTCATTGTCCCTCCTATCCTTTGTCCATCCACCATTTATTTAGATCACAGACCTACTGCTGGTTCTGTGCTTTCACAAAGCCGGAGAGCTGCTTCTTTTCCCTTGAGGCATGGTAGGAGTCTCCTGATAACTCTGCTCAAACTAGTTTGCATGTTTTCTGGTGAAGAAGCTCAGAACCTCTTCATACCACCAAACCTGTCTCTGTAATGTCTTCCAAATCCGTTGGCACAATGAACACACTAATATTGACATCCTTGTTTAAGTCTCCTGCACTTCATTAAAAAAATATATCCTTGTCCAAGATTTCCATCAGCTAATCCCATTCAGTCAGTGATGTGGAACAGGCTACATTGATCACATGTTTGACAACAGCCTTCAAAACCAGACATATTCTTCCTGGCTCTGCCATGGGAAAGAATACCGGACACAGAGGGGGAAGTCCTTAAGTCTGGCTCAGAGCAGTGTGGCATTCCCACTGATTGCTGAGTGTCCCTGGCACATGACCCAAGGTGAGAAAGAGGCTTCAAGTTGGCATAGAGAACCTTAAGCCTACACAATGGAAGCGCGCCTAGTCCCAATGTAAATGACAGAAAGAGTACTCTACTTTACAAACAGTCCACCTTCCCACCCTATCAAGCAACACAGCCCAGTTCAGCAGTTTCCCCACTGCTTTCATCAGCCCCCTCAGAATGAGCAGGACCGGAGTGGAAACAAACTGTCCCCGATCCTGAGAATAAGCAGGGCATGAGTCATCCAACAGGAACAGAGAAACAGGACTATGGGGATACCCTCCTGCTTGTCTACTAATAGTGTCAAGGATTTGCTTCTCCCCTGAAACTGTGGGCACTTCCACTGCTTTAACACCATGTCTGAAAGGTGGCATCCCTAAAACCCCAGGGCTCTTCAACCACAATGACCTTCAGCTTTCGTAGTCAAGGTGGAAATGAAAAGCAGTCAAGTTGGCCTCTATAATTGGTAGGCATCAGTAATGGATGAAGGTAGGATTGCAGATAGTTTTGATGCCCACAGTATTGGTGGGGGGGGGTGTTGTCAGAGAATGTCAAAGCTCCCATGTAACAGGTTTGTTAGTGGCACCAAAACTATGGACATCCAGATGGAGAGAGCAGATTTGCCAGAGTAGATGGGGTGGGTGTGGCTGTTGAGGACTACATGGGGCAGAATGTTGAACTAATAAAACAAATTTGTTTGTTTTTTTATGAACTCCTGGCCAAATTAGCATCCGATAGTCGGAAACAATTACATTAAAAATTGTCAGCATGAAGGCAAAACAAAAGAGCGTGAAAGCTTTGTTCAGGCCACCTTTGCGTGTGGGCCAGGAGAGATCTTGCTGGGAATTGAAATTATTTTCCTCTCAACCAAGGAAAGCCCACAGGAATTCTCTGATAAAAATCAACTTGCTAACTTTCCTTCTAATAATCCCAGATCAAAGATACTACACAGAACCGGATGTGCGGAAGTGGGAGGGGTGGAGAGTGGGCCATTTAGGATAAAGCTGAAGAAGAATATTGTCAGGGATCTTACTGATGCTGTCCATCTGTGGGACTTCACTGTCAGGCTGGGAGATCTCAGTGTGCGACCTGACTAGGAGCTGTGGTAACACGAGCTCCATGAGAGCGAAACTGGGTGGCAACACTCATTAATTAACCCACAGACTGCGTGCAGTCTAGCCTTCTCCTTTCCTTCTCTGTTGTCAGTAATTAAAACATTCTTGCCCCCAGTTTTCCAGTTGCATTTTTTCAGGTCTGTGGTTAATAAAATTTGTAGTTTGCTTTTGACACCCAACAATACAACCTTATAAAACTAGTAAATTTCTTTCACCATATCATTAATTTTCCAAAATAGGAGTTTAGATCTCTTCACCTATGTGTTACTAAATTATGTTTGCTGCAAATACTAAGGTGACCATATAAGACAAATAATGGTTGAAATTTATTTAGCTCTGTCCCAGCATTTCGTATAATAAGGAAGTAACAAGCTTTCTTTCAGGAAACAGGGAATCCCTCACCCTCCTTCCAAAGTTAGGGAATCTCCCACCCTCCTTCCAAAGATAGGGAATCCCCCACCCTACCTTCAGAGGTTTACGGATTCTTCACTTCCACTTCACGAGTTACAGAATCCCTTCTCTTCCTTTCAGGACACGCACTGTCATTCGATTACTCCCATGCAAAGCTCATGTTGGTGCTGAGGACATAACAATCGCCAGATTATATTTACCTTTGTTGCTGCCTGAGGGATAAGTTTTACTCGGGAGATTAACAGAATTTCCTGTTGCTATTCAATAATGTATTGACCACACAATCATTCACCTGTGCTGCAGCAACGAGAGTTTGGATTTTAAAAACAATTATGTAACAAGGCTTATTGCTGATCCTCTCAGTCTCTGCCATGACAGAATAAACATTCCTTGGAGCATGGATAGAGAAGAAAGGAAATTTTACATTATAGAAAGCCATACAATATTGCTTGGCCAATATTCCTCAAAACATTTTCTGTTCATCTACCTGTCTAAATTTCTTTAAATGTTGTAATTGTACCTGTGTCTCCCACTTCCTCTGCCAGCTCGTTCCACATGTCTATCATGTCTGCTGTAGAAAAGTTGCCCCTCAAGTCCTTCGTAAATCTTTCTCCTCTGACAGTGAATATATGCTCTCCACCTTGGGAAAGAGGCTGTGACCTTATCAAGGCCACTCATAATTTTATATACCTCCATAGAGTCAGCTGTCAGCCTCCCATACTCCAGGGAAACCAGCCCCAGCCTATCTGGTCTCTCCTTTTAACTCCAGCCCTCCAGTCCCAGCTCCATCCTTTGAAAAGCCTTTCTAAACAGTTTCCAACTTCTTGACATCCTTCCTATCGTTAAGTAACCAGACAATACACTAACTGTGGTCCCTCCGACACCTTGTGCAAGAAGAGCAGGAGTACACGTTTTGGCCCTTACAACCTCTTCCATCATTCAAGATGTTTGTGGCTGATCATTCGGTTTCAGTCACCAGTTCCTCCTTTCTCCCCATATCCATCCATCACTCTAAGCCCAAGAAGAAAAAAACTAATTCCTTCTTTAAGATATTTAATGATTTGGCTTCAAACTTTGTGTAGTGGAGAATTCCACAAGTTAGTCACTCCATGGAAGTAGACCTTTATACTCATCTTAGTATTAACTGGCTTACTGCTCATCCTTACTCTGTGGCCCCTGTCCTAGACCCTTGATCCTACCTGTCCAGTCAGAGATTCTCTCTTATTCTTACACTGTAATGAATATTAGCTCAAATGACTCAATCTCTCCTCACATGCCTAATCCTGCCAAGGCAGTAATCAGTCTGGTGAATCTTCACTCAGCTCTTTCCATACTTAGAACATCCTGTCTCAGATAGGGGGACCTGTATTCAAGGTGTGGTCTCACCATACCCTGTAGACTTGTAGTAAGACATCTTTGCCTTGATTCTTAAATCTTGTACAATTTGTTTTTTTAAGCATAAAAAATTAAGGATTCAGAAGGATGTTGGGAGGACTGGAGGCCTTAAATTATTAGAAGAAACTGAATAGGCTGGGACTGTTTTCCCTGGGATGAGGGGTGATCTTATAGAGGTTTATAAAATCATGAGCATCATAGAGTATTTTTCCCAGCAAAGGGAATACAGAGAAGCTGAACAAAATAAACCCAGATACAAATCCTAAACCTAAAAACAATTTGGGCCACAAGTGGTCGAATACTGGATGGAGGGTAATATGCACTTATTTCAGAAGGATTGTAAAGAAAACCTGGGAACTATACACCAGTAACCCTTGCATCCATGGGAGGTAAGATACTGGAGGGGATTCTGAGGGATAAGATATACAAGCTTTTGAAAAGACAGAGCTTGTTCAGGGATGGTCAGTGTGGCTTTGTGTGTGGGAGATCATGACTCACAAATTTGACTGAATTTTTTGAAGAAGCTATCCAGAAGGTAAATGTGGGCAGAGCAATAGATGTGGTCTATAAAGACTTCAGTAAGGTCTTTGATAAGGTTCCATATTTAAGCTTCTATGGAAACTATCTCATTTCTCCTGATTAGGGTAGGGTTAATTGGAGTTATTGGATTGAGGATTGCTGGAGTAGCATAGGTGGATGAGCTGGAAGGGCCTACTTTGCGCTGTATCACTAAATAAATAAATACATACATACATATGTGGGCTGAGGAATGGCAAATAGAGTTTAGTTCAGGTAAATGTGAGTGTTGTATTATGCGAAGATGAATGAATGTAGGACATTCACAGTGAACAGTAGGGCTCTGGGAAACAGAGTGACCAAGGTGTATAAGTACATGGTTATCTGAGCATGGCATCACAGGTAGACGGAGTAACGAAGAAGGTTTTTGGCATGTTAGCCTTCATTAGGCAGGGTATTGTATTCAAATGTTCCGTTGTGGTTGTACAAGTCAGTGGTAAGGTCACATTTGGAATATTGTGTTCAGTTTTGGTTATCTCTTATAGAAAAGATGCCATTAATCTGAAAAGCATGTTCAGGAGATCTGTGAGGATATCGCTGGGACCAGTCAGACAGAGTTATGGAGAGAGCATGAGCATGAGCATGAGCATGAGCATGGTGGGATGTTTTTACCACTGGAATGCAGGAGAATAAGGAGAGGCATAAAATTATGAGGGTGAATGTGCTCAGTCTTTTTTTCACAGGGTTAGGGAATCAAGAACTAAAGAGCACATGTTTAAGGTGAGAAGGAAGTGACTTAGTAGTTGGGCTGAAGGGCCTCTATGCCTCGATGACTCTGTGACATACTATCAATTTGCACCTCCCAGAGTTGTTATTAATTACACCTGGGGAACCCAGAAATATTTTTAAAAATTCCTCAATATCAATTTGCAATTTTAATATTTTTATGATTGAGAAAGCAAATGTATACTGGCCTTCACAGAATGATTCTGCTGCCATCTCTGGATTCTGTTTCACTAAGTAAGGGGTGAGGCAGGGTGGTCTTTTTGCATCGAGGGCCACCAGTGCAGTGAGATGGCAGGTTCTGATAGTGCTGTGCTCATAAACAGCAATCAGATGCCAGAAGGGAAGGGAGGAGGAAGGAACTGCAGCCACACACAAAGTAGAGGAGGCCGCTGGAAGCCACTTGTGGAACTTTAGAAGCCTTCTGGCCCCAGCTCAGCACTCAGTTCCTCAGCAAAAACTGGGCTCAAATCCCTCAGGAGTCTGGATTGGAGATTATTATTGGGTTCATTTCCCACACACACTCCCTTGTGAATATACATACACTCACACACATATACTCACAGAGTGTAAAATCCATAAATTCCATCTTTTTCCCTTCAGGGAGGGGGTAAAATCTTTCACTCGATTAATCATGGATCTGATTAGCTGTGGCAAACATTCTGTTGCTTCATTTGCACTTAAGAAAGATTAAAAAGTTGGAATAAGAAGCTGTCATAATTTATCGTACATTGGCAGGTCTATCTGCTTTTGTTTTCAGTTGTGATGCTGATCACTTTGTGTCTCTTTTTCTCTCCACGTTTCCCGTCATGTTCCCCCTACCTCAGTGAGGGTGCCACTCATTTCATCTCTCTTCCCCTTCATTGTGTGGAATTCTGGTCACCACGTTACAGAAAGGATGCAGAGACTTTGGAGAGGGTGCAGTAGCTGGATTTGAGGACATGTGCTATAAGAAAAAGTTGGGCAAACTTGTGCTGCAATGGCAAAGGCTGAGGGAGACCTGACAAAAGTGCATGACATTCTGAGAGGCATAGGTAGGGTAGAGAGTCAGAGTCTTTGTCCAAGGGTTGAAATGTTAGAGACTAGAGAACATGTAATGAAGGTCAGATGGAAAGTGTTTAAATGAGATGTGCAGGATAAGTTTTTTCATGCAGTGAGTGGTGGGTGTCTGGAATGGGCTGTCGGGCAGATATGCTAGTAGCATTTAAGATTATAGATAGGTGCCTGAATTTACAGTTGATGGAAGGATATGGATCATGGACTAGCAGAAGAGATTTAATTTAGTTCAACATCATGATTAGCACAGACATTGTGGGATGAAGGGCCTGTTCCTATTTTGTAATCTTCTATTTTCCATGTTCTATGATAATGAGCTGTCTCAGCAGATACGGCAAACTGAGTAGTGAACCATTGTGTGTGTGTGGGAGGGCAGGGGGGAGTGTGTGTGTCTCATTTCATCAGGGAACTTCTGAGGTGATGTTGAATTATAGACAAAAAGTATACGTAAATAAGTTGGCTTCTGCTTCAGTTTCAACTGAGCTGACAAGCAGGCAGGCTAATGAAAGGAAAGGGACCAGGGGACTATTCACACCTTAAGCTTTGCAGAGAAGATCTATCCTCACATCTGGTTGAGTCACAAAAATGCAAAAAAAAAACACAGTAAGTTATGAGAAAGCTTAGTTCACTCAGTCCTTCAAGCCTGTCCCTGTCATTCATTATGTTTATGGTTGACCTACCCCAGATTCTATCCCAATATTTATCTGTCTTCTCTTTAAATACCCCTGACACTGGGAGCCTGACTCAGGAATTTTCTTTATCATTTATTTACTTATTTGCACTGAAGCACTCCTCTGCATCTCACAGTCCACAGCTATCAACCACGCCCCCCCCCCACCCCCTGGGATCTCACTGTGGCCCAATTTGACAACTACTCTCAGCAATTACACCTCACAACCAAAACTCTCCCAGCACTAATCAATGGGCCTTTCTCCCACTCAGCCCCATTAGAATCCATCCTTCTTTTTTTGTTTTTGCTATTGATGCAGAGGAAGGAATGAATGGAGTTTGACACTTTCGAGAGTTTTACATGGTAACTGCATAATCAATAGTGGAGATTCACTTTGCAACGATGAGTTTGGGGACCCAATACAGCATTGAATTTCTGGATCATAACTTTTAATCAACACTTAGATTAAATTAGATTATGAGGACACGCAGTCCTCTTTTATTGTCATTTAGTAATGCATGCATTAAGAAATGATAATGACATCACAGAAACACAAGACAAACCGACTAAAAGACTGACAAAAACCACATAATTATAACATATATTTATAACAGTGCAAAGCAATACCATAATTTGATAAAGAACAGACCATGGGCACAGTAAACAGTCTCAAAGTCTCTTGAAAGTCCCATCATTTCATGCAGACAGTGAACCTCCAGCGCCGCGAACTTGCCGATGCAGCATCCTGGAAGCACCCCACCACAGTCCGACTCCGAGTCCGTCCGAAAACTCCGAGCCTCCGACCAGCTCTCCGACATTGAGCACCATCTCTGCCGAGCGCTTCAACCCCGGCCCCAGCAACAGGCAATAGGCAAAGCCAAGGATTTTGGGCCTTCCCCTCCAGAGATTCTCGATCGCACAGTAGCAGCAGCAGCGAAGCGGGCATTTCAGAAGTTTCTCCAGGTGTTCCTCTGTGCTTCTCACGGCTGTCTCCATCAAATCAGGATTGTGCACAGCATCCTAGTTAACACATACGATATCATTCAGAACAGCCGCGCACGCTGCGTCGCGCCGCCATCTTCTCCTCCCTCCACTTATGAATTGTGAATCAAAGTTTGAAGTGTTCTCACATGATTAAGGAAAGAATTCAAACATTATAACTAAATGAGGAAAATAAAATTGTTTTATAATCCATTGGGGTAGAAATTCATTCTCTGTGGAATGAGCTGATCACATCACATTGAAACATATGCACGTTGAGTATCAGTGCTAAAGTGTGTCCATGTCACAATATCACAGGTTTATCAGGTGTAGAAATGGATACATCTCTATTCTGTATCTTCTGAAAATTTTGCTTGACTGGATTGTAATTGGTGTGTGTAAAACTGATCTTTTGGTGTTGGAGAGTTTGCAAAACTCAGGCTAATATCTGAGTTTGCAAAACTCAGAGTAATATCTTCATGATGGTTGACATTAAAATTAATTTATAAATGTTCTCATCAATTCATGCGAGTTTCTCTTGTTTGTGGAGTTGAATCGGCAATAGGAACTTAAGTGCTTTGTGTTTAAACCTGTTGTGTATGAAAATATCAACTTTCCATTTAGTTCCACTGTGAAATGAGGGGCATGTATATATACTTGCTATCACTTCAACTGCAAAATGTGGAGCACAGAGCTCTCCTGGCATCCTAGCTAACCCTCTCTCAGTCAGATATAACCATCATAATAGAATAGCAAAGTGGAAGTGCACTTTGTATTATTGCTGTTTGTGGAATATTGCTGCAACATTTATGCCTGACATTAACCTAATATTGTTTTTGAAATAATTCACAGATTTGAACACTTGAGTGCAGCAGGTTTGAACTCCTGAAACAGGACCCCACAGTTGAATGGGCTGGCAGTAAACCTTTACTTTGTTTTGTGGAATTGGAACAGCTACTTGTGAACCTGGTGTCCAAAAGCAAAATATTGCAAAGACTGCAAGCCCAAAATAAATTTGACAGATGTTGGAAATACTCAATAGCACCTGTGGGGAAGAGGAATAGGATAAATTAAATTTTTGATAAAAGTCTATCAACTTAAAATGTTATCTTTGTTTCTATCTTCATGAATGTTTCCTGACCTGCCAGGTATTTCCAATATGCTCTGTTTTAATTAAGTGCCCAAGAATTTCAGAGAGTGTGGGAGGTACAGAAGTAGCAAAAAAAGAGTGAATGGATGTGAGAAAGCTAGCTTTTATTTCCATCAATGTGTTACTCTTTCCAATAAAAGTTTCCTTTTCTCATTTCTGTTTTACAGCTATTTCTGGTATGATAGTCCCTCCAATGTAGGTAAATCCCATGCCTTGAAGACTGCATCTATATGCTGACAATTACAATGAATATTGTGTTTCGTAAGGAGATGCAAGTCCCACAGATGAATGGAACTTTTAACTCAGGCCTTTCAGAGAACGATTGTGTAGAGTTAAACGATCTCAAATAACACTCTTTAAACCTTCAACCTTGTCAATTCTGATGAATTGAATGCACGGTGACAACTTACACGTTATTTACACCGGTCCCCGACATTCGAGTGATGTAAACAAAGCAAAATTGTTTGTTCTACTTTGCTAAATGTTCACTTTTTCCAGACACTTAAAACCCAATTTATTCATTTTAACAGAACATTACTTGCTTTTAGAGTCAGTTCTGGAATATCTGGAAGGAACTCTGTAACAGAATGTGATGTTTAATTTATAAAGAAAATCAAATTTGACTGAGAGAAACAAAAAAGTGTGTGAAGAGAGATGAAATGAGTAGTGGTAATGATTAGGTGGGGAAATGTAGAGAGTTTAGAGTGTGGTAGTTGGTTCCAACCTGTAGATTTGACAGTGGGGTTTTTAAACTGTAACTCGATTGAATCTGGATGTTGCTGTATCCAGTTTCACCATCAGCTGTCACAGTGCTAAAACTGTTTCATAGGAGACTATACTCTGCTTGTAGGCTGGTTGAGATTGTAGATGTATAAAAAACAGAACAAGACATAGGACTAACATGCAACAACCCTACAGATACTAGCGATGATGTTTGAAGTGATGAACTGCTTAGTTGGACTGTGCAGAATCAAATAGAAGCAGGAATCATGTATAAAGCAGTGAGCTGCTATGATATATACTTGGGACCGTGGCTTATTTTGTAAAAGGTATAGTGGCAGGGCAGAATGACTTTGGTCATTCACTTCTGTCTCTTCAGGGTCAGGGAGGGTAGAGGAATGACACCAGCTGGTACCTTAAACAATTTTAGTGCTTTCCTCTTTGTGTTGCCAACACCAGTGCCAGCTGGTCACTGCAGTCCCAAGCCAATGTCCAATCAGCCCGGTCCAATGGCCTTGTCTCAAAAAATCAATAAATATATCAGGACTACATATTTTACAACCAGCAATTCACTGACAAGTGTTTGTATATTGTGAAGGACTTTGCAAACCACAATATAGTTTTAGCTGCTGTATTTACAGGAGTGGAAAGTAGACAGAATTAAATACCTGTGCTACCTGGGGACAAACACAAAGGGGAAGATTTTTTTAAAAAATTACAATTTTATTAGCACGGTATTGAGAATGCTCTTAGTGGACTTTATCAAGGAACCATCAGAGTTCTGATAATGCATTATCCAATAATTTTCCACTGTATTGTGTTTGTATGTAGTTATAAATATTGTAGATTTTTTGTGTATTTTTTCTTTTGCCAAAGTTGTTGTTTAAATATTTATACATTTCAATGTCTTAAATGCAATTTTCAATATTAACAAGGAATTTTATTGCATAAACTTATTTTTTGCGGCCTATTTTTCGTTACTGCAAGGAGTTCACTACTATCCATTTTATTTTGCTTGCACATCCTTGCAAAATTAAACATGCATCAGTTTAAAGATGACATTTGTGTTTTGTTTTGTAAAATACGCTTATAAATAATGTATTTATCTTTGGAAATTTGTACATTGCTTTGTTTGGGTTGTATTCTTTTTTCCTATTTGTTTATACTCTGGACTCGTTTTAACGTGTAAGTACGCTAATACATGGGAGGTGTCAACACAGCAAGCCATTTAAAATTGTACCAGAGTAAGAAATTGTTTAAATGTAATTTTAAAGCTTTTGTTTGCAATATATATAATATATCATATTACATTTTCCAATTAAGTCAATATTGTGCTAAGTATTGGTTTGAATCATGCTTCCCTTTTTTGTTTCAAGTGTCAAGTAAAAAAAAGCCATCGTCTATTTTTATATTTTTTTGTCAGTTGAACTGAATTGTCAAGATTAAAAAAAAGTGTTGCAAAAAGCAGCATCTTATTCAATAGCATTTAGTTCTGTAGATTTAAGAAGGTAAATTTTGTTTTTCCACAGCTTATAGAAGTTTTAGAAATTAAATTTATTATTATGCATGGGGTACCCTCTCCACATTGGGCGATGGTCACTTCTTTATTGTATTAAAATAGGGAAGACATAAAAATCATTTAAAATAAATTTAGTGAAATACATTCTTATATCACCTGCTAGTTTTTTCTTTCTCCCTCTCTCTGTCTCTCTCTGTCTATATCTCTCTCTTTCTCTCTCGATCCTTTATCTTGACATTAAGCAAAATTTATAAACCAGCAGTTTGGATGCCTTAACAATGCAAAGCATATTCATTTCAGTCAAACATTGTACCCTGTACCTAAATTGTCCATAAAAAAGGTGAAATCAAATACTTAAAAAAGCACAATGTTAAGTGTTCTGTTATCCTATGAGATGTACCTCTTTTGTTGCCATATGATGCACACATGATGTGACAGTGCTGCAATGCTCCCAGTCTAATATTTCAGTGGCTTTACAAGGATATTTTGAGTCTCACTTCCAACGTGAAAAATAAAAACAAAAAAGAGAAAACATTTGATGATTTTCATAGGGAGGAATGAGGAAAAAACAAAAGCTGATGCTTGGGATATGGAAAAGATTTGTCATTTTTTGACCAAGTCCTTGTCCTAGCTTTTCTTCAGCCTCCATGGCTGAACCAGTACATGGGTGCTTGATATCAACTAGTAGGTGGCATGCTGGCGATGGACTATACACAAAACAGTCAATGATATACTTAAGACTTGAATATTGAAACGAGAAAAAAATCTCGTGATTGAAATGTGAAGCAATGCCTCCCAGATGCCAACATCAGCTGTATCTCATTTGAACTGATTGCCTTCCACTTCATTTATGTGAACTGTTGGACACACTGTACAGATAAATGGTTAGACAAACTACTGTAGAGATTGTTATAAATTTTTTGCAGAAATTTGAGCTGTAAAAAAACTTTTCAACTTACATAATATTTAATTAAAGTTACTTCTTGTCTGTGAATCTGGTGTCTGCCTTCAGTTTTTTATCATTTTCTCGCATCAAGCCTATAACTTGGAAAAGATAAGAGAGGTTTTCATACTTCAGAAACCCTTGTAGTATCTGAATGAGATTAAAGAGCAGAGCAGCTATGATTAAGTGGAATGGTTTCAGAACTGATTGGCTCCTGCATTCATAAGTATTAGATCATTAGAAGCATAGAAAATAGAAGCAAAAATAAAAGTTCAGCCCTTCTGGCCTGTTTCAGTTTTCAGCACCATCATGCTTGATCAGCCATTTTAATAGCACCCCCCCTTCCTTACTTCCCATATTCCTTAATCCCTTATTCATTGGGGGTATTTATTTATTTATTTATTGAGAGACTGCACGGAATCAGACCTTCTGGCCCAAGCCACGCTGCCCAGCTTCCCCTGATTTAATCATGGGACAATTTTCAGTGACCAAAGGAAACCCCAGCAGTCACAGGGAGAATGTACTTAAAGGCAGTGGCAGGAATTGAACCCAGGTCACCTGTACTGTAGAGCACTGTGCTGAACACTACGTTACCGTGCCACCTCACCTACCTATCTCCTTCATGAATATATTTAATTACTTGGGCTCCATTGTGTTCTATATTAGAAAATTTCACGTTCACCATTCCCTGGTTGAAGAAATTGCCAAGATGAGGAGCTTTCTGAGGGTAGTCGCAGGTCAATGCTCTCTGAATAGATGCAGGGCTAAGCTTCTTCTCCCCCCGTACTATGCCAATCGTCAAAAACTGCTTACAACTTGGTATCTCGATTTTTGCATTATCAACAAATCTTTATGTGATAGAGTTGCTTATTCCAGGAGATTTAATCGGTATTATTCTCTACCTAGTTGATGCTTCTCTGGTCCGCAGCCACTGCTACAACACATGCTCCTTTGATACAGGACAAATTCCATACTCATTGTTCCAAAGCTGAGTGTGGCAAATGAGTTCAACTGAGTCACAGAGTCATTCAGCACAGAAA
The DNA here is from genome assembly GCF_030028105.1 of Mobula birostris. Taxonomy (NCBI): domain Eukaryota; kingdom Metazoa; phylum Chordata; class Chondrichthyes; order Myliobatiformes; family Myliobatidae; genus Mobula; species Mobula birostris. The sequence goes on from NC_092376.1 coordinate 102,473,132, forward strand.
CAGACCTCAGCCCAATTAGTCTATGTCAGCCAAGATACTCATCGAAGCTAGTCCCATTTGTCCATATATGGTCCATCGCCTTTTGAACTTTTCCTATCTATGTACCTGTCCAACTTTCAGTTAGAAATTGCCAATGTAGCTGTCTCACCACATCTACTTGCAAATCATTCCATAAACGCACCACCATATGTGTTAGAAAAGTTGCTCCTCAAATTCATATTTAATCTTTCTACTCACATATTAAACCTGTGCCCTCTAGTTTTTGTTTGCCCAGCTCTGGGGAAAGGAAAGAGTGCACTCACCCTATCTATGCCTTTCATAATTTTATACACCTTCATAAGATCACCACTCATTCTCCTATGCTTCAAGGAAAAAAATCAAGTCATTCCAACAACTCCATATTATTAATACCCTTGAGTCCTAGGGTTTACTAAAGATTTACTAATATGACTAAATCTTTTCTGCACTCTTTCCCATAAAATAAATCCAAAATGAGACAAAAATGGAACCATAATACTCCAGGCAACACACATAAAAGTTGCTGGTGAACGCAGCAGGCCAGGCAGCATCTCTAGGAAGAGGTGCAGTCGACGTTTCAGGCCGAGATCCTGACGAAGGGTCTCGGCCTGAAATGTCGACTGCACCTCTTCCTAGAGATGCTGCCCGGTCTGCTGCGTTCACCAGCAACTTTTATGTGTGTTGCTTGAATTTCCAGCATCTGCAGAATTCCTGTTGTTTGTGTTACCATAATACTCCAGATGTGGCCTCAGCAGCATAACCTCTCAACATCTACACAGTGCATTGAATGACGAAAATCAGCGTGCCAAAAGCCTTCGTTGGCACCCCGTTTCCCCGTGACTCTACTTTCAAGGTATCATGAACCTCACCTCAAAAGTCCCTCTGCTTAACAACACTCCCTAGGCTTGACCTTTCACTTTGAAACTCCTACTTTGATTTGACTTTCTAAAATGCAATACCTCATTCTTACATGAATTAAATTCTGCTTCTCATTCCTTGGCACAATTATCCAGCTGATTGAGATACCACTGAAATTTGTGAAAACCTTCACTGTCAATAATGCCACCCATCTTACTGGGCCGAAATGTATAGGTAGAGGAAAAGCATGCTCAAAGAGATGGCTGTAAACTGGATCTGAAAGGATATGTAGAAACAAAAAAGCTTTTGGGAGGGAATTCAACTACAGGGGGTATTCCAGGCTCTGTATATTACCATTGGTGTTGGAAATGGGAGAGAGGAATGCTCAAGTGCAGTGGTCCCCAACCACCGGGCCGCGGACTGGTACTGGGCCGCAAAGCACGTGCTACCGGCCCGTGAGGAAACAATATGATTTGGCGATATGATACGATATGAGTCAGCTGCACCTTTCCTCATTCCCTGTCACGCACTGTTGAACTTGAAATAAACTACCAAATCATACCAAATAACACATAAACCTAAAAAAACACTAACATATAGTAAAAACAGGAATGATATGATAACTACAGAGCCTATATAAAGTAGAAATAATGTACGTACAGTGTACTTCCACTTAACAGAATCAGGAAGATTAAGCCAAAACCGACATTTAGAAAATAAATGGGCACGTACACGCATGCGCACGTCACGCATGAGGTCATGGTAGTCTCTCTCGGGGTAAAGACAAGTATCTTGTAGTTGACAGCTACTTTTGTCCGATATTTGGGAGCGAGAAAGTTGGCAACCCTACTTGAAAACCCTCCCCCACCGCCGTTGGCCAGTCCGCAGCATAATGTCAATAATAAACCAGTCCGCGGTGCAAAAAAGCTTGGGGACCCTGCACAAGTGGAACCTGTTCTATTGCTGTTGGAAAAGGGAGTCAGGAAAGCACAAGCCGACAATGTTCCATTGGTGTTGAAAGTGGGAGAAAGGAATGCACAAATAGATCCTGTTCCATTGGTGGTGGAAATGGGAGATAGGAATTCACAAGTGGGACATGCTACATTGGTGTTGGAGAAAGGAGAGAGGAATGCACAAGTGAAATCTGTTGCAATGGTGTTGGAAATGTTAGAGCAGAATGCACAAGTGGAACCCGTTCCATTGGCATTGGAAATGGGAGAGAAAAATGCACAAGTGTAAACTGTTCCAATGGTGTTGGGAAATGGGAGAGGGGAATGCAGAAGTAGAACCTGTTCCATTAGTGTTGGAAATGGGAGAGTGGAATGCACACGAGGAACCTGTTCCATTGGCTTTCGAAAAGGAAGAGGGGAATGCACAAGTGGAACCCGTTCCATTGGTTTTGGAAATTGGAGAGAGGAATGCACAAGTGGAGCCTGTACCATTAGTGGTGGAAATGGGAGAAGGGAATGCAAAAGGTTAACATGTTGTATTGGCAGTGGAAATGGGAGAGAGGAATGCACAAGTTGAATCGGTACAATGGGTGTTGAGAAATGGGAGAGTGGAATGCACAAGTGGAATCTGTTCTATTGGTAGTGGAAATGGGATAGAGCAATGCACAGGAGGAACATGTTCCATTGGCATTGGGAAATGGGAGAGAGGAATGCACAACTGGAATGTGTTCCATTGGTGTTGGAGATAGGAGCGGGGAATGCTCAAGTGAAACTTGTTCCATTGGTGGTAGAAATGAGAGAGGGAGATACACAAATGAAACCTGTTCCATTGGTGTTGGAAATGGGAGAGGGGAATGCACAAGTGGAACCTGTTCCATTGGTTTTTGATATGAGAGAGGGGATTGCACAAGTGGATCCTGCACCACTGGTGTTGACAAATGGGTGGGGGATATACACAAGTGGAAGCTGTTCCATTGGTGTTAGAAATGGGAGCGGGAGATGGTCAGCCAAAACCTGTTACATTGGTGGTGCAAATGGGAGAGGAGAATGCACAAGTGGAACCTGTTCCATTGGTTTTCGATATGGGAGATGGGATTGCATAAGTGGATTCTGTACCACTGGTGTTGAGAAATGGGTGGAGGAATGGCCCAAGTGGAAGCTGTTCCATTGATATTGGAAATGGGAGAGAGAATTCCCAAGTAGAACCTGTTGCATTGGTGTTAGAAATGCGAGAGAGGCATGCACAAGTGGAACGTTTTCCATTGGTGTTGGAGACAGGAGACAGGAATTCACAAGTGCAATGTGTTTCATGGGTGGTGGAAATGTGGAGGAGGAATGCATATGTGGAATCTGTTCCATTGATGATGAAAATGGGAGAGAGGAATGCACAAGTGCAACCAGTTCCATTGCTGTTGAAAATGGGATAGAGCAATGCACAAGTGGAATCTGCTCCACTGGTGTTGGAAATGGGAGAGAGGAATGCAGAAGCAGATTGTGTTATACTGCTGGTGGAAATGGGAGCGAGGAATGCACAAGTGGAACCTGTTCCATTGGTTTTCGAAATGGGAGAGAGGAATACACAAGTGGAACCTGTTCCATTGGTGGTGGAAATGGGAGAGGGGAATTCACAAGTGGAACCAGTTCCATTGCTGTTAGAAATGGTAGAGGGAGATGCACAAGTGAAACACGTTACATTGGTGGTGCAAATGGGAGAGGAGAATGCACAAGTGTAATCTGTTCCATTGGTGTTGGAAATGGGAAAGAGAAATGAACAAGTAGAATCTGCTCCATTGGTGTTGACAAATAGGTGGGGGATATGCACAAGTGGAAGCTGTTCCATTGGTGTTAGAAATGAGAGAGGGAGATGCACAAGTGAAACCTGTTTCATTGGTGGTGGAAATGGGAGAGGAGAATGCACAAGTGGAACATGTTCTATTGCTTTTCAATGTGGGAGAGGGGAAAGAAGAAGTGGATCCTGTTCCATTGGTGTTGACAAATGGGTGGAGGATATTCACAAGTGGAAGCTGTTCCATTGGTGTTAGAAATGAGAGAGGGAGATGCACAAGTGAAACCTGTTCCATTGGTGCTGGAAATGGGAGATACGAATTCAGAAGTGGAACATGTCACATTGCTGGTGGAAATGGGAGAGAGGAATGCACAAGTGGAACCTGTTCCATCGTTGGTGGAGATGGTAGCGTGGAATGTACAAGTGGAACCTGGTCCATAGGCATTGGAAATGGTAGAGAGGAATGGAGAAGTGGAATGTGTTGCATTGGCATTCAAAATGGGAGAGAGGATTGGAAGTAGAAGAGAGGAATGTACAAGTGAAATGTTTCCATTGGTGTTGGAGACAGGAGAGAGGAAGGCACAAGTGAAATCTGTTCCATTGGTGTTGGAAATGGCAGAGAGGAATGCACAAGTGGAACCTCTTTCACTGGCATTGGAAATGGGAGAGAGGAATTCACAAGTGTAAAGTGTTCCATCGGTGTTGGGAAATGGAGGAGGGGAATGCAGAAATGCAACCTGTTCCATTGGTGTTGGAAATGGGAGAGTGGAATACACAAGTGGAACCTGTTCCACTGGTCATTGAAATGGGACAGAGGAATGCACAAGTGGAACCTGTTCCATTGTTGTTGGAAATGATAGGGAGGAATGCAGGAGTTGATTCTGTTCAACGGTGTTGGGAAATGGGAGAGTGGAATGCACAAGTGGAATCTGTTCTATTGGTGGTGGAAATGGGATAGAAGAATGCACAGGCGGAACCTGCTCCATAGGTGGTGAAAATGGGAGAGAGGAATGCACAAGTGGAACCTGTTCCATTGGCGTTGACTAATGGGTGGGGGATATGCACAAGCGAAAGCTGTTATATTTTGTTAGAAATTGGACAGGTAGATGCTCAAGTGAAACCTGTTCCATTGGTGGTGGAAATGGGAGAGAGAAATGAACAAGTGGAAGCTGCTCCATTGGTGTTGACAAATGGGTGGTGGATATGCACAAGTGGAAGCTGTTCTATTTGTGTCAGAAAAGGTTCAGGGAGATGCACAAGTGAAGCCTCTTCCATTGGTGGTGGAAATGGGAGAGGGGAATGCACAAGTGGAACCTGTTGCATTAGTGTTGACAAATAGGTGGGGGATATACACAAGTGGAAGCTGTTCCATTGGTGTTAGAAATGGGAGAGGGAGATGCTCAGGTGAAGCCTGTTCCATTGGTGGTGGAAATGGGAGGGAGGAATGCAGAAGTTGATTCTGTTCCATGGTGTTGAGAAATGGGAGAGTGGAATATATAAGTGTCATCTGTTCAATTGGTAGTGGTAATGGGATAGAAGAATGCACAGGTGGAACCTGCTCCATAGGTGGTGGAAATGGGAGAGAGGAATGAACAAGTGGAACCTGTTCCATTGGTTTTCGATATGGGAGATGGGATTGCACAAGTGGATTCTGTACCACTGGTGTTGAGAAATGGGTGGGGGAATGGCCGAGGTGGAAGCTGTTCCATTGATATTGGAAATGGGAGAGAGAATTCCCAAGTAGAACCTGTTCCATTGGTGTTAGAAATGTGAGAGAGGCATGCACAAGTGGACGTTTACCATTGGGGTTGGAGACAGGAAAGAGGAATGAACAAGTGCAATGTGTTTCATGGGTGGTGGAAATGTGGAGGAGGAATGCACATGTGGAATCTGTTCCATTGGTTTTTGATATGGGAGAGGGGATTGCACAAGTGGATCCTGTTGCATTGGTGTTGACAAATGGGTGGGGGATATACACAAGTGGAAGCTGTTCCATTGGTGTTAGAAATGGGAGAGGGAGATGCTCAGGTGAAACCTGTTACATTGGTGGTAGAAATGGGAGAGGAGAATGCACAAGTGGAACCTGTTCCATTGGTGTTAGAAATGCGAGAGAGGAATGCACAAGTGGAACATTTTCCATTGGGGTTGGAGACAGGAGAAAGGAATGCACAAGTGCAACGTGTTTCATGGGTGGTGGAAATGTGGAGGAGGAATGCACATGTGGAATCTATTCCATTGGTGGTGAAAATGGGAGAGAGGAATGCACAAGTGGAATCAGCTCCATTGGTTTGGAAATGGGAGAGAGGAACGCAGAAGCAGATCATGTTACACTGCTGGTGGAAAAGGGAGAGAGGAATGCACAAGTGGAACCTGTTCCATTGGTTTTGGAAATGGGAAAAAGAAATGAACAAGTGGAACCTGCTCCATTGGTGTCGACAAATAGGTGGGGGATATGTACACGTGGAAGCTGTTCCACTGGTGTTAGAAATGGGAGTGGGAGATGCACAAGTGAAACCTGTTCCATTGGTGGTGGAAAAGGGAGAGAGGAATGCACAAATGGAACCTGTTCTATTGGTTTTCGATATGGGAGAGGGGATTAGAATAGCGGATCCTGTTCCATTGGTGTTGACAAATGGTAGAGGATATTCACAAGTGGAAGCTGTTCCATTTTGTTAGAAATGGGAGAGGGAGATGCTCAAGTGAAACCTGATCTATTGGCAGTGGAAATGGGAGAGGAGAATGCACAAGTGGAAGCTGTTCTATTGGTGTTGAAACTGGGAGAGAGGAATGCACAAGCAGATCCTGTTCCATTGGTGCTGGAAATGGTAGAGTGGAATGTACAAGTGGAACCTGGTTCATAGGCATTGGAAATGGTAGAAGGGAATGGAGAAGTGGAATGTGTTGCATTGGCATTCAAAATGGGAGAGAGGATTTTACAAGTGCAAATGTTACATTGGTGTTGGGAAAAGGGAGAGCGGATACAGAAGTGCAACGTGTTTCATTGGTGGTGGAAGTAGGAGAGAGGAATGTACAAGTGGAATGTTTCCATTGGTGTTGGAAACAGGAGAGAGGAAGGCACAAATGAAATCTGTTCCGTTGGTCTTGGAAATGGTAGAGAGGAATGCACAAGTGGAACCTCTTTCACTGGCATTGGAAATGGGAGAGAGGAATCCACAAGTGTAAAGTGTTCCATCAGTGTTGGGAAATGGAGGAGGGGAATGCAGAAGTGCAACCTGTTCATTTGGTGTTGGAAGTGGAAGAGAGGAATGCACAAGTTGAATCTGTTCTATGGGTGTTGGGAATTGGGAGAGTGGAATGCACAGATAGTATCTGTTCAACTGGTAGTGGAAATGGGATAGAGCAATGCACATGTGGAACCTACTGCATTGGTGGTGGAAATGGGAGAGAGGAATTCACAAGTGGAAATTGTTCCATTGGTGGTGGAAATAGGAGAGAGGAATCCACAAGTGGAATCTGTTCCATTGGTGGTGGAAATGGGAGAGGGAGATGCAAAAGTGTAACCAGTTCCATTGGTGGGAGAAATGGGAGAGGGAGATGCACAATTGAAACATGTTCTATTGGTGGTGGAAATGGGAGAAGAGAAATGAACAAGTGGAACCTGTTCCATTGGTGTTGACAAATGGGTGGGATTGGTGGTGGAAATGGGAGAGAGGAATGCAGAAGTTGATTCTATTCCATGGTGTTGGGAAATGGGAGAGTGGAATGCACAAGTGTCATCTGTTCTACTGGTAGTGGAATGGGATAGAAGAAGGCACAGGTGGAACCTGCTCCATAGGTGGTGGAAATGGGAGAGTGGAATGCACAAGTGTCATCTGTTCTACTGGTAGTGGAATGGGATAGAAGAAGGCACAGGTGGAACCTGCTCCATAGGTGGTGGAAATGGGAGAGTGGAATGCACAAGTGGAATCTGTTCCATTGGTTTTGGAAATGGGAGAGAGAAATGAACAAGTGGAACCTGCTCCATGGGTGTTGACAAATGGGTGGGGGATATGCACAAGTGGAAACTGTTCCATTTGTGTCAGAAAAGGTTCAGGGAGATGCACAAGTGAAGCCTCTTCCATTGGTGGTGGAAATGGGTGAGGAGAATGCACAAGTAGAACCTGTTCCATTGGTGTTGGAAATGGGAGAGGGGAATGCACAAGTGGAACCTGTTCCATTGGCTTTCGATATGTGAGATGGGATTGCACAAGTGGATTCTGTACCACTGGTGTTGAGAAATGGGTGGGGGAATGGCCCAAGTGGAAGCTGTTCCATTGATATTGGAAATGGGAGAGAGAATTCCCAAGTAGAACCTGTTGCATTGGTGTTAGAAATGCAAGAGAGGCATGCACAAGTGCAAAGTTTTCCATTGGGGTTGGAGACAGGAGAGAGGAATGCACAAGTGCAATGTGTTTCATGGGTGGTGGAAATGTGGAGGAGGAACGTACATGTGGAATCTGTTCCATTGATGGTGAAAATGGGAGAGAGGAATGCACACGTGGAACCAGTTCCATTGCCTTTGAAAATGGGATCGAGCAACGCACAAGTGGAATCAGCTCCATTGGTGTTGGAAATCGGAGAGAGGAATGCAGAAGCAGATCGTGTTACACTGCTGGTGGAAAAGGGAGAGAGGAATGCACAAGTGGAAACTGTTCCATTGGTTTTGGAAATTGGAGAGAGGAATGCACAAGTGGAACCTGTTACATTGGTGGTGGAAATGGGAGAGAGGAATGCACAAGTTGAATCTGCTCCATGGGTGTTGGGACATGGTAGAGTGGAATGCACAAGTGACATCTGTTCTATTGGTAGTGGGAATGGGATAGAGCAAGGCAGAGGTGGAACCTGCTCCATTGGTGGTGGAAATAGGAGAGAGGAATTCACAAGTGGAACCCGTTCCATTGCTGTTAGAAATGGAAGAGGGAGATGCACAAGTGTAACCTGTTCCATTCGTGTTGGAAATGGGAAAAAGAAATGAACAAGTGGAACCTGTTCCATTGGTTTTGGAAATTGGAGAGAGGAATGCACAAGTGAAACCTGTTCCATTGGTGCTGGAAATGGGAGAGAGGGATGCACAAGTGGAACCAGTTCCATTGGTGGGAGAAATGGGAGAGGGAGATGTACAAGTGAAACATGTTCTATTGGTGGTGGAAATGGGTGAAGAGAATGAACAAGTGGAACCTGTTCCATTGGTGTTGACAAATGGGTGGGAGTATTCACAAGTGAAAGCTGTTATATTTTGTTAGAAATTGGAGAGGGAGATGCTCAAGTGAAACCTGTTCCATTGGTGGTGGAAATGGGAGAGAGGAATGCAGAAGTTGATTCTGTTCCATGGTGTTGGGAAAAGGGAGAGTGGAATGCACAAGTGGCATCTGTTCTATTGGTAGTGGAATGGGATAGAAGAAGGCACAGGTGGAACCTGCTCCATAGGTGGTGAAAATGGGAGAGAGGAATGCACAAGTGGAACCAGTTCCATTGCTTTTTGGAAATGGGAGAGAGAAATGAACAAGTGGAACCAGCTCTATTGGTTTGGAAATGGGAGAGAGGAATGCAGAAGCAGATCGTGTTACACTGCTGGTGCAAAAGGGAGAGAGGAATGCACAAGTTGAACCTGTTCTATTGGTTTTCGATGTGGGAGAGGGAGTTGGAATAGTGGAACCTGTTCCATTGGTGTTGACAAATGGGTGGGGGATATTCACAAGTGAAAGCTGTTATATTTTGTTAGAAATTGGAGAAGGAGATGCTCAAGTGAAACCTGCTCCATTGGTGGTGGAAATAGTAGAGGGGAATGTACAAGTGGAATCTGTTCAATTGGTAGTGGTAATGGGATAGAAGAATGCACAGGTGGAACCTGTTGCATTGGTGTTGACAAATGGGTGGGGGATATACACAAGTGGAAGCTGTTCCATTGGTGTTAGAAATGGGAGAGGGAGATGCTCAGGTGAAACCTGTTACACTGGTGGTGGAAATGGGAGAGGAGAATGCACAAGTGGAACCTGTTCCATTGGTTTTCTATATGGGAGATGGGATTGCACAAGTGGATTCTGTGCCACTAGTGTTGAGAAATGGGTGGGGAGAATGGCCCAAGTGGAAGCTATTCCATTGATATTGGAAATGGGAGAGAGAATTCCCAAGTAGAACCTGTTGCATTGGTATGAGAAATGCGAGAGAGGCATGCACAAGTGGAATGCTTTCCATTGGGGTTGGAGACAGGAGAGAGGAATGCACAAGTGCAATGTGTTTCATGGGTGGTGGAAATGTGGAGGAGGAATGCACATGTGGAATCTGTTCCATTGGTGTTTGATATGGGAGAGGGGATTGCACAAGTGGATCCTGTTGCATTGGTGTTGACAAATGGGTGGGGGATATACACAAGTGGATCCTGTACCATTGGTGTTGAGAAATGAGTGGGGGAATGGCCCAAGTGGAAGCTGTTCCATTGATATTGGAAATGGGAGAGAGAATTCCCAAGTAGAACCTGTTGCATTGGTGTTAGAAATGCAAGAGAGGCATGCACAAGTGCAAAGTTTTCCATTGGGGTTGGAGACAGGAGAGAGGAATGCACAAGTGCAATGTGTTTCATATGTGGCGGAAATGTGGAGGAGGAACGTACATGTGGAATCTGTTCCATTGATGGTGAAAATGGGAGAGAGGAATGCACACGTGGAACCAGTTCCATTGCCTTTGAAAATGGGATCGAGCAATGCACAAGTGGAATCAGCTCCATTGGTGTTGGAAATCGGAGAGAGGAATGCACAAGTGGAACCTGTTCCATTGGTGGTGGAAATGGGAGAGAGGAATGCACAAGTTGAATCTGCTCCATGGGTGTTAGGACATGGTAGAGTGGAATGCACAAGTGGCATCTGTTCTATTGGTAGTGGGAATGGGATAGAGCAAGGCAGAGGTGGAACCTGCTCCATTGGTGGTGGAAATAGGAGAGAGGAATTCACAAGTGGAACCCGTTCCATTGCTGTTAGAAATGGAAGAGGGAGATGCACAAGTGTAACCTGTTCCATTCGTGTTGGAAATGGGAAAAAGAAATGAACAAGTGGAACCTGTTCCATTGGTTTTGGAAATTGGAGAGAGGAATGCACAAGTGAAACCTGTTCCATTGGTGCTGGAAATGGGAGAGAGGGATGCACGAGTTGAATCTGTTCTATGGGTGTTGGGAATTGGGAGAGTGGAATGCACAAGTGTAATCTGTTCCATTGGTGGTGGAAATGGGAGAGGGGAATGCACAAGTGGAACCAGTTCCATTGGTGGGAGAAATGGGAGAGGGAGATGTACAAGTGAAACATGTTCTATTGGTGGTGGAAATGGGTGAAGAGAATGAACAAGTGGAACCTGTTCCATTGGTGTTGACAAATGGGTGGGAGTATTCACAAGTGAAAGCTGTTATATTTTGTTAGAAATTGGAGAGGGAGATGCTCAAGTGAAACCTGTTCCATTGGTGGTGGAAATGGGAGAGAGGAATGCAGAAGTTGATTCTGTTCCATGGTGTTGGGAAAAGGGAGAGTGGAATGCACAAGTGGCATCTGTTCTATTGGTAGTGGAATGGGATAGAAGAAGGCACAGGTGGAACCTGCTCCATAGGTGGTGAAAATGGGAGAGAGGAATGCAGAAGCAGATCGTGTTACACTGCTGGTGCAAAAGGGAGAGAGGAATGCACAAGTTGAACCTGTTCTATTGGTTTTCGATATGGGAGAGGGAATTGGAATAGTGGAACCTGTTCCATTGGTGTTGACAAATGGGTGGGGGATATTCACAAGTGAAAGCTGTTATATTTTGTTAGAAATTGGAGAAGGAGATGCTCAAGTGAAACCTGCTCCATTGGTGGTGGAAATAGTAGAGGGGAATGTACAAGTGGAATCTGTTCAATTGGTAGTGGTAATGGGATAGAAGAATGCACAGGTGGAACCTGCTCCATAGATGGTGGAAATGGGAGAGAGAATGCACAAGTGGAATCTGTTCCATTGGTGTTGGAAATGGGAGAGAGAAATGAACAAGTGGAACCTGCTCCATTGGTGTTGACAAATGGGTGGGGGATATGCACAAGTGGAAGCTGTTTCATTTGTGTCAGAAAAGGTTCAGGGAGATGCACAAGTGAAGCCTCTTCCATTGTTGGTGGTAATGGGAGAGGGAAATGCACAAGTGGAACCTGTTGCATTGGTGTTGACAAATGGGTGGGGGATATACACAAGTGGAAGCTGTTCCATTGGTGTTAGAAATGGGAGAGGGAGATGCTCAGGTGAAACCTGTTACACTGGTGGTGGAAATGGGAGAGGAGAATGCACAAGTGGAACCTGTTCCATTGGTTTTCTATATGGGAGATGGGATTGCACAAGTGGATTCTGTACCACTAGTGTTGAGAAATGGGTGGGGGGAATGGCCCAAGTGGAAGCTATTCCATTGATATTGGAAATGGGAGAGAGAATTCCCAAGTAGAACCTGTTGCATTGGTGTGAGAAATGCGAGAGAGGCATGCACAAGTGGAACGCTTTCAATTGGGGTTGGAGACAGGAGAGAGGAATGCACAAGTGCAATGTGTTTCATGGGTGGTGGAAATGTGGAGGAGGAATGCACATGTGGAATCTGTTCCATTGGTGTTTGATATGGGAGAGGGGATTGCACAAGTGGATCCTGTTGCATTGGTGTTGACAAATGGGTGGGGGATATACACAAGTGGATCCTGTACCATTGGTGTTGAGAAATGAGTGGGGGAATGGCCCAAGTGGAAGCTGTTCCATTGATATTGGAAATGGGAGAGGGAATTCCCAAGTAGAACCTGTTCCATTGGTGTTAGAGATGCGAGAGTGAAACCTGATCTATTGGCAGTGGAAATGGGAGAGGAGAATGCACAAGTGGAAGCTGTTCTATTGGTGTTGAAAATGGGAGAGAGGAATGCACAAGCAGATCCTGTTCCATTGGTGCTGGAAATGGGAGATACAAATTCAAAAGTGGAACATGTCACATTGCTGGTGGAAATGGGAGAGAGGAATGCAGAAGCAGATCGTGTTACACTGCTGGTGGAAAAGGGAGAGAGGAATGCACAAGTGGAATCTGTTCCATTGGTTTTGGAAATTGGAGAGAGGAATGCATAAGTGGAACCTATTCCATTGGTGGTGGAAATGGGAGAGAGGAATACACAAGTTGAATCTGCTCCATTGGTGGTGGGAATGGGAGAGGGTAATTCACAAGTGGAACTCGTTCCATTGCTGTTAGAAATGGAAGAGGGAGATGCATAAGTGGAACGTTTTGCCCAAGTGGAAGCTGTTCCATTGATATTGGAAATGGTAGTGAGAATTCCCAAGTAGAACCTGTTCCGTTGGTGTTAGAAATGCGAGAGAGGAATGCACAAGTGGAACGTTTTCCATTGGGGTTGCAGACAGGAGAAAGGAATGCACAAGTGCAATGTGTTTCATGTGTGGTGGAAATGTGGAAGGGGAATGCACATGTGGAATCTGTTCCATTTGTGGTGAAAATGGGAGAGAGGAATGCAGAAGTGGAACCAGTTCCATTGCTTTTGAAAATGGGATAGAGCAATGCACAAGTGGAATCAGCTCCATTAGTTTGGAAATGGGAGAGAGGAATGCAGAAGCAGATTGTGCTACACTGCTGGTGGAAAAGGGAGATAGGAATGCACAAGTGGAAGCTGTTCTATTGGTTTTCGATATGGGAGAGGGGATTGGAATAGTGGATCCTGTTCCATTGGTGTTGACAAATGGTGGAGAATATTCACAAGTGGAAGCTGTTCCATTTTGTTAGAAATGGGAGAGGGAGATGCTCAAGTGAAACCTGATCCATTGGTAGTGGAAATGGGAGAGATGAATGCACAAGTGGAATCTGTTGCATTGGTGGTGGAAATGGGAGAGGGAGATGCAAAAGTGTAACCAGTTCCATTGGTGGGAGAAATGGGAGAGGGAGATGCAGAATTGAAACATGTTCTATTCGTGGCGGAGATGGGAGAAGAGAAATGAACAAGTGGAACCAGTTCCATTGGTGTTGACAGATGGGTGGGGGATATTCACAATTGAAAGCTGTTATATTTTGTTAGAAATTGGAGAGGGAGATGCACAAGTGGATCCTGTACCATTGGTGTTGAGAAATGGGTGGGGGAATGGCCCAAGTGGAAGCCGTTCCATTGATATTGGAAATGGGAGAGGGAATTCCCAAGTAGAAACTGTTCCATTGGTGTTAGAAATGCGAGAGAGGAATGCACAAGTGGAACGTTTTCCATTGGGGTTGGAGATAGGAGAGAGGAATGCACAAGTGCAATGTGTTTCATGGATGGTGGAAATGTGGAGGAGGAACGCACATGTGGAATCTGTTCCATTGGTGGTGAAAATGGGAGAGAGGAATGCACAAGTGGAACCAGTTCCATTGCTTTTGAAAATGGGATCGAGCAATACACAAGTGGAATCAGCTCCATTGGTTTGGAAATGGGAGAGAGGAATGCAGAAGCAGATCGTGTTACACTGCTGGTGGAAAAGGGAGAGAGGAATGCACAAGTGTCATCTGTTCTATTGGTAGTGGAAATGGGATAGAAGAATGCACAGGTGGAACCTGCTCCATGGGTGGTGGAAATGGGAGAGTGGAATGCACAAGTGGAATCTGTTCCATTGGTGTTGGAAATGGGAGAGAGAAATGAACAAGTGGAACCTGCTCCATTGGTGTTGACAAATGGGTGGGGGATATGCACAAGGGGAAGCTGTTCCATTTGTGTCAGAAAAGGTTCAGGGAGATGCACAAGTGAAGCCTGTTCCATTGGTGGTGGAAATGGGAGAGGGGAATGCACAAGTGGAACCTGTTGCATTGGTGTTGTCAAATGGGTGGGGGATATGCACAAGTGGAAGCTGTTCCATTTGTGTCAGAAAAGGTTCAGGGAGATGCACAAGTGAAGCCTCTTCCATTGGTGGTGGAAATGGGAGAGGAGAATGCACAAGTGGAACCTGTTGCATTGGTGTTGACAAATGGGTGGGGGATATACACAAGTGGAAGCTGTTCCATTGGTGTTAGAAATGGGAGAGGGAGATGCTCAGGTGAAACCTTTTACATTGGTGGTGGAAATGGGAGAGGAGAATGCACAACTGGAACCTGTTCCATTGGTTTTCGATATGGGAGATGGGATTGCACAAGTGGATTCTGTACCACTGGTGTTGAGAAATGGGTGGGGGAATGGCCCAAGTGGAAGCTGTTCCATTGGTGTTGACAAATGGGTGGGGATATTCAGAAGTGAAAGCTGTCATATTTTGTTTGAAATTGGAGAGGGAGATGCTTCAAGTGAAAGCTGTTCCATTGGTGGTTGAAATGGGAGAGAGGAATGCAGAAGTTGATTCGTTCCATGGTGTTGGGAAATGGGAGAGTGGAATGCTCAAGTGTAATCTGTTCCATTGGTAGTGGAAATGGGATAGAAGAATGCACAGGTGGAACCTGCTCCATGGGTGTTGGAAATGGGAGAGAGAAATGAACAAGTGGAACCTGCTGCATTGGTGTTGACAAATGGGTGGGGGATATGCACAAGTGGAAGCTGTTCCATTTGTGTCAGAAAAGGTTCAGGGAGATGCACAAGTGAAGCCTCTTCCATTGGTGTTGACAAATGGGTGGGGGATATGCACAAGTGGAAGCTGTTCCATTGCTATTTGATATGGGAGAGGGCATTGCACAAGTAGATCCTGTTGCATTGGTGTTGACAAATGGGTGGGGGATATACACAAGTAGAAGCTGTTCCACTGGTGTTAGAAATGGGAGAGGGAGATGCTCAGGTGAAACTTGTTACATTGGTGGTGGAAATGGGAGAGGAGAATGCACAAGTGGAACCTGTTCCATTGGTTTTCGAATTGGGAGATGGGATTGCACAAGTGGATCCTGTACCATTGGTGTTGAGAAATAGGTGGGGGAATAGCCCAATTGGAAACTGTTCCATTGATATTGGAAATGGGAGAGAGAATTCCCAAGTAGAACCTGTTTCATTGGTGGTGGAAATGGTAGAGTGGAATGTACACGTGGAACCTGGTCAATAGGCATTGGATATCATAGAGTGGAATGGAGAAGTGGAATGTGTTGCATTGGCATTCAAAATAGGTGACAGGATTTCACAAGTGTAAATGTTCCATTGGTGTTGGGAAAAGGGAGAGGGGAATCAGAAGTGCAACGTGTTTCATTGGTGCTGGAATTAGGAGAGAGGAATGCACAAGTGGAATCTGTTCCATTGGTGTTGGAAATGGGAGAAGGGAATGCACAAGTGGAACCTGTCCCACTGGTTTTTGATACAGCAGAGGGGATTGCACAAGTGGATCCTGTACTATTGGTGTTGACAAATGGGTGGGGGGATCGGCACAATTGGAAGCTGTTCCATTGATATTGGAAATTGGAGAGAGAATTCCCAAGTAGAACCTGTTCCATTGGTGTTAAAAATGCGAGAGAGCCATGCACAAGTGGAACGTTTTCCATTGGTGTGGGAGATAGGAGAGAGGAATGCACAAGGACAATGTGTTTCATTGGGTGGTGGAAATGTGGAGGAGGAATGCACATGTGGAATCTGTTCCATTGGTGGTGAAAATGGGAGAGAAGAATGCACAAGTGGAACCAGTTCTATTGCTGTTGAAAATGGGATAGAGCAATGCACAAGTAGAATCTGCTCCTATGGTGTTGGAAATGGGGGAGAGGAATGCAGAACCAGATCCTGTTCCATTGGTAGTGGAAATGGGAGATAGGAATTCACAAGTGGAAAGTGTTACATTGCTGGTAGAAATGGGACAGAGGAATGCACTAGTGGAATATGTTCCAATGCTGTTGTAAATGGCAGAGAGGAATGTACAAGTAGAATGTTTCCTTTGGTGTTGGAGACAGGAGAGAGGAATGCACAAGTGAAGTCTGTTCCATTGGTGTTGGAAATGATAGAGAGGAGTGCACAAGTGGAACCTCTTCCATTGGCATTGGAAATGGGAGAGAGGAATCCACAAGTATAAACTGTTCCGTTGGTGTTGGGAAATGGCGGAGGGGAATGCAGAAGTGCAACCTGTTCCATTGGTGTTGGAAATGGGAGAGTGGAATGCACAAGTGGAACCTGTTCCATTGGTTTTCGAAATGGGAGATGGGAATGCACAAGTGGAACCTGCTCCATTTGTGTTTCAAATGGGAGAAAGGAATGCACAATTTGTATCTGTTCCATGGGTGTTGGGAAATATGAGAGCAGAATGCATAAGTGGAATCTGTCCTACTGGTAGTGGAAATGGGATAGAAGAATGCGCAGATGGAACCTGCTCAATTGGTGGTGGAAATGGGAGAGCGGAATGCATAAGTGGGATATGCTCCTTTGGTGTGGAAATCGGACAGGGGAATGCACAAGTGCAAATAGTTCCATTAGTGATAGAAATCAGAGAGGGAGATGCACAAATGAAACATGTTCCATTGGTGGTGAAAATGGGGGAGGAGAATGCACAAGTGCAAACTGTTCCATTAGTGTAGTAAATGGCAGAGAGATATGAACAAGGGGGATACTGTACAATTGGTGTTGACAAATGGGTTGGGGATATGCACAAGTGGAAGCTGTTCCATTGGTGTTAGAAATGGGAGAAGGAGATGCTAAAGTGAAAGCTGTTCCATTGGTGGTGGAAATGGGAGAGAGAATTCCCAAGTAGAACCTGTTCCGTTGGTGTTAGAAATGCGAGAGAGGAATGCACAAGTGGAACGTTTTCCATTGGGGTTGCAGACAGGAGAAAGGAATGCACAAGTGCAATGTGTTTCATGTGTGGTGGAAATGTGGAAGGGGAATGCACATGTGGAATCTGTTCCATTTGTGGTGAAAATGGGAGAGAGGAATGCAGAAGTGGAACCAGTTCCATTGCTTTTGAAAATGGGATAGAGCAATGCACAAGTGGAATCAGCTCCATTAGTTTGGAAATGGGAGAGAGGAATGCAGAAGCAGATTGTGCTACACTGCTGGTGGAAAAGGGAGATAGGAATGCACAAGTGGAAGCTGTTCTATTGGTTTTCGATATGGGAGAGGGGATTGGAATAGTGGATCCTGTTCCATTGGTGTTGACAAATGGTGGAGAATATTCACAAGTGGAAGCTGTTCCATTTTGTTAGAAATGGGAGAGGGAGATGCTCAAGTGAAACCTGATCCATTGGTAGTGGAAATGGGAGAGATGAATGCACAAGTGGAATCTGTTGCATTGGTGGTGGAAATGGGAGAGGGAGATGCAAAAGTGTAACCAGTTCCATTGGTGGGAGAAATGGGAGAGGGAGATGCAGAATTGAAACATGTTCTATTCGTGGCGGAGATGGGAGAAGAGAAATGAACAAGTGGAACCAGTTCCATTGGTGTTGACAGATGGGTGGGGGATATTCACAATTGAAAGCTGTTATATTTTGTTAGAAATTGGAGAGGGAGATGCACAAGTGGATCCTGTACCATTGGTGTTGAGAAATGGGTGGGGGAATGGCCCAAGTGGAAGCCGTTCCATTGATATTGGAAATGGGAGAGGGAATTCCCAAGTAGAAACTGTTCCATTGGTGTTAGAAATGCGAGAGAGGAATGCACAAGTGGAACGTTTTCCATTGGGGTTGGAGATAGGAGAGAGGAATGCACAAGTGCAATGTGTTTCATGGATGGTGGAAATGTGGAGGAGGAACGCACATGTGGAATCTGTTCCATTGGTGGTGAAAATGGGAGAGAGGAATGCACAAGTGGAACCAGTTCCATTGCTTTTGAAAATGGGATCGAGCAATACACAAGTGGAATCAGCTCCATTGGTTTGGAAATGGGAGAGAGGAATGCAGAAGCAGATCGTGTTACACTGCTGGTGGAAAAGGGAGAGAGGAATGCACAAGTGTCATCTGTTCTATTGGTAGTGGAAATGGGATAGAAGAATGCACAGGTGGAACCTGCTCCATGGGTGGTGGAAATGGGAGAGTGGAATGCACAAGTGGAATCTGTTCCATTGGTGTTGGAAATGGGAGAGAGAAATGAACAAGTGGAACCTGCTCCATTGGTGTTGACAAATGGGTGGGGGATATGCACAAGGGGAAGCTGTTTCATTTGTGTCAGAAAAGGTTCAGGGAGATGCACAAGTGAAGCCTCTTCCATTGTTGGTGGTAATGGGAGAGGGAAATGCACAAGTGGAACCTGTTGCATTGGTGTTGACAAATGGGTGGGGGATATACACAAGTGGAAGCTGTTCCATTGGTGTTAGAAATGGGAGAGGGAGATGCTCAGGTGAAACCTGTTACACTGGTGGTGGAAATGGGAGAGGAGAATGCACAAGTGGAACCTGTTCCATTGGTTTTCTATATGGGAGATGGGATTGCACAAGTGGATTCTGTACCACTAGTGTTGAGAAATGGGTGGGGGGAATGGCCCAAGTGGAAGCTATTCCATTGATATTGGAAATGGGAGAGAGAATTCCCAAGTAGAACCTGTTGCATTGGTGTGAGAAATGCGAGAGAGGCATGCACAAGTGGAACGCTTTCAATTGGGGTTGGAGACAGGAGAGAGGAATGCACAAGTGCAATGTGTTTCATGGGTGGTGGAAATGTGGAGGAGGAATGCACATGTGGAATCTGTTCCATTGGTGTTTGATATGGGAGAGGGGATTGCACAAGTGGATCCTGTTGCATTGGTGTTGACAAATGGGTGGGGGATATACACAAGTGGATCCTGTACCATTGGTGTTGAGAAATGAGTGGGGGAATGGCCCAAGTGGAAGCTGTTCCATTGATATTGGAAATGGGAGAGGGAATTCCCAAGTAGAACCTGTTCCATTGGTGTTAGAGATGCGAGAGTGAAACCTGATCTATTGGCAGTGGAAATGGGAGAGGAGAATGCACAAGTGGAAGCTGTTCTATTGGTGTTGAAAATGGGAGAGAGGAATGCACAAGCAGATCCTGTTCCATTGGTGCTGGAAATGGGAGATACAAATTCAAAAGTGGAACATGTCACATTGCTGGTGGAAATGGGAGAGAGGAATGCAGAAGCAGATCGTGTTACACTGCTGGTGGAAAAGGGAGAGAGGAATGCACAAGTGGAATCTGTTCCATTGGTTTTGGAAATTGGAGAGAGGAATGCATAAGTGGAACCTATTCCATTGGTGGTGGAAATGGGAGAGAGGAATACACAAGTTGAATCTGCTCCATTGGTGGTGGGAATGGGAGAGGGTAATTCACAAGTGGAACTCGTTCCATTGCTGTTAGAAATGGAAGAGGGAGATGCATAAGTGGAACGTTTTGCCCAAGTGGAAGCTGTTCCATTGATATTGGAAATGGTAGTGAGAATTCCCAAGTAGAACCTGTTCCGTTGGTGTTAGAAATGCGAGAGAGGAATGCACAAGTGGAACGTTTTCCATTGGGGTTGCAGACAGGAGAAAGGAATGCACAAGTGCAATGTGTTTCATGTGTGGTGGAAATGTGGAAGGGGAATGCACATGTGGAATCTGTTCCATTTGTGGTGAAAATGGGAGAGAGGAATGCAGAAGTGGAACCAGTTCCATTGCTTTTGAAAATGGGATAGAGCAATGCACAAGTGGAATCAGCTCCATTAGTTTGGAAATGGGAGAGAGGAATGCAGAAGCAGATTGTGCTACACTGCTGGTGGAAAAGGGAGATAGGAATGCACAAGTGGAAGCTGTTCTATTGGTTTTCGATATGGGAGAGGGGATTGGAATAGTGGATCCTGTTCCATTGGTGTTGACAAATGGTGGAGAATATTCACAAGTGGAAGCTGTTCCATTTTGTTAGAAATGGGAGAGGGAGATGCTCAAGTGAAACCTGATCCATTGGTAGTGGAAATGGGAGAGATGAATGCACAAGTGGAATCTGTTGCATTGGTGGTGGAAATGGGAGAGGGAGATGCAAAAGTGTAACCAGTTCCATTGGTGGGAGAAATGGGAGAGGGAGATGCAGAATTGAAACATGTTCTATTCGTGGCGGAGATGGGAGAAGAGAAATGAACAAGTGGAACCAGTTCCATTGGTGTTGACAGATGGGTGGGGGATATTCACAATTGAAAGCTGTTATATTTTGTTAGAAATTGGAGAGGGAGATGCACAAGTGGATCCTGTACCATTGGTGTTGAGAAATGGGTGGGGGAATGGCCCAAGTGGAAGCCGTTCCATTGATATTGGAAATGGGAGAGGGAATTCCCAAGTAGAAACTGTTCCATTGGTGTTAGAAATGCGAGAGAGGAATGCACAAGTGGAACGTTTTCCATTGGGGTTGGAGATAGGAGAGAGGAATGCACAAGTGCAATGTGTTTCATGGATGGTGGAAATGTGGAGGAGGAACGCACATGTGGAATCTGTTCCATTGGTGGTGAAAATGGGAGAGAGGAATGCACAAGTGGAACCAGTTCCATTGCTTTTGAAAATGGGATCGAGCAATACACAAGTGGAATCAGCTCCATTGGTTTGGAAATGGGAGAGAGGAATGCAGAAGCAGATCGTGTTACACTGCTGGTGGAAAAGGGAGAGAGGAATGCACAAGTGTCATCTGTTCTATTGGTAGTGGAAATGGGATAGAAGAATGCACAGGTGGAACCTGCTCCATGGGTGGTGGAAATGGGAGAGTGGAATGCACAAGTGGAATCTGTTCCATTGGTGTTGGAAATGGGAGAGAGAAATGAACAAGTGGAACCTGCTCCATTGGTGTTGACAAATGGGTGGGGGATATGCACAAGGGGAAGCTGTTCCATTTGTGTCAGAAAAGGTTCAGGGAGATGCACAAGTGAAGCCTGTTCCATTGGTGGTGGAAATGGGAGAGGGGAATGCACAAGTGGAACCTGTTGCATTGGTGTTGTCAAATGGGTGGGGGATATGCACAAGTGGAAGCTGTTCCATTTGTGTCAGAAAAGGTTCAGGGAGATGCACAAGTGAAGCCTCTTCCATTGGTGGTGGAAATGGGAGAGGAGAATGCACAAGTGGAACCTGTTGCATTGGTGTTGACAAATGGGTGGGGGATATACACAAGTGGAAGCTGTTCCATTGGTGTTAGAAATGGGAGAGGGAGATGCTCAGGTGAAACCTTTTACATTGGTGGTGGAAATGGGAGAGGAGAATGCACAACTGGAACCTGTTCCATTGGTTTTCGATATGGGAGATGGGATTGCACAAGTGGATTCTGTACCACTGGTGTTGAGAAATGGGTGGGGGAATGGCCCAAGTGGAAGCTGTTCCATTGGTGTTGACAAATGGGTGGGGATATTCAGAAGTGAAAGCTGTCATATTTTGTTTGAAATTGGAGAGGGAGATGCTTCAAGTGAAAGCTGTTCCATTGGTGGTTGAAATGGGAGAGAGGAATGCAGAAGTTGATTCGTTCCATGGTGTTGGGAAATGGGAGAGTGGAATGCTCAAGTGTAATCTGTTCCATTGGTAGTGGAAATGGGATAGAAGAATGCACAGGTGGAACCTGCTCCATGGGTGTTGGAAATGGGAGAGAGAAATGAACAAGTGGAACCTGCTGCATTGGTGTTGACAAATGGGTGGGGGATATGCACAAGTGGAAGCTGTTCCATTTGTGTCAGAAAAGGTTCAGGGAGATGCACAAGTGAAGCCTCTTCCATTGGTGTTGACAAATGGGTGGGGGATATGCACAAGTGGAAGCTGTTCCATTGCTATTTGATATGGGAGAGGGCATTGCACAAGTAGATCCTGTTGCATTGGTGTTGACAAATGGGTGGGGGATATACACAAGTAGAAGCTGTTCCACTGGTGTTAGAAATGGGAGAGGGAGATGCTCAGGTGAAACTTGTTACATTGGTGGTGGAAATGGGAGAGGAGAATGCACAAGTGGAACCTGTTCCATTGGTTTTCGAATTGGGAGATGGGATTGCACAAGTGGATCCTGTACCATTGGTGTTGAGAAATAGGTGGGGGAATAGCCCAATTGGAAACTGTTCCATTGATATTGGAAATGGGAGAGAGAATTCCCAAGTAGAACCTGTTTCATTGGTGGTGGAAATGGTAGAGTGGAATGTACACGTGGAACCTGGTCAATAGGCATTGGATATCATAGAGTGGAATGGAGAAGTGGAATGTGTTGCATTGGCATTCAAAATAGGTGACAGGATTTCACAAGTGTAAATGTTCCATTGGTGTTGGGAAAAGGGAGAGGGGAATCAGAAGTGCAACGTGTTTCATTGGTGCTGGAATTAGGAGAGAGGAATGCACAAGTGGAATCTGTTCCATTGGTGTTGGAAATGGGAGAAGGGAATGCACAAGTGGAACCTGTCCCACTGGTTTTTGATACAGCAGAGGGGATTGCACAAGTGGATCCTGTACTATTGGTGTTGACAAATGGGTGGGGGGATCGGCACAATTGGAAGCTGTTCCATTGATATTGGAAATTGGAGAGAGAATTCCCAAGTAGAACCTGTTCCATTGGTGTTAAAAATGCGAGAGAGCCATGCACAAGTGGAACGTTTTCCATTGGTGTGGGAGATAGGAGAGAGGAATGCACAAGGACAATGTGTTTCATTGGGTGGTGGAAATGTGGAGGAGGAATGCACATGTGGAATCTGTTCCATTGGTGGTGAAAATGGGAGAGAAGAATGCACAAGTGGAACCAGTTCTATTGCTGTTGAAAATGGGATAGAGCAATGCACAAGTAGAATCTGCTCCTATGGTGTTGGAAATGGGGGAGAGGAATGCAGAACCAGATCCTGTTCCATTGGTAGTGGAAATGGGAGATAGGAATTCACAAGTGGAAAGTGTTACATTGCTGGTAGAAATGGGACAGAGGAATGCACTAGTGGAATATGTTCCAATGCTGTTGTAAATGGCAGAGAGGAATGTACAAGTAGAATGTTTCCTTTGGTGTTGGAGACAGGAGAGAGGAATGCACAAGTGAAGTCTGTTCCATTGGTGTTGGAAATGATAGAGAGGAGTGCACAAGTGGAACCTCTTCCATTGGCATTGGAAATGGGAGAGAGGAATCCACAAGTATAAACTGTTCCGTTGGTGTTGGGAAATGGCGGAGGGGAATGCAGAAGTGCAACCTGTTCCATTGGTGTTGGAAATGGGAGAGTGGAATGCACAAGTGGAACCTGTTCCATTGGTTTTCGAAATGGGAGATGGGAATGCACAAGTGGAACCTGCTCCATTTGTGTTTCAAATGGGAGAAAGGAATGCACAATTTGTATCTGTTCCATGGGTGTTGGGAAATATGAGAGCAGAATGCATAAGTGGAATCTGTCCTACTGGTAGTGGAAATGGGATAGAAGAATGCGCAGATGGAACCTGCTCAATTGGTGGTGGAAATGGGAGAGCGGAATGCATAAGTGGGATATGCTCCTTTGGTGTGGAAATCGGACAGGGGAATGCACAAGTGCAAATAGTTCCATTAGTGATAGAAATCAGAGAGGGAGATGCACAAATGAAACATGTTCCATTGGTGGTGAAAATGGGGGAGGAGAATGCACAAGTGCAAACTGTTCCATTAGTGTAGTAAATGGCAGAGAGATATGAACAAGGGGGATACTGTACAATTGGTGTTGACAAATGGGTTGGGGATATGCACAAGTGGAAGCTGTTCCATTGGTGTTAGAAATGGGAGAAGGAGATGCTAAAGTGAAAGCTGTTCCATTGGTGGTGGAAATGGGAGAGAGAATTCCCAAGTAGAACCTGTTCCGTTGGTGTTAGAAATGCGAGAGAGGAATGCACAAGTGGAACGTTTTCCATTGGGGTTGCAGACAGGAGAAAGGAATGCACAAGTGCAATGTGTTTCATGTGTGGTGGAAATGTGGAAGGGGAATGCACATGTGGAATCTGTTCCATTTGTGGTGAAAATGGGAGAGAGGAATGCAGAAGTGGAACCAGTTCCATTGCTTTTGAAAATGGGATAGAGCAATGCACAAGTGGAATCAGCTCCATTAGTTTGGAAATGGGAGAGAGGAATGCAGAAGCAGATTGTGCTACACTGCTGGTGGAAAAGGGAGATAGGAATGCACAAGTGGAAGCTGTTCTATTGGTTTTCGATATGGGAGAGGGGATTGGAATAGTGGATCCTGTTCCATTGGTGTTGACAAATGGTGGAGAATATTCACAAGTGGAAGCTGTTCCATTTTGTTAGAAATGGGAGAGGGAGATGCTCAAGTGAAACCTGATCCATTGGTAGTGGAAATGGGAGAGATGAATGCACAAGTGGAATCTGTTGCATTGGTGGTGGAAATGGGAGAGGGAGATGCAAAAGTGTAACCAGTTCCATTGGTGGGAGAAATGGGAGAGGGAGATGCAGAATTGAAACATGTTCTATTCGTGGCGGAGATGGGAGAAGAGAAATGAACAAGTGGAACCAGTTCCATTGGTGTTGACAGATGGGTGGGGGATATTCACAATTGAAAGCTGTTATATTTTGTTAGAAATTGGAGAGGGAGATGCACAAGTGGATCCTGTACCATTGGTGTTGAGAAATGGGTGGGGGAATGGCCCAAGTGGAAGCCGTTCCATTGATATTGGAAATGGGAGAGGGAATTCCCAAGTAGAAACTGTTCCATTGGTGTTAGAAATGCGAGAGAGGAATGCACAAGTGGAACGTTTTCCATTGGGGTTGGAGATAGGAGAGAGGAATGCACAAGTGCAATGTGTTTCATGGATGGTGGAAATGTGGAGGAGGAACGCACATGTGGAATCTGTTCCATTGGTGGTGAAAATGGGAGAGAGGAATGCACAAGTGGAACCAGTTCCATTGCTTTTGAAAATGGGATCGAGCAATACACAAGTGGAATCAGCTCCATTGGTTTGGAAATGGGAGAGAGGAATGCAGAAGCAGATCGTGTTACACTGCTGGTGGAAAAGGGAGAGAGGAATGCACAAGTGTCATCTGTTCTATTGGTAGTGGAAATGGGATAGAAGAATGCACAGGTGGAACCTGCTCCATGGGTGGTGGAAATGGGAGAGTGGAATGCACAAGTGGAATCTGTTCCATTGGTGTTGGAAATGGGAGAGAGAAATGAACAAGTGGAACCTGCTCCATTGGTGTTGACAAATGGGTGGGGGATATGCACAAGGGGAAGCTGTTCCATTTGTGTCAGAAAAGGTTCAGGGAGATGCACAAGTGAAGCCTGTTCCATTGGTGGTGGAAATGGGAGAGGGGAATGCACAAGTGGAACCTGTTGCATTGGTGTTGTCAAATGGGTGGGGGATATGCACAAGTGGAAGCTGTTCCATTTGTGTCAGAAAAGGTTCAGGGAGATGCACAAGTGAAGCCTCTTCCATTGGTGGTGGAAATGGGAGAGGAGAATGCACAAGTGGAACCTGTTGCATTGGTGTTGACAAATGGGTGGGGGATATACACAAGTGGAAGCTGTTCCATTGGTGTTAGAAATGGGAGAGGGAGATGCTCAGGTGAAACCTTTTACATTGGTGGTGGAAATGGGAGAGGAGAATGCACAACTGGAACCTGTTCCATTGGTTTTCGATATGGGAGATGGGATTGCACAAGTGGATTCTGTACCACTGGTGTTGAGAAATGGGTGGGGGAATGGCCCAAGTGGAAGCTGTTCCATTGATATTGGAAAGGGGAGAGGGAATTCCCAAGTAGAACCTTTTCCATTGGTGTTAGAGATGTGAAAGAGACATGCACAAGTGGAACGATTTGCCCAAGTGGAAGCTGTTCCATTGATATTGCAAATGGGAGTGAGAATTCTCAAGTAGAACCTGTTCCGTTGGTGTTAGAAATGCGAGAGAGGAATGTGCAAGTGGAACCTTTTTCATTGGAGTTGGAGACAGGAGAAAGGAATGCTCAAGTGGAACGTTTTCCATTGGGGTTGGAGACAGGAGAGAGGAATGCACAAGTGCAATGTGTTTCATGGGTGGTGGAGATGTGGAGGGGGAATGCACATGTGGAATCTGTTCCATTGGTGGTGAAAATGGGAGAGAGGATTGCAGAAGTGGAACCAGTTCCATTGCTTTTGAAAATAGGATCGAGCAATGCACAAGTGGAATCAGCTCCATTGGTTTGGAAATGGGAGAGAGGAATGCAGAAGCAGATTCTGTTACACTCCTGGTGGAAAAGGGAGAGAGGAATGCACAAGTGGAACCTGTTCCATTGGTTTTGGAAATTGGAGAGAGGAATGCACAAGTGGAACCTATTCCATTGGTGGTGGAAATGGGAGAGAGGAATGTACAAGTGGAATCTGTTCCATGGGTGTTGGGACATGGTAGAGTGGAATGCACAAGTGGCATCTGTTCTATTGGTAGTGGAAATGGGATAGAGCAAGGCAGAGGTGGAACCTGCTCCATTGGTGGTGGAAATGGGAGAGAGGAATTCAAAAGTGTAACCTGTTCCATTGGTGTTGGAAATGGGAAAAAGAAATGAACAAGTGGAACCTGCTCCATTGGTGTCGACAAATAGGTGGAGGATATGCACAAGTGGAAGCTGTTCCACTGGTGTTAGAAATGGGAGAGGGAGATGCTAAAGTGAAAGCTGTTCCATTGGTGGTGGAAAAGGGAGAGAGGAATGCACAAGTGGAACCTGTTCTATTGGTTTTCGATATTGGAGAGGGGATTGGAATAGTGGATACTGTTCCATTGGTGTTGACAAATGGTGGAGGATATTCACAAGTGGAAGCTTTTCCTTTTTGTAAGAAATGGGAGAGGGAGATGCTCAAGTGAAACCTGATCTATTGGTAGTGGAAATGGGAGAGGAGAATACACAAGTGGAAGCTGTTCCATTGGTGTTGAAAATGGAAGAGAGGAATGCACAAGCAGATCCTGTTCCATTGGTGCTGGAAATGGGAGATACGAATTCAAAAGTGGAACATGTCATTGCTGGTGGAAATAGGAGAGAGGAATGCACAAGTGGAAACTATTCCATTGGTGGTGGAAATGGTAGAGTGGAATGTACAAGTGGAACCTGGTTCATAGGCATTGGAAATGGCAGAAGGGAATGGAGAAGTGGAATGTGTTGCATTGGCATTCAAAATGGGAAAGAGGATTTCACAAGTGCAAATGTTCCATTGGTGTTGGGAAAAAGGAGAGGGGATACAGAAGTGCAACGTGTTTCATTGGTGGTGGAAGTAGGGGAGAGGAATGTACAAGTGGAATGTTTCCATTGGTGTTGGAGACAGGAGAGAGGAAGGCATAAGTGAAATCTGTTCCATTGGTGTTGGAAATGGTAGAGAGGAATGCACAAGTGGAACCGCTTTCATTGGCATTGGAAATGGGAGAGAGGAATCCACAAGTGTAAAGTGTTCCATCGGTGTTGGGAAATGGAGGAGGGGAATGCAGAAGTGCAACCTGTTCCATTGGTGTTGGAAATGGGAGAGAGGAATGCACGAGTGGAACCTGTTCCATTGGTGTTGGAAATGATAGAGAGGAATGCAGAAGTGGAACCTGTCCCATTGGCATTAGAAATGGGACCGAGGAATGCACAAGTGTAAACTGCTCTGTTGGTTTTGAGAAATAGGAGAGGGGAATACACAAGTGGAACCTGTTCCACTGGTGTTGGAAATGGGATAGAGGGATGCACATGTGTAACCTGTTCCATTGGTGGTGGAAATGGGAGAGAGGAATGCACAAGTTGAATCTGTTCTATGGGTGTTGGGACATGGTAGAGTGGAATGCACAAGTGGCATCTGTTCTATTGGTAGTGGAAAAAGGATAGAGCAAGGCAGAGGTGGAACCTGCTCCATTGGTGGTGGAAATGGGAGAGAGGAATTCACAAGTGGAATCTGCTCCATTGGTGGTGGGAATGGGAGAGGGGAATTCACAAGTGGAACCTGTTCCATTGGTGTTAGAAATGGAAGAGGGAGATGCACAAGTGTAACCTGTTCCATTCGTGTTGGAAATGGGAAAAAGAAATGAACAAGTGGAACCTGCTCCATTGGTGTTAGAAATGCAAGAGAGGCATGCACAAGTGGAACGTTTTCCATTGGGGTTGGAGACAGGAGAAAGGAATGCACAAGTGCAATGAGTTTCATGGGTGGTGAAAATAGGAGAGAGGAATGCACAAGTGGAACCAGTTCCATTGCTTTTGAAAATGGGATAGAGCAATGCACAAGTGGAATCAGCTCTATTGGTTTGGAAATGGGAGAGAGGAATGCAGAAGCAGATCGTGTTACACTGCTGGTGGAAAAGGGAGAGAGGAATGCACAAGTGGAACCTGTTCCATTGGTTTTGGAAATTGGAGAGAGGAATGCATAAGTGGAACCTGTTCCATTGGTGGTGGAAATAGGAGAGAGGAATGCACAAGTGGAATCTGTTCCATGGGTGTTGGGACATGGTAGAGTGGAATGCACAAGTGGCATCTGTTCTATTGGTAGTGGAAATGGGATAGAGCAAGGCAGAGGTGGAACCTGCTCCACTGGTGGTGGAAATGGGAGAGAGGAATTCACAAGTGGAATCTGCTCCATTGGTGGTGGGAATGGGAGAGGGGAATTCAAAAGTGGATCCCATTCCATTGCTGTTAGAAATGGAAGAGGGAGATGCACAAGTGGAAGCTGTTCCATTGATATTGGAAATGGGAGTGAGAATTCCCAAGTACAACCTGTTCCATTGGTGTTAGAAATGCGAGAGACGAATGCACAAGTGGAACGTTTTCCATTGGGGTTGGAGACAGGAGAAAGGAATGCACAAGTGCAATGTGCTTCTTGGGTGTTGGAAATGTGGAGGGGGAATGACCATGTGAAATCTGTTCCATTGGTGGTGAAAATGGGAGAGAGGAATGCAGAAGTGGAACCAGTTCCATTGCTTTAATGGAATAGAGCAATGCACAAGTGGAAATCAGCTCCATTGGTTTGGAAATGGGAGAGAGGAATGCAGAAGCAGATCGTGTTACACAGATGGTGGAAAAGGGAGAGAGGAATGCACAAGTTGAACCTGTTCTATTGGTTTTCGATATGGGAGAGGGGATTGGAATAGTGGATCCTGTTCCATTGGTGTTGACAAATGGTGGAGGATATTCACAAGTGGAAGCTGTTCCATTTTGTAAGAAATGGGAGAGGGGGATGCTCAAGTGAAACCTGATCTATTGGTAGTGGAAATGGGAGAGGAGAATGCACAAGTGGAAGCTGTTCTATTGGTGTTGAAAATGGGAGAGAGGAATGCACAAGCAGATCCTGTTCCATTGGTGCTGGAAATGGGAGATACAAATTCAAAAGTGGAACATGTCACTTTGCTGGTGGAAATGGGAGAGAGGAATGCACAAATGGAACCTGTTCCATTGGTGGTGGAAGTAGAGTGGTATGTACAAGTGGAACCTGGTTCATAGGCATTGGAAATGGCAGAAGGGAATGGAGAAGTGGAATGTGTTGCACTGGCATTCAAAATGGGAGAGAGGATTTCACAAGTGCAAATGTTCCATTTGTGTTGGGAAAAAGGAGAGGGGAATGCACAAGTGAAACCTGTTCCACTGGTGTTGGAATTGATAGAGAAGGATGCACAAGTGTAACCTGTTCCATTGCTGTTGGAAATGGGAGTGAGGAATGCACAAGTTGAAAATGTTCTATGGGTGTTGGGAATTGGGAGAGTGGGATGCACAGGTGGTATCTGTTCAATTGGTAGTGGTAATGGGATAGAGCAATGCACATGTGGAACCTGCTCCATTGGTGGTGGAAATAGGAGAGAGGAATTCACAAGTTGAATCTGCTCCATTGGTGGTGGGAATGGGAGAGGGGAATTCACAAGTTGAATCTGCTCCATTGGTGGTGGGAATGGGAGAGGGGAATTCACAAGTGGAACCCATTCCATTGCTGTTAGAAATGGAAGAGGGAGATGCACAATTGTAACCTGTTCCGTTCGTGTTGGAAATGGGAAAAAGAAATGAACAAGTGGAACCTGCTCCATTGGTGCTGGAAATGGGAGAGAAGAATGCACAGGTGGTATCTGTTCAACTGGTACTGGTAATGAGATAGAACAATGCACAAGTGAAACATGTTCTGTTGGTGGTGGAAATGGGAGAAGAGAAATGAACAAGTGGAAGCTGTTCCATTGGTGTTGACAAATGGGTGGGGATATTCAGAAGTGAAAGCTGTCATATTTTGTTTGAAATTGGAGAGGGAGATGCTTCAAGTGAAAGCTGTTCCATTGGTGGTTGAAATGGGAGAGAGGAATGCAGAAGTTGATTCGTTCCATGGTGTTGGGAAATGGGAGAGTGGAATGCTCAAGTGTAATCTGTTCCATTGGTAGTGGAAATGGGATAGAAGAATGCACAGGTGGAACCTGCTCCATGGGTGTTGGAAATGGGAGAGAGAAATGAACAAGTGGAACCTGCTGCATTGGTGTTGACAAATGGGTGGGGGATATGCACAAGTGGAAGCTGTTCCATTTGTGTCAGAAAAGGTTCAGGGAGATGCACAAGTGAAGCCTCTTCCATTGGTGTTGACAAATGGGTGGGGGATATGCACAAGTGGAAGCTGTTCCATTGCTATTTGATATGGGAGAGGGCATTGCACAAGTAGATCCTGTTGCATTGGTGTTGACAAATGGGTGGGGGATATACACAAGTAGAAGCTGTTCCACTGGTGTTAGAAATGGGAGAGGGAGATGCTCAGGTGAAACTTGTTACATTGGTGGTGGAAATGGGAGAGGAGAATGCACAAGTGGAACCTGTTCCATTGGTTTTCGAATTGGGAGATGGGATTGCACAAGTGGATCCTGTACCATTGGTGTTGAGAAATAGGTGGGGGAATAGCCCAATTGGAAACTGTTCCATTGATATTGGAAATGGGAGAGAGAATTCCCAAGTAGAACCTGTTTCATTGGTGGTGGAAATGGTAGAGTGGAATGTACACGTGGAACCTGGTCAATAGGCATTGGATATCATAGAGTGGAATGGAGAAGTGGAATGTGTTGCATTGGCATTCAAAATAGGTGACAGGATTTCACAAGTGTAAATGTTCCATTGGTGTTGGGAAAAGGGAGAGGGGAATCAGAAGTGCAACGTGTTTCATTGGTGCTGGAATTAGGAGAGAGGAATGCACAAGTGGAATCTGTTCCATTGGTGTTGGAAATGGGAGAAGGGAATGCACAAGTGGAACCTGTCCCACTGGTTTTTGATACAGCAGAGGGGATTGCACAAGTGGATCCTGTACTATTGGTGTTGACAAATGGGTGGGGGGATCGGCACAATTGGAAGCTGTT
The DNA here is from genome assembly GCF_030028105.1 of Mobula birostris. Taxonomy (NCBI): domain Eukaryota; kingdom Metazoa; phylum Chordata; class Chondrichthyes; order Myliobatiformes; family Myliobatidae; genus Mobula; species Mobula birostris. The sequence continues at coordinate 102,504,814 of NC_092376.1, forward strand.
CCATTGATATTGGAAATTGGAGAGAGAATTCCCAAGTAGAACCTGTTCCATTGGTGTTAAAAATGCAAGAGAGCCATGCACAAGTGGAACGTTTTCCATTGGTGTGGGAGATAGGAGAGAGGAATGCACAAGGACAATGTGTTTCATTGGGTGGTGGAAATGTGGAGGAGGAATGCACATGTGGAATCTGTTCCATTGGTGGTGAAAATGGGAGAGAAGAATGCACAAGTGGAACCAGTTCTATTGCTGTTGAAAATGGGATAGAGCAATGCACAAGTAGAATCTGCTCCTATGGTGTTGGAAATGGGGGAGAGGAATGCAGAACCAGATCCTGTTCCATTGGTAGTGGAAATGGGAGATAGGAATTCACAAGTGGAAAGTGTTACATTGCTGGTAGAAATGGGACAGAGGAATGCACTAGTGGAATATGTTCCAATGCTGTTGTAAATGGCAGAGAGGAATGTACAAGTAGAATGTTTCCTTTGGTGTTGGAGACAGGAGAGAGGAATGCACAAGTGAAGTCTGTTCCATTGGTGTTGGAAATGATAGAGAGGAGTGCACAAGTGGAACCTCTTCCATTGGCATTGGAAATGGGAGAGAGGAATCCACAAGTATAAACTGTTCCGTTGGTGTTGGGAAATGGCGGAGGGGAATGCAGAAGTGCAACCTGTTCCATTGGTGTTGGAAATGGGAGAGTGGAATGCACAAGTGGAACCTGTTCCATTGGTTTTCGAAATGGGAGATGGGAATGCACAAGTGGAACCTGCTCCATTTGTGTTTCAAATGGGAGAAAGGAATGCACAATTTGTATCTGTTCCATGGGTGTTGGGAAATATGAGAGCAGAATGCATAAGTGGAATCTGTCCTACTGGTAGTGGAAATGGGATAGAAGAATGCGCAGATGGAACCTGCTCAATTGGTGGTGGAAATGGGAGAGCGGAATGCATAAGTGGGATATGCTCCTTTGGTGTGGAAATCGGACAGGGGAATGCACAAGTGCAAATAGTTCCATTAGTGATAGAAATCAGAGAGGGAGATGCACAAATGAAACATGTTCCATTGGTGGTGAAAATGGGGGAGGAGAATGCACAAGTGCAAACTGTTCCATTAGTGTAGTAAATGGCAGAGAGATATGAACAAGGGGATACTGTACAATTGGTGTTGACAAATGGGTTGGGGATATGCACAAGTGGAAGCTGTTCCATTGGTGTTAGAAATGGGAGAAGGAGATGCTAAAGTGAAAGCTGTTCCATTGGTGGTGGAAATGGGAGAGAGAATGCCCAAGTAGAACCTGTTCTATTGGTGTTAGAAACGCGAGAGAGGAATGCACAAAGGGAACGTTTTCCATTGGTGTTGTAGACAGGAGAGAGGAATGCACAAGTGCAATGCACTTCATGGGTGGTGGAAATGGGGAAGAGGAATGCATAAGTGGAATCTGTTCCATTGGTGGTGAAAATGGGATAGGAGAATGCACAGGTGGAACCTGTTCAATTGCTGTTGGGAATGGGAGAGAGTAATGCACAAGTGGAACCTGTTGCATTGGTTTTGATATGGGAGGGGGGATTGAAGAAGTGGATCCTGTTCCATTGGTGTTGACAAATTCGTGGGGGATATACACAAGTGAAAGATGTTCCATTTTGTTAGAAATGGGAGAGGAAGATGCCCAAGTGAAACCTGTTCCATTGGTGGTGGAAATGGGAGAGGAGAAGGCACAATTGGAAGCTGTTCTATTGGTGTTGGAAATGGCAGAGAGGAATGCACAAGTAGATCCTGTTCCATTGGTGTTGATAAATGGGCGGAGTATATTCGCAAGTAGAAGGTCTTCCATTGTTGGTGATAATGGTATAGGAGAATGCACAAGTGGAACCTGTCCAGTTGGCATGGGAAATGGGAGAGAGGAATGCACGAGTGTACACTTTTCCATCAATGTTCGGAAAAGAGAGAGGGGAATTCAGAAGAGTAATGTGTTTCATTGGTGGTGGAAATGGGGATGAGGTATGCACATATGAAATCTGTTCCATTGGTGGTGTAAATGGGAGAGAGGAATGCACAAGAGGAATCTGCTCCATTGGTGTTGGAAATGGTGGAGAGGAATGCACAAGCAGATCCTGTTGCATTGGTGGTGGAAATGAGAAATAGTAATTCACAACTGGAATCTGTTATATTGCTGGTGGAAATGGTAGCGAGGAATGCACAAGTGAATCATGTTCCATTGGTGTTGGAAATGAAAGAGAGGAATCTAGTAGAATGTTTCCATTGGTATTGGAGACAGCAGAGAGGACAGCACAAGTGAAATCTGTTGCATTGGTGTTGGAAATGGTAGAGAAGAATGCACAAGTGGAACCTCTTCCATTGATATTGGAAATGAGAGAGAGGAATCCACAAGTGTAATCTGTTGCGTTGGTGTTGGCAAATGGGAGACAGGAATGCAAAAGTGTACCCTTTTCCATTGGTGTTGGAAATGGGAGAGAGGAATGCACACTGCAGTGTGTTCCATTGGTGTTGGAAATTGGAGAGGGGAATGCACAAGTGAAACCTGACCCATTGGTGGTGGAAATGGGAGAGGAGAATGCACAAGTGGAACCTGCTCCATTGGTTTTCAATATGGGACAGGGGATTGCACAAGTGGATCCTGTACCATTGGTGTTGACAAATGGCTGGGGGGATAGGCACAAGTGGAAGCTGTTCCATTGATATTGGGAATGGGAGAGAGAATCCCCAAGTAGAACCTGTTGCATTGGTGTTAGAAATGCGAGAGAGGCATGCACAAGTGGAACGCTTTCCATTGGGGTTGGAGACAGGAGAGAGGAATGTACAAGTGCAATGTGTTTCATGGGTGGTGGAAATGTGGAGGAGGAATGCACATGTTGAATCTGTTCCATTGGTGGTGAAAATGGGAGAGAGGAATGCACAAATGGAACTAGTTCCATTGCTGTTGAAAATGGGATAGAGCAATGCACAAGTAGAATCTGCTCCTATGGTGCTGGAAATGGGACAGAGAGATGAACAAGCAGATTGTGTTAAACTGCTGGTGGAAATGGGAGAGAGGTGTGCAAAAGTGGAACCTGTTCCATTGGTTTTCAAAATGGGAGAGAGGAATACACAAGTGGAAATTGTTCCACTGGTGGTGGAAATGGGAGCGGGGAATGCACAAGTGGAACCCGTTCCATTGGTATTGCAAATGGGAGAGAGGAATGCACAAGTTGAATCTGTTCCATGGGTGTTGGGACATGGGAGAGTGGAATGCACAAGTGGCATCTGTTCTATTGGTAGTGGAAATGGGATAGAACAAGGCACAGGTGGAACCTGCTCCATTGGTGGTGGAAATGGGAGAGAGGAATTCAGAAGTGGAATCTGCTCCACTGTTGGTGGGAATAGGAGAGGGGAATTCACAAGTGGAACCAGTTCCATTGCTGTTAGAAATGGGAGCGGGAGATGTGCAAGTGAAACAAGTTCCATTGCTGGTGGAAATGGGAGAGGAGAATGCACAGGTGTAACCTGTTCTATTGGTGTTGGAAATGGGAAAGAGAAATGAACAAGTGTAAACCTGCTCCATTGTTGTCAACAAATAGGTGGGGGAAATGCACAAGTGGAAACTGTTCCACTGGTATTAGAAATGGGAGAGGGAGATGCACAAGTGAAACCTGTTCCATTGGTGGTGGAAATGGGAGGGGAGAACACACTAGTGGAATCTGTTACATTGGTTTTCGATATGGGAGAGGGGATTGAAGAAGTGGATCCTGTTCCATTGGTGTTGACAAATGGGTGGAGGATATTCAGAAGTGGAAGCTGTTCCATTTTGTTAGAAATGGGAGAGGGAGATGCTCAACTGAAACCTGATCCATTGGTAGTGGAAATGGGAGAGTGGAACACGCAAGTGTAACTTGTTCCATTGGTTTTTGAAATGTAAGCGAGGAATGCACAAGTGGAGCCTATTCCATTGGTGGTGGAATAATGAGAGAGGAATGCAGAAGTGGAACTTGTTCCATTGGCATTAGAAATGGAAGAGAGGAATGCACAAGTGTAAACTGTTCTATTGGTGTTGGGAAATGGGAGAGGGGAATGCACAGGTGGAACCTGTTCCATTGGTGGTGGAAATGGGAGAGAGGAAGGCAGGAGTTGAATCTGTTCTATGGGTGTTGGGAATTGGGAGAGTGTAATGCACAGGTGGTATCTGTTCAATTGGTCGTGGAAATGGGATAGAGCAATGCACAGGTGGAACCTGCTCCATTGTTGGTGGAAATGGGAGAGATGAATTCACAAGTGGAAACTGTTCCATTGGTGGTAGAAATGGGAGAGGGAGATGCACTAGGGAACCATGTTCTATTGCTGGTGGAAATGGGAGAAGAGAAATGAACAAGTGGAACCTGTTCCATTGGTGTTGACAAATGGGTGGGGGATATTCACAAGTGAAAGCTGTTCCATTTTGTTAGAAATTGGAGAGGGAGATGCTCAAGTGAAACCTGTTCCATTGGTGGTGGAAATGGGAGAGGAGAATGTGCAAGTGGAAACTGTTCTATTTTTGTCGGCAAAAGGAGAGAGAAATGCACAAGTGGACCTGTTCCACTGGTTTTCGATGGGGGAGAGGGAACTGCCAACTGGATACTGTATCATCGGTGTTGACAAATGGGTGGGGGATATGCACAAGTGGAAGCTCTTCCATTGTTGGTGGAAATGGTAGAGAGGAATGCACAAGTGGAACCTGTTCCATTGGTATTGTAAATGGGAGAAAGAAATGCAGAAGTGGAAACTGTTCCTTTGGTTTTTGATATGGGGGAGGAGATTGCAGAAGTGGTTGCTGTAGCATTGATGTTGACAAATGGGTGGGGGATTATGCACAAGTGGAAGCTGTTCCATTGGTGTTGGAAATGGGAGAGAGAACGGCTAAGTAGAACCTGTTCCATTGGTGTTAGAAATGCAAGAGAGGAATGCGAAAGTGGAACGTTTTCCATTGCTGTTGGAGACAGGAGAGAGGAATGCACAAGTGCAATCTCTTTCATGAGCGCTAGAAGCGGGGAAGAGGAATGCACATGTGGAATCTGTTCTATTGGTGCTGAAAATGGAAGAGAGGAATTCCCAAGTGGAACGTGTTACACTGCTGGTGGAAATGGGAGAGAGAAATGCACAAGTGGAACCTGTTCCATTGGCATTGGAAATAGTAGAGACGAATCCACAAGTGTAAACTGTTCCATTGGTGTTGGAAAATGCTAGCGGGGATTGAAGAAGTTGATCCTGTTCCACTGGTGTTGACAAATGGGTGGGGGATATTCACAAGTGAAAGCTGGTAAATTTTGTTAGAAATTGGAGAGAGAGATGCTCAAGTGAAACCTCTTCCATTTGTGGTGGAAATGGGAGAGAGAAATGCACAAGTGGAAACTGTTCCATTGGTTTTCTAAATGGGAGAGGGGATTGCAGAAGTGGAACCTGTTCCATTGGTGTTGGATATGGAGAGAGGAATGCACAAGTGGAAACTGTTCCATTAGTTTTGGAAATTGGAGAGAGGAATGCACAAGTGAAACCTGTTCCGTTGGTGTTGACAAATGGGTGGGGGATATGCACAAGTGGTCGCTGTTTCATTGGTGTCAGAAATGGTTTAGGGAGATGCACAAGTGGATGCTGTTCCATTGGTGTTGGAAATGGGAGAGAGAAATGCATAAGTGGACCTGTTCCATTGGTTTTCTATATGGGAGAAGGGATTGCACAAGTGGATCCTGTAGCATTTGTGTTGACAAATGCGTGGGGGATATACACAAGAGGAAGCTGTTCCATTGTTGGTGGAAATGGTGGAGAGGAATGCACATGTTGAACCTGTTCCATTGGGGTTGAAAATGGGAGAGAGGAATGCTCAAGTGGAATCTGCTCCATTGGTGCTGGAAATGGGAGAGAGGAATGCACAAGCAGATCCTGTTCCATCAGTGCTGGACATGGGAACCAGGAATTCAAAAGTGGAACATATTCCATTGCTGGTGGAAATGAGAGAAAGGAATGTACATGTAGAATGTATCCATTGGTGTTGGAGACAGTAGAGAGGAAGGCACAAGTGAAATCTGTTCCATTGGTGTTGGAAATGGCAGAGAGAAATGCACAAGTGGAATCTGCTCCATTGGTGTTGGGAAAAGGGAGAGGGGAATTCGGAAGTGCAACTTGTTTCATTGGCTGTGGAAATGAGAAAGAGGAATGCACATGCAGAATCTGTTCCATTGGTGGTGTAAATGGCAGAGAGGAATGCACAAGTGGAATCTGTTCCATTGCCGTTGAAAATGGGAGAGAAGAATGCACAAGTGGAATCTGCTCCATTGGTGTTGGAAATGGGAGATAGGAATTCACAAGTGGAAAGTGTAACGTTGCTGGTAGAAATGGGACAGAAGAATGTACTAGTGGAATATGTTCCAATGCTGGTGTAAATGGCAGAGAGAAATGTACAAGTAGAATGTTTCCATTCATGTTGGAGACAGGACAGAGGAAGGCACAAGTGAAATCTGTTTCATTGGTGTTGGAAATGGTAGAGAGGAGTGCACAAGTGGAATCTCTTCCATTGGCATTGGAAATGGGAGAGAGGAATCCACAAGTATAAACTGTTCCGTTGGTGTTGGGAAATGGAGGAAGGAAATGCAGAAGTGCAACCTGTTCCATTGGTGTTGGAAATGGGAGAGTGGAATGCACAAGTGGAACCTGTTCCATTGGTTTTCAAAATGGGAGAGGGGAATGCACAAGTGGACCCTGTTCGATTTGTGTTTGAAATGGGAGTAAGGAATGCACAAGCTGTATCTGTTCCATGGGTGTTGGGAAATGGGAGAGCAGAATGCACAAGTGGGGGGATTGAAGAAGTGGATCCTTTTCCATTGGTGTTGACAAATGGGTGGGGGATATACACAAGTGAAAGATGTTCCATTTCATTAGAAATGGGAGAGGGAAATGCACAAGTGAAACCTGTTCCATTGGTGGTGGAAATGGGAGAGGAGAAGGCACAATTGGAAGCTGTTCTATTGGTGTTGCAAATGGGAGAGAGGAATGCACAAGTATATCCTGTTCCATTGGTGTTGATAACTGGTTGGGGTATATTTGCAAATGGAAGCTGTTCCATTGTTGGTGATAATGTTATAGCAGAATGCACAAGTGGAACTTGTTCCATTGGCATGGGAAATGGGAGAAAGGAATGCACAAGTGTAAACTTTTCCATTGATGTTGGGAAATGAGAGAGGGGAATTCAGAAGTGTAACGTGTTTCATTGGTGGTGGAAATAGGGAAGAGGAATGCACATGTGAAATCTGTTCCGCTGGTGGTGTAAATGGGACATAGGAAAGCACAAGTTGATCCTCTTCGGTTGGTGCTGGAAATGCGAGAGTGAAATGCACAAGTGGAACGTTTTCCATTGGTGTTGGAGACAGGAGAGAGGAATGCACAAGTGCAATGTACTTCATGGGTGGTGGATATGGGGAAGAGGAATGCACAAGTGGAATCTGTTCCATTGGTGGTGAAAATGGGATAGGAGAATGCACAAGTGGAACCTTTTCCATTGGTTTTGATATGGGAGGGGGGAATGAAGAAGTAGATCCTGTTCCATTGATGTTGACAAATAGTTGGGGGATATACACAAGTGAAAGATGTTTCATTATGTTAGAAATGGGAGAGGGAGAAACTAAAGTGAAAGCTGTTCCATTGGTGGTGGAAATGGGAGAGGAGATTGCACAATGGAAGCTGTTCTATTGGTGTTGGAAATGGGAGAGAAAAATGCACAAGTGGACCTGTTCCATTGGATTTTGATATGGGAGAGTGGAAATGGGGAAATGGGGAAGAGGAATACATAAGTGGAATCTGTTCTATTGGTGGTGAAAATGGAGGAGAGGTATGCTCAAGTAGAACCTGTCTTGTTCACATGGGAAATGGGAGAGAGGAATGCACAAGCGTAAACTTTTCCATTGATGTTTGGAAAAGAGAGAGGGGAATTCAGAAGTGTAACGTGTTTCATTGGTGGTGGAAATGGGGAAGAGGAATGCACATGTGAAATCTGTTCCACTGGTAGTGTAAATGGGAGAGAGGAATGCACAAGTGGAACCTGTTCCATTTGGCGTTGAAAATGGGAGAGAGGAATGCACAAGTGGACTCTGCTCCATTGGAGTTGGAAATGGTGGAAAGGAATGCACAAGCAGATCCTGTTGCATTGGTGGTGGATATGGGAAATAGGAATTCACAACTGGAAACTGTTATATTGCTGGTGGAAATGGTAGCGAGGAATGCACAAGTGAGTCATGTTCCATTGGTGTTGGAAATGGGAGAGAGGAATCTACAAGTAGAATGTTTCCATTCATGTTGGAGACAAGAGAGGAGAAGGTGCAAGTGAAATCTGTTGCATTGGTGTTGGAAATGGTACTGAGGAATGCACAAGTGGAAACTCTTCCATTGGCATTGGAAATGATAGAGAGGAATGGACAAGTGTTATCTGCTCCATTTGTGTTGAAAATGGGAGTGAGGAATGCACAAGTGGAACCCGTTCCACTGGTATTAGAAATGGGATAGGGTATTGCACAAGTGGATCCTGTACCATTGATGTTGACAAATGGGTTGAGGGGATATGGAGAAGTGGAGGCTGTTCCATTGTTGTTGGAAATGGGAGAGAGAATGCCCAAGTAGAACCTGTTCCATTGTTGTTAGAAATGCGAGACAGAAATGCACAAGTGGAATGTTTTCCATTGGTGTTGGAGACAGAGGAGAGGAATGCACTAGTGCAATGCGTTTCATGGGTGGTGGAAATGGGGAAGAGGAATGCACATGTGGAATCTGTTCCATTGGTGGTGAAAATGGGAGAGCTGAATACACATGTGGCACCAGTTCCAATGCTGCTGAAAATGGGAGAGAGGAATGCACAAGCAGATCACGTTACACTGCTGGTGGAAATGGGAGACAGGAATGCACCAGTGCAACCTGTTCCATTGTTGGAGGAAATGGTAGAGAGGAATGCACAAGTGGATCCTGTTCCATTGGCATTGGAAATGATAGAGAGGAATGCACAAGCGGAACCTGTTCTATTGGCATTAGAAATGGGAAGGATGAATGCAGAAGTGCAAACTGTTCCATTATTGTTGGGAAATGGGAAAGGGGAATGCAGAAGTGCAAACTGTTCCATTGCTTTTGGAAGTGGGAGAGTGTAATGAACAAGTGGAACCTGTTCATTGGTGTTGGAAATGGGATAGAGGGATGCACAAGTGGAACCTGTTCCATTGGTTTTGAAAGTTGGAGAGAGGAATGCACAAGCAGAACCTGTTCCATGGGTGTGAAAGTGGGAGAGAGGAATGCACAAGTTGAATCTGTTCCATGAGTGTTGGGAAATGGGAGAGTGGAATGCACAAATGGCACCAGTTCCATTGGAGGTACAAATGGGAGAGGGAGATGCTCAAGTGAGACCTGTTCCATTGGTGTTGGAAATGGGAGAGAGAAATTAACAAGTGGAACATGCTCCATTGGTGTTGACAAATAGATGGGGGATATGCACAAGTGGAAGCTGTTCCATTGTTGTTAGATCTGGGAGAGGGAGATGCACAAGTGAACCATCTTCCATTGGTGGTTGAAATGAGAGTGAGGAATGCACAAGTGGAACCTGTTCCATTGGTTTTCGATATGGGGAGAGGATTGAAGAAGTCAATCCTTTTCCATTGGTGTTGACAAATGAGTGGGGATATTCACAAGTGAATGCGATTCCATCTTGTTAGAAATGGGAGAGGGAGATGTTCAAGTGAAACCAGTTCCATTGGTGGTGGAAATGGGAGTGGAGAATGCAGAAGTGGAAGCTGTTCTATTGGTGTTGGAAATGGGACAGGAGAATGCAGAATTGTAACCTGTTCTATTGGTGTTGGAAATGGGAGAGAGAAATGAACAAGTGGAACCTGTCCCATTGGTGTCGACAAACGGATGGGGATATGCACAAGTGGAAGTTTTTCCATTGATGTTACAAATGGGAGAGGGAGATGCACAAGTGGATCCTGTACCATTGTTCCTTTGTACCATTTGTTCCATGGATGCTTTGAAATGGGTCAGTGGAATGCACAAGGTGAACATGTTCCATTGGTGGTGGAAATAGGAGAGAGGAATGCACTACTGGTACATGTTCCATTGGTGTTGGAAATAAGAGAGAGCAATGAACAAGTGGTACCTGTTCCATTGCTGGTGGAAATGGGAAAGAGAAATGCATAAGTGTAACTTGTTCAGTTGGGACTGAATATGGGAGAGAGGAATGTACAATTTGAATTTGTTCCATGGGAATTGGGAAATGGGAGAGTTGAAATCACATGTGGAATCTGTTCTATTGGTAGTGGTAATGGGATAGAGCAATGCACAGGTGGAACCTACTCCATTGGTGGTGGAAATGGGAGAGAGAAATGAACAAGTGGAACCTGTTCAATTGGTGTTGACAAATGGGTGGGGGATATGCACACGTGGAAGCTATTTGATTGGTGTTAGAAATGGGAGAGGGAGATGCACAAGTGAAATCTGTTACATTGATTTTCGATATGGGAAAGGGGATTGAAGAAGTGTATCCTGTTCCATTGGTGTTGGCAAATTGGTGGGTGATATGCACAAATTGAAGCTGTTCCATTGATGTTGGAAATGGGAGATAGAATGCCCAAGTAGAATCTGTTCCATTGGTGCTAGAAATGCGAGAAGGGAATGCACAAGTGGAATGTTTTCCATTGGTATTGGAGACAGGAGAGAGGAATGCACAAGTGCAATGTGTTTCATTGGTGTTGGAAATTGGGAAGAGGATTGCACATGTAGAATCTGTTCCATTGCTGGTGGAAATGGGAGAGAGGAATGCGCAAGTGGAACCTGTTCCTTTGAATTTTGAGATGGGGGAGGGGATTGAAGAAGTGGATCCTGTACCATTGGTGTTGACAAATGGGTGGGAGTTATTCACAAGTGGAAGCTGTTCCATTGTTGGTGGAAATGGTAGACAGGAATGCACAAATGGAACCTGTTCCATTGTGCTGGAAATGGGGATAACAATTCAAAAGTGGAACGTGTCACATTGCTGGTGGAAATGGGAGAGAGGAATGCTCAAGTGGAACCTGTTCCATTGGCATTGGAAATTATAGAGAGGAATGCCGAAGTGGAATCTGTTCCATTGGCATTGGAAACAGGAGAGAGGCATGCACAAGTGTAAACTGTTCCATTGGTGTTGGGAAAAGGGAGAAAGGAATTCAGAAGTGCATCGTGTTCCATTGGTGGTATAAATGGGAGAGAGGAATGCAGAAGTGGAACCTGTTCCATTGGTTTTCAATATAAAAGAGGGGATTGAAGAAGTGGATCCTGTTCCATTGGTGTTGAGAATTGGGTGGGGGATATTCACAAGTGAAAGCTGTTCCATTTTGTTAGAAATGGGAAAGGGAGATGCACAAGTGGATCCTTTACCATTGGTGTTGACAAATGGGTGGGAATATGCAGAAGTGGATGCTGTTCCATTGTTGGTGGAAATGCTAGAGAGGAATGCACAAATGCAGCCTGTTCCATTGCTGCTGAAAATGGGAGCGAGGAATGCACAAGCGGATCCTGTTCCATTGGTGGTGGAAATGGGAGATAGGAGTTCACAAGTGGACAGTGTTACATTGCTGATGGAAATGGGAGAGAGGAATGCACAACTGGAATGTGTTACATTGATGTTAGAAATAGAAGAGGGGATGCAGAAGTGGAATTATTTCCATTGGTGGTGAAAATGGAAGAGGAGAATACACAAGTGCAAACTGTTCCATTGGTGTTGTAAATGGGAGAGAGAAATGAAGGAGTGGAACCTGTACCATAGGTGTCGACAAATGGGTGAGAGATATGCACAAGTGGAAGCTGTTCCATTGGTGTTAGAAATGGGAGAGGGAGTTGCTCAAGCGAAACTTGTTTCATTGATGGTGGAAATGGGAGAGGAGAATACAGAAGTGGAAGCTGTTCTATTGGTGTTGGAAATGGGAGAGAGGAATGCACAAGTGGAACCTGTTCCATTGGTTTTTGATATGGGAGAGGGCATTGCACAAGTGGATCCTGTTGCATTGGTGCTGACAAATGGGTGGGGGATATGCATAAGTGGAAGCTGTTCCATTGGTATTAGAAATGGGATAGTGAGATGCACCAGTGAAATCTCTTCCATTCGTGTTGGAAATGAGAGAGGAGAATACATAAGTGGAATCTGTTACACTGGTGTTGGAAATGGGACAGAGTAATGCACAAGTGGAAGCTGTTCCACTGGTTTTCAATATTGGAGAGGGAATTGCACAAGTGGATCCTGTTTCATTGGTGTTGACAAATGGGTAGGGGATATTCACAAGTGGAAGCTGTTCCACTGATGTTGGAAATGCGAGCGAAGAATTGCACAAGTGGAATGTTTTCCATTGGTGTTGGTGACAGGAGAGAGGAATGCACAAGTGCAATGTATTTCATGGTTGGTGGAAATGGGGAAGAGGAAGGAACATCTGGAATCTGTTCCATTGGTGGTGAGAATGGGAGAGAGGAATGCACATGTTGATACTGTTCCATGGGTATTGAGAACTGGGTGGGGGATATTCACAAGTGGAAGCTGTTCCCTTTTGTTAGAAATGGGAAAGGGACTTGCACAAGTGGATCCTTTACCATAGGTGTTGACAAATGGGTGGGGGATATGCAGAAGTGGAAGCTGTTCCATTGTTGGTGGAAATGCTAGAGAGGAATGCACAAATGCAGCCTGTTCCATTGCTGCTGAAAATGAGAGAGAGGAATGCACAAGTGGTATCTGCTCCACTGGTGATGGAAATGGGAGAAAGGAATGCACAAGCAGATCCTGTTCCATTGGTGCTGGAAATGGAAGATCGGAATTCAAAAGTGGAACGTGTCACGTTACTGGTGGAAATGGGAGACAGGAATGCACAAGTGGAACTTGTTCGATTGGCATTGGAAATGCATGAGAGTAAACTGTTCCATTGGTGTTGGGAAAAGGGAGAGAGGAATTCAGAAGTGCAATGTGTTTCATTGGTGGTAGAAATGGGGAAGCGGAATGCATAAGTGGAACCTGTTCCATTGATGTTGGAAACGCGAGAGAGGAATGCACAAGTGGGACATTTTCCATTGGTGCTGGAGACAGGAGAGAGGATTGCACTAGTGCAATGTGTTTCATGGATAGTGGAAATTGAGAAGAGGAATGTACATGTGGAATCTGTTCCATTGGTGGTGGAAATGGGAGAGGAGAATTCACAAGTGGAATCTGTTCCATTGGGATTGTAAATGGGAGAGAGGAATGCACAAGTGGAACCTGTTCCATTGGTTTTTGATATGGGAGAGGGGATTGCACAAGTGGATCCTGTTCCATTGGTGTTGACAAATGGGTGGGGGATATGCACATGTAAAGCTGTTCCGTTGGTGTCAGAAATGGGAGAGGGAGATGCTCAGGTGAAACCTGTTCCATTGGTGTTAAAAATGTGGGAGAATAATGCACAAGTGGAATGTTTTCCATTGGTGTTGGAGACAGGAGAGAGGAATGCACAAGTGCAAAGTGTTTCATGGGTGGTGGAAATGGGGAAGAGGAATGCACATGTAGAATCTGTTCTGTTGTTGGTGGAAATGGTAGAGAGGAATGCACAAGTGAAACTTGTTCCATTGGCATCGGAAATGGTAGGGAGGAATACACAGGTGGAACCTGCTCAATTGGTGGTGGAAATGGGAGAGAGGAATGCACAACTGGAATTTGTTCCATTGGTTTTCGAAATAGGAGAGTGGAATGCACAAGTGAAAGTAGTTCCATTGGTAGTAGACATCGGAGAGGGAGATGCACAAGTGAAACCTATTCCATTGGTGTTGACAGATGGGTGGGGGATATTCACAAGTAAAGGCTATTCCATTAGTGTTAGAAATAGCAGAGGGAGATGTACAAATGAAACCTGATCCACTGGTGGTGGAAATGGGAAAGGAGAATGCAAAAGTGCATCCTGTTCCATTTGTTTTCGATATGGGAGAGGGGATTGCACAGGTGGATCCTGTTCCATTGGAAGTAGAAATGCGAGAGGGAGAATGCACAAGTGAAACCTGTTCCATTGGTATTGTAAATGGGAGAGAGGAATGCACAAGTGGATCCTGTTCCATTGGTTTTTGATATGGGAGAGGGGATTGCACAAGTGGATACCATTCCATTGGTGTTGACAAATGGGTGGGGGATATGACCATGCAAAGGCTATTCCATTGGTGTTAGAAATGGGAGAGGGAGATGCACAAGTGAAACCTGATCCACTGGTGGTGGAAATGGAAGAGAAGAATGCACAAGTGCAACCTGTTCCATTGGTTTTCGATATGGGAGAGGGGATTGCACAAGTGGATCCTGTTCCATTGGTGTTGATAAATGGGTGGGGGATATTCACAAGTGGAAGCTGTTCTATTGGTGTTAGAAATGGGAGAGAGAGAGATACTCATCTGAAACCTGCTCCATTGGTGGTGGAAATGGGACAGGAGTATTGACAAGTGGAAGCTTTTTTTATTGGTGTTGTAAATGGGAGAGATAAATACATAAGTGGACCTGTTCCATTGGTTTTCATAATGGGGAGGGGATTGCATAAGTGGACCCTGTACCATTTGTGTTGACAAATGGAAGCTGTTCCATTCATACTAGAAATGGGAGAGAGAATGCCAAAGTGGAACCTGTTCCATTGATGCTGGAATTTCAAGAGAGGAATGCAAAAGTGGAACCTGTTAAATTCAAGAGGGGATTGCACAAGTGGATCCTCTTCCATTGGTGTTGACAAATGGGTGGGGGATATGCACATGTAAAGCTGTTCCATTAATGTTAGAAATGGGAGAGGGAGATGCTCAGGTGAAACCTGTTCCATTGGTGTTAGAAATGCAAGAGAGGAATGCACAAGTGGAACATTTTCCATTGGTGTTGGAGACAGGGGAGAGGAATTCACAGGTGCAAAGTGTTTCATGGGTGGTAGAAATGGGAAAGAGGAATGCACATGTGGAATCTGTTCCATTGTTGGTGGAAATGGGAGAGAGGAATGCACAGGTGGAACCTGTTCCATTGGCATCAGAAATGGTAGAGAGGAATACACAGGTGGAACCTTCTCAACTGGTGGTGGAAATGGCCGAGCGGAATGCACAAGTAGAATCTGTTCCATTGGTGGTGGAAATGGGAGAGACGAATGCACAACTGGAACTTGTTCCATTGGTGTTGGAAATAGGAGAGTGGAATGCACAAGTGGAAGTAGTCCCATTGGTAGTAGACATCGGACAGGGAGATGCACAACTTCAAGCTGTTCTATTGGTGTTGGAAATGGGAGAGAGAAATGAACAAGTGGAACCTGTTCCATTGATGTTGACAAATGGGTGGGGTATATTCACAAGTAAAAGCTGTTTCATTCGTGTTAGAAATGGGAGAGGGAGATGCACAAGTGAAACCTGATCCATTGGTGGTGGAAATGGGAGAGAGAAATGCCCAAGTAGAAGCTGTTCCATTGGTGCTGGAAATTCAGGAGAGGAATGTAAAAGTGGAACCTGTTAAGTTCGAGAGGGGAATGCACAAGTGGAACCTTTTTGATTGGTGTTGGAAAAGAGGGAGAGGAATGCACAAGTGGAACCTGTTCCAGTGGTTTTGAAAATTGGAGAGGGGAATGCACAAGTGGAAATTCTTCCATTGGTGGTGGAAATAGGAAAGAGGAATGCGTAAGTGCATCGTGTTTCTTTGGTGGTGGAAATGGGATAGAGGAATGCACAGGTTGAATCTGTTCCATGGGTGTTGGGAGCTGGAAGAGTAAAATGCACATGTGGAATCTGTTCTATTGGTGGTGGAAATGGGATAGAGCAATGCACAGGTGGAACCTGCTCCATTGGTGGTGGAAGTGGGAGAAAATCTGTTCCATTGGATTTTGGTATGGGAGAGGGGATTGCACAAGTGGAACCTGTTCAATTGGAGATCAAAGTCGGTGGGGGCTCTGCACAAGTGGAAGCTGTTCCATTGGTGCCGGAAATGGGACAGAGGAATGCACATGTGGAATCTGTTCCCTTGGTGGTGGAAATAGGAGAGAGGAATGCACAAGCGGAACCTGTACCATTGGTTTTCGGAAATGGGAGGGGGGAGAAGGGAATGCACAAGTGGATCCTGTTCAATTGCTGTTGGAGATAGGAGAGATGAATGCACAGGTGGATCCTGTTCCATTCGTATTGGAGATGGGAGAGAGGAATGCACAAGTGGAACCTGTTCCATTGGTGTTGGAAATGTGAGAGAGGAATGCACAAATGGAATGTGATCAATTGGTGTTAAGTGGAAGAGTGGAATTCACGAGAGGAATCTGTTCATTTGGTGTTGGGAAATCGGAGAAATGAATGCATAGGTGGAATCTGTTCCATTGGTGGTGGAAATGGGAAAGAGGAATGCGCAACTGGAATGTGTTCCATTCCTTTTGGAATTGGGAGAGGGAAATGCACTAGTAGAACCAGTCCATTGGATCTGGAAATGGGGAAGGGGTATGTACAAGTAGATCCTCTTCCATTGGTGTTGACAAATGGTTGTGGGATATACAGAAGTATAACTTGTTCCACTGATGTTGAAAATGGGAGAGAGAGAGTGCACAAGTGGAACCAGTTCCATTGGTGTTAGAAATGTGAGAGAGGAATGCACAACTGCAACTTGTTCCATAGGTGCTGGAAATGGGAGAGGGGAATGCACAAGTTGAACCAGTTCCATTGGTGTTAGAATTGGGAGAGGGGAATACACAAGGGAAACCTGTTGCACTGGTGGTGGAAATGGGAGAGGAATGCACAAATGAAACCTGATCCATTGGTACTGGAGAAGAGAGAGAGGAATGCACAAGTGGTACCAGTTCAATTGGTTTTAGAAATGGGATGGGGGAATGCAGAAGAGGAACCTGTTCCATTGTTTTTGGAAATGGGAGAGGGGACTGCACAAATGGATGCTGTTCCATTGATGTTGACAAATGGGAGGGGAATGTGCACAGGTATAACCTTTCCCATTGATGTTGGGAATGGGAGAAAGAATGCATAAGTGGAACCTGCTCCATTGATGGTGGAAATGGGTGAGTGGAATGCACAAGTTGAACCTGTTCAATTGGTGTTAGAAATGGGAGAGATGAATGCACAGGTGGATCCTGTTCCATTGGTATTGGAGTTGGGAGAGAGGAATGCACAAGTGGAACCTGTTGCATTGGTGTTGGAAATGTGAGAGAGGAATGCACAAGTGGAATCTGTTCCATTTGTGGTGGAGCTGGGAGAGAGGACTGCATAAGTGGAACCTGTTCCATTGATACTGGAAATACGAGAGAGGAAAGCTCAAGTGTAACCTGTTCTATTGGAGGTGGCAATGGAACAGAGGAATGCACAAGTGAAACCTTTTCCATTAGTGTTGGGAAATAGGAGAAAGGAAAGCAAAAGAGAAACTGTTCAATTGGTGGTGGAAGTGGAAGAGTGGAATTCCCAAGTGGAACCTTTTTAATTGGTGTTTGGAAATTGGATAGAGGAATTCACAAGTGGATTCTGTTCCATTGGTGATGGAAATGGGAGAAAGGAATGCACAACAGGAAGGTGTTCCATTCGTATTGGAAATCGGAGAGGGGAATGCACAAGTGAAAGATCTTCCATTGGTGGTGGAAATGGGAGAGGAGAATGCACAAGTGGAACCTGTTCCATTGGTGTTGGAAAAGAGAGAGGGGAATGCACAAATGGAAACTGTTCCATTGGTTCTGGAAATAGGTGAGTGGAATGCACAAGTAGATCCTGTTCCATTGGTGTTGATAAATGAGAATACATAAGTGGAACCTGTTCCATTGTTGTTAGAAATGCGAGAGAGGAATGCACAACTGGTATGAGTTCCATAGGTGTTGGAAATGGGTGAGGGGAATGCAAAAGTGGAACCTGTTCAATTGGTGTTGGAAACGGGAGAGAGAAATGAGCAAGTGGAACCAGTTCCATTGGTGTTGACAAATGGGTGGAGGATATGCTCAAGTGGAAGCTGTTCCATTGGTGTTAGAAATGGGAGAGTGGATGCACAAGTGAAACCTCTTCCATTGGTGGTGGAAATGGGAGAGGAGAATGCACAAGTGGAACCTGCTCCATTGGTGCAGGAAATGGGAGAGAGAAAGGCAGAAGTGGAACCTGTTCCATTGGTCTTCGATATTGGAGATGGGATTGTACAACTGGATCCTGTACAATTCATACTGACAAATTGTCCAGGGATTTGCACAACTGGAAGCTGTTCCATTGATGTTGGAAATGGGAGATAGAATGCCCAAGTAGAACCTGTTCTATTAGTGTTAGAAATATGAGAAGGGAATGCACAAGTGGAAAGTTTTCCATTGGTGTTGGAGACAGGAGAGAGGAATGCACAAGTGCAATGTGTTTCATTGGTGTTGGAAATTGGGAAGAGGATTGCACATGTGGAATCTGTTCCATTGGTGGTGGAAATGGGAGAGAGGAATGCACTAGTGGAACCTGCTCCACTGGTGTTGATTAATGGCTGGGGGATATGCGCAACTGGAAGCTGTTCCATTGTTGTTAGAAATGGGAGAGGGAGATGCACAAGTGAAACCTGTTCAATTGGTGGTGGAAATGGGAAAGCAG
The DNA here is from genome assembly GCF_030028105.1 of Mobula birostris. Lineage (NCBI taxonomy): Eukaryota > Metazoa > Chordata > Chondrichthyes > Myliobatiformes > Myliobatidae > Mobula > Mobula birostris. Next base: position 102,523,381 of record NC_092376.1, read on the forward strand.
AATGCACAACTGGAACCTGATCCACTGGTGTTGGAAATAGGAGAGAGAAATGCACAAGTGGAACCTGCTCCACTGGTGTTGATAAATGGCTGGGGGATATGTGCAAGTGGAAGCTGTTCCATTAGTCTTAGAAATGGGTGAGGAAGATGCTTGAGTGAAACCTGTTCCACTGGAGGTGGAAATGGGAGGTGAGAATGCACAAGTGGCATCTGTTCAATTGGTGTTGGAAATGTGAGGGAGAAATGCACAAGTGGAACCTATTCCATTGGTTCTGGAAATTGGAGAGAGGAATGCACAAGTGAAACCTGTTCCATTGGTTCTGGAAATTGGAGAGAGGAATGCACAAGTGAAACCTGTTCCATTGGTGGTGGAAATGGGAAAGAGGAATGCATAAGTGTAATATTTTCTGTTGGAAGTGGAAATGGGAGAGAAGAATGCACAAGTGGAACGTGTTCCATTTGTGTTGGAAATAGGAGAGGGGAAGGCAGAAATGGAACCTTTTCCATTGGTGGTAGAAATGGGAGAGGGAGATGCACAAGTGAAACCTGTTGCACTGGTTGTGGAAATGGGAGAGGAGAATGAACAAGTGGAACCTCTTCCATTGGTTTTTGATATAGGAGAGGGGATTGCGCAAGTGGATCTGTACCATTCTTGTTGACAAATGGGTGGGGGATATGCACAAGTGGAAGCTATTCCATTGATGTTGTTAATGGGAGAAAGAATGCCCAAGTAGAACTTGTTTCATTGGTATTAGAAATACGAGAGAGGAATGCACATGAGAAACGTTTTTCATTGGTGTTGGAGACAGGAGAGAGGAATGCACAAGTGCAATGTGCTTCATGGGTGGTGGAAATGGGGAACAGGAACGCTGATGTGAAATCTGTTCCATTTCTGTTGGAAATGGGAGAGAGGAACGCACAAGTGGAACCTGTTCCATTGGTGTTGAATATGGGAGAGAGGAATGCACATGTCGAACCTGCTCTATTAGTGTTCGAAATGGGAGTGGGAATGCACAAGCAGATCATAAGTAGAAACTGTTCCACTGATACTGGAAATACGAGAATGAAGAGCACATGTGTAACCTGTTCAATTGGAGGTGGCAATGGGAGAGAGGGATGCACAACTGGAACCTGTTCCTTTAGTGTTGTGAAATGCAGATGCGGAATCTGTTCCATTGGTGGTGTAAATAGGAGAGAGGACTGCTCAAGATGAATCTGCTCCACTGGTGTTTGAAATGGGGGAGAGGAATGCACAAGCAGATCCATTCCATTGGTGGTGGAAATGGGAGAGAGGAATGCACAACTGGAACGTGTTGCATTCGTTTTGGAATTGGGAGAGGGAAATCCAGAAGTGGAACCAGTCCATTGGTTCTGGCAATGGGAGACGGTTATGTACAAGTCGATCTTGTTCCATTGGTGTTGACAAATGGATGGGGGATATGCAGAAGTATAACATGTTCCATTGGTGGTGGAAATGGGAGAGAGAATGCACAAGTGGAACCTGTTCCATTGGTGTTAGAAATGCGAGAGAGGAATGCACAACTGCAACTTGTTCCATAGGTGCTGGAAATGGGAGAGGAGAATGCATAAGTGGAACTTCTACTGTTGGTGGAAATGGGAGACTGGAATGCACAAGTGGAACGTGTTCCATCTCTGCTGGAAATTAGAGAGAGGAATGCACAACTGCAACTTGTTCCATAGGTGCTGGAAATGGGAGAGGAGAATGCACAAGTGGAACTTCTTCTACTGTTGGTGGAAATGGGAGACTGGAATGCATAAGCAGAATGTGTTCCATTGGTGGTGGAAATGGGAGAGGGGAATGCACAAGTGGAACCAGTTCCATTGGTGTTAGAAATGGGACAGGGGAATACACAAGAGAAACGTGTTCCACTGGTGGTGGAAATGGGAGAGGAATGCACCAATGGAACTTGATCCATTGGTACTGGAAAAGAGAGAGAAGAATGCACAAGTGGTACCAGTTCAATTGGTTTTTGAAATGGGAAGGGGGAATGCAGAAGAGGAACCTGTTCCATTGGTGTTGGAAATGGGAGAGGGGAATGCACAAATGGATGCTGTTCCATTGGTGTTGACAAATGGGAGGGGAATTTGCACAAGTATAAACTTTCTCATTGATGTTGGAAATGGGAGAAAGGATGCATAAGTGGAACCTTTTCCATTGATGGTGGAAATGGGAGAGCGGAATGCACAAGTGGAACCTGTCCAATTGGTGTTAGAAATGGGAGTGATGAATGCACAGGTGGATCCTGTTCCATTGGTATTGGAGTTGGGAGAGAGGAATGCACAAGTGGAACCTGTTGCATTGGTGTTGGAAATACGAGAGAGGAAAGCTCAAGTGTAACCTGTTCTATTGGAGGTGGCAATGGGACAGAGGAATGCACAAGTGGAAACTTTTCCATTAGTGTTGCGAAATGGGAGAGAGGAAAGCACAACAGAAATTGTTCAATTGCTGGTGGAAGTGGAAGAGTGGAATTCCCAAGTGGAACCTTTTTAATTGGTGTTTGGAAATTGGATAGAGGAATTCACAAGTGGATTCTGTTCCACTGGTGGTGGAAATGGGAGAAGAAATGCACAATAGGAACGTGTTCCATTCGTGTTGGAAATAGGAGAGGGGAATGCACAAGTGGAAACTTTTCCATAGGTGTTGGAAAAGGGAGAGGGGAATGCACAAGTGGAAACTGTTCCATTGGTTCTAGAAATGGGTGAGTGGAATGCACAAGTAGATCCTGTTCCATTGGTGTTGATAAATGAGAGTACATAAGTGGAACCTGTTCCATTCTCTTTAGAAATGCGAGACAGGAATGCACAAGTGGATGCTGTTCCTTTGGTGGTGGAAATGGGAGAGTGGAATGCTAAAGTGCAATCTCTTCCATTGGTGTTGGAAATGGGAGAGAGAAATTCACAAGTGGAATCTTTTCCGTTTGTGGTGGAAATGAGAGAGAGGAATGCACAACTGGTACAAGTTCCATAGGTGTTGGAAATGGGTGAGGGGAATGCACAAGTGAAACCTGTTTCATTGGTGTTGAAGTGGAAAGACGAATGCACAAGTGGAAACTCTTCCTTTGGTGTTTGAAATGGGAGAGGGAGATGCACAAGTGAAACCTGTTTCAGTGGTGGTAGAAATAGTAGAGGGAGATGCACAAATGAAACCTGTTCCATTGGTGGTGGAAATGGGAGACAGAAATGAACAAGTGGAACCAGTTCCATTGGTGTTGACAAATGGGTGGGGGATATGCACAATTAGAAGCTGTTGCATTGGTGTTAGGAATGGGAGAGGGAGATACACAAGTGAAAGATTTTCCATTGGTGGTGGAAATGAGAGTGTGGAATGCACAAGTGGAACCTGTTCCATAGGTGTTGGAAAATGGAGAGAGGAATGCACAAGTGGAAATTGTTCCATTTGTTCTGGAAATGGGAGAGTGGAATGCACAAGTAGATCCTGTTCCATTGGTGTTGATAAATGAGAGTACATAAGTGGAACCTGTTCCATTCTCTTTAGAAATGCGAGACAGGAATGCACAAGTGGATGCTGTTCCTTTGGTGGTAGAAATGGGAGAGTGGAATGCTAAAGTGCGACCTCTTCCATTGGTATTGGAAATGGGAGAGGGAAATTCATAAATGGTACGAGTTCCATAAGTGTTGGAAATGGGAGAGAGGAATGCACAAGTGGAACCTGTTCAATTGGGGTCAGAAATAGGAGATGGGAATGCACAAGTGAAACCTGTATCATGCTGTTGGAAGTGGAAAGACGAATGCAGAAGTGGAAACTCTTCCATTGATGTTTGAAATGGGAGAGGCAAATGCACAAGTGGAACCTATTCCAATGGTATTGGAAATGCGAGCGAGGAATGCACAAGATGAATCTGTTCCATTGCTGTTGGAAATGGGAGTGGGGAATGCAGAAGTAAAACATGCTGCATTTGTGTTGGAAATGGGAGAGAAGAGTTCACAGGGGGAACGAGTTCCATTGGTGTTAGAAATAACAGAGGGTAATGCACAAGTGGAACCTGATCCATTAGTGGTGTAAATGGGAGTGATGAATGCGCATGTGGATCCTGTTCCATTGGTGGTGGAAATTGGAGAAAGGAATTCACAAGTGAAACTTCTTCCATTGTTGGTGGAAATGGGAGACAGGAATGCACAAGTGGAACGTGTTTCATTGGTGGTAAAAATGGGAAAGAGGAATGCACAAGTGGTAGCTACTCCATTGTTGTTGGAAATGGAGAGAGGAATGCACAAGCAGAACCTGTTCCATTGGTGCTGGAAATGGGAGACAGGAATTCAAAAGTGGAACGTGTCATATTGCTGGTGGAAATGGGAAAGAGGAATGCACAAGTGGAATCTGTTCTATTTGTGGTGGAAATGGAAGTGGGGAATGCACAAGTGGAACCTGTTCCATTGGTGGTTGGAAATGGCAGAACAGAATGCATAAGTGGAAACAACAGGAATTCTGCAGATGCTGGAAATTCAAGCAACACACATCAAAGTTGCTGATGAATGCAGCAGGCCAAGCAGCATCTGTAGGAAGAGGTGCAGTCGACGTTTCAGGCCGAGACCCTTCGTCAGGACTAACTGAAGGAAGAGTGAGTAAGGGATTCCTTCAGTTAGTCCTGACGAAGGGTCTCAGCCTGAAACGTCGACTGCACCTCTTCCTACAGATGCTGCTTGGCCTGCTGTGTTTACCAGCAACTTTGATGTGTGTTGCATGCATAAGTGGAAGTTGTTGCATTGGTGTTACAAATGGGAGAGAGAATGCACAAGTGGATTCTGTTCCATTGGTGGTGGAAATGGGAGAGGGGAATGTAGAAGTGGAACTTGTTCCATTGGTTTTTGATATGGGAGAGGGGATTGTTGTAGTGGATCGTGTTCCATTGTTGTTGACAAATGGGTGGGGGATATTCACAAGTGGAAGCTGTTCCATTGGTGTTAGAAATGGGAGAGGGAGATGCTAAAGTGAAACATGTTCTGTTGGTGGTGGAAATGGGAGAGAGGAATGTACAAGTGGAACCTGTTCCATTGTTAGTGGAAATGGGAGACAGGAATGCACAAATAGAACCTGTTCCATTCTTAGTGGAAATGGGAGACAGGACTGCACAAGTGGAACATGTTCCATTGCTGGTGGAAATGGGAGAGTGGAATGCACAAGTAGAATACTTCCATTGGTGTTAGAGGCAGGACAGAAGAATGCACAAGTGCAGCGTGTTTCAGTGGTGGTGGAAATGGGGAAGAGGAATGCACATGTGGAATCTGTGCCATTTGTGATGGAAATGGAAGAGAAGAATACACAAGTGGAACCTGTTAAATTGGTGGTTGTAAATGGAGAGCAGAATGCATATGTGGAAGTTGCTGCATTGGTGTTACAAATGGGAGAGAGAATGCACAAGTGGATACTGTTCCATTGCTTTTGGAAATGAGAGAGGTGTATGCACAAGTGGAACCTGATCCATTCTTGGTGTAAGTGGGAGAGAGGAATGGACAAGCGGATAATGTTCCATTTGTGTTGGAAATGGGAGAGAGGAATGCACAAGTGGATCCTGTTCCATTGGTGGTGGAAATGGGAGAGGAATGCGCTAATGGAACCGGTTCTATTGGTATTGGAATTGCGAAAGAGAAATGCACAAGTGGATCCTGTTCCATAGGTTTTGCAAATGTGAGGGACAAATGCACAAGTGGATCCTCTTCCATTGGTGTTGACAAATGTAAGGGGGATATGCACAAATATAACCTGTTCCATTGATGTTGGAAATGGGTGAGAGAATGCGCAAGTGGAACCTGTTCCACTGCTGTTAGAAATGCGAGAGAATTGCACAAGTGCGACCTGTTCAATTTGTGTCAGGAATGGGAGAGACGAATGCACAAGTGGAACCTGTTCCACTGGTGTGAGAAATGGGAGAGACGAATGCACAAGTAGAACTTGTTCCAATGGTATTGGAAATTTGTGAGAGGAATGCACAAGATGAACCTGTTCCATTGGTGTTGGAAATGGAAGAGAGGAATGCATTAGTTGAATCTGTTCCATTGTTGGTGGAAATGGGAGAGAGCAATGCAGAAATAGAACGTGTTTTATTAGTGTTGGAAACAGGAGAGGGGGAATGCGCAAGTGGAACATGTTCTATTGGTGGTAGAAATAGGAGGGGTGAATGAACATGTAGAACCTATTCCATTAGTGTTGGAAACAGGAGAGGGGAATGCATGAGTGTAACATGTTCTATCGTTTGTGGAAATGGAATAGTTTTGTTCGGTATAGTCCCTCAATATATTCATGGTATTTCTATATCAGCCCAACATGTAATTGCATTTGTTACATTATTGGCCAGAAGGGCTATTTTATTGAAATGGAAATTTGCCTCTGCTCCCACTTTGATACAATGGTTCTCTCAGGTGATGTTATGTCTTAGTTTGGAGAAAATCAGAAGTCGAACTTTTGATCCTTGATTTGACTTTGACAAAAAGGTGGGGTTCTTCTGCCCACTACTATCATCTGATTTGAGTTTATTAAGTTGGTTTCCTTCTGATTCTTGTTTAAATGGATTTGAGTTGGCGGATTGATGTTTTCCTTTTATGGAAGTTTGTATGGACAAGGATAGATCTGGTCCTAGGGTTGAGGTTCTGAACTGGAAGAAGGCCAAATTTGAAGAAATGAGAAAGGATCTAAAAAGCGTGGATTGGGACAGGTTGTTCTTTGGCAAGGATGTGATTGTTAAGTGGGAAGCCTTCAAAGGAGAAATTTTGAGAATGCAGAGCTTGTATGTTCCTGTCAGGATTAAAGGCAAAGTGAATAGGAATCAGGAACCTTGTTTCGCAAGGGATATTGCAATTCTGATAAAGAAGAAGAGGGAGTTGTATGAAATGTATAGGAAACAGGGAGTAAATAAGGTGCTTGAGGAGTATAAAAAGTGCAAGAAAATACTTAAGAAGGAAATCAGGACGGCTAAAAGAAGACATGAGGTTGCCTTGGCAGTCAAAGTGAAGGATAATCCAAAGAGCTTTTACAGGTATATTAAGAGTAAAAGGATTGTAAGGGATAAAATTGGTCCTGTTGAAGATCAGAGTGGTTGGCTATGTGCGGAACCAAAAGAAATGGGGGAGATCTTAAATGGTTTTTTTGCGTCTGTATTTACCAGGGAAACTGGCATGAAGTCTATGGAATTAAGGGAAACAAGTAGTAAGATCATGGAAACTGTACAGATTGAAAAGAAGGAGGTGCTCGCTATCTTGAGGCAAATTAAAGTGGATAAATCCTCAGGTTCAGACAGGGTATTCCCTTGGACCTTGAAGAAGACTAGTGTTGAAATTGCAGGGGTCCTGGCAGATATATTTAAAATGTCGGTGTCTACGGGTGAGGTGCTGGAGGATTGGAGAATGGCTCATGTTGTTCCGTTGTTTAAAAAAGAATTGAAAAGTAATCCGGGAAATTATAAACCAGTAAATTTGATATTGGTAGTGGGAAGTTATTGGAGGGAGTACTAAGAGACAGAATCTACAAGCATTTGGATAGACAGGGACTTATTAGGGAGAGTCAACATGGCTTTGTGCATGGTAGGTCATGTTTGACCAATCTATTGGAGTTTTTCGAGGAGGTTACCAGGAAAGGGGATGAAAGGAAGGCAGTGGATGTTGTCTACATGGACTTCAGTAAGGCCTTTAACAAGGTCCCGCATGGGAGGTTAGTTAGGAAAATTCAGTCGCTAGGTATACATGGAGAGGTGGTAAATTGGATTAGACATTGGTTGAACGGAAGAAGCCAAAGAGTGGTAGTAGAGAACTGCTTCTCAGAGTGGAGGCCTGTGACTAGTGGTGTGCCACAGGGATCAGTGCTGGGTCCATTGTTATTTGTCATCTATATCAATGATCTGGATGATAATGTGGTAAATTGGATCAGCAAGTTTGCTGATGATACAAAGATTGGAGGTGTAGTAGACAGTGAGGAAGGTTTTCAGAGCCTGCAGAGGGACTTGGACCAGCTGGAAAAATGGGCTGAAAAATGGCAAATGGTGTTTAATACAGACAAGTGTGAGGTATTGCACTTTGGAAGGACAAACGAAGGTAGAACTTATAGGGTAAATGGTAAGGCACTAAGGAGTGCAGTAGAACAGAGGGATCTGGGAATACAGATACAAAATTCCCTAAAAGCGGCGTCACAAGTAGATAAGGTTGTAAAGAGAGCTTTTGGTACATTGGCCTTTATTAATCAAAGTATTGAGTATAAGAGCTGGAATGTTATGATGAGGTTGTATAAGGCATTGGTGAGGCCGAATCTGGAGTATTGTGTTCAGTTTTGGTCACCAAATTACAGAAAAGATATTAATAAGGTTGAAAGAGTGCAGAGAAGGTTTACAAGGATTTTGCCGGGACTTGAGAAACTCAGTTACAGAGAAAGGTTGAATAGGCTAGGACTTTATTCCCTGGAGCGTAGAAGAATGAGGGGAGATTTGATAAAGGTATATAAAATTATTATGGGTAAAGGTAGAGTGAATGCAAGCAGGCTTTTTCCACTGAGGCAAGGGGAGATAAAAACCAGAGGACATGGGTTAAGGGTGAAGGGGGAAAAGTTTAAAGGGAACATTAGGGGGGGCTTCTTCACACAGAGAGTGGTGGGAATGTGGAATGAGCTGCCAGTCGAGTTGGTAAATGCAGGTTCTTTTTTAACATTTATGAATAAATTGAACAGATACATGGATGGGAAGTGTATGGAGGGATATGGTCCGTGCGCAGGTCAGTGGGACTAGGCAGAAAATGGTTAGGTACAGCCAAGAAGGGCCAAAAGGCCTGATTCTGTGCTGCAATTTTTCTATGGTTTCTATGTTCCATTGGTGTTGGAAATAGGAGTGGGGAATAAACATGTGGATCCTGTTCCAGTGGTTTTCAAAATGGCAGAGTGGAATGCACAAGTAGGACCTGAACCACTGGTGTTGGTAATGGGAGAGGGGAATGTAGAATTGGAAGCTAATCTATTGGTTTTGGAAATGGGAGAGGGGAATGCACAAGTGGATCCTGTTCTAATGGTATTGGAAATGGCAGACGGGAATGCACAAGTGGAATCTGTTCCATTGGTGTTGGAAATGGAAGGGAGGAATGCACAAGTCAAATCTATTCCATTGGTGGTGAAAATGTATGAGAGGATTGCACAAGTGTAACATGTTCCATTGGTGCTGGGAAATGAGAGAGAGGAATGCACAAGTGGAATGTGTTCCATTGGTGGTGGGAATGGAAGGGTGGTATTCACAATTGGAATCTGTTCATTGGTGTTGGGAAATGGGAGAGAGGAATGCACGGTTGGAACCTGTTCCATTGGTTTTGGAAATGGGAGAGAGGAGTGCACAGTTGGAACCTGTTCCATTGGTTTTGGAAATGGGAGAGAGGAATGCACAAGTTGAATCTGTTCCAATGGTATTGCAAATGCGAGAGGAGTGTGCACTAGTGGGACATGTTCAATTGGTGTTGGGAATTGGAGAGAGGAATGCACAAGTAGAACCTATTCTTTGGTGTTGGAAATGGGGGAGAGAATGCACAAGCGGAATCTGTTCCATTGGTGTTGGAAATGGAAGCGGGGAATAAACAAGTTGAACCTGTTCCATTGGCTTTCGAAAGGGGAGACAGGAATGCCCAAGTGGAATCTGTTCCATTGGTTGTGTATATGGCAAAGGGGAATGCACAAGTGCATCCTGTTGCAATAGTGTTGGTAATGGGAGAGGGGAATGCACAAGTCAAACTGGTTCCATTGGTACTGGAAATGTGGGAGAGGATTGCACAAGTGCAACATTTTCTTTTGGTCTTGGAAATGGGAGAGAGGAATGCACAGGTGGAACGTGGTGCATTGGTGTTAGAAATGGGAGAGAGAAAGCACAAGTTGAAGCTGTTCCCTTGGTGGTGGAAATGGGAGAGGGGAATGCACAAGTGGATTCTGTTCCAATGTTGACAAATAGGAGGGGGATATGCAGAAGTGGAAGCTTTTCCATTGATGTTTGAAACCGCAGAGAGAATGCACAAGTGGAACCTGTTCAATTGGTGTCAGAAATGCGAGAGAGGAATGCACAAGTTGAATCTGATCCAATGGTATTGGAAATGAAAGAGAGGAATGCACAAGTGGACCCTGTTCAAATGTTATTGGAAATGCGTGAAAGGAATGCACAAGACGACCCTGTTCCATTGGTGTTGGAAATAGTAGAGACGAATGCACAAATCGAATCTGTTGCATTAGTTGTAGAAATGGGAGAGAGGAATGCCCAAGTGAAATCTTTTCCATTGGTGGTGGTATTGGGAGAGAGGAATGCCCAAGTGGAATCTGTTCCAGTGGTGGTGGAATTGGGAGAGAGGAATGTGCAATTCGAACCTGCTCCATTGGTGTAGGAAATTGGAGAGGGGAATGCAATAGTCAAACATGTTCCATTGCAATTGGAAACTGGAGAGAGGAATGCAGAAGTGTTTCTCTGCTTCTCTTTCTTCAAATTCCCTTTTCCTGTGGGCTTCTCTAGCCTTGAATTCCTTCTGTTTATTTTCAGCTTCTAACGACTTCTTTCCAAATCAGCTTCTAATTGCTTTAACTTTATTTATTCGATATGTAACTGCATCCGTAGATTATTGAATGGAAACATATCTAACACTTCTTCATCAAAAATACCCAACTCTTTATAGTGTACCACGATTTTTCTCTGAATTACTGGCTTTGTTGTAACCTTCGTAATTCCTTTAAGGTCCAACCTTCTAGCAATCTCGGATACATCAGCCCTTCCTGCCTTCGCCAAAAGCTCCGGGTCTGGCGATTCCATAAAGTCGTCAATATTCATTGCTGCCAAATACCATCCACAGACCAATCAAACAAAAGAATCGGGTATTACCCCTTTTCCAAATCAGATTGCTAATTAAACAAGCACTTATGCTCAAAATTGGAACAATCCCGGACAAGCCCCCAAATTATGTCACTTCACCGGCAACAATGAATATACAATTGAGTCAGGTTTTATAAAAACAAGCAGACATTTAATAAACTCTGCTCAAAAATAGGGAAATGTATTTAAATGACTAGCTTAACCAAAAGATAACTGCTATACGGCAACTCCGGAACAGTTCTTAAAAGGGTAAATGCGAAAGAAGTTCTTAAAGTGGTAAATTCGAACACAGTTCTTGGAATGGTAAATTTGAAAGTCCAAGAGATCTATACAATCAATTAGGGGAGACTTTCCTGAATTAAAGAATTGCTCGAAGATGTGACGTTGCTGCTGATCCAGCCGCAACCTGCCTTGTCCGCAGGATTCATGATGACGGAAATAAAACAGTCAAAAGGGAACTGACCTTTTCCTCTGGAGAATAGACACTCCATAATCCTTCCTGCTTTAGCAGAGGATATCTCAAAATACAGGTCATTATTTCTTGAACGAAGGTTCACTAAATGTAGATCCTCTCTAAAACCACCGAACGATATCAGCTTTACTTGACTCTGCGAGTTCCTGTACTTTAGTAAGGTTCTCACTCTCCAACACTACTTACAATAGAAAGTAGAACCCCACTTTAAAACGAAACTGTGTCATAAGATAAATACGCAGAATAATAGAGTATCTGATGAATTAATTAACGAACTAAATTTAAAACTCAACTGGAAAACTAACTGTGTCACGCCAGGCTCTCCCTTTATAAACCTGGTGAGAACATGTCATCATGTGACCTCACATCGGCAGGAAAATTACATCATGTGACCTCCACAAGACCATTACATCATGCTCATCAGATACTCAATTACATCATGGTCATAAGACAGTCACAAGGTATCCATGAGGTATGTAACAGAATCAATGAGTCTATTGCACAGATACAAGCTGTTTGGCCAATAATGTCAATGCCAACCATTTATTATCTATCTATACTAATCTCAAATACTAGCACTTGGTCTATAGCCTTCTATGCATTGGTGACTCAAATGTTGTGAGTATCTATCATTGCTGTACTCTCAGATAAAATGTTCTAGATTACAAACACCTGCTGGATGATAACTACACAAACAAAAACCACATAATTATAACATATAGTTACAACAGTGCAAAACAATACTGTAATTTGATAAGAACAGACCATAGCCCAATAAAAGTCTCAAAAGCCTCTCAAAAGTCCCATCATCTCACGCAGGTGGTAAACCTCCAGCGCTGCCAACTTGCTGATGCAGCGTACTGGAAGCATCCGACCACAGTCTGACTCCAAGTCCGTCCGAAAACTCCGAGCCTCTGACCACTCCTCTGACACCGAGCACCAAGCACCACCTCTGCTGAGCGCTTCGACCCCGGCCCCAGCAACAGGCAATAGGCAAAGCCGAGGATTTGGGCCTTCGTCTCCGGAGATTCTCAATCGCGCAGTAGCAGCGGCAGTGAAGCAGGCATTTCAGAAGTTACTCCTGGCGTTCCTCCGTGTTTCTCATGGCTGTCTCCTCCCTCCTCCCTAATTAGAGGCAAGGCACAACAAGTTTGTACGGCTTTAACTGCTGAGCAGGCACTTGATTATGATATTGTGAAGCAGCATATATTGAAAGTGTATGAACTGGTTCCAGAAGCTTACAGAGAAAGATTCAGAAATTTGAAGATATCTGTGGAAAAAAACATGCATGGAATTTGCCTACAAGAAATATGTGTGTTTTGAGAGATGGGTTTCCTCTAAAAATGTGAGGGGGGCATAATAAATTAAAAGAGTTGATTTTACTGCAGGAATTTAAAAGGAGCATTCCTATTGAAGTGAGAACATACTTAAATGAAAGGGACACTACTACATTGAAGGAGTCTGCAAAATGAGCTGATGAGTATGCTTTAATTCATAAGAGTAAATTTTCTCCAGGTAGAACTTTTAAAAAGAAAAATAGCACAGAGAGTCAAGGTAAACTAGAAATAAAATATGAAGTTAGTGTGAAGGGGCAAGGCTGAAGGGAAATATGTGAAGGAAAGACATTTTAGCCCTATTTGTAATTATTGTAAGAAACCTGGACATGTAATAGTTAACTGTTTTCGATTGAAAAAGAAAGAGCAGGAAGCAGTCACAGATGCTTGTGTGCAGTATATTGAAACACCTGTAAATACACAGAGTTTGATAAAAACCAATGAAGTTTTGTCAGAGTCTGACCAAGTTAAGAGGGGATATGAACACCTTATTACCGAGGGATTTGTACCCTTGAAAGAGGGATCCAATCCAGTACTAATAAGAATCCTTAGAGATACTGGAGCTTCTCAAACACTTATATTAGACAGTGTTCTAACATTTAGTGATGAATCTGACATCTGTGAGGTAAACTATATAAGAGGAGTTGGGAGTGCCCTTATGCCTGTATATTTGCATAGAGTAAAATTAAGGTCAGGGTTAGTTACAGGGCCTGTTAAAGTAGGACTACAACCCAGTTTACTCGTGAATGATGTTTCTCTATTGTTAGGGAATGACTTAGCAGATGGACAAATTTTTTCTGAAGTGCATTTGACAATAAAGCCTATTTCTGAGGAACCACAGGGGGATTCTAACACAGATTCTTCCTGTGTTGTAACCCGACCTATAGCTAAAAAGACTGATGTGCAGGATGGGTCTGTTACCCATGACTGTTCAACTTGAGATTCAAATTTTGAGGATGTGTCAGAAACTTGCTTACCTTCATTATTTGACCAAGGTTATTGTGATAAGTCTGACCATGAAGATTTGTCTTTATCTCGGAAGCAGAGCAGAGTAGAGACCCTGAGATTATGAAATTAAAGGAACAAGCTCTTCCAGATAGTGAAATTGAGAAGGTGCCAGTAGGATATTATTTTGAAAAGGGAGTATTACTGAGGAAGTGGAGATCACCTACAGTTCCTGCAAGTGAGGAATGGGAAGTTAATCGCCAGGTAGCAGTTCCTAAAGTTTATCGACATGAGATTTTAACAATAGCTCATAGTATGCCTTTGGGTGGCCATCAAGGTGTAAAGAAAACTATTTTTAAACATTTTTACTGGTTTTGTTTAAGAAAAGAAGTGGCGACATTTTGCAGGACTTGTCATACATGTCAAATTGTGGGTAAACCTAATCAAATTACTGCAGTAGCCCCGCTGCAACCGATTCCAGCATTTAGTGAGCCGTTATCAAAATTATTACAGATTGTGTAGGCCCATTACCAAAAACTAAAACTGGACATCAATATTTGCTGACCATTATGTGCACAGCGTCTAGGTTTCCAGAGGCAATACCTCTTAGGAATATAACAGCCAAAACTGTGGCAAAGGCTCTTATAAAATTCTTCACTTATTTTGGGTTGCCTAAGGAAATACAATCTGATCAAGGTAGTAATCTTATGTCTGGATTGTTCCAGCAGGTAGTTTATAAACTGGGAGCAAAACAGATAACCTCATCTGCATATCATCCAGAATTGCAAGGAGCCTTGGAGAGATTCCATTCTACCCTTAAAGCTATGATTAGGATGTATTGTGTGGAAAATGAAAAGGACTGGGATGAAGGCATACATTTACTACTTTTTGCAGTATAGGAGGCAGTGCAGGAATCATTAAGTTTTAGTCCTTTCGAACTTGTGTTTAGACATAGAGTTCGAGGACCTTTGGCCTTGTTGAAAGAACAGTTGATTAATAAAGAGGTACACACCAATTTGCTGGAATATGTTTTAAAATTGAAGGAAAGATTACGTAAAGCTCATAGCTTAGCCAAGGAAAATTTAAAATCGGCTCAGGAGAAAATGAAAACTTAGTATAATAAGGAAGCTAGGGTGAGGTCATTTAAGCCTGGAGATAAGGTGTTGGTTCTTTTCCCGGTGCAAACGAACCCATTACAAGCTAAATTTCATGGTCCTTATGAGATTAAATCTAAAGTAAATGATGTGGATTACGTGATAAAAAAACTAGATCGAAAGACGGCAACACAGCTGTGCCATATAAATATGATAAAAACGTATTATGAGAGAGAGACTGCTGCTATGACTGTTGTGGTCAATAATAATGAGTTTGATCCCACTGGGAACTTAATGGATGATTCATCTGAAACTCATTTTAAACCCAACATTATTCCTGCCAGATTACCAAATTCAGCAATTCTGGAAAATATTGATGAGAAATTAGCTCATTTACGGCCAGAGCCGACAGAGAAGTTGAAACAGTTAATTTTTAAATATAAGGATTTATTTCCAGACGTTCCTAGAAGGGCTTATCTACTGAGTCCTTGTGGGTGGAGTTGAGAAACAGGAAAGGTATGGCCACATTAGTGGGATTGTATTATAGACCACCCAATAGTCAAAGAGAATTGGAAGTGCAAATCTGCAGAGAGATAGCAGGCAACTGCAGGAAACATAAAGTTGTGGTGGTAGGGGATTTTAATTTTCCATATATTGATTGGGTCTCCCATACTGTAAGGGGTCTTGATGGTTTAGTTTGTAAAATGTGTTCAGGAAAGTTTTCCAAATCAATATATAGAGGGACCAACTAGAGGGGATGCAATATTGGATCTCCTGTTAGGAAACGAGTTAGGACAAGTGATAGAAGTCTGTGTAGGGGAGCACTTTGGTTCCAGTGATCATAACACCATTAGTTTCAACTTGATCATGGACAAGGATAGATCTGGTCCTAGGGTTGAGGTTCTTAATTGGAAGAAGGCCAAATTTGAAGAAATGAGAAAGGATTTAAAAAGCGTGGATTGGGACAGGTTGTTCTCTGGCATGGATGTGATTGGTAGGTGGGAAGCCTTCAAAGCAGAAATTTTGAGAGTGCAGAATTTGTATGTTCCTGTCAGGATTGAAGGCAAGGTGAATAGGAATAAGGAACCTTGGTTCTCAAGGGATATTGCAACTCTGATAAAGAAGAAGAGGGAGTCGTATGATGTGTATAGGAAGCAGGGAGTAAATAAGGTGCTTGAGGAGTGTAAGAAGTGCAAGAAAATACTTAAGAAAGAAATCAGGAGGGCTAAAAGAAGACATGAGGTTGCCTTGGCAGTCAAAGTGAAGGATAATCCAAAGAGCTTTTACAGGTATATTAAGAGCAAAAGGATTGTAAGGGATAAAGTTGGTCCTCTTGAAGATCAGAGTGGTTGGCTATGTGCGGAACCAAAGGAAATGGGGGAGATCTTAAATAGGTTTTTTGCGTCTGTGTTTACTAAGGAAACTGGCATGAAGTCTATGGAATTAAGGGAAACAAGTAGTGAGATCATGGAAACTGTACAGATTGAAAAGGAGGAGGTCCTTGCTGTCTTGAGGAAAATTAAAGTGGATAAATCCCTGGGACCTGACAGCATGTTCCCTCGGACCTTGAAGGAGACTAATGTTGAAATTGCAGGGGTCCTGGCTGAAATATTTAAAATGTCGCTGTCTACAGGTGAGGTGCCGGAGGATTGGAGAGTGGCTCATGTTGTTCCGTTGTTTAAAAAAGGATTGAAAAGTAATCCGGGAAATTATAGGCCAGTAAGTTTAACGTCGGTAGTAGGTAAGTTATTGGAGGGAGTACTAAGAGACAGAATCTACAAGCATTTGGATAGACTGGGACTTATTAGGGAGAGTCAACATGGCTTTGTGCGTATTAGGTCATGTTTGACCAATCTATTGGAGTTTTTCAAGGAGGTTACCAGAAAAGTGGATGAAGGGAAGGCAGTGTATATTGTCTACATGGACTTCAGTAAGGCCTTTGACAAAGTCCCGCATGGGAGGTTAGTTAGGAAAATTCAGTGGCTAGTTATACATGGAGAGTTGGTAAATTGGATTAGACATTGGCTCGATGGAAGAAGTCAGAGAGTGGTGGTAGAGAATTGCTTCTCTGAGAGGAGGTCTGTGACTAGTGGTGTGCCACAGGGATCAGTGCTGGGTCCATTGTTATTTGTCATCTATATCAATGATCTGGATGATAATGTGGTAAATTGGATCAGCAAGTTTGCTGATGATACAAAGATTGGAGGTGTAGTAGACAGTGAGGAAGGTTTTCAGAGCCTGCAGAGGGACTTGGACCATCTGGAAAAATGGGCTAAAAAATGGCAGATGGAGTTTAATACTGACAAGTGTGAGGTATTGCACGTTGGAAGGACAAACGAAGGTAGAACATCCAGGGTTAATGGTAAGGCACTGAGGAGTGCAGTGGAACAGAGGGATCTGGGAATACAGATACAGAATTCCCTAAAAGTGGCGTCACAGGTAGATAGGGTCGTAAAGAGAGCTTTTGGTACATTGGCCTTTATTAATCAAAGTATTGAGTATAAGAGCTGGAATGTTATGATGAGGTTGTATAAGGCATTGGTGAGGCCGAATCTGGAGTATTGTGTTCCGTTTTGGTCACCAAATTACAGGAAGGATATAAATAAGGTTGAAAGAGTGCAGAGAAGGTTTACAAGGATGTTGCCGGGACTTGAGAAACTCAGTTACAGAGAAAGGTTGAATAGGTTGGGACTTTATTCCCTGGAGCATAGAAGAATGAGGGGAGATTTGATAGAGGTATATAAAATTATGATGGGTATAGATAGAGTGAATGCAAGCAGGCTTTTTCCACTAAGGCAAGGGGAGATAAAAACCAGAGGACATGGGTTTAGGGTGAGGGGGGAAAAGTTTAAAGGGAACATTAGGGGGGGCTTCTTCACACAGAGAGTGGTGGGAGTATGGAATGAGCTGCCAGATGAGGTGGTAAATGCGGGTTCTTTTTTAACATTTAAGAATAAATTGGACAGATACATGGATGGGAGGTGTATGGAGGGATATGGTCCGTGTGCAGGTCAGTGGGACTAGGCAGAAAATGGTTCGGCACAGCCAAGAAGGGCCAAAAGACCTGTTTCTGTGCTGTAGTTTCTATGGTTTCTATGGTTTCTAATAATGTAGGTGTTGGAGATGCAAAACCCACAAAACAACATCCATATTGAATGAACAAGGAAAAATGTGAACTAACTGAACAAGAAATTAAGTTTATGTTAGAAAATAATATTATTAGACCTTCTAATTCAAATTGGAGTTCACCGTGTGTTATGGTGCCTAAGCCAGACAGTAGCATTCGGTTTTGTACAGATTACAGGAAGGTGAACGCAGTGACAAAAACTGATGCATATCCAATCCCTAGTGTAGATGATTGTGTAGGTAACGTCGGACAAGCAAAGTTCCTTACAAAGATTGATTTGTTCAAAGGTTATTGGTGTGTTCCATTGACAGATAGAGGTAGAGAGATTTCTGCATTTGTAACCCCATCCAGGTTATATGAATATAATGGTCTTCCATTTGGGATGAAGAATGCACCAGGTACTTTCCAGCAGATGATTAATAGTGTGATTCATGGGTTAAAAGATACAGATGCCTATATTAATGATTTAGTTACGGGAAATAATACTTGGAAAGCACATATTACTGCCATGGAGAAACTATTTGAAAGACTTTCAAAAGCTAACTTAACTATTAATTTAGCTAAAAGTGAATTTGGTCATGCCACAGTGACCTACCTTGGTTATGTTGTGGGTCAAGGAAAATTAGCTCCTGTTTAGGCAAAAGTTCAGGCAATTTTAGAAGCACCCACTCCAACTGGTAAGAAAACTCTCAGAAGATTCTTGGGTATGGTGGGATATTACTGAGAATTTTGCGAGCATTGCTCTTCCATTAACTAACCACTTGAAGAAAAATGAAAAGTTTTTTTGGACAGAAGCTTGTCAAGAGGCCTTTGATAAATTGAAAACTATACTATGTAGTCAACCTGTGCTCAAAACCCCTGACTTTGAAAAACCATTTTCATTAGCTGTAGATGCTAGTGATGAAGCTGCAGGAGCAGTGTTACTTCAAAGGGATGAGGGTGATGAAGTTGATCGTCCGGTAGCTTACTTTTCTATGAAATTTAATTTGCATCAAAGAAATTATTCAACAATAGAAAAGGAATTATTATCTCTTGTTTTGGCGTTACAACATTTTGAAGTGTATGTTGGTGCTACTCAGAAACCACTCATAGTTTACACCGATCATAATCCGTTAGTGTTTTTGAGTAAGATGAAAAGCAAAAATAGAAGATTACTAAATTGGCGTTTGATGTTACAGGAGTATAATATTTTGATAACTCATATTAAAGGTAAAGATAATGTGATCGCTGATTGTCTATCTAGATGTTAAATATACAATGTAAATTTTTTTGAAGTGGTATTTTAACATTTGTAACACTCTTACTGTATATTAGTTTGCAAGTTACTGTATGATACTGTGTATATTGTGTAAGCTGTAAATTTTATACATTTGTATTTTTTTTGTAAATAGTTAATTGTTAAAATTTTGCTCCTAAAAAGACCAAAATTTTTTGGAGGGAGGTGTTACATACCTCATCTTATGACCATGATGTAATTGAGTATCTGATGAGCATGATGTAATGGTCTTGTGGAGGTCACATGATGTAATTTTCCCACCGATGTGAGGTCACATGATGACATGTTCTCACTAGGTATATAAAGGGAGACCCCTGGTGTGACGCAGTTAGTCTTTCCAGTTGAGTTTTAAGTTTAGTTCTTTACTTAATTTGTCAGATACTCCGTTATGCTGCGTATTTGTCTTATGACACAGTTTCTTTTTAAAGTGGGGTTCTACTTTCTGTTGTAAGTAGTGTTGGAGAGTGAAGACCTTACCAAGGTACAGGAACTCGCAGAGTCGAGTAAAACTGATATCATTCGGCAGTTTTAGAGAGGATCTACATTTATTGAACCTTCATTTAAGAAGTAATGACCTGTATTTTGAGATATCCTCTGCTAAAGCAGGAAGGATTATACAGTGTCTATTCTCCAGAGGAAAAGGTCAGTTCCTTTAAACCGTTTTATTTCTGTCATCGTGAATCCTGCGAACAAGGCAGGTTCCAGCTGGGATCAGCAGCAACGTCACGTCTTCCAGCAATTCTTTACTTCAGCAAAGTCTCTCCTAATTGACTGTATAAATCTCTTGGACTTTGGAATTTACCATTCTAAGAACTGTGTTCGAATTTACCACTTTAAGAACTTTTTCGCATTTACCCTTTTAAGAACTGTTCCAGAGTTGCCGTATAGCAGATAACCTCCAGTTAAGTTAGTAGTTTAAATACATTTCCCTATTTTTGAGCACAGTTTAATAAGTGTCTGTTTGTTTTTATAAAACCTGAATCAATTCTATATTCATTGTTGCCAGTCATGTGACAATTCTATTAGAGGACCACATTATTACCTCAGTCTATGTAACACCAATCTGTACCAGCTAGTGATTCACATTTCTGGGCCTTCCTGCAATGGTGTTAGAATTGGGTGAATGTTTAGATGAATGAACTAGTGATGTTCTATTTCCCAAGAGGAGAAGATTGAGAGTTAAAGGTCTTTTCCCATACTTAGTGCGACACTTGGTGTGTATTGATGAGTGTCAGAAGTGCTCTCCTTTGCAGAAGAGGTTAGAACATAAAGCACATAAGAATAGTAGCAAGAAAGGGATATTTGGCCCCTCACATCCAAGTCACTATTCAAACTGGTCTTTTACCTCAACACTTAGTGATCCACTTTACCTTATTCCTTTTGCAGTGTAAATCCTACTGAACTTTGCAAAGAGTTCAGCTAGTACCAAAGCACTTACAGCCCTCTATAACAGAGAGCACCAAATAGTCATTCTTTTCTGGATGAAGACAGTTCTTTTCAAATCAACCCGAAGGGCTGACGTTTTACTTTGATCCTGTGAAGAATGTTATCTAATATTTCAAAAATATCCAGGTCCACTAGGAAATTGTGGGTGGAATTTAACTTGGATAGCGTGAAGTGTTACTCTTAGGGAAGTGAAACCAGGGCAGGTCTGATACAATAAATCGAGTGGTTGTTGAAGCATATTGTAGAACAGAAGGCACAGTGCACGGATACAAGTTCCCTAAAAGGAACAATACAGACTGATAAAGAAAGCTTTTGGGACACTTATCTTCATCAATCAGAGCATTGAGTACAAGAGCAGAAGACACATAGTCAATGAGCAATAGAAAGGATGTTGCTGGAAAGGGTGCAGAAAAGTTTTGCAAGGACGTCTTTGGGACTGGAGGGCCTGAGTTATCAGAAGAGACTGGATTGGCTGGTGATGTTTTCTCCCCAGAGAGCAGGAGGGTGAGATGTGACCTTAGAGAAGAATACAAAATCATGAGGAGCATTGATAAGATAAATGGCCACAGTCTTTTCCCAAGATAGGCAAGGCTCAAGCTAAAGGGCAAAGGTTTAAGGTGAGAGGGGAAGATTTAAGGAGGACCTGAGGGGCAACATTTTCACACAGGGAGTGGTGGGTACATGGAACAAGCTGGTAGAAGAAATGGTAGATATTGGTAGAATTACCACATTTAAAAAAAAACATTTTAAGAGGTACATGAACAGGAAAGGATTAGAGTGATTTGGGCCAAATGTCTGCAGCTTAGATAAGCATTTCGCTTTGCATGGCCAAGTTGGGCTGAAGGGCCAGATTCTGTGCTGTGAAACTGTATGAATCTATGGAAATAGGTGCAGATTTCACCTGCTATATCAGCAGTCTCTCTGCCTTTTAGTGTAAAGCCTTGGAATGTTTGTCCTAGATACACAGTCACAAAAGTTTCTGCTTGGGGATACGCCCAGAATGGCCGTCAGAAATAAAGGAGACAATGGTGATCTTTCCCTTGCTCCGCACTGTGGATGTGGTTTTTCCTGTGCTGAACAGTAACCACATTTGTCCTTCCTTCACTGTCAGTTTCTTTGAGACACCATTGAAAATGTAAATTCTTTCTTTCTAATTCATCAAACCGTAATTAAAGTTCAATAAGGCTTTATTACCAAAAATGAATTAAAGTTCAAAGTAAATTTACTATCAAGGTATCTTTAAGTGGTACACAGAGATGGATTTTCTTGCAAGCATTCACAGTAAAACAAAGAAATACAACAAAATTAATGAAAAACTGCACACAAACAGCTAATTGCAAAAAAAAAACCAACTGTGCAAATGCATAGAAAACAAATACCGATTATAATAAATTAATTAGTAAATAAATAATACTGAGAATATGAGTTATAGAATCCTTGAATGGAAGTCCATAGGTTGTGGAATAGTGCATTGTTGAGGTGAGTGAAGTTATCCACAGTGGTTCAGGAGCCTGACGATTGACGGGTAATAACTTCCTGAACCTTGTGGCAGCAGCAAGAAGAGAGCATGGGCTGGATGGTGGAAGTCCTCGAGGATGGATGCTGTTTACTTGCGGCAGTGCTTTTTGTAGGTGTGCTCAATGGTGGGAAGGGACTGGTCTACATTCACCACTTTTTTTAGGCTTTTCTGTTCTTGGGCATTGGTGTTTCCATACCAGATCATGACACATTCAGTCAGGATACTCTCCATTGTGCTTCAGTAGAATTTTGTCAAAGTGTCAGATGACATGCTGAATCTGTGCAAACTTCTAAGGAAGTAGAGACACTGCTGTGCCTTCTTCATAATGACTTACATGCTGGTCACAAGAGAGATCCTCTGAAATGACCCTCTTCTCTCTGATCCTCCAATAAGGAATGGCTCATGTACCTCCTATTTCCTCCTCCTGGAGTCAATAATCAATTCTTTAGTTTTGCTGATGTTGAGTGAGAGATTGTTGTGGCACCATTCAACCAGATTTTCAATCTCCCTGAAAGTAATTAAGATTAAATGTACCAGCCTTTGAAATGTATATCAACATTGCTACTTTTTTCAGAACCAAAGTGTCATTGCATTTAGACATTTCCCTCTTCCCAAGTCTGTCTCTTTGTCAGTTCACATGAAGTGTCCTTGGCTTGAAATAAACTGTGTCTCTCTACACAAATGCTACTGACCTGATGACTACATCTAGCGGTTTTGTTTTTCATTTCATTTCCATCATTTGCTCATCTAACAACAGGACAATACTGGAAAGGAAGGACAGAGATGTGGGTTATATTGAGTCAGGCATTTTCTAGTGTCCATGTAGTGACAGCACATCACTAGACTACCCTGAACACAAGCTGACGTTCAATTTTGTAACAGAAAATAATGCCTTGGTGTTTGAGGAAATTCCCTACTAGTGTGAACTAGGGGAAGATGAACTCATGTGCCTGAAAGTACTTCCGCCCAAGTTGTGAGCCCTTTTCTGCGGCGATCTGCCAATAATCGCTGTGCTATATTTCTTAACAAGTGCTAGTTATGTACTGCTACATACCTCATCTGTCTAACGAACATGATGTAATTGAGTATCCTGTGAGCATGATGTAATGGTCTTGTGATGGTGGGTGATGTGATTTTCCCAGCAGTGTGAGGTCACATGATGACATGTTCTCAACAGGTATATAACAGGAAACCCCTGTTGTTACGCAGTTTAGTTCGTTGTTTACTTCCTCAGTTACTCCGTTATGCTGCGTATTCATCTCATGACGCAGTTTCGTTTTAAAGTGAAGTTTTACTTTCTATTGTAAGGTAAAATCATTGTGCCGGCGGTTTCACCAATCACTGCCAGTTTTGTTTGGGGTATATTTAATTTACCTTTACCGTCTAGTATTGGAGAGTGAAGACCTTACTAAAGAACGGGAACCTGAAGCATTGAGTAAAGTTGGTGTTGTTCAGCTGTTTAATACAGGATCGACCTTATTGAATCTTCGTTCAGAAATAGTGACCTGCATCTGGGATAATAGAGACCCCTGTAAGATCAGGAAGGTTTTTTGCAGTGTTCCTTCACCAGGAAAAGGTCAGTTCCTTTAAGCCGTTTTATTTCCTTCGTCGTGAATCCTTTGGAGAATCAGCAGTAACGTCACGTCTTCGAAGAAATCCGTTTCAAGGGAAGTCTCTCTTTATTGACTTTGTAAATCACTTGGACTTTCGACTTTACCACTTTAAGTCTGTGTTCAAATTTACCACTTTAAGAACTGTTCCAGAGATGCCGTATAGCAGTTAACTTCCGGTTAAGTTAGTCGTTTGATTACTTTTCACTATTGTTGAGCAGAGCTTAATAAATGTTTGTTTGTTCTTTAAACCTGACTCAATTCTATATTCATAGTTGCTGATGACGTAACAGTACATGTGCCACAGATAAGATCATGTAAAATTATTAATCGCAGTCAAACACATTAACCCTTATGTTGAAGTTATCAGTCCTATTCCTCTTATTTACTCAAACACCAGAAAAGATGTGAATTAATTATTGTGATCACAATGTGGAAGAGTGGACCATGTGACCACTGAAGCCTGCTCCATCACCATTAGCCCTTTATCACTTCTATCTTCTGCTCAATCCCCAAAACTCTTCATTCCCTGAGTGTCAGAAATGCATTTCTCCTCACCCTCATTCTGATTGGTCAAACCATTTTCATGTGATCACATCTGCTACTTCCATTCTCTCCAGCTTCTCATTATTCACTCATCGATCCCCTTATGTGTTCCAGATTCTTGTGTGAAATAAAATTCACATTGTTCTAAGCTTTGTTCAACTTTACCCAGCAACCCATCCAGAGAAACTATGCTGTACTTTAGGCTACTAACCCAATTGCAGAATTCCTGCAGTGATTGATCATTGACTTTTATGCTTCTCAATCTAACCAGATGTGGCAAAATGCAAAAGTTCCTGGTGGCCTAGTGAATAAGCAATTTGTCAGAAATGTGAGTCAGACATCTTGAGATGTTTCCCCAGGCCACAAATATTGACTGAGTTAAAGTCAAAAGACAAAGTCAGTTTATTGCCATATTGCCATATGTACAAGTACATGAATGCATCGGTGCAATGAAAGATGTTTAATAAAATAATGACAAAAGTAATTGGAGATAAAGTTGCTTCTAAAAGGACTATTTTCATGTATGTCATGAAGTTACTTGATGTTGAATGCCTCCCTAACAAACCCACAATATTAAAAACATGAGGAAGTCTGCAGATGCTGGAAATCAAAATGCTGGAGGAACTCAGCCGGTCAGGCGATATCTATGGAAGTGAATAAACAGTCGATGTTTCATGAAGACTCTCAGACTGAAACACCAACTGTTTACTCTTTTCCATAGATGCTGCCTTTCTTGACGATTTCCTCCAGCATTTTGCATGTGTTGCTCCAAAATATAAAGGTATTTCTCCTGGTCTTTTTGAACCCTCAGCAAAGAGTTCAGACCGTATAATCTTGCCTTCCTAAAAAAGCAAGCAAGTGGGTGAATGGCAGATTTTAAATGAAGTACAATGTAATGATACACCATGGAGAGTTATGAACCATGTCTAAATGCTTTTCAATTACAGAGAACAATTCTGTCATTTTACTATACCTTCTTCCAGTTTGCATTAGCAGTGTTTGGTGCATGTCTTCTGTAGATACTAATGAGTGCAGCTAGCCTCTTGGTCTATTCTCACTTTTCTACTTCCCTGCTCGTTGGTTTAATTATGCTACACACTGTTGTCCTGATTGAGAGATGGGTACGTTTGCACCCACACAGATGAGCACGTACCTAAAACATTCATGGCAATGTAAATACGGAGCTGATGTTTACTTTTATGATGTATCTAAATGCAATGGTTACAGCCTTACAAAAAGGAAAAGGATGAGATGATTTTTTTCACCAAAGGGTGTTAATCTTTGGAATTCTCTCCCCACGGGGGCTGTATATACTCAGTTACTGAATATACACAAGATAGTTTTAGTTAGATTTTTATACATCAGTGGATACAAGGGAAATGGGCTTACAGAAAAGTGTCTCTGATCATTCTTTATCCCACTGACACAGGACTAAATAACCACTTCTGTTATCATTTTATATGTTCCTGTTCATGTATTTATAATCCCAAAGCAATCAGAAACCAACTTTGTTGAAATTAACTATGTCAACTGGTTTTTGAATCATAGATGTAACATTAAGCAGTGTTAATCTTTACTTCAATGTTGAAGGAGGAGCTTGGTTTGCTAGAGTAGATGTTGCCCACCAAGGCACCATGGTGATCAGCATGCATCCAAATCCCCTGCTAAGGCACTTTGTTAGGCTACTAAGTACCAGCTATAAGAGTGAAGAATTAGGAGCACCCACATGGAAGTGATACCATTCCTTTCTAGGCAGAATAAGTAAACCATTTTACAGCAATCTGACAACAACTTGGTCTCCATCTTTGCTGCAGTACCATGTTTCCATATTATTTTACAAACTGGAATTCAAATTCTCAAAGTACTATGGTGGGAATAGATCTCACCCTTCCTAGATTACTCATAAAATAGCCATCGTATCATGAGTGGCAACTACTGTTAATACAAAGCTCTGCTAAATCAGGTATCCAGGAGTAATCCTGATGTTGACATTGTACACCATGATTCTCAACGATCCCTCAAACTTCTGCAAAGCCTGATTGCTTGCAAGTCTGTGAAGGATCTTCAGCCTGAAATACGTAACTCCAACTTCCATCCTGCCTTTGATCCATTTCTGATAAGTCTATTCTTTTTCTTGATCTCTCTGTCTCCATCTCTGGAGACAAACTATCTACCAATTTCTTTAGTCAAAATGTGACGAAGGGTCTCGGCCTGAAACGTCGATTGTACCTCTTCCTAGAGATGCTGCCTGGCCTGCTGCGTTCACCAGCAACTTTGATGTGTGTTACCAATTTCTTTTATAAGCCTACTATTTTCCACAGCTATCTTAACTATACCTCTTTCAATCCTGTCTTGTGTAAAAATGTATTCACTTTTCTCAGATCCTTTGTCTCTACCACATTGAGGTTTTCCTTTCCAGAACTTCAGAGATGTCCTCCTTCTTCAAAGAATGGGGTTTCCCTTCCTCCATCAGTGATGACGCCCTCACCCACATCTCCTCCATTTCCCAGACATCCATACTCACCACGTCTTCACACTGCTTTATCAGGGATTGAATTCTTCTTGTCCTCACCCATGAGCCTCTGCAGCCAACACATCATTTTATGTAACTTGTGCCATCTTCAATGTGATTTGACTACCAGACACATCTTTATCTCCCCTCCACTCTCCATTTTCCTCAGGAATCGCTCCCTCTGTGATTCCCTTGTCAATTCATCGCTCCCCATTAAGCTCCCTCCTGGAATGTATACCTGCGAGTGGCAGAAATGCTAAACCTGCCCATTCACCTCCTCCCTCACATACATAGAAAACCTACAGCACAATACAGGCCCTTCAGCCTACAAAGTAGTGCCGAACATGCCCCTACCTAAGAAATTACTAGGCTTACCCATAGCCCTCTATTTTTCTAAGCTCCATGTACCTATCCAAAAGTCTCTTAAAAGACCCTATTGTATCCGCCGCCACCATCATTGCCGGCAGCCCATTCCACGCACTCACCACTCTCTGCGTAAAAACCCTACCCCTGACATCTCCTCTGTACCTACTCTCCAGCACCTTAAACCTGTGTCCCCTTGTGGCAGCCATGTCAGCCCTGGGAAGAAACCTCTGATTATCCACATGATCAATGCCTCTCATCATCTTATACACCTCTATCAGGTCACTTCTCATCCTCCATCGCTCCAAGGAGAAAAGGCCGAGTTCACTCAACCTGTTTTCATAAGGCATGCTCCCCAATCCAAGCAACATCCTTGTAAATCTCCTCTGCACCCTTTCTATGGTTTCCACATCCTTCCTGTAGTGAGGTGACCAGAACTGAGCACATTACTCCAAGTGGGGTCTAACCAGGGTCCTATATAGCTGCAACATTACCTCTCGGCTCCTAAATTCAATTCCACGATTAAAGAAAGCCAACACACCGTATGCCTTCTTAACCACAGAGTCAACCTGCACAGCTG
Source organism: Mobula birostris (assembly GCF_030028105.1). Taxonomy (NCBI): domain Eukaryota; kingdom Metazoa; phylum Chordata; class Chondrichthyes; order Myliobatiformes; family Myliobatidae; genus Mobula; species Mobula birostris. Next base: position 102,551,051 of record NC_092376.1, read on the forward strand.
CTTTGAGCGTCCTATGGACTTGGACCCCAAGATCCCTCTGATCCTCCACACTGCCAAGCTTCTTACCATTAATACTATATTCTGCCATCATATTAGACCACTTCTGGGTTGAACTCCATCTGCCACTACTCAGCCCAGTTTTGCATCCTATCAATGTCCCGTTGTAACCACTGACAGCCCTCCACACTATCCACAACACCTGCAACCTTTGTGTCATCAGCAAACTTACTAACCCATCCCTCCACTTCCTCAGCCGGATCATTTACAAAAATCATGAAGAGTAGGGGTCCCAGAACAGATCCCTGAGGCACACCACTGTTCACTGACCTCCATGCAGAATATGACCTGTCTACAACCACTCTTTGCCTTCTGTGGGCAAGCCGGTTCTGGATCCACTAAGCAATGCCCCCTTTGATCCCACGCCTCCTTACTTTCTCAATAAGCCTTCACCTCTATTCAACGCCCCAAATAGTCCTTTGGGGGTGAGGCAATACTTCACCTGCAAACCTTTCGGGATTGTCTACTGTATACAATGCTCCTGAGGTGGCTTCCTCTACAATATTAACACCTAGCGTAAATTGAGGGATGGTCTTATGGAGCACCTTCACTCCATCCTCAAAAACAGAATTTCCCAGTGACCACCGATTTTAATTCCCATCCCCATTTCCATTAAGGATTGTCGGTCCATGACCTCCTCTTCTGTCGTGTTGAGGTCACTCTCAGGGTGGAGGAGCAACACCTCATATTTTGCATAGGTATCCTCCAACCTGATGGGATGAATATCCATTTCTCCTTCTGGTAAAATTCAGTTTTTTTACCCTTCCCCTTCCCTCTTCTTCTATTCCTCACTATGCCCTCTTACCCCTTCTCCTCACCCGCTTATTACCTTCCTCTGCTGCCTTTCCTCCTTCCCTTTCTCACATGGTCCACTTTTCTCTCTAGCCCTTTGCCTTACTCATCCATCAACTCCCAACCTCTTTCTTCACCTCCCTTCACCTGGCTTCACCTATTATCTTCTAGATTATCCTCCTTCCCCTCCCCCCATCTTTTTATTCTGACATCATCCCTCTTCCTTTCCAGTTCTGATGAAGGGTTTCTGCCCGAAACACCATCCGTTTATTCATTCCCATCGATGCCGCCTGATCTGCTGAGTTCCTCCAGCGTTTTGTGTGTGTTTGCCATGGATATCCAGCATCTGCAGGATGTCTTAGAACATAGAACAGAGAGCAGTACAACACAGGAACAGGCCATTCAGTCCACAATGTTGTGCTAAACAGCTAAAAAGCAAATCAAAAACACCCAAACACTAATCCCTCCTACCTACACCATGTCCATATCGTTCAATCTTTCTTATGTCCTTGGGCGTATCCAAACATCTCTCAAAAGCCTCTAATGTATTTGCCTCTACCACCACACCAGGCAGCAACCAGCATTCCAGAAACCAACAGCTCCATGAGTAGAAACCTTAACCCTCACATCCCCCTTGAACCTATCCCCTCTCACCTCTAATGCATGCCCTCTGGTAACAGACATTTCAACCCTGGGAAACAGATACTCTCTGTCTACTCTATGTATGTCTATTATAATCTTGTAAACCTCTATCAGATCTTCCCTCAGCATCCAACGCTCCAGATAAAACAACCCAAGTTTATCCAGCCTCTCATGATAGCATATGGCAGCATCCTGGTAAAGCTCTTTGCATTTGCCCTACCAAGGTACAACACCTCATATTTATCTGGGTTAAACTCCATCAGCCATTTCTCTGCCAATATCTGCAAATGGCCTGCAGTATATCACACTGTATTCTTTGCCAGTCTCCTACATGATCCACAACTTCAATTATCTTGGTATGATCCAGAAATTTACTAACCCATCTGCATTTTCATCCAGGTCATTTATACACATCACAAACAGCAGAAGTCCAACCACAGATGCCCGTGGAACACCACTAATTACACACCTCCAGCTCGACTAAGTCCCTTCAACCACTACTCCCTGTCTTCTATGCGCAAGACAGTTCTGAATCCAAACAGCAAATTTGCCGCAGACTCCATGCATCTTAATCTTCAGGATTTACCTCCCATGAGGGACTTTGTCAACACCTTATTAAACCATATAGTCAACATCCACTGCTCTAATCTCATCAATCTCTCTCGTGTTTAACATTAGCTCTACTTCTCTTTCCACAGATACTGTTTGACCAGTTGAGCACCAAAGTCATCAAACTCATCAGATTCACAAATCTAATCCAAGAGAGGCAACCCCTCTGAATCAATGACATTGACTCTTAAATGTGGATGGAAAGTCAATGATGGCTTTGCCAGCTATGTCCAGATCTTGGGTAATGAATAAATTAAACAAAAAATTTTGTGTCTTTAGTGCAAAAGAATAGAAGTGAGTATTTTTTCTCTATTCTTAAAACTGACTTTTCTTTTTATGGTTCTTCATATGGCTTGTGGTGAGTGAGAGATGAATTAGAAAATGTTGTATGAGCAAGAGTCCATTCCCAACACTGTAAGAATTGCCCTGTGCAACAGTCCCTAAGGGAGGTAGAGTTGTGGCTTACTTCATTGCCCAGGCTCAATGAACCATATTAATATAATGAGGCCTCGCTTTCCATGCCAAATAAATCTAGCTTTATCCATCAATATAAATCAAAAATAAATAATCGATGTGGTATATTCAAAACTAAGTAATGCGGGACACATGTGAATTGCCTTTCAGATGGTGAGCATTTGAAAGGTAAAACCAAAGGGCTAAGCTGAGTAATATTTTAAAATTATCCCTTGGGGAAACTGTGGAATATAAAGAGTATGGGAAGGGGTTGTTTGGGGAGAAAATGAAAAATCCAAGTGAAATTGGTGAAAATATTTAATGAAAACCAAACATACCAAAAATGAATAGCAAGGGTGGTGGTAGAGGCTGATCCATTAGGGGCATTTAAGAAACTCTTAGATAGGCACATGGATGATAGAAAGTTGGAGGGCTATGTAGGAGGGAAGGGTTGGATTGATCTTAGAGAAGGTTAAAAGGACAGCACAGCATTGTGGTCTATTATGTGCTGTAATTTTCTTTGTTTTATGGTCTCTGTTAACACAGGAAAATGAAAATACCTGAAGAATAAGAAAGATTGGCATTCATCCCGAAGTTCTAATCCTGGTGGCCACAGGACGGAATGTTGTTGACTAATCAAAGCAATCTCCCATCACTCTCTTGTGTGGAGCAGAGTATGTTTAAAGAGCAAATGGAGTAAGTCTTCAAGTGTGGAACAGTTTAAGTGAACAATCCGTCACGGGCTTGTCACTTTCTTCCATCCTGTCCATCTTCAGGAAGGCTAGTAGTATCATAAAGGATACCTGCCATTCTGTCAATCTGGCCATTCCCTTTTCTTTCTTCTACCTTCTGGGTCTCATTAACTGTAAGCATGGCTGGAGATTGAACCATTCCTGGAACACATAGCTCTGCCAGTTCTGGTAAGAATGTGGTTGAAGAGCTAGAGATATCAAGAGGAAGAGCAGTGAGCAAGGATCTCATAGAATGGCAGGCAGTGACTAGTGGGGTACCGCAAGGCTCAGTGCTGGGACCCCAGTATATATTAATGACTTGGATGGGGGAATTAAATGCAGCATCTCCAAGTTTGCGGATGACACGAAGCTGGGTGGCAGTGTTAGCTGTGAGGAGGATGCTAAGAGGATGCAGGGTGACTTGGATAGGTTGGGTGAGTGGGCAAATTCATGGCAGATGCAATTTAATGTGGATAAATGTGAAGTTATCCACTTTGGTGGCAAAAATAGGAAAACAGATTATTATCTGAATGGTGGCCGATTAGGAAAAGGGGAGGTGCAACGAGACCTGGGTGTCATTATACACCAGTCATTGAAAGTGGGCATGCAGGTACAGCAGGCGGTGAAAAAGGTGAATGGTATGCTGGCATTTATAGCGAGAGGATTCGAGTACAGGAGCAAGGAGGTACTACTGCAGTTGTACAAGGCCTTGGTGAGACCACACCTGGAGTATTGTGTGCAGTTTTGGTCCCCTAATCTGAGGAAAGATATCCTTGCCATAGAGGGAGTACAAAGAAGATTCACCAGATTGATTCCTGGGATGGCAGGACTTTCATATGAAGAAAGACTGGATGAACTAGGCTTATACTCATTGGAATTTAGAAGATTGAGGGGGGATCTGATTGAAACGTATAAAATCCTAAAGGGATTGAACAGGCTAGATGCAGGAAGATTGTTCCCGATGTTGGGGAAGTCCAGAACGAGGGGTCACAATTTGAGGATAAGGGGGAAGTCTTTTAGGACTGAGATTGGGAAAAACTTCTTCACACAGAGAGTGGTGAATCTGTGGAATTCTCTGCCACAGGAAACAGTTGAGGCCAGTTCATTGGCTATATTTAAGAGGGAGTTAGATATGGCCCTTGTGGCTATGGGGATCAGGGGCTATGGAGGGAAGGCTAGTGCAGGGTTCTGAGTTGGATGATCAGCCATGATCATACTGAATGGCGGTGCAGGCTCGAAGGGCCGAATGGCCTACTCCTGCACCTATTTTCTATGTTTCTATGTTTCTAACTCTCCATCTCAGTTTTCCTCTCCTATCTGTCTGTTATATTACACTCCTCCTGCATTACCAGTTACCTTCTCTCCCCTTCCCTTCTTTACACTGACCTACTCACCTTTAATCAAGGGATCAGAAGTGTAACGTGTGAGCAGTTTCAATTTCCTGGATGTTATCTCTGAGGATCTATCCCAGGCTCAATATATTGATGCAATTAAAAAGAAGGCATGACAACAGCTATATTTCATTAAGAGCTTGAGGAGAATTGGTATGGCACCAAGGACACTGGCAGATTTCTACAGATGCACGGTGGAGAGCATTCTAACTGATTGCATGGAGAGGCCACTGCACAGGATTGGAAAAAGCTGCAGAAAGCTGTTAACTCAGCTAGCTCCATCATGGGCTTTAGCCTCCCCAGCACCCAGGACACATTCGAAAGGCAATGTCTCAAAACGATTGCATCTATCATTAAGGACATCCCTCACCCAGAACATGTCCTCTTCCCAATGCTACCATCAAGGAGGAGGTACAGGAGCCTGAAGACACACATTCAATGTCTCAGGAGCAGCTTCCTCCCTTCCACCATCCATGAACTCTTCCTCAGTATTTTGTTCGCTCTCTTTTTGCACTATGTATTTTTATATGTAAGTATATAAATATTTATGCTTATTGTAATTTATAATTTTTATTACTATAAATTTCATGATATATGCCAGTGATATTAAACTTGATTCAGGTTCTGCTTTGCAGCCTCAGTCCTGATACATCACCAACCCCTTTCTTCTCAAAGGCGATGCTCGACCAGCTGAGTTCTCCAACGGATTGTTGCAAGCTCTTTGTCCAGCCTAACACTAAATTACATCATGTTCATCAGTTGCCTTATTACTAACATCTGGGGGGGGGGAGGCTGCAGGAGGGACGGATAAGCTCATCATTGACTAGAAGTTGAATAGGAACACTCCTTGAATTACCATGGATATGAGGGCAGCTCAGAGGCTGGTTGAATTACGCAGTTCTTCACTTCTCAAACGCTGAAGGATGCAGCATTATGTGGGACATAGACAGAGTAGGTAGCATGAAACTTTTCCTCATAGCAGGGGTGTTTAAAACCACAGGGATCTTTTCAGCACTGCAAATCACTTCCATCATGAGATAATTGAAATAGCAGAGGCCGTTTGGTCTATTACCTCTGTGTTAGCAGTGTCTGAATAAACATTTCCACTTATCTCACTGCTTCTTCAGATAACTATCTTAAATCCTCATCTATTAGCCTTTAAATCTTCCACTGGTGTTTGTAAAGCCGTTCATAATCCTGAATCTGTTTAATTTTTCCTTTGTGGAACATTCTAGGCTTTCTTTATTTAAGTTTTTAAACCTCGTGTCATAGGACAAAATATGTAAATATAAGAAAATGATTCAAACTTTTGGCAAAATTACTTTTTAATGTATTTCTATAACAATTCTCTGAAGGATCTTTCAGACAAGCATCTTGATCAGAATACCTGGATGGGAAAGCGTTTTCAAATCTTACTGAAGGATTCTGCTGAAATAATATGCTCAACTTTACTTAGAGATTGACACTCTTTTCATTCATTGAGAGCCTTTCCATCATTATTGTTTTTATTAAGTGCTTTTCTAAATTTTCTTTATCATAACAGGCTATAGATGTTGTCTACATGGACTTTAACAAGGCCTTTGACAAGGTCCCTCATGGGAGGCTGGTCAAGAAGGTTCAGTCACATGGCATTCAGGATGAGGTAGTAAATAGAATTAGATACTGGCTTTGTGGGAGAAGCCAGAGAGTGGTAATGGATGGTTGTCTCTCTGACTAGAGGCTTGTCACTCACAGTGCACCACAGAGATCAGTGTTGGATCCATTATTGATTGACATCTATATCAATGATCTGGATGATAATGTGGTTAACTGGATCAGTAAATTTGTGGATGACACAAAGATTCAGAGCTCAGTGGACAGCGAGAAAGATTATCAAAGCTTGTAACAGGATCTGGACCACTTGGAGAAGATGGACCGGATGGAATTCAATGCAGACAAATGTGAGGTGTTGTTCTTTGGGAAGACCAACCACGGTAGCATTTACAGTGCACGGTGAGCAGTAGGACACAGAGGAGTGCAGTAGAACAAAGGGATCTGGGAATATAGATCCATAATTCCTTCAAAGTTGCATCACAGATAGATAGGATCATAAAGAAAGCTTTCAGCATATTGGCCTTCATAAAGCAAAGTACTGAGTACAGGAGTTAGGATGTTATGTTGAAATTGTTTAAGATATTGGTGAGACCTAATTTGGAGTATTGTTGCCAATTTGGTCACCTATCTACAGGAAGGATGTAAAGAAAACAGAAATAGTGCAGAGAAAATTTACAAGAACATTGTCAGTGCCTGAAGACCCAAGTTATGGGGAGAGGTTGAATAGTCTAGGACTTTTGTAACCGAGTAACCCTCAGATCTTATTCAGTATCGTTAAAAGTGTACTTAAGTAGCCATCTAGGCCATGCTAGAATAGTTGTCTGTACCTTTAAGGGGAGATGGTGATGTCATTACACACGCACGGGATAGTGGAGAGACCATTTTGTTTTCTGCTGAAGACGTGGCAAGGCGTTGGGTATTGGGTTCCTCCTGAGGCTGCGCATGGTGAGGAAAGGTGAGCATCAATTAACAATACCCATGTGTATTCATTTATTCTTGCTGGCGAATTGAGAATATTGGTAGTTTGACATGTTTTACATGTGGATGCTTTAGATTTTCTCGAGTGAATGAATCAACGCTGGATCGCATGGCTTGGGCAAGTTCCTCACCATCCAATAGGTCAGGCTTCCTCTAATTTAACTACCAGGCAATACGTTGCAAAAGTTATGCCAAACTGTACCTTTTGTCTATCTTTATTGTATCGGGACTGATTGTGCATGTAACCGCGTAACATGAATGTTTAGTCTCTGTTCGGAAGTTCAGCATGTGTGTACGTCTTAGATGAGATGTACTCGCTTACATTGTTCACTGTTATGTATAAGATGCAGGGTGGGTGGGATTCTAATGCTGTTTGTATTGTGTTCCTTCAGGATTGCCACTACCGTATTTGTACCGTATTAGATTTAGTATTTTTATACTGCATATGCAATTCTGTCCATACACGAGGGTGTGAATCGAAAGTTAAACTGAGATTGTAACGGCAAGGCAGCATCTCTAGGAAGAGGTACAGTCAACGTTTCAGGCCGAGACCCTTCGTCAGGACTAACTGAAAGAAGAGCTAGTAAGAGATTTGAAAGTGGGAGGGGGAGGGGGAGATCCAAAATGATAGGAGAAGACACAAGGGGGAGGGATAGAGCCAAGAGCTGGACAGGTGATTGGCAAGGCGGATATGAGAGCATCATGGGACAGGAGGCCCAGGAGAAGGAAAAGGGGCGGGGGGGAAAAACCCAGAGGATGGGCAAGGGGTATAGTCAGAGGGACAGAGGGAGAAAAAGGAGAGTGAGAGAAAGAATGTGTGTATAAAAATAAATAACGTATGGGGTACCAGGGGGAGGTGGGGCATTAGCAGAAGTTAGAGAAGACAATGTTCATGCCATCAGGTTGGAGGCTACCCAGACGGAATATAACGTGTTTTTCCTCCAACCTGAGTGTGGCTGCATCTTTACAGTAGAGGAGGCCGTGGATAGACATGTCAGAATGGGAATGGGATGTGGAATTAAAATGTGTGGCCACTGGGAGATCCTGCTTTCTCTGGCTGACAGAGCGTAGGTGTTCAGCAAAACGGTCTCCCAGTCTGCGTCAGGTCTCGCCAATATATAGAAGGCCACATCGGGAGCACCGGATGCAGTGTATCACCCAGCCGACTCACAGGTGAAGTGTCGCCTCACCTGGAAGGACTGTCTGGGGCCCTGAATGGTGGTAAGGGAGGAAGTGTAAGGGCATGTGTAGCACTTGTTCCGCTTGCAAGGATAAGTTCCAGGAGGGAGATCAGTGGGGAGGGATGGGGGGGGGGAACGAATGGACAAGGGAGTCATAGAAACATAGAAAATAGGTGCAGGAGTAGGCCATTCGGCCCTTCGAGCCTGCACCGCCATTTATTATGATCATGGCTGGTCATCCAACTCAGAACCCTGCCCCAGCCTTCCCTCCATACCCCCTGACCCCCGTAGCCACAAGGGCCATATCTAACTCCCTCTTAAATATAACCAATGAACTGGCCTCAACTGTTTCTTGTGGCAGAGAATTCCACAGATTCACCGCTCTCTGTGTGAAGAAGTTTTTCCTAATCTCAGTCCTAAAAGGCTTCCCCTTTATCCTCAAACTGTGACCTCTTGTTCTGGACTTCCCCAACATCTGGAACAATCTTCCTGCATCTAGCCTGTCCAATCCCTTTAGGATTTTATACGTTTCAATCAGATCCCCCCTCAATCTTCTAAATTTCAACGAGTACAAGCCCAGTTTGTCCAGTCTTTCTTCATATGAAACTCCTGCCATCCCAGGAATCAATCTGGTGAACCTTCTTTGTACTCCCTCTATGGCAAGGATGTCCTTCCTCAGATTAGGGGACCAAAACTGCACATAATACTCCAGGTGTGGTCTCACCAAGGCCTTGTACAACTGCAGTAGTACCTCCCTGCTCCTGTACTCGAATCCTCTCGCTATAAATGCCAGTATATCTTTCGCCTTTTTCACCGCCTGCCGTACCTGCATGCCCACTTTCAATGACTGGTGTATAATGACACCCAGGTCTCGTTGCACCTCCCCTTTTCCTAATCGGCCACCATTCAGATAATAATCTGTTTTCCTATTTTTGCCACCAAAGTGGATAACTTCACATTTATCCACATTAAATTGCATCTGCCATGAATTTGCCCACTCACCCAACCTATCCAAGTCACCCTGCATCCTCTTAGCATCCTCCTCACAGCTAACACTGCCACCCAGCTTCGTGTCATCCGCAAACTTGGAGATGCTGCATTTAATTCCCTCATCCAAGTCATTAATATATATTGTAAACAACTGGGGTCCCAGCACTGAGCCTTGCGGTACCCCACTAGTCACCGCCTGCCACTCTGAAAAGGTCCCGTTTATTCCCACTCTTTGCTTTCTGTCTGCTAACCAATTCTCTATCCACATCAATACCTTACCCCCAATACCATGTGCTTTAAGTTTGCACACTAATCTCCTGTGTGGGACCTTGTCAAAAGCCTTTTGAAAATCCAAATATACCACATCCACTGGCTCTCCCCATCCACTCTACTAGTTACATCCTCAAAAAATTCTATGAGATTCGTCAGACATGATTTTCCTTTCACAAATCCATGCTGACTTTGTCCGATGATTTCACCGCTTTCCAAATGTGCTGTTATCACATCTTTGATAACTGACTCCAGCAGTTTCCCCACCACCGACGTTAGGCTAACCGGTCTATAATTCCCCGGTTTCTCTCTCCCTCCTCTTTTAAAAAGTGAGGTTACATTAGCCACCCTCCAATCCTCAGGAACTAGTCCAGAATCTAACGAGTTTTGAAAAATTATCACTAATGCATCCACTATTTCTTGGGCTACTTCCTTAAGCACTCTGGGATGCAGACCCTGTAGGGAGCGATCCCTGTGGAAAGCAGAGAGAGGAGGGAGGGAAAGATGTGCTTAGTGATGGGATCCCATTGGAGGTGGCGGAAGTTACGGAGAATAATATGTTGGACCCGGAGGCTGGTGGGGTGGTAGGTGAGGACAAGGGGAACCCTATTCCTCGTAGGGTGGCGGGAGGATGGAGTGAGAGCAGATGTGCGTGAAATGTGGGAGATGCGTTTGAGAGCAGAGTTGATGGTGGAGGAAGGGAAACCCCTTTTTTTTAAAAGAGGAGGACATCTCCCTCGTCCTAGAATGAAAAGCTTCATCCTGAGAGCAGATGCGGCGGAGATGGAGGGATTTCGAGAAGGGGATGGCATTTTTGCAAGAGACAGGGTGAGAAGAGGAATAGTCCAGATAGCTGTGAGAGTTAGTAGGCTTGTAGTAGACATCAGTGGATAAGCTGTCTCCAGAGATAGGGACAGAAAGATCTAGAAGGGGGAGGCAGGTGTCAGAAATGGACCAGGTAAACTTGAGGGCAGGGTGAAAGTTGGAGGCAAAGTTAATAAAGTCAATGAGCTCAGCATGCATGCAGGAAGCCGCGCCAATGCAGTCGTCGATGTAGCGAAGGAAAAGTGGGAGACAGATACCAGAATAAGGTCGGAACATAGATTGTTCCACAAAGCCAACAAAAAGGCAGGCATAGCTAAGACCCTGCTTTTTCTACCTCTGTCCCTCTCACTATACCCCTTGCCCATCCTCTGGGAACCCCCCGCCTTCTCCCTGGGCCTCCTGTCCCATGATCCTCTCATATCCCCTTTGCCAATCACCTGTCCAGCTCTTGGCTCCATCCCTCCCCCTCCTGTCTTCTCCTATCATTTTGGATCTCCCCCTCCCCCTCCCACTTTCAAATCTCTTACTAACTCTTCCTTCAGTTAGTCCTGACGAAGGGTCTCGGCTTGAAACGTTGACTGTACCTCTTCCTAGAGATGCTGCCTGGCCTGCTGCGTTCACCAGCATCTTTGATGTGTGTTGCTTGAATTTCCAGCATCTGCAGAATTCCTCTTGTTTGTAACGGCAAGAACTGGTTGTGAATTTGTTTGTTTTGTTTCGCGACCCTCTACTGGCACTTAAACATCGAAAACCGATAAAGGAATTAAAGCCCGAAAAAGTCTTTGTTGTCCTGAGTTTGTACTTTTCCCCAGGCTACACTTTATTTCCTGGAGAGCAGATGGGGGAAACTTGACAGAGGAACACAAAATGATGAGGAGTATAGATAAGGCAAATGCAAGCAAGCTTTTTGCACTGAGGTTGGGTGAAGGGTGAAAAGAGAAATGTTTAAAGAGAATATGAGGGAGAACGTCTTCACTCAGAGGGTGGGGAAAGTGTGGAATGAACTGGCAGCAGAAGCTGTGGATGCTGGTTCATTGTCAATATTTAAGTGAAATTTTGGATAGGTACATGGATGAAAAGGCTATGGAAGACTATGCTCCGGGTGCAGGTCAATAGGACTAGTTTGGCATGGACTAGATTGGCCAAAGGGTTTGTTTCTGCGCTCTAGTGTTCTATAGCTCTATGACTCTTACAAGTAACTGGATGGAGCGGGGAGGATATTTTAATTAATGGAGCAGTCTATGACCCAAATGATATCATCAAAGACTCCACCCTTTACAGATATTCTCTATTCTTCTCCCTTCCATCTGCCCAAAAGCACCTACCACCAGGCTCCAGGACATCTTCCATCCTGCTGCAATAAGATATTAAATGGTCCCTAAATGCAATAAGGTGGACTCTTGACCTCACAAACTACCTGGTTGTGAGTTTGTCTGCCTTCACTGCACTTGCTCTGTATCTGTAACTCTTCATTCTGCATTCTATTATTGTTTTTCCTTGCACTACCTCAATACACTGTTGTAATGATATGATTTCCATGGATGCCATGCAAAACAATGTTTTTCACTATATATCTGACAAGTTCTTCATTCAGAGAGTGAGAAATCTGTGGAATCCATTGCCACAGTGGTTGTGAATGCCAAGTCATTGGGTGTCCTTAAGGCTGAGATTGATAGGTTTGTGATTGGTAAGGGGTTTAAGGATAATGGAGAAGAGGCAGGAGAAGGGATTTGAAAAGACTATCAGCCATGATTGAATGACAGATCTGACTCAACGAACCAAGTGGCCTAATTTTGCTTCTATGTCTTAAGGTTTTATGGTTTAATGAAAAATGAATGCAGCTGAAAAAACTATTATAAAATTTCACATTGCAGAGTTCCATAGAAGATATTTTACATTGATCCATTAAACAAAACTTATTAGTTTCAGTAGGAACCCTTTAGATTAGTATGCTACTTTGGCTGGGTGTCTGGTGCTTGAGTTTGTCACGTTTAACCTGGGCGCTCTGACACTTTCTCTTTAGCTCATCAATATGGATATCTAGACAACACTTTGTCTGTTCATTTGTGAGAAGACCTTTGCCAAAGAATAAGAAATGTATTGCGGCCTAACTTGTTCCAATCGCCAGTGCACGTTACTTTTTCCTAAAATGTTCTTGACTTGTAGTATGTACCGCAATACTTGCAGAAAAACTTATGCCTTCATCCATGCAATAAATAATTCAATACTCCCTCCTCAAGTTTGAAGATGGAATATGTGAGACAGAATTCAGAGTTTGGAACAGAAAACAGGAAGGCTTGAGGTGTAAGGACTAAGGTCTGAGCAAACTTTGTTGTTCTATATTCATTCTAACTGAAAATAGAACACAGAACATATAACAGTACCGCACAGGCTCTTCTGCCCACAGTATTGCGCTGAACTTATTAAACCAAAGACTCCCAATTCTTCTAATCCCTCTACACTCTACATTCTGTGCTGTCTGTCGTTATTATCACCACTGGCAATGCATTCTAGTCTCTGTATGAAAGACATGTCTCCTTTTTTACCTTCATCCCTCACCATACACTTTCCAGTACCAGACATTTCAATTCTGGGAAAAAAGATAGGGTATCTTCTCTATCTTTGCCTCATGTAATTTTATAAATCTACAGTATATCAGATCTCCCCTCAGCTTCCACCACTTCAGGGTAAACAGTGCCAGGTGGTGCAGCCCCTCCTTACACAACATGCAACATCCTGATAAAGCAACCTCTGAACCTTCTTCAAAGGCTCACATCCTTCTATAATGAAGCAACCTGAACTGTATATTATACTCCAAATGTGATCTAACTAGAGCTTTATAAAGTTATAACACAACCTCCTGACTCCTGAACTCAATACTTTGACTAATGAAGCATGCCATAAGCCTTCTCATTAATTGGTGCAGCTATCAAGATCAAGATTAAGATTGTTTAATGTTATTTCCAGTGCACAAGTGTAAAGGAGAATGAAATAGTTGTTACTCTGGATCTGATGCAGCACCAAGAGCACAAAAAGATAAAGAACACAACAATAAAAAAGCACAACAAATACAAATATTTTAGATAGCTTATGTTTGATTGTATGTCCATAAAGTGAACTAAGCACAAGAGTGTTTGTACCTCGGTGGCTGACAGGAAATGAAAAAGTCTTGTTGGTGGGGGGTGTGGACGGGTGTGTTAGTAAGTGAAGGTGTCAAGCAGTCTTACAGCTGAGGAAAGTAATTGTTTTTGAGTCTGGCTTGGATACTATTTAACCTCCTCCCTGATGGGACTGGGACAAACTGTCCATGTACCTGGACCCCAAGATCCCTCTGTTCATATAGGCAACTTAATTTGAGACCATGGATAATATGCCAGAAGAAACCCTCCTTATGAATTATCTAAACTCAAAATAAGCCATTGAATCATCAATTGCTAATAAATTATGTTAAAGCACAAAATCCCCTTTGGACAATATTTTCAGTATTCACGCCAAACGGAATAGATTGGATATTAGCCAGAATGTTTGAAATAGCTAAAACTCCACTGCCTGAGAGGAGTGCTGGAAGAAGATTGAACAGTAACTTTTAAAAATGATTGCATCTCTAATGAAGAAGGAAAAAGTCTGCAAGAAAGGAAGGATTTAAGTTTGAAGGAGGGGCTATAGCCCATCTACTTCAAGTTTTGATGTGTTGTGCATTCAGAGATGCTCTTCTGCACACCATTGTTGTAAGGCATGGTGACTTGAGTTACTGTCACCTTCCTGTCAGTTTGAACCATCTGGCCGTTCTCTTTTGTCTTCTCTCATTAACGAGGCATTTCACCCATAGAATTGCTACTCATTGGACGCTTTTTTTTGTTACTCGCACTATTCCCTGTAAACTTTGGAGACTGTTTTGCATGAGAATCCCAGGAGATCAGCCGTTTCTGAGATACGATCAGATATTTTATATATATTATATATATATATTATATCAGATATTATATCGTCACTGAGGAGGACGTTAGAAGGGCCTTCCTGAAGATAAATCCAAGGAAGGCGACAGGCCCAGATGGTGTCCCAGGACGGGTTCTCCGGGCCTGTGCAAGCGAGCTAGCTGGAGTGTTTGCTGACATCTTCAATTGCTCCTTGCTTCAGTCTAAGATCCCCTCATGTTTTAAGAAGGCAAATATAATCCCAGTGCCGAAGAAAAGCAAGGTGGCATGCCTGATTGACTATCGACCTATGGCTCTGACATCAATTGCTATGAAGTGCTTCGAGAGATTGGTTATGGCACACATCAACCACAGCCTACCGGTCAACCTCGATGCTTTGCAATTTGCCTACTGGAGCAACAGGTCAACGGCAGATGCCATCTCTCTGGCCCTAAATTCCTCCTTAGAACACCTGGAGATTAAAGACGCATACATAAGTCTCCTTTTCATTGACTACAACTCTGCCTTTAATACCATCATTCCAAATAAACTGTTTCCTAAGCTCCGGAACCTGGGCCTTAGCACTCAGATCTGCAGCTGGATCTTCAACTTCCTCACAGACAGAACCCAGGGTGTAAAAATTGGGGACAAGCTCTCCTCTATAATCACTCTGAGCACCGGTGTCCCACAAGGCTGTGTACTCAGCCCCCTGCTGTACTCACTGTACATCCATGATTATGTAGCCAAGTTTCCATTAAACTCAATATATAAGTTTGCTGATGACACAACAATTGTAGGCCGTATCTTGGGTAATGATGAGTTTGAGTACAGAGAGGAAATTAAGAACCTGGTGGCATGGTGTGAAGACAATAATCTATCCCTCAACATCAGCAAGACGAAGGAATTAGTTGTTGACTTCAGAAGGAGTAGCGGACCGCATGACCCAATTTACATCCGTGGTGCGCAAGTGGAACAGGTCAAAAGCTTTAAGTTCCTCGGGGTCAATATCACAAATGACCTGACTTGGTCCAACCAAGCAGAGTTCACTGCCAAGAAGACCCAACAGCACCTTTACTTCCTGAGAAAACTAAAGAAATTTGGCCTGTCCCCTAAAACCCTCACTAATTTTTATAGATCCACCATAGAAAGCATTATTCTAGGGTGCATCACAACCTGGTATGGAAGTTGTCCTGTCCAAGACCGAAAGAAGCTGAAGATGATCGTGAACACAGTGCAGTATGTCACACAAACCAATCTTCTGTCTGTGGACTCACTTTACACCGCACGCTGTCGGAGCAGTGCTGCCAGGATAATCAAGAACACGACCCACCCAGACAACACACTTTTCATCCCTCTTCCCTCTGGGAGAAGGCTCAGGAGCTTGAAGACTCGTACGGCCAGATTTGGGAACAGCTTCTTTCCAACTGTGATAAGACTGCTGAACGGATCCTGACCCGGAACTGGGCCGTTCCCTCCAAATATCCGGACCTGCGTCTCGGTTTTTTTGCACTACCTTACTTTCCGTTTTTCGATTTTCTATTTATGATTTATAATTTAATTTTTTAATATTTACTAATTTTTACTATTTTAATATTTAATATTTGTAATCCAGGGAGTAGGAAGTGCAGAATCAAATATCGCTGTGATGATTGTACGTTCTAGTACCAATTGTTTGGCGACAATAAAGTATAAAGTATAAATTATTCCACGGTCAAAGTCACTTTGATCACTTTTTTCCCCACATTCTGATGCATTCAAGGAGGAGAATCCCAAGGGCTACTATGGAAAATGTTAGAGCAAAAGAATAGCAAGGGACAAAAGTGGTCCATTTGATTATCAGCATGGTCATCTATGCATGGAGCCAAAAGAGATGGGGGAGATCTTAAATGGATTTTTTGCATCTGTATTTACTTTGGAAAAGGACACAGAGTCAGGGAATTGAGGTAAAACAGTAGTGAGCACGTGGACTGTATGCGGATTACAGAAGAGGAGGTGCTTGCTGTTTTGAGGCAAATTAGGATGGATTAGTCCTCAGGAGCTGACAAGGTGTTCCCTTGAACCTTGCGGCGACAAGCAAAGAAATTGCAGGGGCCCCTGGCAGAGATATTTAAAATGTTCTTAGTCATGGATGAGGTGCCAGAGAACTGAAGGATAGCTAATGTTGTTCCATTGTTCAAGAAAGTCTCTAAGAATAGGCTAGGAAATTATAGGCCATTGAGCTTTATTTCAGGAGTGGGTAAATTATAGAAAAGTATTCCAAGGGACATGATATATAAGAATTTGGATAGACAGATTTGGTTTGGGATAGTCAATATGGCTTTGTGCATGGTAGGTTGTGTCTAACCAATCTTATAGAGTTTTTTTAAGAAAGGCAGTGGATGTTGTTCTTGCGGATTTTAGCAAGGCCTTTGACAAAGTCCCACATGGAAGGCTGTTCCAGAAGTTTTGGTCACTTAGCATTCAAGCTGAAGTAGTAAATTGGATTTAATATTAGCTTTGTGGAAGAAGCCAGGGAGTGGTAGTAGATGGCTTTCTAACCAGTGGCCTGTTGACTAGTGGTGTGCTGCAGGGATCAGTGCTGGGTCCATTGTTGTTTGTCATCTGTTTCAATGATCTGGATGATAATGTGGTTAACTGTATCAGCAAGTTTATGAATGACACCAAGACTGGGGGCGTTGTAAACAGCGAGGAAGGCTATTAAAGCCTATAGTGGAATATGGACAAACTGGACATATGGACTGTAAAATGGCAAATAGTATTTAATGCAGGCAAATATAGGTGTTGCACTTTGGGAGATCAAACCAAGGTAGGAGTTACACTGTGAGGAGGGCAGTAGAATAAAGAGATCTGGGAATGTATACCCGTAATTCCATGATAGTGGCATCACTGGTAGCTAGAGTTGTAAAAACAACTCTTGGGGTGCTTTATTGAGGCAGTGAGAAATATAGACCGAGTCCAGACAGGGGAACCTATTTCCTGTGATGTGTTGAACTGAGTCCACAACCGTTTACAGTTTCTCTTGGTCACATGTAAAGCAATTGTCTGCAATCAAGATAAAATGTTTCCTAAGGGTCAATTATTTGAGATACAGCCCACTATAGTGATATCTTCTTCAAACTTGTAGATAGAGTTACAAGCAGAATTTGGCCATACAGTTCCTATGGGACTAATAGGAGATGCTAAACTTCTTTTCCCTCACGAGGAAGTTGGCATTGTTGACATTGAAGGAAAGACTGTTGCTATGATAGGATGTGACTAAGTTCTCTATTTCCTATCTGTAGTTCAACTCATCATTATTTGAGATATGGCTCACTAAGTGATATCTTCTGTATGATGGAATTATGGGATTGTGATGGGTCATGATGGGATTAATTGGAGAGATCTTTCAGATAATTTCTTCTTCTGAATGTCCTTCTTCGGGACTATAAAATCCGAAGTATATTTTTTAGCGTAGAGGGCAAATAGGGAACACCATCTTGTTTCAGATACCCAAAATACTCTGCAGATGCTGGGGTCAAAGCAACACTCACAACATGCTGGAGGAACTCAGCAGGTCAGGCAGCATCTGTAGAAATGATCAGTCAACGTTTCGGGCCGGAACCCTTCATCAGGACTGAAGAGGGAGGGGGCAGAGGCCCTATAAAGAAGGTGGGGGAGGGTGAGAAGGAGAAGGCTGGTAGGTGCCAGGTGAAAAACCAGTAAGGGGAAAGATAAAGGGGTGGGGGAGGGGAAGCAGGGAGATGATAGGCAGGGAAGGTGAAGAAGGGATAGGAGAAAGCACAATGGGTAGTAGAAGGAGGCGGAACCATGAGGGAGGTGATAGGCAGCTGGGGGAGGGGGCAGCGTGAAACTGGGATGGGGGAAGGGAGGGGGAGGGGACTACCGGAAGTTGGAAAATTCAATGTTCATACCAAGGGGCTGGAGACTACCCAGATGGTGTTGTTTTCTCAGCCTTTAATAGGGTGCTTGGAGCCAGACTCTCATCTTTTGCTTCTATCCTTGGGAATATGAACACATTGGAAGAATGAGTCCTGGTCTGCTAAAACTTACATTGATCACATGAAGCATGTCATCATAAAATTTCATAAATGGCTCCTTTAGATATGCAAATGTCAATGCAAAAGACACACTTTCACACAAAAGTGTTGCCTATAAATGGACCACAGAAAGTTTTGCATGTTTCTCCTCCTACGTTCAGTGAAATCTCCACACCATATTATTTCAGCTTTGGGGGCTTGACCCCACCACCTCATTTATCTTGAACACACTTGGAGCTTCTGTATTAGCCTGCAACCTATACATTGCACATGGCAAACTGCCCTCTTTGTTAAGAGCAGGGTTTCTAAGAAAGGAAAAATAAACTTGCACTCACACAAACATTGTTCTTCTTAAGGACATGCGGTACCTTGCGATTTCTTCCAAAACAAGCTAAAACAGTTCAGTTTATTGCAATCAACATTTATACGTCAAAATTGTACTAATGATGAACCAGCAACCCTGGAAGAATATAATCTTGGAACTTCTGAAACATGTGGCCTGACAAAGTTCCATCCAGAAACATTAAGGCTGTAGCTTTTAAGCTCCCACTATTATCATCTACCAAAATGGAGTTGCACAGCAACATCTTACAGCACCAGAGACCCAGGTTCAATCCTGACCTCTGGTGTTATCAGTCTGAGTTCTGCAAGGCCCTCAACCTATGCCCCATTATGCTGTCACCATATTCTCAGTATCTCTATCAGCTAATCCTCAGTGTAATCATGTTATCATAACTTTAGTGTAATTTTATCAGGCTTTCCTTAATGTATCTCTAACTGCATATCCTCAGTGTAATCCTATCGGTGCATTCATAAAGTAATTCAATCAGCATATCCTCAGAGTAATCCTATCAATTTAGCCCTGATGTAACCCTATCGACTGATCCTTGATATCATGTTATCAAACTATCCTTAACCCTATCAGTATAAGCTCCTTTTAGTCCTCTCAGCAATTCCTGAATATAATCTTGTCAACATATCCTCAGTTTAGTCCTATCAGCGCACTCTTCTTGTATTTTCTTCTTAATGTGTCTATCTAATTTTTCATTATTCACATCCATGCATTAAAGCAGGTAGCTACAAGTCTGATTAAGGCATTGAATGTCGGTCTACCCATGATATGGTCCCTACTGTGGTGTAACAGGTCCTTCTGAGAAAGAGTTACACATCCAGACTCTTAAAGAGCGAGACACTCAGTAGTCTTCTTATCACATGTCCATTTGTATTTTCCAAATTTAAAAAATCTTCAAAATTCTGTCTTCACCGATGTTTCTGGGAGGTTCGACAGAAACACATTCATAGAGTTACATGGCATGGAAAACGGTCTTTCAACGCAATTTTGTGCAAGCTGACCAAAGTGACTATTTAGAACATAGGACAGTAGAGCACAGGAACAGGCCACTCGGCCCTCAATGTTGTACTGAGCCATCTAAAAAGTGCATCAAAAACACGCAAACACAAATCCCTCCTACCTACGCTATGTTCATATCCTTCCATCTTCCTTACATCCATGTGCCTATCCAAAAGTCTCTTAGAAGCCTTCAATGTATTTGCCTCTACCATCATTCCAGGCATCCATGACTCTCTAAGGAAAAAACCTACCCCTCATATCCCCCTTGAACTTACCCCTCTCACCTTCAATGAATGCCCTCTGGTATTAGACATTTCAACCTTGGGAAACAGATACTGTACTCTCTGTCCACTCTATCAATACCTCTCAAAATTTTTGAAACCTCTATCAGATCTCCCCTCAGCCTCCACTGCTCTAGAGAAAACAAGCCAAATTCATCCTGCCTCTCGTGATAACACATGCCTTCTAAACCAGGCAGCATCCGGGTAAACCTCCTCTGCACCCTCTCCAAAGACTCAACATCCTTCTTATAGTGGGTTGTCCAGAACTATATGCAATATTCCAGATATGGCATAATCAGAGTTTTATAAAGTTGCAACATAACCTCTTGATGTTGGAAGTCAATGCCTTGACTGATAAAACCAGGCATTCCACAGTCAAGTCAAGTCAAGTCACTTTTTATTGTCATTTCGACCATAACTGCTGGTGTAGTACACAGTAAAAACGAGACAACGTTTTTCAGGACCATGGTGCTACATGAAACAATACAAAAACTACACTGAACTACGTAAAACAACACAAAACTACACTAGACTACAGACCTACTCAGGACTACATAAAGTGCAGAAAACAGTGCAGGCATTACAATAAATAATAAACAAGACAACATGCACAGTAGAGGGCAGTAGGTTGGTGTCAGTCCAGGCTCTGGGTATTGAGGAGTCGGATGGCTTGGGAGGAGAAACTGTTACATAGTCTGGTCGTGACAGCCCAAATGCTTTGGTGCCTTTTGCCACATGGCAGGAGGGAGAAGAGTTTGTATGAGGGTGCGTGGGGTCCTTCATAATACTGTTTGCTTTACGGATGCAGCGTGTCCGTAATGGCAAGAAGAGAGACCCGATGATCTTCTCAGCTGACGTCACTATCCGCTGCAGGGTCTTGCGATCCGAGATGGTGCAATTTACGAACCACGCAATGATGCAGCTGCTCAGGATGCTCTCAATTCAACCTCTGTAGAACGTGGTGAGGATGGGGTGGGGTGGGAGATGGACTTTTCTCAGCCTTCGCAAAAAGTAGAGACGATGCTGGGCTTTCTTTGGAGCTGGTGTTGAGGGACCAGGTGAGATTCTCCGCCAGGTGAACACCAGGAAATTTGGTGCTCTTAACGATCTCTACGGATGAGTCGTTGATGCTCAGCGGAGAGTGGATGCTCCGTGTCCTCCTGAAGTCAACAACCATCTCTTTTGTTTTGTTCACATTCAGAGACACACTGCACCTCCTCTCTGTATGCTGACTCATCATTCTTACTGATGGGACCCACCACGGTCGTGTCATCAGTGAACTTGATGATGTGGTTCGAGCTGTGTGTTTCAGCACAGTCGTGGGTCAGCAGAGTGAACAGCAGTGGACTGAGCACACAGCCCTGGGGGGCCCCCGTGCTCAGTGTGATGATGTTAGAGATGCTGCTTCCGATCTGGACTGACTGAGGTCTCCCAGTCAGGAAGTCTAGGATCCAATTGCAGAGGGAGGCGTTCAGGCCCAGTAGGCTCAGCTTTCCAATCAGTTTCTGAGGAATGATTGTGTTGAATGCTGAACTGAAGTCTATGAACAGCATTCAAACATACGTGTCTTTTTTGACCAGGTGGGTTAGGGCCAGGTGGAGGGTGATGGCAATGGCGTCGTCTGTTGAACGGTTGGGACGGTACGCAAACTGCAGGGGTCCAGTGAGGGGGACAGCAGGGTCTTGATGTGCCTCATGACGAGCCTCTCGAAACACTTCATGATGATGGATGTGAGTGCAATGGGACGGTAGTCATTGAGGCAGGACACTGAAGACTTCTTCGGCACCGGGACGACGGTGGTGGCCTTGAAACACGTAGGAACGACGGCGCTGCTCAGGGAGATGTTGAAGATGTCAGTGGAGAATATCTGCTAGCTGGTCTGCACATCCTCTAAGCACTCTGCCAGGAATATTGTCTGGTCCAGCAGCCTTTCGTGGGTTGATCCTGCACAGGGTTCTCTTCACATCAGCCACGGTAAGACACAGCACCTGGTTGTTTGGAGGAAGGGTGGTCTTCCTCACTGTCACGTCATTTTCCGCCTGAAAATGAGCATAGAAGTTGTTCAACGCATCTGAGAGGGAGGCATCACCTGCACAGGCAGGTGATGTTGTCCTGTAGTTGGTGATGTCCTGAATGCCCTTCCACATGTGCTGTGTGTCGCCGCTGTCCTGGAAGTGGCTGTGGATTCGTTGGGTGTGTGCACGCTTTGCCTCTCTGATGGCCCGGGGCAGTTTGGCCTTCGCTGTTGTTAGGGCTGCCTTGTCGCCTGCCCTGAAGGCAGAGTCACGGCCTTTTTATCCACCTTATTAACCTGTGTAGCCACTTGGTCCCATTTCCTTCATTTGGCCCACATCCCTCTAAAGCTTTTTTTTAATCAATACACCTGATCAACTGCTTTTTTAAATGTCTTATTCTACCTTCTTCTTTCAACTCCTCTGGTAGTCCATGTTATATACTCACCAGCAGCTGTATGTAAAGCCCTAATCCTAACTACTCAGATCTGCTGTATTTCCCTCTCATCTTATACCTATGCTTTCTAGTTTTATGCCCCTCTATATTAGGATAAAGACTGACCAAATACCTTATCTATGACCCTGATAATTTTTAAACCTCTATCAGGTCATCGCTCCACCTCCTATGCTCTAGGAAAAGCCACCACAGCCTTGCCCACTCTCTCTTTATAACTTAAATGCTCCAGTCCTGGCAGGTATGATATTGTGGCCATCACTGAGATGTGGCTAAAGGATGCATGTCTTTGGGAGCTGAATGTCCAAGGATACACGGTGTATCGGAAGGATAGGAAGGTAGACAGAGGGGGAGGCGTGGCTTTACTGGTAAGAAATGATAATAAATCATTAGAAAGAGGTGATATAGGATCATAAGGTGCAGAATCTTTATGGGTTGAGCTAAGAAATAGCAGGGGTAAAAGGATCCTGATGGCAGTTATTTATAGGCCTCCAAACAGCTGCAGTGATGTGGACTACAAATTACAACAGGAAGTAGGAGAGGCTTGTCAGAAGGGCAGTGTTATGATAATTGTGGGGGATTTTAACATGCGAGTGGATTGGGAAAATTAGGTCGGCACTGGATCTCAAGAGAGAGAATTTGTAGAATGTCTGCGAGATGGCTTTTTAGAACAGCTTGTTGTTGAGCCCACTAGGGGATCGGCTGTACTGGATTGGGTATTATGTAATGAATCGGAGGTGATTACAGAGATTGAGGTGAAGGAACCCTTCGGAGGCAGTGATCATAACATGATCGAGTTCACTGTGAAATTTGAAAAAGAGAAGCCGAAATCTGATGTGTCGGTATTTCAGTGGAGTAAAGGAAATTACAGTGGCATGAGAGAGGAACTGGCCAAAGTTGACTGGAAAGGGACACTGACGGGAAAGACGGCAGAGCAGCAGTGGCTGGAGTTTATGTGAGAAGTGAGGAAGGTGCAAGACAGGTATAATCCAAAAAAGAAGAAATTTTCGAATGGAAAAAGGATGCAACCGTGGTTGACAAGAGAAGTCAAAGCCAAAGTTAAAGCAAAGGAGAGGGCATACAAGGAAGCAAAAATTAGTGGGAAGACAGAGGATTGTGAAGTTTTTAAAAGCTTACAAAAAGAAACTAAGAAGGTCATTAAACGGGAAAAGATTAACTATGAAAGG
The DNA here is from genome assembly GCF_030028105.1 of Mobula birostris. Taxonomy (NCBI): domain Eukaryota; kingdom Metazoa; phylum Chordata; class Chondrichthyes; order Myliobatiformes; family Myliobatidae; genus Mobula; species Mobula birostris. Next base: position 102,574,799 of record NC_092376.1, read on the forward strand.
AAGCTAGCAAATAATATCAAAGTGGATACTAAAAGCTTTTTCAAGAACATAAAGAGTAAAAGACAAGTGAGAGTAGGTATAGGACCAATAGAAAATGATGCTGGAGAAATTGTAATGGGAGATAAGGAGATGGCGGAGGAACTGAACAAATATTTTGCATCAGTCTTCACTGACGAAGACATTAGCAGTATACCGGACACTCAAGGGTGGCAGGGAAGAGAAATGTGCCCAGTCACAATTACGACAGAGAAAGTACTCAGGAAGCTGAATATTCTAAAGGTAGATAAATCTCCCAGACCAGATGGACTGTACCCTCGTGTTCTGAAGGAAGTAGCTGTGGAGATTGCGGAGGCATTAGCGATGATCTTTCAAAAGTCGATAGATTCTGGCATGGTTCTGGAGGACTGGAAGATTGCAAATGTCACTCCGCTATTTAAGAAGGGGGCAAGGAAGCAAAAAGGAAATTATAGACCTGTTAGTTTGATCTGGAGTGGATTGTCAAGGATAAGGTTACAGAGTACCCGGAGGCATATGACAAGATAGGCAAAACTCAGGATGGATTCCTTAAAGGAAGATCCTGCCTGACAAACCTATCACAATTTTTTGAGGAAATTACAAGTAGGCTAGACAAGGGAGATGCAGTGGATGTTGTATATTTGGATTTTCAGAAGGCCTCTGACAAGGTGCCACACATGAGGCTACTTAACAAGATAAGAGCCCGTGGAATTACAGGGAAGTTACATACATGGATAGAGCGTTGGCTGATTGGCAGGAAACAGAGATGGGAATAAAGGGATCCTATTCTGGTTGGCTGCCGGTTACCAGTGATGTTCCACAGGGGTCTGTGTTGGGGCCGCTTCTTTTTACATTGTACATCAACGATTTGGATTATGGAATAGATGGCTTTGTGGCTAAGTTTGCTGACGATACAAAGATAGTTGGAGGGGCCGGTAGTGCTGAGGAAACGGAGAGTCTGCAGAGAGACTTGGATAGATTGGGAGAATGGGCAAAGAAGTGGAAAATGAAATACAATGTTGGAAAGTGTATGGTGATGCACTTTGGCAGAAGAAATAAATTGGCAGATTGTTATTTAAATGGGGAAAGAATTGAAAGATCTGAGATGCAACGGGACTTGGGAGTCCTCGTACAGGATACCTTTAAGGTTAACGTCCAGGTTGAGTCGGTGGTGAAGAAGGCGAATGCAATCTTGGCATTCATTTCTAGAGGAATAGAGTATAGGAGCAGGGATGTGATGTTGAGGCTCTATATGGCGCTGGTGAGACCTCACTTGGAGTACTGTTGGCAGTTTTGGTCTCCTTATTTAAGAAAGGATGTGCTGACGTTGGAGAGGGTACAGAGAAGATTCACTAGAATGATTCCGGGAATGAGAGGGTTAATATATGAGGAACGTTTGTCCCGTCTTGGACTGTATTCCTTGGAGCTTAGAAGAACGAGGGGAGACCTCATAGAAACATTTCGAATGTTGGAAGTCATGGACAGAGTGGTTATGGCAAAGTTGTTTCCCATGATGGGGGAGTCTAGTACGAGAGGGCATGACTTAAGGATTGAAGGGCGCCCATTCAGAACAGAAATGTGAAGAAATTTTTTTAGTCAGAGAGTGGTGAATCTATGGAATTTGTTGCTACGGTCAGCAGTGGAGGCCAAGTCTTTGGGTGTATTTAAGGCAAAGATTGATAGGTATCTGAGTAGCCAGGGCATCAAAAGTTATGGTGAGAAGGCGGGGGAGTGGGACTAAATGGGAGAATGGATCAGCTCATGATAAAATGGAGGAGCAGACTCGATGGGCTGAATGGCCAACTTCTGCTCCTTTGCCTTATGGTCTTATGGTCTTATGGAGTCCAGTATTTGTGAATCTTTACTGTACCCTCCCTTGTTTAATTATTAACTTCCTATTTTGTGACATCTGAACCTAGCCACAATACACTCAATATGTTTCCAGCAATGTTTTGTACAACTCGAATGTGATATCCTTACTCTTGTACTCAATGCCAGGGCTGTTGGACAAGCATCTCATAAGCCGCCTTCTACTGTGTTGCCACTACCTGGAGCTATTTACTTGTACTGCTGGGTCTCTCTGTTCAGCATCACACCTCAGGACCCTGCCATTCACTGTGTATGTCCTACCCTAGTTTAACTTCCTAAAATGTGCCACTTAACACTTGTCTGAGTTGCATTCCATTGCAATTCCTTTGCATACTTACCCAGTTGATCAATTTTCTGTTGTAACCTTAGGCAACCTTCTTCACAGTCCACTAGATACCAATATTTGCAAATTTACTAATCATGTCTACATTCTCATCCAAATTATTAATACGTATGGCAACAGTGGAGGATCCAGCACTGATCCATATGAAACGTCATTGGCCAAAAGTCACCAGTCTGATGAACAACCCATGACTTTCAATGTCTGTCTCCTTTCACCAGACCAAGACAATTTTGTATCCCGAATATACACAGAAAAGGTGACCTGTTGGCCAGCTACTGCCTCACAGTACTAGAGCCCTCAGGTGCAGTGTGTAGCATTTGTTTATTCTCCCTGTAACCGTGTGACATTGGTCAGACTGGACTTGGAGAACTGTGAGCAGCTTTGGGTCCCTAATCTAAGAAAAGATGTACTGGCATTGGACAGAGTCCAGCTGAGGTTCACAAGAATAATTCTGGGAATGAAAGGGTTAATGTATGAGTAGTGTTTGATAGCTCTGGGTCTGTACTCACTAGTGTTTAGAAGAATATTGAAAAGTCTAGGCAGTGTGGATATGGAGAAGATGCTTCTTATAATGAGTGAGTCTACGACCGGGGCTATAGCCTTAGAATAGAGGGATGTCCATTTAATACAGAGATGAGGAGGGAATTCTTTAGCCAGAGGCTGGTGAGTCTGTGGAATTCATTGCCACAGATGGCTGTGCAGGCCAAGTCACTGACAATATTTAAAGTGGAGGTTGATAGTTTCTTGATTAGTCTGGACATCAAAGGTTATGGGGATAAGGCAGGAGAATGGGGCCGAGAGGGGTAACAAATCATCAATGATGGAAGGACAAAGCTGATTCAATGGGCCATGTGGCGTAATTCTACACCGATGTTTTATGATCTTAGGGTTTCCTCCATATTCCAAAGATGCAGACTAAACTGCCACTGCATATTGTTCCTGGTGGAGAGGGGAGTGACGAAGTGTCTGGAGAGGGAGTTGATGAAAATGTGGAGAGAATTAAAAACCAGATGAACGTAGCATCAGTGGAAATGGGTGATTGATAGTTGATTTGGGTGGCACGGTAGCGCAATGGTTAGTACAACGCTTTACAGTACAGGTTTCCCCCGCCATCCGAAGGTAGAGTGTTTCTATGAAACGGTTCATAAGCTGGAATGTCGTAAAGCGAAGAAGCAATTACCATTTATTTATATGGGAAAATTTTGTGAGCGTTTGCAGACCCAAAAACAACCTACCAAATCATGCCAAATAACACATAAAACCTAAAATAACAGTAACATATAGTAAAAGCAGGAATGATATGATAAATACACAGCCTATATAAAGTAGAAATACTTTTCCACAATCTTTGCCTGAACTGTTCGCCGAAGCGAAAATCTCACACAGGCGCTCTCGGCAGAAAATCTCACGCAAGCGCTGTTGGCAGAAACACTCTCTCCAGTAACCTTTCAGCTATGAAGCTGCCAAATCATACCAAATGACACATAAAAATACACAGCCGATATAAAGTAGAAATAATGTATGTACAGTGTAATATCACTTACGGGAGTCTGGAAGACAGCTTGCCGAGCACACTGATGATGGTGTGTTAGACTGAGTCATCGGAGTTTGGGTGGTGCAGTGGCCCCCACCGTCCGGGCCACCAACCTATACCGATCCGCAAAGCATGCAGGGGTGCAGCGGTAGCCGGGAGGCACCCAGCACATCTTTAAGAAAAAAGCCGAAATAAACATGCTAATTATTGGCACTGCTTCCTGCAAGCATGTTGAGCTCGTTGACTTCATTAATTTTGCCTCCAACTTTCACCCTGCCCTCAAGTTTACCTGGTCCATTTCCAAAACCTCCCTCCCTTTTCGAGATCTTTCTGTCTCTATTTCTGGAGACAACTTATCTACTATAAGCGTACGGACTCTCACAGCTATCTGGACTATTCTTCTTCTCACCCTGTCTCTTGCAAAAATGCCACCCCCTTCTCGCAATTCCTCCATCTCTGCCGCATCTGCTCTCAGGATGAGGCTTTTCATTCCAGGACAAGGGACTTTTAAAGAAAGGGGCTTCCCTTCCTCCACCATCAACTCTGCTCTCAAACGCATCTCCCCCATTTCATGCACATCTGCTCTCATTCTATCCTCCTGCCACCCCACTAGGAATAGGGTTCTCCTTGTCCTCACCTACCACCCCACCAGCCTCCGGGTCCAACATGCTATTCTCCATAACTTCTGCCACCTCCAACGGGATCCCACCACTAAGCACATATTTCCCTCCCCCCCCCCGCTTTCCACAGGGATCGCTCCCTATGCGACTCCCTTGTCCATTCGTTTCCCCCCCCATCCCTCCCCACCAATCTCCCTCCTGTCACTTATCCTTGTAAGCGGAACAAGTGCTACACATACCCTTACACTTCCTCCCTCACCACCATTCAGGGCCCCAGACAGTCCTTCCAGGTGAGGCGACACTTCACTTGTGAGTCGGCTGGGGTGATATACTGCATCTGGTGCTCCCAATGTGGCCTTCTATATATTGGCAAGACCCGACGCAGACTGGGAGAGCGTTTTGCTGAACACCTATGCTCTGTCCACCAGAGAAAGCAGGATCTCCCAGTGGCCACATATTTTAATTCCACGTCCCATTCCCATTCTGATATGTCTATCCATGGCCTCCTCCACTGTAAAGATGAAGCCACACTCAGGTTGGAGGAACAACACCTTATATTCCGTCTGGGTAGCCTCCAACCTGATGGCATGAACATTGACTTCTCAAACTTCTGCTAATGGCTCACCTCCCCATCGTACCCCATCCGTTGTTTATTTATATGCACACATTCTTTCTCTCTCTCTCCTTTTTCTCCCTCTGTCCCTCTCAGTTTAGTGTACCCCTTTCCCATCCTCCGGGTTTCCCCCCACCTTTTCTTTCTCCCTGGGCCTCCTGTCCCATGATCCTCTGATATCCCTTTTGCCAATCAACTGTCCAGCTCTTGGCTCCATCCTTCCCCCTCCTGTCTTCTCCTATCATTTCGGATCTCCGCCTTCCCTTCCCAATTTCAAATCTCTTACTAGCTCTTCTTTCAGTTAGTCCTGATGAAGGGTCTCGGCCCGAAATGTCGACTGTACCTCTTCCTAGAGATGCTGCCTAGCCTGCCGCGTTCACCAGCAACTTTGATGTGTGTTGCTTGAATTTCCAGCGTCTGCAGAATTCCTCGTGTATGCTAATTAATTAAGTGCCACCCGGCACGTAATTGTCGGCCCAGATCAGAGGCGACGCAATTAGCAATCACCTCTGACCTGGGCCAACATTTACGTGCCAGGCGGCACCTAATTAATTAGCTTGTTTATTTCGGCTTTTTTCTTAAAGATGTGCCGTGTGCCTCACGGCTACAGCTGCATTCTCTGCTAATTGGTATCTGTCTGCGGCCTGGGGGTTGTGGTGGTGGGACACTGGGGTGTCATCTCATTGTCGTCTGTTTCCATTAGGGCAAGGAGCTCATCTTCTCCTATGTCTGCCTACCTCGATGTCGAAGGTCGAGGTTCATCGTCTGCTGTGTCTGATGTGGAAGGCTTGCTTGACTGCGTAGCCTCGTGCATTTTTCTATCATACAGTTCTTTGTAAGCACTCAAACCATCTTGCAAATATGCCCTAAACTGACGTACCCTTTCAAAATTAAAGTCATACTTTATCATTGCAGCCAAAATCTCACGTAGTTGCTCCACATTCAGTTCCTGGACGACATCACTTTCGCTACTGAATTCAGTTTCGATTGTTATCCTTTCCTCTTCCAATTGCATCAGCTCTTCATCTATCAGATCTTGGTCATGGGATGCCAAAACCTCTTTAACACCATCTTCATCAGCTTCCACAAGCCAAACTCACTTTGCTCTTACTTCGTTCACTACAATCGAAACACTTAATTATGTCTAGTTTTATACTAAGTGTAACACCCTTACGAGCTCTTTTAGGCTTTTCTAATACGTTAGAGCTCATCTTGCAAACGGCTGCACACAGGCAAGTGTTTAAGCAATGCCAGCAAGAATGCTGTTCTGAATCCTGGGGAGAACGGCTGCTCAGGGCGTGCGTTGCTTTTTTTTATCGCGCACTGCCTTTCTTCGTAACAGTGAAAACACCTTCTGTTAGTGAAAACAGGGAACTAATGTAGGTCTTTCGCAACAGTGAGGTCTCGTAAAGCGAACGTTCGAAAAGCGGGGGATACCTGTACAGGCAACCCAGGTTCAATTCCTGCCACTGTCTGTGTGGAATTTGTACGTTCTCCCCGTGACAACATGGGTTTCCTCCAGGTGCTCAGGTCTCCTCCCACAGTCCAAAGATGTACCAGCTGGTCATCGTAAATTGTCCCCATGATTGAAGGCATCCGTTAGTCTTGTGAGACCATGGATCTGCGCCTGGAAAGTCTTCACTCTCCAGGGTGCAGGCCTGGGCTAGGTTGTATGGAAGACCATGCTGCAAGTCTCCCCTCTCCATGACACCGATGTAGTCCAAGGGAAGGGCAAGGGCCGATACAGCTTGGCACCGGTGTTGTTGCAGAACACTGTGTGGTTAAGCGCCTTGCTCAAAGACACAACACACTGCCTCGGCTGGGGCTCGAACTCACAACCTTCAGGCCACTAGTCGAATGCCTTAACCGCTTGGCCATGTACCCCACCCCATGATTAGGCTCAGATTAAATTGGACGATTTCTGGGTGGTACAGCTCAAAGAGCCAGAAAGGCCTATTCCATGCTGTATCTTAATAAATAGTTAGAATTGTCCTAGTGGGCTGAAAGAATGTCCCTATGTTGTATCTCTCTATGACTCTATACAATAGAACATACATAGAACACACCCATAGAATTAATGAAATGTATCTGGTTAGGGTGCAGAGTAAACTTAGAATGCGCACTCTTTTCCTCAGACACCCAAAGATACAATGAAAGCTCTGGTATATTTCATCATGATATCAATTATATCTGCTCTCATTTAGATATGGCTCCTGAGATATGGCAATAATCCACATGCCAAGGGCAGTGTTTAGACTGAAACCACCAGTCAAGGCTTTGAAATATGTGTGCTGCATTAGTGACTAATTAGAGAGTGAAATGTCTGTCTAAAAGGATTTTCTGTGCTTCCTCTTCCTGCATTCTTTGCAACTTAGAAGAATTTGAGGAGGGGGGAGTGAACTTTGAAATATACAAAATCCAAAGGGGATGTGACTGTATAGATGCTGAGATGTTTCCATAAGTTAATTGAAAGAGCATGCTGACAGGAAAAAGGAGCAGTTATTTATAACTGTGGTGCATAGGAATTTCTTCTCATTGAGGATTGTGGACACGAGATCAGTGGGGGAATTTAAAGAAGTAGATAAGCTTTGAAAGATCAAGGAATTGAGGACGATGTGGTCTTGGGGCAGAAGAGGAGCTGAATGCCATGGCCATATTAAATGGCAGAGCTGGCTTGAGAGATCAAGTCCAGCACATATTTTCTTGTGTATTCTGTAATGTAGTGCATGATGAAATGATTTGTCAGGCGAGAGGAAAGGGAATGTATGTGAATAACTCCCTTGTTGTGTGAAATCAAGTTCATGGGTTCAGTGAGTGGGGATAGAACACACACACTACTGGTAGGTAGTTAACTATTTATTTACAGGAAAAGACTGACACTGAACATTCAATTCATCCTTCAAGTTACACCTGCAAATACATATCAAAAGTGTGCACTTGCACACTCTCTCACTGTACTACACTTCCACTGTTCCCGCAGCACTGGTTACATCCCACCCCGAGGTGATGCAGAGAGAGAAAAGATTCAGTGCGCTAGGTTTATATTTTACCGGCACTGTATCATCATCAGCCTGTGCTGCAGCACCATATGATAGCCAGTGGAAGGGCTGCCAAGCTCCTTAAACAGGCCAATCCTTAGCTAGCATGGAGGAGCAGCTTTCGAAGAACAGGGAAGATTAACACTTCCTGAAACATTCTACCCCTCCAAACATGCAACAATGTGGCACTCAGCCCATAGGCTCATATAACCCCCACAGATGCCCCACTTAACATGATGATACTCCAAATTATCAGCCCACCATTTGTTACCCAGTGTACTGCAGTGACCCACCAACACCCCAAAGCCACACAAAGCCATCAACTTACATTGGGTCATAGCAATTAAGGATCTGGACCCTGACTTTCCTGATCTTATTTATTGGTTGCTGGATATGACCAGCCAGATGAGTAGTGTTCTCAGACTTGTCGGGGGGTGGGGGGGTAGGTGCTGCACTCCTGGCCAGTCACAGTGCAGGTATCATCTTTCTCCATAAGCAGATAGTTCAAGGCCAGCACCTGAATAGCCCAGCGTGCGGTTCCACAGCTGACACTCCTGCTGCATCTGGACAATTACATATCAAATAAATAAAGGCATGCACTTAGAGGAGAAGTTAACACGTGTATTCACTTTTCAGAGGGAGCAGCAAATCATTGCACATGCGTAAGTTCTCAGTCAATAATTAGTGCTAAAGGGAGTCATTGTGCTAAAAGAAATAGATCCATACATGACACTTCCTCCTCCTTTAGATTAATGTAACAAAAAACTGTATACGTAACCAAACATTCAATTTCCCTTTAACAGACTATATTCAAAGAGACGTGCTTTCACAATACAGTAATAGTGTTCTCTTGATTTTTCTCTTTTTAAACAACAGTCCATAGCTATGCTATACTAAATAATTAGTCTTTTTCGTGGCGCTCGGGTTCTTTCAGCATAGCGCCTCTGGACACGTGGAGTGGCGTCAGGTTTGGCTGATGTCTTATCAAAGAGAACTTTCTCTGTTGCAGGTGTCAAGTTGCTGTTAGTGGCATGGTCATCACTGAGAGGTAAGTCTGATGATTGTAATGTGTCCATCTTGTTGGATGCAGTTGATTCAGGCGTGTTCTTCAATTGAGCATCCAGTATCTGGTCCACATGATGTCTCTATGTCTGATCTCCAACATCCACTGTGTATATCAGTGGTCTAGTTCTTGTGGCTATCCTACCTGGTGTCCATTTGTCTTCTCAGCAATCACATGCTAGGACTTCCTATCCAGCCTTGAAGCACCTTGCTGATTTATTTGGCATCTGGCTGAACTGTTTATTCTGTACCTCCCTCCAGAGGTCTGGTTTCAGGAGATCTATGTGAGATCTCAGATTCCTGTTCATGAACGGCATTGCAGGTGTTTGATTTGTCGTTGCATAAACAGGGTTCCAATACACAACAAGGAAGTTGTTCACCTTGTGCTGCAGAGAAATGTTGTCCTTGTCCATCACTTTAATGAACTTCTTGAAAGTTTGTATAAACCTTTCAGCTAACCCATTCGATGCTGGGAGGTGAGGAGCTGACTTGAAATGCCTGATGCCATTTTCCTTCATGGATAGTTGAAATTCTTCTGATGTGTACTGTGGTCCATTTTCACTCACAATTTGTTTCAGATTAGATTAGAATAGATTATGAGGACACGCAGCCCTATTTTATTGTCATTTAGTAATGCATGCATTAAGAAATGATACAATGTTCCTCCAGAATGATATCACAGAAACACAAGACAAACCAAGACTAAAAAAACTGACAAAAACCACATAATTATAACATATAGTTACAACAGTGCAAATCAATACCATAATTTGATAAAGAACAGACTATGGGTACGGTAAAAAAAAGTCTCAAAGTCTCTTGAAAGTCCCATCATCTCATGCAGACGGTAGAAGGGAGAAACTCTCCCTGCCATGAACCTCCAGCACCGCAAACCTGCCAATGCAGCACCCTGGAAGCACCCGACCACAGCTGACTCTTGAGTCCATCTGAAAACTTCGAGCCTCTGACCAGCCCTCCGACACCAAGCACCGAGCACCATCTCTGCTGAGCGCTTTGACCCCGGCCCCGGCAACAGGCAATAGGCAAAGCCGAGAATTTGGGGCTTTCCCCTCTGGAGATTCTCGATCACACAGTAGCAACAGCAGTGAAGCAGGCATTTCAGAAGTTCCTCCACATGTTCCTCTGTGCTCCTCACGTCTGTCTCTATCAAATCAGGATTGTGCACTGTACCTACTTAACAAATACAATATCATTTCGGAGCGGCCACGCGCGCTGCATCGCGCCACCATCTTCTCCTCCCTTCCTTTTAGTAAGCCATTTATAGAGATGATAGTCCTCTGAATGGAAATAATCTTTTCTGATGTGGTTGACTTCATTAGTATAACCTCTGGCCACTTCAAATAAGCATCCACAGCAATCAGGAACATGGAGTCCATGAATGGCCCAGCAAAGTCAATATGTACTCTTTGCCATGGTGAAGACGGCCACTCCCACAGGTGTAACGGTGCCTGTGGGGGTGCATTTTGAACTTTGTGGCATTCCAAACAGCTTTTGGCCATGTATTCAATCTGTTCATCTATTCCCGGCCACTACACGTAGCTCCAGGTGAGACTCTTCACCTTGACTGTGCCCAGGTGTCCTTCATGCAGATTCTCTGACACTCTGGTGTACAGTTTAGAGGGAACTACAACCCGAGATTCACACATCAGCATTCTTTGACACACAGACAGTTAGTCCCATCACAATGAGAACTCTGGAAACCGGGATTACCATGAGCTGGTCAGTCTTGCATCATGATGTCCTCAACTATTGACAACATCGGGTCATTCCTTGTTTCTGTTTGTATTTCAGAATTTGTTACTGGTAGCTGGTCCACTAATACGATCTGGAACACTTCTGCTGGGTCACAGAGTGAAGACTTCTTTTTCTTCAGTTGTCAACAGTGGAGGCGTGACAGGCCATTAGTGCTGCTGTGTTATTTGGTATCCTTGAATTCTATGTCATAGAGTGGACTCCTAGGAACAGTGCCCAATGTTGCAACCTGGCAGCAGACATCACTGGGATTCCCTTCCTAGGATTGAAGATGGACACAAGGGGCTGGTGGTCTGTCATTAGAGCAAACTTCTGTCCATAGAGGTAGTGGTGGAATTTCTTTACTCCCCATATTAGACAAAGGGCTTCCTGGTTGATCTGTGTGTAGTTGCATTCTGTGCTGGTCAGTGATCTTGAAGCAAACGCAACTGGATGTTCAGATCCATCGTTCATAGTGTGTGACAAAACAGCGCCAATGCTATAAAGGGACGTCAGTCCGAGGGGCAGATTGGTCATAATGGGAAAACAGTTCATCTGATGTTATGAGTCTCTTTGTTTCCTTGAATGCTCTTTCACATGAGCATGGAATGGGCTGCCAGCAGCGGTGGTGGAGGCGGAAAGAATAGGGTCTTTTAAGAGACTCCTTGATGGATACATGGAGCTTAGAAAAATGGAGGGCTATGGGTAAACCTAGGTAGTTTTAAGGTAAGGACATGTTCAGCACAGCTTTGTGGGCCAAATGGCCTGTATTGTACTGTAGGTTTTCTATGTTTCTATCATTCTGACCGTTTTCACTTTGCTCCTGTCTGTGCATTCAAGGGGTGCAGCACTGTAGCAATGTTTGGGAGAAACTCGTGGTAGTAGTTTACAAGGTCAAAGAATGACCTGAGTTTGACACATTTTCCAGTTTGGGTGTCTGTAGCACTGCTTCAGTCTGCCCTTGTAATTTGTGTAAGCCATGCTTGTCAATGACATGTCTACAATATGAGATTTCATTCTTGAAGAAACACACATTTCTCTCTCTTTGCACGCAGACCATATTCACTCAGCCTAGTAGGTACTTTACCAAGGTTCTGGAGGTCTCTTCATCATTCGTGTCAGTCACAATGATGTCATCAAGGTAACATTGTGTTCCTGGAATATCTTGGAGCACTTGGTGCATTGCTCTTTGCCAAATTGCTGGAGCTGATTTGACGCCAAAGACAAGACAATTATACTGCAACAGTCCCATGTGAGCGTTGATTGTGAGGAACTTCCTGCTTAACTTCTCATTCTCTATTTGCAGATAGGCTTGTGATAAACCAATCTTTGAAAACCTGTCCCCACCTGCCAAAAATGCAAAAATGTCTTCTATTCGCTGCAGAAGATTCTGCACAGTACGCATAGCAAGGTTGATGCTCACTTTGAAGTCCTCGCATATGCGAACCATTCTGGCCTTTTCTTAGTCACTGGGACAATGGGCATGGTCCAATCACTCCACTCAACTTTGGACAGAATATTGGAGACCTCCAAGCTCGAAATTCAGCATCCACTTTAGAACGTAATGTGCAAGGCACTGGATGCGTTTTATGGAATCTTGGTGCTGCTGTTTCCTCCAGTTCAATTCTGGCCATCATGCCTTTGAGTTTACCAACACCTACTCAGACACTTTCTCATTAACATTAAGCAGCTGTGACAGTCTCTGGTTCATGCTACCATTTAGACTGTAGTTGTCTATTGATAACACATTGAGAGCTTTAATTGTGTGGCAGTTTAGTTGGATTTTTCTCAATCATTCATGTCTGAAAAGTGCTGGCCCTCCACTTTGCAATACATAAAGCTCTAACTGCTGTGTTTGGACTCCGTATGTCACATTCACTAACAGTTTGCCTTTGGGAGACAGTTTTTCACCTGTGTAGGTCTTTAGCATCACCAAGCTCTTTTCCGAATGCAGCTTAGACAACAGTCTATAGTAGTCAGCCTCTGAGATTACAGACAAAACTGACCCTGTATCTAGCTCCATTTTCAGGTCCATATGATTTTGTAATCTATGTCAGTAACAACATATAGTTTTAGGCATGACAGCTCACCTTTGTTAGACTCTGTGTTAGCTGATTCATTTTCACATTCAGTCACTTTATGCATTTGTTTCATTTTGTTTTTGAAACTTTTTACCCTGTGTAATTTTTCTCTTTGGTTGTATTTTTTTTATCTGACTTGCACACTCTCTCTGTTGACCTTATCTGTGACACTTTCTACACACTTTTTCTTTGAACCAACAGTTATTTGCATCATGAGAAGACCTGACACATCCATAACATTTTTGGTTGTTTTGCACCATTTCAGGACATTTTGTGAGTTTCACATTCTAAACTCTTTTTCTGTGGTTTTGCCACATCCTTTGCTGCAGTCATTAATGATTTTGGAATGATCAATGCCCATTCCAAGGTTAGGTCTCTTTCTGACAGTAGCCGCTTTTTTGTTCTGATGAAGGGTCTCAACCCAAAATGTCAACTTTTTACTCTTTTCCATAGATACTGCCTGGACTGCTGAGTTCTTTTAGCATTTGGTGTGTGTTGCTTGGATTTCCAGCATCTGCAGATTTTCTCTTGCTTGTGAGTAGTCCCTTTTGAATGCTTTGTCTATACATGCCACAACAAGCCTGTCCCTTAATGCATCAGAAAGTCCACCTTTAACCTCACTGGACTGGGAAAGTTTGCTTAGTTCTGCAATGTATTCAGAAATACTTTCATCCTTTGACTGGTTCCTTTTGTGAAATCTAAGTCTCTCAGCTATTGCTAGCAGTTTTGAACTCAAGAGATTTTGCAAAATTGCAGCATTTTCTTTAAATGTCTTGCTTTCTGGCTTTTCAGGAGTTACTAAGTTGGATAAGAGACTATGTTCTAGTATCCATTAAACTAAGAAGTGTGGAGACTTTCTTTACCTCATCCACACCATTAGCATTACACTATAGTTCTCGACCCTCATGATATATGATTCCCAGTCCTCATTAGCACTATCAAAATTATCAACTTTCCCGACTCAGGCTATTGTGACGTTATTTTTACTTTAGTTTTGCTAGTTGTGCATCTCTCACCGTGTATTGTGCGCTGTAACTCATGCATCATTTAATAGCATCTGCGACTGCCTCCTTTGTACTGGTTCACTCTTTCCTCTTGCTGTTTCTCTCCCTTCCTCTGAATTCTGTTGTCTCATAACTGTCAATGTAGTTGGTGATATGCAACTTACTCCTGGATTTTGACTCTTGCAAGACGTGAGCCATTGTCTGATTGGATCTCCCAGGGATGACAAGTGCTACAAACTTTTTATTGTGCTTTCCTGGTCAGCATGTCTGCATGGCATCACCATCAGGATCCCAGAATATGTGTCCAGCATTGTGAGCACATACTGCTTCTTGTTCTGTGGTGGCATAATTGATGTGCTATACTTGACCAGCCACCCTGCCCCTTCAGATGTGTCCCAAAGGACCTGTTGGCTACCCCTGGGTTTAACCTGCTGTGAGATAGGTCAGCTCATACCTTCTGTCCAGACCTCATCAAATTCCAATGCCACCCTCGAACTTCAGTCCATTTTCTTGCTCCATCCCTCAAGATACCTGCTCTTCTGTGTGCCCATATCACCAGGCACCTGCAGTTCTCCTGCGGAAACCCCGTGGCCATCGCAATCTGTGCTGTTCAATTGACAACAGCATTATGTATAGCCTCCTCAGTATCCCGAGGATTGTAGCATCTACATGGTAGTCTCTGATGTGTTCCTAATAAAGTGCCCCAGAAGTGTCAGCTGTGCACCTCCCAGTTCTGCATGTGGTAATGAGGCATCCACATCACAGCCAAGGCATCGGTGTACATCCTTATAGGCACTGTCACCTCCTGGAGGGTCTGGGTCAATTCGCTAGATCTGCCCTCGGGGTAATGACCCTCCCTTATGCAGAGTGGGGAGCAAAAGCCTTCCACTGCTGTTTACTGCTCCACAAGTGGCTGGAGCCTTCAGTAAACCAGACTTGCTGCTTCAAGACTCCTTCTTCAAGTTCATTCTCAAATGATGAGGTGAGATTGGTTGGAATGGACTACTCCATCCCAGCTTCCTCCAAAACAGAATGCCAAAGCTGAAGAAGCTGGACAGACTACTCTGACAGTTCTGTTCTCCTTCAGTAGAGGAATCAGTATCAGCAACACCCCTTAAGCTGGTGCCCTCATGCAGATCCAACAGTCCAAAACATTGGTGTGAAGTATGATGTGACCACTGCATGGGTGAGGGGTCAATGGTGGGACCATCATCGGGGATGTAGTGGTTGTTATCAGGGAGAGTCATGACCTACTCTCGGAGTGGCTCACCCCATCAGAACCCTTCTCTGCTCAATTTGCCATGTACTACTTCCACTTGACAATCGACTGCTGGGCACAGCCCTCTCTGTAGTCACATTGTCAGACGGTACCCGGCGCATGAGAAGGAGGTGTGGCCACAGAGGTTCCGTGGCCAGGAGAGCCCAGTAGCAGGACAACAGATGACTCTCGAAGGATGTGCATTGGGTTGTCACCTCAGGACAGGTTATTTATTTATAGACAAGACAGACACTAAACTTTCAACAAACCTTCAACTTGCAGTCAGTTAGAAATTAGGTATGCACTCGTGCCCTCTCTCACTGCAGCAGGTAAGAGTGGCACTTACTGCAATATCTCTCAATTTATCACAGCGAAGGGTGGATCACCCGTGAAGTATGACCATCACAAGACTTTAATTTCCTATTTATTCTCTGCAGAAGAAGCTGCAGAGACTAGTGGACAAAGTCAAATACATCAGAAGCACACTTCACACGACAAACATCTGCAAGATCACAACCTTCTCCACCATCGAGACATCTTCAAGAGACATCAAGACATGGTGTCTCAAGAAAGCTGCATCCACCATTAGGGACCCTCATCACCTGGGACAGATCCTGTTCTTGTTACTACCATTGACAAGGAGGTGCCCGAGCTGGAAGACCAACACTCAATTATTTAGGAACAGCTTCTTCCCCTCCGCTATTAAATTTCTGAATGCTCCATGAGCCCACGAATACTATTTTCTTTTTGCACTATTTATTTGCAATGTAATTTATAGTACTTTGTATGCCTTTGGACTGCAATGCTATCACAAAGCAGCAAAATTCACATCAGTGGTAACAAATGTGATCCAAATCTGATTCTGATACCAATTCATTCAAAATTCTTTCCCTTTCAAATGTATTCCTGGTTCCCTTTAGAAAGTTCCTGGTAATCTGTTTGCAGCATCGTGGAAAACAGTAAATTCCAGAGCAGAATTAATTCTTCTTAGTTCCTCAATGATGCTTTAGCTAATTGCTTTAAATCTATCCCATATGGCTGGCATATCCCATTGAGTGGGTCTCGGAATGTAGCCCTTCTTCCCATTTGTCCAGAAGAAGCTTGCAGCAAAAGATCTCTGAAGCTTCCTGTGTTGTGCTGAAGAGGCATACACAGTCACAATCAACCCACCAAAGGTCACCGCTCCATGGTGAGAGAGGAAAATGACCCAGAGTTAAAAGTACCCTACCAAGGGCATTTTATTAATTGGATGCTAACTGGCTTTCTGGCTTTCTGGCTCAGAGGCATTGACACCAAAATAACACTCCTCAGTAGCTTGACAGTGCGCATTGTGTAGATGGGTAAAGCAGCACTGAAACGGAATGTGATTCCAAAAAAAAATATCAATTCCATTGTTTGTGATTAATCAAATGTTCATCTTTTTTTCTGTATCTTTCATGTGCATGAATACAGTTGCTGTGCTTGAGATCCTATTTATATAATGCTTTGATCCATTTTACATTGCTGAGACCACAGAAAGAAAGCCAATAAAACCTGAAGTGTTATATTTAGTTAAATATATACATGTATAATTTTTAACTATTTACAACTACTTCATGTAAAAATAACATATGTTTGATGCGCACAATAAATGGTTTTCCTTACGAGTCAGAATTACCATGGTCGAGAAATTCGATAGTTACTGTGTGGAGTTAAGCTTCTAGGATAGTTTGCAGATGTGACCAGGTGAATTGCTCTGACTGAGAGCCAACCCGTACACGATGAGTTAAATGACATCGTATTGGACAGAAAATATTATGTGAGTCTATGTGTTCCAGATTAAATTTCTTCCTTTGCAAAATAGACTGGGCACTTTCATTTGTATTCCACATTAGAGTAGCTGATCTTGGTATGGTATCAGAGGTACATAGAAAACCGGCACAATACAGGCCCTTTGGCCCACAATGCTGTGCCGAGCATGTACTGAACATATGTTCAGTAGTCCTATTCCTTCATTCTCCATTTAGAACCTTCTTGGTATAAATTGGAGTTTAAAGCTCCACAATGCAGTCATAGTGGAACTATCTTGGTTACATCAGTGTCAGATAATGTAGTGGAGGCTTGACCCAAAAGCAGAGATACAAAGGTGATTCAGTGGACAGAGAAACCTTTAATAATAAACTGCAAAATATCAAGCTATGGAGCCACAAAACACAAGAGAACCAATACCAAACACCACAGGGAACAAGGTAACTGAGGGCTACAAACAACTGGTTGAGGCAGGCTGGTTTGATGAATGAACGAGGATTGTGTGTGAGAGCTGGGTTTAAACAGGCTGCGGGTGATGAGTTGGAAATGAGTAATAGGTGACTCCTGTTGGTTGAGTGGAGACTGGGAGGTGCCTGCCTGCACTGGCCTGACAGGACGTGTCACCCCCTTCCCCCAAACTACAGCCAACACTTAATGGCCCAGGATGATCCAGGTGGGTTTGGTGGAACTCCTCAATGAGCAATGAATCTAAGGAGAAACCGAAAGGAATGCAAGACCTTTCCCAGTTGACCATATACTGCATGACAACACAAATCTATCAATAGGTGAACTGTGTATAATAGAAACACAGAAAACCTACAGCACAATAGAGGCCCTTCGGCCCACAAAGCTGTGCCAAATATGTCCCTGCCTTAGAAATACCCAGGCTTTACCTGTAGCCCTCTATTTACCTAAGCTCCATGTAGCCATCCAGCAGTCTCTTAAAAGACCCTATCATTTCCGCCTCCACACCACCGCTGGTGACTGGAATAAATCAATGGGTGACCTTGAAGGGACCAATGAATGGGGTCAAGAGCTTGTAGGACTGGATGAGCAAGGGCATATCTCAGATGCACAGCAGACACAGAGCCCAGGCAGAAGGCCACTGGAAGTTGTTCTGGTGGCATTAGGCACAGTTGGGTACTAAGATGGCCCTCCTTGCCCTCTTCCAAGCATTCTGGCAGTGGTGAACCAGGACCCTGAAAGACAGGACCTCCATCTTTGGATCCTCCACGGAGAATAATGAGTGTTGACAGCCATGAAGCATCTCAAAGGGTGATATACCATGGTCTTGGAGGTGTGTAGGTTGTGGGTCAGCTCAGCCAGAGCAGATACATTTTCCATTTGGAAGGGTAGGAGGTGGCGAAAAATCATAGAAACTTCACTTGCTGATTGACTCTTCCTGACTGACCATTGGTCTGTGGATGATAGCCAGAGAACAAACTCACTGGGGTGCGGAGAAGGGAGCAGAAGTGGGAGACAAGTTGTGGGCTCTGATCCAACACAATTACCTGAGGGAAGCTATGCAGGTGAGCTACTTGTAGGAGAACCAGCTCCATTGTCTCAGTGGCTGACAGAAGTTTAGGGAGGGCAATGAAGTGGGCCACCATGGAGAACTAGTCCACCACTGTCATGATCACCATGGCCCAAGCAGAAGGTGGCAAACCTGAGACGAAATCCATGACTATGTGGGACTTGTAGGGTCTGCAGGAGCCCAGGGGGCCACTGGTTGGATGAATTTGACATTGAGGGGAGGCAGTGATGAATTGGTGTACATCTGTGATCATTGTGGGCATCGCAGAACAGAAAATTCAGGGTCTATTGTGTGCCTGGCTAGCCAGAGGGGGTGAAGAGTGGACCCACTGGAGTGCATTAGAGCACACAGAAGCTGGCACCTACATGCGGTGGTTAGGTGAGTCAGCTTGTGCAGTAGGTTCTGGCAGATCTGATTCTCAACATCGCAGATGATTGCGGTGAGGATCTGTGAGGATGGAATGATGGTCTTAGGGTCAATATGTTTCAGCTGGCTCGAACTATCAAGGCAGTTGTTCGTGGCGTTGGGTCGATTGAAGACGTGAAGTCGACTTGCTTGAATAAGAGGGGCTAGTAAGCCTGACATGGGTTGAGTTGACAGGACTGCTGAATGGATAGGAAGTTCTAGTTGTCAGTCCAGATCAGAAAGGGCTTCGTGTTCCCCATCGGCCAAAGTTTCCATTCCTCCAAGGGCCATTTAATGTTGAGTAGCTCCCTGTCTCCTACTCCGTAACCTGCAGCGTAGAGTTGAATTTAAGGCAAGGAGAAGGCAGAAGGGTGTTTCTCTCTGGTACTCACTGGGAGATTATGACCCCAGCACTCATGTCAAGTGTGTCCACCACTACTGCAAAAGTTCTGGAAGGGCTTGAATGACAGTGTGGGAGTGGTGGTGAAGTGTCTTGTGAGCTCCTCGAAAATATGGTCAGTGGCAGCAGACCAGGTAATCTGTGAGGTAGGTGAATTGGTGAGGAAAGTGAGAAGACTGGCGATTTCGCTGTAGTTCCACTGAAATGGTGGTAGAAGTTGAAAAAGCCAAAGAAGCGCTGTAGTTGTTTGAGGGAGCCTGGTCAGGGCCATTCAACAAACTTTCTCTGGGTCCATGGTTTATGCCTTTGCTATAACCCAGGAAAGAAATGATTGAGGTGTGGAGCTAGTGTTTCTCTAACTTGCAGTACATTTGGTTTTTGAGGAGACACTGAAGTACTGAAAGGACATAACAGATGTGGTCTTTGGGTTCCTTGAGGAAAATGAGATTGTTGCTGAGGAATGCTTAACTGTGTAACATGTTTTGGAGGATCTCATGAATGAAGGCTTTGAAAAGTTTAAAAGGCACCACCAAGTATTTGTAGTGACCAATGGGTGCTATGAGCACCATCTTCCACTCATCTCCTTGGCAGATGCAGATTAGGTTGTACACACTCAGTGGATCCGGTTTGATGAAGATCTGGGCCGTGTGGAGTATTTCAAATGTGTTATCCATCAAGGGGAGAAAGTAGCACTTCTTAATGGTGAATCCACGGAAGTCAATACAGGGATCGAGACCCTCATCTTTCTTTTATGACAAAGGAAAAACCTGCACTGGCTGGGGACTGGGATCATTGAATGAAGCTATGCTGTAGCATTTTGATGACATAGTCATTTATGGTTTGGATCTCATGAGGGAAGAAGCAGAACAGATGACCACAGGAAAGGATGGTGCCTAGGCGGAGGTCAATTGTGCTGACTTCCCTTTTACTGAAGGTGATGGTTAAGTTGTGTTATTCCTGTGGGAGTTCAGTGAAGTTGAGGCTTTTCTCTTTCTCCATGGATTTATGGGGTAAAGTCAACTGAGCTGCAGGCAGTTGGTCCAGCAAGTAGATCCTCAACTCAGCAGTGAACCCGGCGAAGTGAGGGTTGTGACTGAAGAGCCAAAGGTAACCCAAGAAGTGAAGAGTAGTGGGTGAGTTGATGAAGAGGAATTAGATGGACTGGCAGTGCTTTTCGATGCTTATATGCACAGGACGTGTGCCCACTGCTACCCTCCCAAATCCCAAGGGATTCCATCAATAGCCATGATGCAGGAGGTGTGAGAGACAGGCTTGGTTGGGTTGTCTAAGCTGCACACAGAGTCTGGTCCTGAAAGTTGCCTGCTGCGACGGAATCCACCAGAGCCTCCTATGTGCATAGGAGTCGTCAGGGTGTGGAGGAGGACAGACAGAGTGAGTCAGGATATGGTGCTGGAATGAAGGCCCCATGTTTCTACCTGATGGTGTTGTTTTCCCAGGCCCAGTGGACATTTGATGAAAGGGTGATCAGCTACTCTGCAGTAAGTGCACGAATTTTTTCTTCACAGACGCTCGCGTTCCTGGGAGGTTAAGGGAGCTCCTTTGAACTGCTGAAGTTGTGCAGGCTTTACTGATGAGGATTCTGCAGCCTGAAGTGGTTCTGGGAATTGAACTGGGGTTCTGGTTGGTGACCTGGAGGGTCATTCCATAGGACACTTACCAACTTGGTGGGCCAGAGTGATGAGGGTTTTGAAGTGGGGGGGGCATCACTGGGTAGATAACTCACTCTGAGAGACCATGATGCTAATGGGCCACCAGTATTTCCACATTCTAGCTGCACTCCTTTATCATAGTCCTGAATTCCACGGTGTAATCCAGCACAAATTGTGGTTTTATTGTCACAGTTAGTGGTGGCTCGGGTCAGAGCTCACCCTGTCAAGAGAGACATAATGAAGGAGAACATAGCTTGGGCCATAGAATATAAAGGTGGCTACAGCTCGAAGTGCTGGGATAGGAAATTGCGGCATCCAGTCGGGGATCTGTCAAAGCATTCAGACTCTGGAACCTGGGGCTCCAAGCTCTACTGGGTGTATCAAAGGTTCATTCATCCTGCCAGGAAATGTCAAGGAGGCTCACCCAAACACAGAGCATTGGACACAATTTAGCAGTGAGTGATATCTTTAATAACAAACTCCAAAATAACAAGCCATGAGGGGCCACAAAATCAGAGAGAACCAATACTTAACATAAAAAGGCAACAGGGTAATTGAAGGCTAGAAGCAACTGGTTGAGGCTGGCTGGTTTGTATGAATAAACAAGGATGGTAGATGACAATCGGGTTTAAATAGGCTGCAGGCAATGAGGAACAGGTGACTCTTGCTAGGTGGGTGGAGACTGGGAGATGCCTGCCTGTGCAGCTCTGACAATCAGCTTGTTCCCTTTCTCACTTTAGAAAAACATTTTGCTGACATCCAGCTGGTCAGCTTTACAACAAAGTGGCTGCTCCAACAACTTGCAACCTTGTTCGATGCTGACCTCTTTGTGGAGTTTGCATGTTCTCCCAGTGACTGTGTGCATTTCTCCCGTAATGCTTCGCTTTCCTTCTGCATACCAAGGACAAGATGGTTAATTAGCTACTGTAAAATAGTGAGGGGTGGAATGTGGGGTAGGGGAGGTGGTAGTTAATGGGAGAATGACATGGGGCTTAATGTAGGTACATGCTAGATGATCCGTGGGTATTTGAGGGGCTGAAGGGTCTGCTTCCATGCACCATCTCTACATGATTATGACTAAAAACTGCAGTTTACTTGAAAAAATGAGACAACAATCTTGAAGGCAAAACGTATCCTTGTTGTGGTGCAATAAGTGCACAAGACTGTGCACTGCTGAAATTCAGTTCCACAGTGAATTCATGGGAAACAAGTGTCAGAAGTGACACACAATGCCTGCCTATACAAACGTAATGCAATAACTAGAGTGATTTTAACCCAAGACAATGGTTCTGTTTTAAAGAAGATTGCTTCTGTCAAACTTCATAACTTAGAAACTCTATTCCAGCTCAATGATTTTGTTCTACACAACTAAATATATGAATAAGATGGTTGATACTAGCACAGCACTCCGTGGAATTTGCTCTGACTCCCCATGCACATTTGCACTGATGCCATCAGCAGTAATGTTAGACAACAGCAATATACATGTTAACACTGGTTACGCACAATCCACCTGTGCATACAAAGCTTTCAAACATTGCCTACTTGCATACTGAAGCAGGACTTAACCAGGGCTTGCGACTTGCTTTGTTCAGGGTGTTTGAAATAAATGAAGGGGCAATGTAAGTAATAGCTACAGTATTTGATATATTATTGGCACATGTATTGAGACATAGAGAAAAGCATTGTTATGCATGTCATTCAAGTATTTCAAAAAATAAGTACTTAAGGTTGTACAAAAGAAAAAGCCAGAAAAGAATGCAGAATATAGTGTTACAGTTACAGAGAAAGTGCAGTGTAGGCAGACAATAAGGTGCAAGGAACATGATGAGGTAAACTTCAACATCAGGAGCTTATGTTTATCATACAAGAAGTTCCACTGAGAGACTTACAACAGGAGATAGAGACAATCTTTGAGCCTGATAGTGCACGGTTTCAGGTTTTTGTCTCATCTACCCAAACGGATGAGTGGAGAAGAGAGAATGACCAGGGTGGGAGGGGTCTTTGATTCTGCTGGCAGCTTCCCCGAGGCAGCAGGAAGTGCAGGCAGAGGAAGTGGAAGAGAGGCTAGTTTGTGTGATGGACTGGGCTGTATTTACAACTTTCAGCTATATTTGTGGTTTTAGGCAGAATAGTCCCCAGACCAAAATGTTACATCCGGATAGAAGAGTATATTGATAATGAGAAGGAATGTTTTACGTGACAGGTAAAGAGAAAGCAGTGATATACTGTAAAGCAGGAGGGAGAAAAGGATATAGTAATGGCTCAAATAAACTGTATTTATCCTGTAAAAACTCACAGTGATCAGGGAGCAGATTAAGTGCCTTGGAATGTGTAAAAATCTATCAGGACATCGACCAAAATGTATTGCACTAGGTGATTACATATGGCACTTTACTATTTAGGAAAGGCAAGAGAGTGAAACTAGGGAATTATAGTCCAGTCACCCAAACAACAATCTGCTGAGAAATTATGACAACATAAAAGATATTGCTGCACATGTTAGCATGATGCTATTACAGCTCGGGGCATCAGAGTTCAGAGTTCAACCCCAGCGTCGAGATTGTGGATCCTCCTGTGAACATGTGTGTTTCCTTTGGGTGCTCCAGTTTCCTCCCACATTCAAAATGGATATCAATTGGTAGGTTGGTTGGTCATCGTAAATTGTCCTGCGATTAGGCTAGGGTTAAATCGGGGGTTGCTTGGTTCATTGGGCTGCAAGGGCTTATTCCACACTGTATCTCTAAATAAAGAAATAGAATTAATAAACACCAAAGATAGCTGAACATTTCAGAGGGAGAAATACCTTGTCTGCACAGGACAGAATTTATTGATATTATTATCCTTCCTTGTTTTGGGTGCTGTGACCCTGATATGTGCTCCCAGCTCTTTCAACTCTTTTAGGGCAATAAGCAGGTAAGAGAAAAAGCTGATCAATGGCACTGGGAAGAGAGGCCCACCATAATAACCCTATTTCTGCTGATGTATTGGACAATATAAATCACTCCAACTCTACAACATAACATTGCAACTGAAATAAGTGCAAAACGCAACCATTGTCCAAGATTTGCCATTAGTTGCCTATGTTAATGCTCAATACTTTGTGTCAATAAGTACAATCCAAGGAGAAAAGTTGAGTTTATTTTAATTTTGCTCAAGTTCATGTACGCAAAGAGACAATGAAAAACTTGCAGCAGCATCACAGGCACATAACGTCTTATAAGTAGCATTCACAAGTACAACGTAAATTAAACAACTTGAACACCACACATAAAAAAATGCTGGTGAATGCAGCAGGCCAGGCAGCACCTATAGAAAGAGGTACAGTGCACAACATTTACAAGAAAGAACACAATTAGAACAAAAATTATGAAGTCCATTTTCGTGCCAAGTGCTGAAGGTGATCAAAATTAAAATAATAGGAACATTAGAACATGAGCCTTTTAATAGCAATTTTTATTGGGCAAATCTTCCTTTAGAAAAGCACTCCCTCAGTTGACAGCCACACAAAGCTGTAGTTTCCGATAAACTTCCAGCGTTGTTTCTGCAGTAATAAAAAGGTGTTTTTTATACTGCTGCATTTAGGCCTGCATGGTTCCTGCTGCCAGCTGCCTGTACTGCTGGGTCATTGCTGCTCAGAATGAATCATGGGAAGCAGGTCAGCCTTATTTAAACACTCAGTAGGTCAGGCAGTAGCTGTGGAGAGTGAAACAGATGAATATTTCAGCTTGTTCTTTCATCAGAAGTGGGAATGTTAGAGGCGATGCAAGTTTTAATTTTCAGTTAAAGTGTGGGTGGGGTGTAATGGGCTGGGGAGGCAGGAGGATTGATCTATTTTAGGTGTAATGCCTGATCGGGTATAGTGAGGGTCACTAATATTAGAGACCCTCCATCAGGTTTAATCAATGGCACTGACAAGGATTCCACAACATGCAGATTGGCACTGCCGCAGTTACTCTGTGACCAGGCTTCAGAACTAGTAGATTAAAGGGGTGGCATGATGGTGAAGCATTTGATCTGTTAGGTTTATAATTCAGAAGATAATTCTTTGTAGAGATATGGAAATAAAAAATAGAATATAGAACATCCAACAGTACAGCACAGGAACAGGCTCTTTGGATCATAATGTCTGTGCTGGACTCAATGTTGAATTAAGCTAATTTGCCTTTGTCTCCATTTGATCTCTATCTCTCTACTCTCTGGATATTCACGTGTTTGTCTAACAGCCTCTGAAATGCGACTCTTGTATATACTTTCACCACTATCCCAGGCCCCCAAATCTCACCATGTGAAAATGTGCCTCAACTACATCCTTTAAAAACCCTCACACCTTTGCTGAATGTCCTTCAGTATTTCACGTTTCTATCCTGGGAGAAAGATTCTTATTGTCTACTCTCCCTTTACGAGGGGTGACCAGAAATGAACGCAAAACTCCAAGTGCAGTCTATCCAAAGTCTTGTGTAGCTGCAATGTGACTTCCTGATTCTTAGGCCATAAGGACATAAGATAAAGGAACATGATTAGACCACTTGGCCCATCGAGTCTGTTCCATCATTTCATCATGGCTGATTCATTTCCTTCTCAGCCCTAATCTCCTGCCTTCTCCTCATAGCCCTTCATGCCCTGACTATCAACCTCTGCCTTAAATATGCCAATAACCTGGTCTCCACAGCTGCCTGTGTCAATGAGTTCTACAGATCTACCACTCTCTGGCTAAAGAAATTCCTCCTCATTTCCATTCTAAATGAGACCATTGCCTCTGCTCAGACTCTCCCACTTAAGGAAACATCCTGTCCAAATCTACTTTATCGAGGCCTTGGTTTCAATGAGATCTGCCCTCTTCTGCTGAGTGCTTTGATCAATAAAGGCCATATGGCTTTAATAATCTATCTACTGCATGAAGATACGAACTTGGACCCAGATATCCCTCTGTGCATCAACACTTAAGGATCCTGACTTTAACTGTATGCTAAATGTGGAATTAGATAGATAGATAGATAGATATACTTTATTAATCCCGAGGGAAATTTGGTTTCGTTACAGCCGCACCAACCAAGACTAGAGCATAAATATAGCAATACAAAAACAACAAACAATCAAACAACAAAATGCAAACTATGCCAGATGGAAAATAAGTCCAGGACCAGCCTATTGGCTCAGGGTGTCTGACCCTCCACGGGAGGAGCTGCACGTTCGATGGCTACAGGCAGGAACAACCTCCCGTGCCGCCAAGTGTTGTATCACGGTGGAATGTGGCCGAAGTCCAACAGCAAAAAGTTCAATATCCAGTCTACAAGCATGTTGCTCAATCGTAATATAACCCGGATTGCACCATCCATTGTTAACCAGATCAATAAGCACGCAACTCCTTTACGCTTACCGCTCTCAGTGCACTTCCGGTCAGCCGGAACGGTATTACCCACCGAACTCCTCTTCTCCATAAGTCTCTGTTGTCTCGACCCGGTCCTCTTTCCTCGACTTTGTGATCCCCCTCTGCATCCTCTGTGTGTTTTCCTCTGGATTTCAGCAGGGCTGTCGACCGCTCTGCTCGCTAAACTGGCCGGCATTAGCTGGTCCCTGGAATACAAAATGCGACCTTGCTTCTGTCCCGCGTGTTGGGATGTAACTATTTCTAGCGCTAAAAAAAACCCAAATAAAACTCTCTCTACCAGCATGTTAGTGAGGGTGCAGCTTTGATGTCTTACAGTGAGAGAAAAAAATACAAAAAATAACGTAAGTTATTTAGAATAGATCGGAATGGCTGTACCAGGCTGCATGCACGACCAGCGCATGCGGTCGTACATGAATTCAAACTCAATTGAAACTCAATTTGTAACCTGGACCTTGACAGTAGAGACAACAGGTTTCGGTAGTGGTGATTATGAAAGAACTGGATTGTTCTAAAAGCCAGTCAAGTTCACCATTGAACTTCGAGAGGAATCGCCTACTTACTTAAGTGGTTCAACAAGCTGTCCGTTTGAGGGTAATTAGAAAGGGGTAATAAATCCCTGTATGAACCTGAAAATTGTATATAGTAAAAATACTCCGAGCCTGATGCTGTGACAGTGGAGAACTTGACTAAACATGAACTCTGATCACTTGTAATCCTCGATAGTTACTTGTGAAACTCCAGCACCTCCCTCTGGGCTGGAAAGACCCTGGTTTTCCACAGGCAACGTGGATTCTCAAAAGCAATAAGCGCTTCATGCTATTCTGGAGGTCTTGAGCTCAATTCAGTTACATAGCAGGTGCATTTGACAGCCTCAAATAGAACAAACACAGGGATAGTGGGGATTTAAGGTTTCAATTAGCTAATGGAATACTAGGGGATCACAGAGTCCCAAGTCGACTTTACTGCATCAGCTGAACGTTTCAAAGGGAAAGGCTTTAGGTTAAGCTGGGGAATCTAAGACACCAACCCAAGGGAGCTAACTCAGCTCACAGGCTGGCTTCTAATGGAGCAGAGAAATAGACAAGTGACTAATTGGCTCCATCGTCTTGCGCTTATGTGTCTTGGAAACTATTTACCTACTCAGCAATGGCTCCTGTTAAAGGATGAGTCAGACTGACTGGCACATTTGTGCCTATTGCTGTTTTCCTCGAGTTTGGGGTGGGGTAGAGGGGGAATTAGATTTTTCCCAGGACTGAGAAGAAGGAAATATAGAAGCTATGGAAACAAATGGGTTGGTCTCACTTAGTAGCTTGATGCTGTTGGTAGGAGCAAGAACTAATATCAACAGCAGAAATACAACTGAACCATTCCTTCATATTGAATGCTTGACAAAGATGTTACTCTGATTGATTATCAGAGAATAGGGAATCTCTGGAGTGTGTCATGGGTGGGTGTGAATTGAATTGAATTGACTTTATTTCTCACATCCTTCACATACTTGAGGAGTAAAAATCTCTATGTTTTGCCTCCGTCTAAATGTACAATGTGCAATCATAGTAATTTATAATAAATAGAACAGTCAATGTAACATAGAATTACACTCAGATCAGCATTAGTTAATCAGTCTGATGGCCTGGTGGAGGAAGCTGTCCTGGAGCCTGTCGGTCCTGGCTTTTATGCTGTGGTACCGTTTCCCAGCTGGAATAGATTGTGGTTGGGGTGACTCAGGTCCCCAGTGATTGTTTGGGCCCTTCAGTCAGAGGTGAATGGCTTTCAAAGAGAGCTTGCGGTGGTTGTACCCTCGATCTCCTGTACCTCGGGGTCTCCAAGCTGGCATTGTCGCTGACTGACCACTGCTGTTATAACGCACAGTCGGTGTGAACGGGGTGAGAGTTAAATTGTAAAGTGAACTTTTTTGACTAGATCACCTAAATTGATTTGATTGAGTCTATCTTTAAAAATATTAATGTCAGAAATACTGCGCAGGTCTGGCGGCAGAAGATTCCACTCTCTTGGTTCTTGATCCTCCAGAATATTCTGCATGGAATTTAAACTGGAAGTGGCGGACGGTGGACTTAAGAAGGAGATTTTTGAAGAAGAAAAGCTGCCTTAAATTTAATTGGGTTTGGTTGTGTGACTGTGTTAGGATTGGGATTATTCCATGCTTTAATTGTGCAGGGGGAAAATGAATTGCTGTACACATCTGACTTGGTAGTTAGTATTTCAAATTGAGTTGAGTGCTCTCTTCTGCTCCTAATAGGTTTGGGTTTGATGTGGAATTGGTAGTCTATGTCGAGTTGACCATTTAACATTTTGTAATTGTTGATCTTGGGTAGAGGACGGCTTCATGCGTGTGTTGTTTACTTTATTGTCTACGTTAATAGCTTGTTAGAATTAAACAGCTCCATGTTCTCCACTGCTTTGCTGACTTTGTAGTTGTTTGTAACTCTCAGAAACAGCCCAACTTCATTGTCTGTCTAAACGAAGAAGTCCGGTCTGATTTTCCCAGTTTTCTTTGTATTCCTCGAAGACATTGTTGAAAACTTTCTTTCGCTGTTGTTGTAGGTACTCTAGTTTTTGACCAATGGAAATAGCATAATGCCGCTGCGGAAACGTAAATATTATACCATTTCCTCTTCGCTTGTTTTCTGTAGATGTGTCTGGGCATGCACAGCAGGAGTAGATTCGCCCAAATATCTGTTTTAGTGTGGATGGAGATATTTT
Organism: Mobula birostris; assembly: GCF_030028105.1. Lineage (NCBI taxonomy): Eukaryota > Metazoa > Chordata > Chondrichthyes > Myliobatiformes > Myliobatidae > Mobula > Mobula birostris. Next base: position 102,603,901 of record NC_092376.1, read on the forward strand.
GAAAAATGCTGAGTGTGGACGCCTGTCGTTTTCTCTCGAAACCGGCATTTTCAGAATTATCCGGTCTACTGTGGATGTAGCCTTAGGTACTATCAGGTTGCTGAGATAATCCACTTTACTGTGCACTTGTGATCAAGGGCTCCCAGTTACATACAGCTTAAACTGCAGCAGACCGTCAATGGCGTGTAGAAAATCCTGCAACTTGCTTGGCAGAAACAGCAAAGCAATCTCAGGCCTACCTCTGCAACATTGAGCCTCAATTCATTCTTCAAGATGAAGATTCAACATTCAAGATTTAAGGTTGTTTGTCATTTCCAGTACACAAGTGTAAAGGAGAATGAAATAATTGTTACTCCAGATCTGATGTAGCACAAAATAAAACACAATCAGAAAACACAATAAGGTCTGGAGGGTTATGGACTGGGTGCCAGTCAATGGGACTAGCAGAATAAAGTTTCGGCATTGGTGAGTGTTTCTGACTGTGTGGGAGTGTTCTGGGACCATGAGAGGGTGTGTGTCATATGCACTCCCAGGAATTTGAAACTGCTTGCAGTTTTCACTGCTGTGCTGCCGATGTAAAGGGTGGTGTGACTGCTGCAAGTTCTCCTGAGGTTGATAACCATCTCTTTTGTTATCAACATCAAGGAAGAGATTATTTCCCTGGCACCAGGCTTCGAACTCTTCTCTGTAGCCTGTCTCATGGTTGTTGGGGATGAGCCCTGTCATTGTTGTGCCAATGGCAAACCGAACGATTTGCTTGCGAGGGTGCTTGGCCGTGCAGTCATGTGTGGGCACCATGTAGAGCAGTGGGCTCAGCACATTACCCCTGGATGGGGTGGGGGACCCACGTTGAAGGTGATGGGGAAGGAGGAGCAGTTTGTGCTTGAGGTCTGTTTGTTAGGACTGGATAGGGTGGGGGACCAATGTTGAAGGTGATGGGGAAGGAGGCTCAGTTTGTGCTTCCTGACTATCTGAGGTCTGTTTGTTAGGAAGTCCAACCTCACAGTGGTGTACTTCAACCAAGGAGTAGGATTCTTTTCATCAAGATCCGTGAGACAATAGTGTTGAATGCCAAACTGAAATCCAGAAACAGTATTCTGATACAGGTCCTAGTTTTGTGTGTCAGGGCCAGGCAGATGACAGATACAATAAGACCACAAGACATAGGAGCAGAATTAGGCCATTCAGCCCTTCGAGTCTGCTCTGTCATTCCATCATGGCTGATCCCAAATCCCACTCAGCCCCATACACCTGCCTTCTTGCCATATCCTTTGAAGCCCTGACCAATCAGGAAACTATCAACTGCTCCCTTAAATATACCTCCACCGCAGTCTGTGGGGGACAGAGCATTCCACAGATTCACTACTCTCTGGCTAAAAACAATTCCTCCTTATGTCTGCTCTGAAAGGTTGCCCCTCAATTTTGTGGCTGTTCCCTCTAGTTCTGGATACCCTGACTACAGGAAACATCCTCTCCACAGCCACCCTAGCTAGTCCTTTCAATGTTCGGTAGGTTTCAATGAGATCCCTCCGCATTCTTCTAAATTTCAGTGAGCACAGGCTCAAGGCTGCCAAAAACTCCTCATATGTTAACCCCTTCATTCCCAGAATCATCTTCGTGAACCTCCTCTGGGCTCTTTCCAATGACAATACATCCTTTCTGAGATATGGGGCCCAAAGCTGTTGACAATACTCCAAGTGTGGCCTGACTAGTGTCTTATGAAGCCTCAGAATTATCTCCTTGCTTTCATATTCTATTCCCCTTGAAATAAATGCCAACATTGAATTTGCCTTCTTTACCACAGACTCAGCATGTAAGTTAACCTCCTGGAAGTCTTGCATTGAGGACTCCTAACTTCCTCTGCACCTCTGATATTTGAACCTTCTCCCCATTTAGATAATAGTCTACACTGTTGTTCCTTTTACCAAAATGCATTATCATACATTTCCCAACACTGTATTCCATCTGCCACTTTTTTGCTCATTTTTTCAGTTTGTCTAAGTCCTGCTGCAATCACATTGCTTTCTCAGCACTACCTACCACTCCACCTATCTTCATGTTTACTGCAAAGCCATCAGTTTGTATCCAAATTACTAACGAACAATGTGAAAAGTAACAGTCCCAATACTGACCCCTGAGGAACACCACTAGACATTGGTAGCCAACCAGAAAAGACCCCTTTTATTCGCTCTCACTGCCTCCTGCCTGTCAGCCATTCCTTTATCCATGCCAGTTTCTTTCCTGTAACGCCATAGGATTTTATCTTGTTAAGCAACCTCATGTGTGGCACCTTACCAAATGCCTTCTGAAAACCCAAGTAAATGACATCCACTGCCTCCCCCTTGTCCATCCTGCTTGCTACTTTCTCAAAGAACTCTAACAGATTTGTCAGGCAAGATTTCCCTTTACAGAAACCATGCTGACTTCGACTTATTTTATCTTTAGTCTCCAAGTACCTCGAAACCTCCTCCTTAATAATAGACTCCAACACTTTTGCAACCACTGAGGTTAGGCAAACTGGCCTATAATTTCCTTTCTTTTGCCTTCCTCTCTTAAGGAGTGACATTTGCGATCTTCCAGTCCTCCGGGACCCTGCCAGAATCAAGTGATTCTTGAAAGATCATGACCAATGCATCTGTTATCTCTTCAGCAACCTCTCTCAGGACACCGGGATGTAGTCCATCTGGCCCAGGTGACTTATCCACCTTAAGGCCTTTCAATTTGCCTTGCACTTTTCCTTTGTAATAGCAATGGCTCTCACTCCAGCTCCCTGACACTCATGGGCCTCTGGCACACTGCTAGTGTCTTCCACTGTGAAGACTGATGCAAAGTATCCATTCTTTATCCTCCATTACTATCTCACCAGCATCATTTTCCAGTAGTCCAACATCATCTCTTACCTCCAGTTTATTCTTCATATAACTAATTTTTTTTTAGTATCCTGCTTTATATGATTGGCTAGTTTGCCCTCATATTTCATCTTTTCCCTTTTAATAGCTTTTTTAGTTGCCTTTTGTTGAATCTTAAAGGCTTCCCAATCATCCAACTTCTCACTCACTTTTTCTAACTTAGATGCCCTTGCCTTGGCTTTTATGCAGTCCTTAATTTCCTTTGTCAGCCATGGTTGCCTACCACTGTCGTTTGAGAACTTCTTCTTCTGTGGGACATATCTATCCTGCACCTTGCGAACTATTCCCAGAAACTTCAGCCATCTCTGCTCTGCCGTCATCTCTGCCAGTATCCTTCTCCAATCCACCTGGGCAAGCTCCTCTGTCATGCTTCTGTAATTTCTTTTATTCTGTTGCATACAGATACATGTGACTTATGTCTCTCCTTCTCAAATTGCAGTATGAATTCAATCATAATGATCACTGCCTCCTAAGGGTTCCTTTACATTAAGCTCTCTAATAAGGTCTGGGTTATTACACAACACCAAATCTAAAATAGCTTTTCACTGAGTAGGCTCAAGCACAAGCTGCTCTAAAAAGCCATCTTGTAGGCATGCAACAAATTCCCTCTTTTGCCATTCAAAAACAACCTGATTTTTCAATCCTCTTGCACATAGAAGTCCCCCATTAGAATTGTGACATTATGCTTATTACATACCTTTTCCAGCTCCCTTTGCTATCTCAACCCCACATCTTGGTTACTATTTGGAGGCCTCTATGTGATTCCCATAATGGTTTTTATACCCTTGCATTTTCTTAACTCCACCCACAAAGAATTGACATTCTCTGAGCCTACGTCACCTCTTTCTAAAGATGTAATTCCATCCCTTACCAACAAAGGCACACCGCTGCCTATGCCTTCCTGCCTGTCCTTTTGATACAAAGTATATCCTCTGATGTTAAGCTCCCAACTATGGCCCTCTTTCAGCCTCAACTCAGTGATGCACGCAACGTCATACCGACCAATCTTTAATTGCGCCACGAGTTCGTCCATCTTATTCCGAATGCTATGCGCATTTAAATATGGCACCTTTAGTCCTGCATTCTTCACCCTTTTGAATTTTACCTCAGTGGTACAATTTAACTCTTTGCTCTGTCTGCATTTGTACCCAATAATTGGCTTGTCCTTCCTTACATTCATGTTACACCCATCATCTACTTGTAAACCTGCTGGCTCATCCTCAGCTCTATCATACTGGTTCCCATCCCAAACCATACTGGTTCCCATACTACAACATCTGTTGCAGAGTGGTTCTGTTGTTAGGCATACGGTATTGGCAAGTGTCCAATGTGGCCGGAATGGAGTTTTTGATATGTGTCATTATTAGCCATTCAAAGCACCTCATGATGATTGACATTAGTGCCACGGAACAGCAGTCATTTAGTTCTGAAGGTGCCGAGCACAGGGATGATGTCTGCTGATTTGTACAAACCCAACACAGGTAGAACCAGTCAGCTTATTTGAACCTGAGTCTGGCACTGTGGCTATTGTCAAGTGTTGCCCTAAGAGAGAAGGAGAATGCTTCTAGCAGCCACGTTTGAAAGGAGGGCAAACAGACAAAGTTTTATCCTCATACATAGCCAAGGTCAAGCAGACCTTTGCGAACGCCTGCAGAATGAAAAATGTGTGGATCACTTTCTGCCTGTGTGAAGAAGCATGCAATTTAAAACTGTCCCACACTCTTGTACACGGAGCTCTTGAACCAGAGATAAATATCAATTAATGTAACCTAGATTCTGCAACCTATCTGCAGTCTGTCATCTGGTTTTACAGGAGTTGGATTCAGTTTTTTGTTATTTTTATCTGTTCCACCTGTATGCTCTTTTAGATACCAGCAGTCTCAGGTCACACATGAGAGATGCAAGCCCAAAATTTAAGCTGCAGAATTGTTAGAGTGCTGCACTGTCAACAACTGGACACATTTACTCTGTACCTTAAATGCAGTCAGAACCTCCTCGAGTACCTTACTGGAGCAATGACAAATAGAGGAAAGTAACATTGAGATGCTCCAGAGATATTGATACAGATAACGAAAAAAGCAAAGTTTGATGGAAAGTCTTAATGAAGGTAAGAAGTTGGGTCTTGAGACTGAGGCAGCTGAAGGCATGGCTACTGACATAGTATCAAGGTTATTGCATTCAAATTCTGATCCGTTGCATTGTTGGAATGTGGAATGGAGTCAATGATTAGGGAAACAGGGATGATAGCTTCACTTTCTAATTACTAGTAAGAGGAAATGGATGCAGTGGACACTGGACATTCTCTCTGACAAGTTAGAGTCTTTTAGGGAAGAGGTGTAAAAGGGCTGTAACGTAGAGACAGCTGTCATCAGCACTCATGTTGGGACTGACACTGTGTTTTCCGATGGTGATGCCAGGTGATAGCCTTTGGGGAATGGTGATAAATAGGAGAGGTCCATCATTGGTCATTGGCAGATACCAGAAAAACTACATTGCATGGGAAGGAAGGTCATTGATGGTGATTGGCTGATAGGGCTGGATGTACACAAAAGAGAGCTGGGTCATGGTGGAGAGGTGCTGGAGAAGACTGATTAAGGAAAGAGGTACCTCTGGGCTAAGAAGTATAATACAGAGCTATGAGGCAGTTAAAGATAAGGCATTTCCGTAGGGGTGGGAGGCCAGGTTTTTGTGATGTGAATAATTTACGAGCCAGGGCTTATTAAGAAAAGTTGTATCTTTTAATTAAAGTTTTAATTCATTTGCCCAAAGAATGGAGGAAGAATAGATCTCTCTTCCCCCGAAGTGCAGTTGCATTTAAACAAGAAAAAGATGTTTGCTAGTCAAGGTCATTAAAGGATATTGATAGGGCTAACATGGCGATCAGGTACTATCTATCTGAAAGGTACGGTAAGTTCAAAATGATCACTCCTACACCCCTTCTGTTCTTTCCTTATCCCCAAGTCAGGCCATGGGGGAGAGTTGCTGGAGGAGGAAGACTTAGGCAAAAATTGCCAAGTTTCACAAGTGGAATCACTTGAATCTATGGGGTGGGAACGTGGGAAGAGTGTGCAATTGTAATGACTGTGGGCTTTTTTGTGTTGATGGCACTCACTCTAAACTATACCAGACAGAGTGTGCTCCAAATCAAGATCAGACCAAATGCACACTTGTACAACAGTTTTGAGAATGTTGCCAGTACTCAGGGGCTGGAGTCATGAGGAGAGGTTGCTGAAGCTAGAATTTTATTCTTTGGAACATAGGAGATGAAGGATGACGTATAGAACTGTATAAAATCATGAAGGAAGTAGACAGGCTGAATGCACATAGTCTTTTTCCCAAAGAAAACAAAACAAAAAAAAAAGAGAAGGAACAGAATTAAGGTGAGAGCGGAAAGATGTAAAAGAGACCTGCGGGGTAACTTCTTCACCCAGAGGATGTGGAATGAGTTGTGAGAGGATGTTGTTGAGGCAGGTAAATTAGCAGCATTTAAAAAAAACATCTGGACAGGAAATGTCCAGAGGGATATGGGTAAATGGGATGAGTTTCGATGAGCATCTTGGTTGTTTCTGTGCTGTTTAATTCTATGACTATGATTTGTTTTTAAAGATAAGTTTATTCTATATACATGGCACTAATGTGCTGAGGAGACTGTGATGGCAAAAGGAATCCTTTTGCTTTCTATAAAGGAAGTAGACATCTTGGAGTAGATAATACACCTAGTTTGGGTCCCCACCTTGGCCATTAGCTAGTCATCTTTCAAATCATGAAATCTACTGAGTCCCAGAATGGGTCAAAATGTGGACTGCTGAAGTTGCTTGGAAGCTTTGCTTTTCATGTGGACCTGGTTCGACGAGGACAGGAATGAGTGTTCGAAGGGCATTTAATACCCAAGAGACTTGAACAAGATTCACCCGCTGACTTCCCTGCAGTAAATGGTTCCACCTTCTTGCTGCCCCTCCCCAAACAAATCAGCTAGTCAGACACCAGAAATCTTGGAGTCAAAATCCCCATTCAATTGGGTTTAAACACAGCTCCTAAAACTTCTGATTGCAGAAACTTTTCCCTGAGACCTACTCAATATTCCAGCTGAAGAACTCCAGTGGAACTCTACGTGTTCTTGTTTCTCCTCACTTTCCTACAAAACTCACAAGATAAGATTAATCCCAGTGCCTGTTTTGGGAAGTCTCTCCCTTAAAGGAATGACCGTTGAATATTATTCTAAGGTGTACATTATCGAAGTAGTTCATTTCCTTTGCTGACTGTTGTTTAATGTTGACTGGATATAGTCCTGGGAGACGTGGGAAGATAATATGCCAAAGGAATCTCTTCAGAGACAGGGAAAATAATAATCCTTTGAAGACAACCCCTAGAATTACTTATTGGGGATTCCCAAGGGGGAGGATCAGAAGCCAAGGGTTTCTATAAGCTGCTGAGTGATTGACAGCAGCACCAACATCTTTACAACCAGTACAGAGCAGCAGCTAATGGGAGTCTGAGGAAAAAAATGAGGGAAGAAGAAAGAGACACAGGATATTGAACGGGATGAACACAGATGGAAGCAGCCCATAGGGAAATCAGTCTGTCAACAAACAACAGAAACAGGGTGGAAATGCTTTCAATAACTCCAAACCCTGTAGTCTTGGTGCTCTGCAAATAAATTACCAACTCTTTAGCTAGAGTTTGCAAATTGCTATTGACACCATCTAAGCGACAGAGGCAGTGATTTCACTAAATTGCATCTATTTCTTTATTTAGAGATATAGTGTGGAGAAAGCCCTACTGGCTCTTCCAGCCGAGCCTCCGAGCAACCTTCGGATTTAACCTGAGCCTAATCATGGGGTAATTTACATTGACTGATTAACCTCCGAACTGGTACGTCTTCGGACTGTGGGAGGAAACTGGAGCACTCGTATGAAACCCATGCACACACAGGAAGGATTGAACAAATCTTTACTGAAGAAGCTTCTGTGCACGAGGAAAGTTGAGACTCCAGAGGAATTTGTGCACCAGGATATGAACTCAATATCTAAGCATTGTTAATGTGAACTGCGACACCATTAATATCCTGACGAAGAGTCTCGGCCTGAAACGTCGACCGTACCTCTTCCTACAGATGCTGCCTGGCCTGCTGCGTTCACCAGCAACTTTGATGTGTGTTGCTTGAATTTCCAGCATCTGCAGAATTCCTGTTGTTTACCATTAATATTATGTCATGTACACTCATTTATGTACATGCATAAGCATACACACAGACATAAACACACACAGGCTTACACACACACATACACATGCATGCACACAGGCTGAAGCACTCACATAAGCACAAACATGCCACACATTCACACTCACACATATACACACACTCATGCTTACTCACATATTCACTCACACCTTTGTAACTATTGATTCACCTGCTGTTACCTTTGATCTTTAGGGTAAAAGGTCAAAATGTGATATAATTTGTGCTTGTGAGCCTTTATTAAGAGTACCTCCATGAGGGCACCATGGTAGCATAGTGGATAACACAACGTATTACCGTCCCAACGACGTAGGTTCAATTCCCGCCGCTGCCTGTAAAGAATTTCTACGTTCTCCCTGTGACCACTCCAGTTTTATCCCACAGTCCAGAGACCTACTGGTTGGTAGGTTGATTGGTCATTGTAACTTGTCCCATGATCAGGCTAGTATTAAAATGGGGGATTGCTAGTGGTGCAGTTCGAAGGACTGGAAGGGCCTTTTCGTGAGTATCTCAATAAATAAGCAATACATAGCTAAAGAATGCCAGCTTGTTGTAATGAAAAAAGACTTCTATGTCACCAGCTTCAGTGTCTCTCTGGTGAGTTGGATTACAGTCACAACAATGTACAGTGACAGAAACACAGTTGAACATACACACATGTACACTTGCATGCACATACATATATAACACAGACTCTCACAACAAACTCATGCATACACAATACGTGCATTCATGCATGCAAACTCATGCGTGCACACTTTTACAGTACAAACACAAACTCATGCATGCACACTTTCTCACAACACAAACATGTGCATAATCACACACACTCACTTGCACACAGATTCACAAACACAGACACACAAACACAGACACACACACAGACACTAGAACTTTATCTGATCTATCTCATACACCCACACACACACTCACACATTCTCTCCAACACACACACATTCATACACACACTCACACACGCCCACAATTACACACTCTCTCCAACACACACATACCCACACTCTCACACACACACTTAAACACACACTCTCTCTCACACACTCACACATGCTCTCTCTCCAACACACACACACATTCATACACATACACTCACACACCCCACACTCTTGCACATACAGACACACGCACTCACACACATACACACACTTATACTCACACACACACTCACACTAGAACCTTAGCTGATCTATCACACATACGCTCACACACACGTACATGCACACAGATATGCACACATACGTACACATACATTCACACACACACTTTCTCTCTCCAACACACACACACACACACACTCATGCACACCCACACTCTCACATACACCTACACTCACACACACGCTCTCTTTCACACACACACACACACACACACATATACACACACTTGCACTCATACTGGAATCTTAGCTGATCTATCACACACACCCACTCACTCACACACACTCACACTAGAATCTTAGCTGATCTATCACACACACATACTCACACGCACATATACTCACACGCACATGCGCACACCGATACACACACACTCACATGCACACACATACGGTTACGTGCACACATACTAGAACCTCATCTGATCTATCACACACACACTCACACACACGCACACACTAGAACCCCCACTGATTTATCATACACACACTCACTCACACCCACTCACACACATTCACACGCACATGCACACACAGATACACACACATACACATACAGTTACATACACACACACTAGAACCTCATCTGAACTATCACACACACTCACATACTCCTACACACGTACACACACGCACACACACTCACACTAGAACCTCAGCTGAGCTATCACACACACACTCACAAACTCACACACACACACACTCACATACTCATACACACACACACACACTCACACTAGAACCTCAGCTGAGCTATCACACACACTCACAAACTCATACACACACACACGCACACACACACACACTCACATACTCATACACACACACAGACACACACATACTCATACACGCACACACACACACACACACACATATACACACACTTGCACTCATACTGGAATCTTAGCTGATCTATCACACACACCCACTCACACTCACACACACTCACACTAGAATCTTAGCTGATCTATCACACACACATACTCACATGCACATGCGCACACCGATACACACACACTCACATGCACACACATACAGTTACGTGCACACATACTAGAACCTCATCTGATCCATCACACACACACACTCACACACACGCGCACACATTCACACGCAATGCACACACAGATACACACACATACACATACACATACAGTTACATGCACACACACTAGAACCTCATCTGAACTATCACACACTCACATACTCCTACACACACATACACACACACGCACACACACACACACACACTAGAACCTCAGCTGAGCTATCACACACACACTCACAAACTCACACACACACACACACACACTCTCTCTCTAGAACCTCAGCTGATCTATCACACACCGTGGCTGCTGTTATTTGGAATATCCTTTGCAGGGATCTGCAGACTACATGATGATCAGAGGCTAAATCATGAAATGTTCACGTATTTATTTTGCCTGCAACCCAGTGATCGTTCTGCAGCGATGACTGGAACATGGTTTGCTTGTCATTTCTAATCTCTGGTGAGACATAAAAACATATGTCACCGACAAAATGCCATCACTCATTAAATGAATTGTGTTAGAGTGACTCCCAGAACTCGGATCCTATTATTCCTTTGCTCTCTGCTTTAAACAGGGCCCTAAATTTCATGTATATGAGTTCAAATAACCTGTAGTATCATTAAGCATCCAGATGATCATTTTTAATTTTAGCCACATTAATTGATTTACCATATTGGTGTCAGATTTGACCCTGCTTTTGTGTTCAGGTCTGGAAGAAATTAGTTGTGTTGCCATCATAATTATCGTTCGATATCTTTAGTTAAAAATGCAGAAGACTTATTGTGAGGATATGGAAATAACCCCCAACAACATCAATAAAGAGGTTGAGTACAAAGGACAAAGAGGTGCTCTGAAGGACTTAGCAGAAGTAAATGTATTATTATTTAATAAAATACAGCCAAATCTGGAAATACTCAGCAGATCAAACAGTATCTGTGGCGAGAACATTGTACATACACCACAGAGCAGCACAGCGCAGGACAGGCCCTTCTACCATCATATTGTGCCAAACTAGTTAATAATCAAATACCCAAAACCTAATTCATTCTGGCAACATAATGTCCCTATGCTTCCATTCCCTGCACGTTATGATCCTGTTCTTTGGAGCCTTCATATCAGGTAGTGAGGCAAACAGTCCGAATGCTCTCTGGCATCCATTTACTGAAATTTGCAAGAGGGTTTGATGACAGGCCAAATCACCTCAAACTCCTGATCAAGGAGAACCACTGGTGTGCCTTCTTCATGATTGCGTCAAAGTGTTGGGGCCAGAAAGGATATTCTGGGATGTTGACACCCAGGAACTTGAAGCCGTGCACCCTTTCCACCATTGACCCCTCAATGAGGACTGATATGTATTCTCCCAACATCCTTGGTCTTGCTGACATCGAGTATGAGGTTGTTCTTGTGACACCACTCGACCATCAGTACACCTGTCTCACTTCTGTACACCTCCACTTTGCCATCTGAGTTTTTACCATCAAAAGTGGTGTCACCTCTGAATTTACAGATGGCATTTAAGTTGACATGAGTGTAGACAGAAAGTAGAGCAATGGGTTAGGCATGTAGCCATGTAGTGCATCTGTGATGATTGTTATGAGATGTTATTACAGATCCACATTGACTGTCGCTCCCGACAAAGAAACTGAGGTCCAATTGCAGAGGGAGGTATAGAAGCCTAGGTTTTGAAATTTGGTCATTAATATCGAGGAGCAGATGGTGTTGAATGCTGAGCTGTAATCCATAAATAGCAGTCAGATAGACATTTTCCTGTTCTCTAGATCGGGGTTCCCAACCTTTTTTGCACCGCGGACCGGTCTAATATTGACAATATTCTTGCAGACAGGCCGACGGGGGTAGGGGATTGTTAATCATGACCAGAATATAGGTGATAAGTCAACTATAAGTCACTTATCAGTGGCTAATACACTCAATTTCATTTCTAAAAGGGTTTATCTAACAAATTTAATATTAAACACACAGCGCATATTTTCCTCTCAAGAATATAGTGATAAGTCAATTATAAGTCATAAGGGGGTTCCTTATGTCTAGTCTATTCCGCAATTTAGTTTTCGTTGCATTCATTGCAGAAAACCCCACTTCGCAGAGATATGATGTTGGAAATGGAAGCAATGCTTTTAGTGCTTTCGTGGCTATCTCAGGATATTCAGCCTTGACTTTGATCCAGAATGCCGGCAGACATATTTATGTCAAACATACTTTTCAGCCCACCATCATTTGCAAGCTCAAGGAGTTGATCTTCTTCCCTCGCTGACATGGATGATTCACCGGGGACATTCACAAATGGGTCACGGACCCATTCCTCTGCACGTCTTGGATCATTTGCGGTTAGGAAGTAACGCTCGAATTCTGTCGACAGCGAAGATAGGTGATCGCGCACCAGCTGTGAGCCTCAGTCTCTCCCAGATTCCCATCTAATATTGGGAACTGTCAAATATGCCCCTGTCCACTCGCCGTCCCCACGGTTCCAGTTTGGTTGTGAAAGCAGACACTTTATGTGCCAACTTGAAGACAGTTGTCATTCTCCCCTGAAGTGGCAAATTCAGTTCATTGAGCAGGTTGAAGATGTCACACAGATAAACGAGTTTTGTTATCCACTCCTAGTCACTGGAGTGTACTGCCAGTGGTGACTTTTTTCTTGAAAGAAATCTCTGTAGCTGTTCTCTTAACTCAAAAACCCTGGCCAGGGCTCTCCCCCTTGATAGCCACCTGACTTCAGTGTGTAGGAGAAGGCGTTAGTGCTCTGCATCCATTTCCTCGCAAAGCTGCTCAAACAGACGTGAGTTAAGGGCTTTTACTTTGATGTGATTGATAACTTCAACAACATCACTCAATACGCTGTTAAGATCAGGTGACATTTTTCAGCTAGCCAGCATTTCCCCATGTGTGACACAGTGTGTAAACTGGCATTCAGGAGCAACCTCTTTGACTCGGGTAGTGAAACCAGACTCATTAAGCCGTTCCAACAGCTGTGCTTCGATGTCCTCCGCTACGTCATCGATTCTCCTTGAAACTGTGGTAGCTGAAGGAGAAACCTGCGCCATCTTGTTAGCTGCAGCTTCTCCCAACAGCTCAGGGCACATGTCCTTGGCAGCAGGCAGAATTAATTCTTCACCAACAGTGAAAGGCTTCGTAGCCTTAGCAATATAGCTAGCCATAAGTACGACACTGTCAGAGCAGCAGCGTTTGTGGAGGTGGTGGCTCTCAGCACTTGCTTCTGTCCCATTTGCTCACGTTTTTTTTCCGCTCAAAAAACTCAACGGGTTTGTCTTTAAGTGCAGGGTGCTTGGTCTCAAGGTGCCGAAGCAGTTTTGAGAGCTTCATTGCCTCATCAGACAGCTTGTCTCCACATATCACACACAGGGGGCTTGGAGCGTGCGAGTCACCGGTCACAATAAAGACATATTTTATGTACGACTCGTCGTATTTTCTGTTGAAGGAAGCTTTCTTTTTTTTACAGTCTCGGCCTCAGCTGTCTGTGCGTTATCATCATCATTAGGCCTTTTGTGTCCCCTACTACCTCTTCCAAAGAAACTCTCAAGCGACATTTGTTTTTTATTCATTGAGTAGTTGTAGGTTAATGACCGACTAATTACCTCGCGTGGGTAATGACCTCGTGTGCTTTCAAGTTCAACAGTGGACATGACAGGGAATGAGGAAAGGTGTAGTTGACTCATATCGTTTTCTCATGGCCTGGTAGTACATGCTTTGTGGCCCGGTACCAGTCCGCGGTCCGGTGGTGGGGACCACTGGTCTAGATGCTTGGAAGCATAGTAGAGGGCCAGGGAGCTACAAGACTACTAGTCACAATCAACCTCTCAAAAAATCTTCAAGCAGCTTTTTATTTACCTGGCAAGGACTGACACAAATCTGGGGTGAGTGTCAAACCAGAGAGTAAAAATATTTTGTTAAAATCCATGAAAATCAACATAAATATGTAGACACTGGATATGTGAAATACAACAGAAAATGGTGGAAGCTCTCAGCAGGTAAGGCGGCATCTATGGAAAGAAAAACAGTTAATGTCTTAGACCAAGGACACTTCTGCAGTTTTGCTTTCGACTCGAAATTCTTCCCCAGTCAATTGCCATAAGCACACCATAATAATGTCTGTGCATTTTCCATGCCTCTGAAAGTCATTCTGTTGACATGAATTGCTGAGGTAGATTACAGCATTCTGAATACTATGTCATGAGTTTTGAACTGTCTTGCAAGGATTAATTTTAATTACACAATTCCAAAATCCATTGATCTTCTAAACTTTGGAAAAAATTAAAGTTCCTCCACATGATCTTGTTGAAGTTTAGCCAGCCAATATTCTCAAGGAAAACATCTCACTGGACTCTGATATCACTCATGTTCAATTTTACTGCAGACACAGGATTTCAATGTCCCTTTGGCTGCACATGACTCTATTTTTTATTATCCTCATTACAGTATTTCACCCACACTGCAGCCCTCCCATTTATTCACTCTTCAAAGGACAGTGGTTTAAGTTTCCCTTATTCATAAATATAAAGGAATTAAGTTGCATTATTGTATTTCAGACAATATGAGTCTTGGCCATTGAATCCAGAGGGGCAATTATTAATCAAATACACAGACAATTACTTCCATGCAACTTGCCATAAAGGGCAGTGAAGAATTTGGACTCATAATTATCTGAGCAAAAGGCAAATAGCTAACACTCATTATTTTAATTCATTCCATAAATGCAATTTTCTATCCTCAGATCTTTGTAGTTTACGTCTTCTGCTCACACAATCAGTGCATAAGAAAAACAAGGTTGCAACAAGATTAGCAAAGTGGCAAACCATTCTTACCAACACACACAAAATGCTGGAGAAACTCAGCAGGTTAGGCAACATCTATAGAAAAAAGTAAGTTGACGTTTTGGACCGAAACCCTTCGGCAGGACTGGAGAAAAAAAACTAAGGAAAAGACTTTAAAGGTGGGGAGAGGGGAAAGAGAAACACAAGGTGATAGGTGAAACTTGAAAGGGGAGAGATGAAGTAAAGAGCTGGGAAGTTGATTGATGAAAGAGACAGAAGGCCATGTAAGAAAGAAAAGGAAGGAGGAGCACCAGAGGGAGATAAGGTGAGAGAGGAAAAAGGGGATGGGAAATGGTGAAGGGGAGGAGGGGTGGGGGCAATACCGGAAGTTTGAGAAATCGATGTTCATGCCATCAGGTTGGAGGCTACCCAGACCGAATACATGGTGTTGTTCCTCCAACCTGAGAGTGGCTTCATCACGATAGTGGACGAGGCCATGGATGGACATATCGGAATGGGAATGGGAAGTGGAATTAAAATGGGTAGGCACTGCGAAATCCCATGTTTTCTGATGGACGGAGCGTAGGTGCTTAGTGAAGTGGTCTCCCAATCTACGTCGGGTCTCACCGATATATAGGAGGCAACACTGGGAGCACCTGGACACAGTAGATTGCCCCAACAGACTCGCAGTTGAAGTGTCAACTCATCTGGAAGGACTGTTTAGGGGCCCTGATTTGGTAGTGAGGGAAAAGATGCAGCATTTGTTCCGCTTGCAAGGATAAGTGCCAGGAGGGAGATCAGTGGGGAGGGACAAATGGACAAGGGAGTCACGTAGGGAGCAATCCCTGCAGAAAACAGAAAGTGGGGATGAGGGGAGGAAAAGATGTGTTTGGTGGTGGGATCCTGCTGGAGATGGGAGAAGTTTCAGAGAATTATGTGCTGGTGGGGTGGTAGACCAGGACAAGAAGAACTCTGTCCCTGGTAGAGTGATGGGACAATGGGGTAAGAGCAGACATGTGTGAAATGGAAGAGATGCAGCAATGGGCAGTATTGATAGTGGAGGAAGGGAAGCCCTTTCTTTGAAAAGGAGGATACTTTCTTTGTTCTAGAATAAAAAGCCTCATCCTGAGAGCAGATGTGGTGGAGACAGAGGAATCGAGTGAAGGGGACGGTGTTTTTACAGGTAACAGGGTGGGAAGAGGCATAGTGCAGGTAGCTGTGAGATTCAGTGGGTTTATAATAGACATCAGAGGATAAGCTGTCTCTGGAGGTAGACAGTGAGATTGAGGAAGGGGAGGGAGGTGCCAAAAATGGACCAGGCAAATTTGAGGACAAGTGAAAGATGGAAGCGAAGTTGATGAAGTTGACGAGCTCCACACGGGCGCAGGAAGCATCACCAATGCAGTCGTTGATGTAGTGTAGGAAAAGTGAGGAACGGTCACCAGTGTAGGCTTGGAACTGTTCAACATAGACAACAAATAGGCAGGCATAGCTAGGACCTATGCGAGTGCCCATGGCTACACCTTGTTTGAAGGAATTGGAAGAGCCAAAGAAGAAATTATTGAGAGTGAGGGCAAGTTCCACTAGGTGGAGAGAGGTGGTGGAGGGGAACTGGTTGGGTCTGGTGTCCAGAAAAAAACGGAGAGCTTTGAGGTGTTCCTGGCAGTGTGAAGGTGTATAGGGACTGGACATCCATACTGAAAATAAGATGATGGGGGCTAGGAAACTATTCTTAGGCATCTTTTCATGGTGTGCTGGTATTGGGCTCACCATCTGCAGAAGGCCCAAGCTCAAAAGGAGATTTTAAATCCTACCTGACATAGATACCTGCGAGTAGTCTTCATGATGGGGAGGTTACACTGTATACACTTACTCTTCAAAGTCTAGCTTACTTCCCTGTCTAGTCTCTGTAGTGATGTCTAACTTCCAATACCCATAGCTTCAGTGATGGGTCCCCACCAAAGAGGAGATACTCCTGGCTCATGAAGTAGCTGAAGCACAGTTTGTTTGATTTTTAATGATGTACTTTAACATTTAGACAACTACTTCTTAACACACATTTAAAACTCACAGAGAGTTTCTGATTTATAAAAGATTTCTGAGATCCAAAAGAGCTATAAACCAAAAAGGATTTTCAAATTCTTACCAGATTTTTATGAACTAAAAGAACATAACAACGAGTTGCAGACAAACTAGTCATTCATCACAGAAGTCGAAGGTTGAGGAATGAATTCCAGTTCTTCTTGATGTTGCTCTGTCTTTCAGTCATTCTTCTCGTCACTCCTACCAATGCCCAACGCTTTCTATCATTTATACCATTTTGCTGCTGGTGAACAAGATCTGCATGTGATGTTTTTCAGATACCTTTGCTGGGACAAAGTAATTCACACAGATGGTCTAAAAGATTCTGGGGACAGAGATCACAGACACCCAAATATAATATGGTGAGGGCTGAATGTCTTGAGTACATAAATATCCCAATGATTGATTGAATATACCTGTGACGATGTCTGATATGTTAAGTCTCAACATGTTGGGTCTGGAACCTTCCTTGATCTCAATCATAATGATGCAAGTAACTTAACTGTAGTTGTCCGGTTTGATGTAAGCCAGTTAAAATACCCCCTTATCTTGCACTTAGCTATTGCAGATCAGAGTGGCTCCTGGTCAATTCACTTTGTAAACCATAACTCTTGACAATCAGTCATCTACTGTGCTCTATAAACAGTACTGTTTGTTTGCAGAGCCCCCTTTCAACTTCAGACTGATTATGCTTGCAATTTACATTAAGAACGGAAGACTGGTTCTTGTTTACAACAATAAGCTGAGTGAGGAATATTGGAGAGAAGTTTAACTTTGTCACAAACAACTCTGGCCTTTTAGAAAGCTCATGTGACTGTGATAGTAATAAGCCTCTCTGGTGGAGAGTGAATATCCATCACAACGGAAGGCTGTTTTAGTTGAGCCAATTAGAGAAAGGAGGATTTGGGGAGGGTTCAGAAGAAGTATACTAAGATGCTGCCAAGATTATAGGACATGTTCTATAAGAAGATGTTGGAAAAAAATTTTGGTTGTTTTCTCTGGAGCAGCGGAGGCCAACAGAAGATCTGATAGAGGCTAAGAGAGGTATTAATGGAGTGGACAGTCAGTTTCTTCTTACAAGTGTTGAAAAGTCTAATTCCAGAGGATGTGCATTTAAAGTGAGAAGAGATAAATTCAAAGGAGATGTGTGGGGCGAATGGTGGGTGCCTGGGATGTACTGCCAGGGTGGTGGTGGAGGTAAATACAATAGAGGCTTTTATGAACCTCTTAGATAGGCACATGAACATACAGAAAACAGAGAGACATAAAATTGCTTAGGCATAACAGAGTATATTCGTAGATTTTTAATTACCACCTTAATTAGTTCAGCACTGAATGGCCAGTTCTTATGCTACAGTGTTCTGTATTTTATGTTCTAATTCTAAAGATTGAGAGAGAAGAAAATCTTCATCACCTCCATCTAAGATGGATGGCCTCTTATTCTGAAGCTATCCCCAAGTTTTAGATGACCCCACTTGGGGAAACACTGTCTTTGCATTCCTCCTAGAACATTATGTGTTTTAATAAGATCATCCTTCATTCCTCTATACTCAAGTAAGTATAGGTCTAATCCTCTCAATCTCTCCGCGCATGTTATTATTTCCATCTCAAGATCTCTGACATTGAACTTTACCCTGTGGCCTTTAGTGAAGTTCAACTGAGTACCTTCCCCTTCCCCCTCCATTGGACTCCTCCCTGTGGTCTCTTGTAAATTACAGATGACCAACCCTGCAGCTGTTCAGGTGACAGAAAATCACTGTCTTAGAAATTACCACCCAAAATTTCGAGGTACAGAATAAGTTTTACCTCATTGACTTTAACTAGAAAATAATAAATAATTAAGTACAATATTTACTTTCTGGCTTGACACATACATATATTGCGTAGCTTCACTTTGTGGAAGAATGTCTCGAGAAACATAATCACCCCATAATACATCATTCTTTAAGTATGAAGATCTAAAGTGTACCTATAGCTTTGATGTTCTCCCAGCACTGTCCTGTAAAGTTGTAAGGATATTGTGTTATTCAGTAATTCATAATTATCTGCCGTAACTGCATGTATCTTCATGTTTTGCACATCAGGACTCCCAACCCTGTTATTTTGTAGAATTTGTTGTTTCATTCTACTTAAGTAATAATGGTCTTCACTCTTCTTTACAAAGTGGATAACCTCACATTTTTCCATATTGCATTAAATCTACTAACTTCCAGCTCACTCATTTAACCTGCATATACCCCTGTGCAGACTCTTTGAGTTCTCTCACAACTCAGCTAATTTGCAAATGCAAGTTTTCTCTCTGGCAGTCATGTAGTATGTCTGTTTATTTTGCACAGAACTATGCATTTTATTGTTTACTGTTAACATCTTATGGAATGCCTCTTGGAAATTGGCATGCGTTACATCTACTCAGCCCCCTTTATCCACTGTCTTTACGCCATCTACAAAGAACTTTTGGAAATTTGTCGAACACCTCCTCTCTTACATAAAACCATGCAACTTATTTCATGTTTCCTTATGATAAAGAAAAGGCCATTCAGCCTTACAAATCTGCACTGGCTTTCAGTGCACTCCCATCATTCCCACTTATTACTCTCTCTCTCTCTCACACATCTCACACGAGCGCGCGTGCGCTTGCACGCGCACACACACACACACACACACACACACACACACACACACACACACAAACACTGCCACCCTCCATCAATCCCCTTTCCTTGAGCTACCAAGCTCCTCCTACCCTTGGAATAGTTCACAGTAGCCAGGTACCAACCAGCACAACTTTATGACTTTATAATGTAGGAGGAATGCAGAGTACCCAGGTGTAGCTCATAGATTCAATCTCCACACAAACAACTCTGGAGGTCAGATTTGACCTTGATTTCTGGGGCTGTGTGTCAGCCGCACTAATTGCTAAATGATTGTACGAGACAGTGGCCACTTCAGCTCTCTTCTCTCAGTCCTGATGCAGGGTTTTGACAAAATGTTGACAATTCCATTCTTCTTACAGATACTGCATGCCCTGCTGAATTCCTCTATTAGATTATTTCTTGCTACAATTCTACCATCTGCAGTCTCTTGTGTCCCAGTTGTACTATCTTGTTCACCTTGTGGATTATCAGAGTTTTTTAGAAAAAGCTCTTCTTAATAGATTCCTGCATTTTCCAAATGATAGCCATTAGGCAGGAGCCTTTTCTTTACTGCTATTCCACACCCTTTTTTCTTGAATAGTGCCTTTATATTTCTAATTTTCCAATCCTCTGGACCTCCCCAGAATCCATGGAGTTTTAGTAGATAACAACCTTGTAGGAGTGCCACATTGTCAGAGGAGCCATGTTTTGGATGAGTTTATAATTAGCCCAGTGCAACATTGCTGTCTAAAGTGCCTGTTCCTATGCTATAATCTGAAGCCTCACTTGCCCTCTGAGGCAGCTGTAAAAGATTACACGGTGCCTTTTCAAAGAAGTACACGGATGTTACCTGTGGAGAACAAAATCAATAAACCAGTTTATTGCTATATGACCATGTGAAATTTAATGTCATAGATTCATGTCATGTGCCCACCATGATTCACTCCTTAATACTTGTAAAATGCACTGCTTGCAACAATTACATCATTTTATATAAACAGCATTAAAGAATTCCCCCACAAATGTCCCGTAAGATATCCCAGCTAAGATAAATAAAATTTGAATTTAAAGAAAAGTTTGAAATAAATTTAGTAAGAATCTGAAGCCCGGAATGGCCTCCAGCATTTGATCAGGGAAGCTGGGTTAAAATTTCGGTTGGATCTGAGTAATTAGTAATACTGAATCATCTCCCCATGTGTTAGCCAATCTGTTTTCTGTCCAGACACTGAAAGAGCTGATGAATATCTCTTACTCTGCCTATTCTTACTTCATGCCTCTGTTCCACCTCTTTTATTTGTCATGTTGGTTCAGCAACTCTACTAATCTAATTTCTTGTAATACAGCCATTGGAGTAAAATGCTCAACTACTTAGCTTTCTTTATGGTACTTTCAGCTTCTAAAGTAACCTATTCATGTTTAATTGAAAAACAGTCTTGTCATCATGTGTGATTCCTTGTTTCATCTAAAACTAAGGGTATTTTGCATCTGCTTCTAATGTCTCTCATTGTAACCTCTTTATTTTCTATCTTTTGCTTAGTCTATAGTTACATTTCTGTGATTTTACCTCGGTCTGTTAGCACAAATTCTTTATCTATTTAGACAGACAGTGTGGAATAGGAAGTGCGCTGACAGCAACCTCTGATTTAACCCTAGCCCATTTACAGGACAATTTACAATGACCTATTAGCCAGTAAGTCTTTGGACTGTAAGGAGAAAGGGGAACACCAGCAGTAAACCTGTGCATTCAAGGGGGAAGACGTACAAACTCCTTACAGAGGACAACAGGATTGAACTCTGAACCCCAACACGCTGAGCTATGATAACGTTACGCTAACCGCTATATTACGGTGACGCCCCCAATGCTGAGTGCAACATTCCTGGAGGGGGACAAGGGAAAGGGCAACAGAGCAGAGCCTCAGAGCTCCAGCAACTGGGTCTCAAGACTAATGTCAGAGCTGTCAGTGTCGAGTCTGCACACTCTCCCTGTGGCTGTAGGCTTCCTCCAGATGCTGGGGCTTCCTCCCACATCTCAAAAATCTGCTGATTGTTAAGTCATTGTAAATTAACCCCCACATGTGGGACAGAAATGAGGTTTGTTAACAAACTTCTAAGAGAGAACAGGTTATAAGTAAATAACTGGGGGAATAGGATTAATGGGGTTGCTTTGGGAGCTAGTATCCAATGGATGGGGTTTTTGGCTTCTTTCTAAGTCACAAGGGAGTATAGGAATCATCGCTTTGTTTTTTGTTCTCCCTGTGCTTCAGAGAAAGAAGAGTTAAATCTGCAAGTAGGAATATTTTTAATCTCTGACAAATGGAATTATATGGCAGTGGGTGAGATGTGAACCCTCTTACTCCATTGCACAGTTTATATTTAGGAGGCAAACAAACCCCCCCCCCCCCCACCACCACCACCGCCATCACCTAATCTATGACAACACAGCTACTACTGCTGGCAAAAAGCCGGATAATCTGAGGTAAGAACTCATACGTCAGAGCGACTTATCGATCCACCTGGCATTCAGTAGAATTTGGCAGATCGGGACGGGATCTAATTGGAATGTACAAAATGTGGACACAGCTACACAGCCTAGCTTGCAGCAAAGATGTCGTTTTTGGGTGGGGGATTTGGAATGACTGCCTTAGGTTACAGATTTAGAGAAATCTCATTGCAAAGGCTGTTTGTTGAATCTGTGGAGTACACTTTCACAGAAGTCTCTACACACCACAGGTTGAACATAGTTAAGTAGGTATCTAAAATTCTAGATAGAAAAGACATCAAGGTAGATGGCGAAAGAGAAGGAGAATGGTAGAGAGTTTGATAATCAGCCATGGTAGAAAGGGTATAAGATCTACTCCTGTTCCTCTACTAGTATTTCACAGAGCTGACTGAGCAGTTTCAGGAACTTTCATGGAACTTTGCAATGCTTTCCAGCAGGAAACGCATTTTTTTGCATATCATTTACATAATAAATTATTATCATCTTCCATAATGTGACTAATTATCACATGAAGAGCAGAAAAACAAAATGCATACTTTGGAATGAGCTTAGCTTAGAAATCTTCCTCTTTTGATTCATACAAATGGAAGACATTTAGCTTAATGCTCAGTAAGTAACCATTAAAGTGCTCACTGGGTTAAAATGTTGCTTTTTCATTAAAGCTCTAGCACCAACACAGGCCTGACCTTGGTTGCCACCAATGCTTGACTGGTGTTCCATCATGTCCTATATTTAGTACTTCTATGGTTTTTTGGGCATGGCTGCATGCTCATTATCTGATATAGAAAGAGGACTTTGTCTCATGTTGTTCCAGTATTTATGGATCTTACAGTTTGGCCCACTCTGCTGTTTATGTGAGCATGAATGTCCCAGTCACTTACACTTCTTCCAAGAGGAATGTACAGAATTTTCCCAGGCTGATTTCTCAATTCCTAATATAAAAGTCTGTTTTACTCACTGTCATATATTTCAGAATGGGCAGAAGGTGTAGAGCAGTGTAAAAAGAGAAGAAGCTGTTTTTAAAGTTTTGAAAAACTTTTTGAAAAAACACTTCTCCATGACCTTTGCATTTAATTGCTTTCAGAGCTGATACCCAAAGGATGAGGGGTATGGGCTCCGTCTAGGTCACAAGGAGATACAATGTTAAAAATTGTTTCTCCTGATTGCAAACTGAGTAAAGCTTTGTGGCTGAGTGTGACTAAACAGTAGCTCTTCATCCTTACACAAGGCATTCCGAATACTCATGCATATTCCCAGCTCCACTGCAGTGAAAATTCAGGCCACCCAAAGAAAAATGTACCTCGGCCAAACTATTATTATGATTGGCTTCAGACTAGCTGTGTAGTTAATTCTGAAGCCAGATTCAGTACCTGCCTGGCTCCCTGCTCTGATTTAGTTTGCCTAACAGCCAACGTTACAAAAAAATGTTTCAGACCATTTTTCAAGAAGTTTAACCCTTCGTTGTTAGAGAAACTCTTTTGCCATTTTTGAGCAAATTGATTGTTGGTTAGATAAACAGGAACAACTTTAATGGCATGGTTAATATTGCAAAGTATCCCAAGCACTGGAATGCATTGGAATGTTATCAAACAAAAAAGAACTTAGTTTTGTTAGACGCCAGGATTGTCTTTTTATTCCTGGATAACTCAAGAGGTAACGTTGCAGCTCTATAAAACTCTGGTTAGATGTTACTTAGAGTGCTGTGTTCAGTTCTAGTTACATTGTAGGAAGAATGTAGAAGCCTCAGAGAGGATGCAGAGATTTACCAGGATGCTGCCTGGATTATAGATGATGTCTTACGAAGAAAAGTTGAGCTTTTTGTTTTGGAAGGAAGGTCGTGACTTGATAACGGTGATAAGAGGCATAGATAAAGAGGACATCCAGTGCTTTTCCTCCAGGGTAGCAATGGCTAAATATAAGAGCACTAATTTTTACGATAATTGGAGGAAACTACAGAGGGATAGTCAGAGGTTGTTTTTTTGACCAGAGCATGGGGTGCCAGGACACTGTGTGAAAAATGCACTGCCAGGGTGGTGGGTAGAGGCAGATACATTAGGATCATTTAAGGGACACTTAGATAAGCGTGCAGATGAAAGAAGACGTGGGGTGGGGGGTGCTATGGTGGAGTGAATACTTAGATTGATCTTGGAGTAGGTTAATTATCACATGATGTGCTGTACGTTTCTACAATCTATGATCTAATGTTGCAGCTCTATAGGACCCTGGTCAGACCCCACTTGGAGTACTGTGCTCATTTCTAGCCACCAAAACCACAGAAAGGGTGCAGAGGAGATTTACAAGGATGTTGCCTGGATTGGGGAGCATGCCTTATGAGAATAGGTTGAGCGAACTTGGCCTTTCCTCCTTGAAGCGACAGAGGGTGAGAGGTGACCTGATAGAGATGTATAAGATGATGAGAGGAGGTGACCTGATAGAGATGTATAAGATGATGAGAGGCATTGATCATGTGGATAGTCAGAGGTTTTTTCCCAGGGCTGAAATGGTTGCCACAAGAGGACACAGGTTTCAGGTGCTGGGGAGTAGGTACAGAGCAGATGTCAGGGGTAAGTTTTTTATTCAGAGAGTGGTGAGTGCATGGAATGGGCTGCCGGCAACGGTGGTGGAGGTGGATACGATAGGGTCTTTTATGAGGCTCCTGGATAGGTACCTGGAGCTTAGAAAAATGGAGGGCTATGGGTAACCCTTGCTAATTTCTAAGGTAGGGACATGTTCGGCACAACTTTCTGGGCCGAGGGGCCTGTATTATGCTGTAGGTTTTCTATGTTCTATATTATATCTACAATCCGTGATCTATGATCTATGATCTATGTTCTATGTATACTGAGATACTTTGCTATAAGAGAGCAGTATCTGAATGTGTTTGAGAGTTACAGCCAAATCTGGCAGCAAGAGACTAAAGCAGTTGTTCATGATATTTCATTATATTCTGTCTGTTGGACAGTCGAGTGAAAGTGTGGTCCACACCATGGGCAGACAGTTGTAGCTCCGTCGACCTAACTTCATTCCTGACCTGTGGATACTGTCTGTGTGGAGTTTGCATGTTCTCCCTGTGACCACATGGGTCGTCCCCTAGGTGCCCTGGTATGCTAATTGCTCCATATTGGTAAGTTACAAAAGAAAGAAAAGGGAGATGAGACGAAATGAGTCTTAGGGTAGCAGTAAATAAGAGAGAGGAAATGGGCCCAATGGCATTGCTCAGATGTTGGCACAATGGGCCAAATTGCCTTCTGGGTTTCATAGTAAGTTAGCAACCATGAGGGGAAAGGGTGGTGCTTTTGGAGACAAGAAATGAAAATTTTCATATCATCAACTTGATCTTGTGAGCAATGGCCAAGAAAGCACACCAATAGCTTTACTTCATCAGAAGGTATATTCCCAATGACTATCACTAACTTATAGAGATGGACCATAAAAAACATCCTATCTGGATGCATGACAACTTAGTATGGCAACTGCACTGCAGAAGACGGTAAGAAATTGCAGAGTTGTGGACACAGTACAGTCCATTAGGCAAACTACACTCCCCTCCATTATTCCTGTTCATGCTTCCATCATTTCCTACTGTTAGGGAAAGTAACCAGTATAATTGAGGACCCCTCCCACCCTAGTCATTCTCTCTTCTCCCCTCTGTCATTGGACGGAAGATACAAAAGCTTGAGAACACATAACACCAGTGTCAAGGACAGCTTCTATTCTGCTGTTATAGGACACTTGTACAACAAAAATGAGCTCTTGATCTCTCAAACACCTTGGTTGTCGCCCCCGCACTTCACTTTCTCTGTAATTGTAACACTGTATTCTGCATTCTGTTGTAATAGCTCAATGGACATGCTTTTCACTGAATCTCAGTACACATGATAAAATAAACCAATTAGCCAATTCCCAACTACCAAAGAGCATTGTGATGAATCACCATTATTCATAATCCAACCTCTTGCACTTTACTCTGACTTTCAGGGAACTCTGCAACATCTGATTATTGTTCCCTTTCTGGTCTTTCTAACCAGGCACTGTGCAATATTGGGTACAGCCTTTACCTCCCCAGTTCAGTTCAGGCCAGTCATGAATAATTATATTATAATGCTGCTAATAATAAGTATTTTTTTATGAATTGCACTCCCTGAAAAAAGAAGAAATAACTTGTCTGTGAGCTGGAAGGTGGTGATCTAATCAGGGCTACAGATGATGCCATGAACTACAGGAATAAAGTGTGAACCACTAATAAATGTCTCATGAACTCCATTGTTATATTACAGTCCTTAGCTCACTCTCTGAGATTTCATATACTTTTTAAGCTTTTAGTTTTAAAAAGTTAAATGAAATTATTCTACTACAGAAGGTTTTTTGCCTTTTCTGTTGGTGGTATTTACTTCCCATAGACAATGGTGGATTATCCTCAAATAATTCATTAGATATCACAGAATCATAGAGTGTGAAAACAGGCCCTTCGGCCCATTGAGTCTGCTCCAACTGTCAAGCACTCATTCATCTTACAAAGTTCAAAGTTCCAAGTACATTTCTTATCAAAGTATGTATACATTATACAACCTTGAGATTTGTCTCCTTACAGGCAGCCACAAACTAAGAACGCCAAACGAACCTGATAAAAAAAAGACCAACAAACACCCAAGTAAATAGAGAAAAAGAACAAATTGTGCAAATAATAAAAATAAGCAAATAGCATTTACAACGAAAGTGAGTCCATAGGCACGAAGCCCGGAGTAGCTGGTGCAGCCCACAGACATCGCAGAGTGACACATCGCGGAGTGACACATCGTGGAGTGACACATCGTGGAGTGACACATCGCGGAGTCTGCAGAGACGAAGCCCGGAGTAGCCAGTGCAGCCCACAGACTCAGTCTCGGTGCATCACATCGCAGAGTGACACATCGCGGAGTCTGCAGAGACGAAGCCCGGAGTAGCCAGTGCAGCCCACAGACTCAGTCTCGGTGCATCACATCGCAGAGTGACACATCGCGAGTCTGCAGAGACGAAGCCCGGAGTAGCCGAAGCAGCCCACAGACTCAGTCTTGGTCCATCACATCGCAGAGTGACACATCGCGGAGTGACACGTCGTGGCGTTAACACATCGCGGAGTGACACATCGCGGGGTCTGCAGAGACGAAGCCCGGAGTAGCCGGTGCAGCCCACAGACTCAGTCTCGGTGCATCACATCGCAGAGTGACACATCATGGAGTGACACATTGCGGAGTGACACATCGCAGAGTGACACATTGCGGAGTGACACATCGCGGAGTGACACATCGCGGAGTCTGCAGAGACGAAGCCCGGAGTAGCCGGTGCAGCCCACAGACTCAGTCTCGGTGCATCACATCGCAGAGTGACACATCGCGAGTCTGCAGAGACGAAGCCCAGAGTAGCCGAAGCAGCCCACAGACTCAGTCTTGGTCCATCACATCGCAGAGTGACACATCGTGGCGTTAACACATCGCAGAGTGACACATCGCGGAGTCTGCAGAGACGAAGCCTGGAGTAGCCGGTGCAGCCCACAGACTCAGTCTCGGTGCATCACATTGCAGAGTGACACATCATGGAGTGACACATCGCGGAGTGACACATCGCAGAGTGACACATCGCGGAGTGACACATCGCGGATTTAGCACATCGCGGAGTGACACATCGCGGAGTCTGCAGAGACGAAGCCCGGAGTAGCCAGTGCAGCCCACAGACTCAGTCTCGGTGCATCACATCGCAGAGTGACACATCGCGGAGTCTGCAGAGACGAAGCCCGGAGTAGCCAGTGCAGCCCACAGACTCAGTCTCGGTGCATCACATCGCAGAGTGACACATCGCGAGTCTGCAGAGACGAAGCCCGGAGTAGCCGAAGCAGCCCACAGACTCAGTCTTGGTCCATCACATCGCAGAGTGACACATCGCGGAGTGACACGTCGTGGCGTTAACACATCGCGGAGTGACACATCGCGGGGTCTGCAGAGACGAAGCCCGGAGTAGCCGGTGCAGCCCACAGACTCAGTCTCGGTGCATCACATCGCAGAGTGACACATCATGGAGTGACACATTGCGGAGTGACACATCGCAGAGTGACACATTGCGGAGTGACACATCGCGGAGTGACACATCGCGGAGTCTGCAGAGACGAAGCCCGGAGTAGCCGGTGCAGCCCACAGACTCAGTCTCGGTGCATCACATCGCAGAGTGACACATCGCGAGTCTGCAGAGACGAAGCCCAGAGTAGCCGAAGCAGCCCACAGACTCAGTCTTGGTCCATCACATCGCAGAGTGACACATCGTGGCGTTAACACATCGCAGAGTGACACATCGCGGAGTCTGCAGAGACGAAGCCTGGAGTAGCCGGTGCAGCCCACAGACTCAGTCTCGGTGCATCACATTGCAGAGTGACACATCATGGAGTGACACATCGCGGAGTGACACATCGCAGAGTGACACATCGCGGAGTGACACATCGCGGATTTAGCACATCGCGGAGTGACACATCGCGGAGTCTGCAGAGACGAAGCCCGGAGTAGCCGGTGCAGCCCACAGACTCAGTCTCGGTGCATCACATCGCAGAGTGACACATCGCAGAGTGACACATCGCGAGTCTGCAGAGACGAAGCCCGGAGTAGCCGAAGCAGCCCACAGACTCAGTCTCGGTGCATCACATCGCAGAGTGACACATCGCAGAGTGACACATCGCGGAGTGACACATCGCAGAGTGACACATCGCGGAGTGACACATCACGGAGTGACACATCGCGGAGTGACACACCTCGGAGTCTGCAGAGACGAAGCCCAGAGTAGACGGTGCAGCCCACAGACTCAGTCTCGGTGTATCACATCGCAGAGTGACACATCACGGAGTGACACATCGCGGAGTCTGCAGATCGCGGAGTTAACACATCGCGGAGTGACACATCGCAGAGTGACACATCTCGGAGTCTGCAGAGACGAAGCTCGGAGTAGCCGGTACAGACCCACACCCGCAGTCTCAGTGCATCACATCGCAGAGGGACACATCGTGGAGTGACACATCGCGAGTCTGCAGAGACGAAGCCCAGAGTAGCCGAAGCAGCCCACAGACTCAGTCTCGGTGCATCACATCACAGAGTGACACATCGCAGAGTGACACATCGCAGAGTGACACATCGCGGAGTGACACATCACGGAGTGACACATCGCGGAGTGACACACCTCGGAGTCTGCAGAGACGAAGCCCAGAGTAGACGGTGCAGCCCACAGACTCAGTCTCGGTGTATCACATCGCAGAGTGACACATCACGGAGTGACACATCGCGGAGTCTGCAGATCGCGGAGTTAACACATCGCGGAGTGACACATCGCAGAGTGACACATCTCGGAGTCTGCAGAGACGAAGCTCGGAGTAGCCGGTACAGACCCACACCCGCAGTCTCAGTGCATCACATCGCAGAGGGACACATCGTGGAGTGACACATCGCGAGTCTGCAGAGACGAAGCCCAGAGTAGCCGAAGCAGCCCACAGACTCAGTCTCGGTGCATCACATCACAGAGTGACACATCGCAGAGTGACACATCGCAGAGTGACACATCGCGGAGTGACACATCACGGAGTGACACATCGCGGAGTGACACACCTCGGAGTCTGCAGAGACGAAGCCCAGAGTAGACGGTGCAGCCCACAGACTCAGTCTCGGTGTATCACATCGCAGAGTGACACATCACGGAGTGACACATCGCAGAGTCTGCAGAGACGAAGCCCGGAGTAGCCGGTACAGACCACAGACTCAGTCTCGGTGCATCACATCGCAGAGTGACACATCGCAGAGTGACACATCGCAGAGTGACACATCGCGGAGTTAACACATCGCGGAGTGACACATCGCAGAGTGACACATCTCGGAGTCTGCAGAGACGAAGCTCGGAGTAGCCGGTACAGACCCACACCCGCAGTCTCAGTGCATCACATCGCAGAGTGACACATTGCGGAGTGACACATCGCGGAGTCTGCAGAGACGAAGACTGGAGTAGCCGGTGCAGGCCCACAGACTCAGTCTCGGTGCATCACATCGCAGGGTGACATATCGTGGAGTTAACACATCGCGGAGTGACACATCACGGAATGACACATCGCGGAATCTGCAGAGACGAAGCCCGGAGTAGCTGGTGTAGGCCCACAGACTCAGTCTCCGTGCATCACATCGCGGAGTTAACACATTGCGGAGTGACACATCGCGGAGTCTGCAGAGACGAAGCCCGGAGTAGCCGGTTCAGGCCCACAGACTCAGTCTCAGTGCAGCAAAGAGCAGAATAAACGTCACGACTTTTCTCTGCCTTACTCGCTCTGACTCTGACTCCATTTCGAACATGCCTCAACCTCACTCCTGCAGGCATGCTTCAACCTTTGACAGCCTCGTCCTCGATCGGCTTTTCATTGTTTGCAATAGTTGTTCGCCATATTTGTTTTATAAAGGAAGTGTCATTAATAAAGTATCTAGTTTTATTTCTAACCCTACTTTAATCTTCATACATTCCCATCTATTTTTGACCCAGATTTTACCCCTAACACACACTAGAGAAAGTTGATAGTGTCTTTTGAAAGTGTGAGGAAGGTGGAAGAGGTCTGCCACAGGGAGAATATGTAAACTCCTCCCAGACAACACCCAGAAATCAGGATCAAACCCCTGGTCTCAGGATTTGCTTCACCATCTATGCCATTGTTCTGCTCCAATCCAGAGATGACCACATGAAGCCCATACACGGGTCAATGATTTTCTGCTCTAACAATATCAAACCAAGATTTCGACTTAAAATAGAGACAATGTCAAGAGTGTTCCACGAATAAAAAGATGAAACCTTGAAGACTTGTTCTCCAATCTACCCCTTCGTAGCCCTTGCTCTTCATTTGGCTACCTGCATTACATTTTCTCTGGAACTGCAACCCAATATTCTGCATTCTGTTTTCCTTTAACTGCCTTGGCATGAAGTGTAGGCCATGAGTTGTCTGGATGACATACAAAACAAAAGCGTTTTAGAAGCTGGAATATGGCTGGATAAGTAAAGGTAGGGTTTACTTCCAAATGGACAATGGTGCTCAGGTTGGGGTTTATAAGAGCTATTCAGTCCTTCATGTTTAATTCCACATTTAAGAAACCATATAAAAATACAAAACTTCAAGGTAAGATTTAAGTAGAGTTTGATCATTTTCCAGGCATTTGAATTACTGCTCTACACATGGGAATTTTACTGGAAACTAACTTTTGAGGTCAAGAGCAAGAGAATGCAATTTCAAACTAACAAATGCCAATTTAAAATCAATATTTCCCTTCAGTGAAGTGTGATGGATACATAGGATAGACTCCCAGGAAGATCTTTGGAAAAGAGTAAGAGGAGAGAGAAGGAGAAAACAAGGGGATAGGGGAGGGAGAGGAGAGAGAGAGATAGAGTGAGTGTGTGTATGTGTGTGTGTGTGTGTGTGTGTGTGTAAGAGAGAGAGAGAGAGAGAGAAATAAAGAGGAAGAGGAGAGAGGGAGAGAGGTGAAAGAGAGAAAAAGAGGAGGGAGGAAGAGAACAGGAGGGAAGAGAGGAGAAAGGGAAGAAGGAAGATTGTAAAGGAAAGGGAGAAGAGGGAGAAAGATGGGGAGGGAGGAGAGAGAGAGTAGGGGAGAGATGAGGGGAGAGAAAGCAAGAGAGAGAGAGGTATACATAGATAGATACTGGAAACAACAGGAATTCTACAGATGCTGGAAATTCAAGCAACACACATCAAAGTTGCTGGTGAACGCAGCAGGCCAGGCAGCATCTCTAGGAAGAGGTACAGTCGACATTTCAGGCCGAGACCCTTCGTCAGGACTCACTGAAGGAAGAGTTAGTAAGAGATTTGAAAGTGGGACTACTGTAAAGATGAACCCACACTCAGCTTGGAGGAACAACACCTTATATTCGTCTGGGTAGCCTACAACCTGATGGCATGAACATTGACTTCTCTAACTTCCGCTAATGCCCCACCTCCCCCTCGTACCCCATCCGTTATTTTTTTATATACACACATTCTTTCTCTTTCTCTCCTTTTTCTCCCTCTGTCCCTCTGACTATACCCCTTGCCCATCCTCTGGGTTCCCCCCTCCCCTGGTCTTTCTCCCCGGACCTCCTGTCCCATGATTCTCTCATATCCCCTCTGCCAATCACCTGTCCAGCTCTTGGCTCCATCCCTCCCCCTCCTGTCTTCTCCTATCATTTTGGATCTCCCCCTCCCCCTCCCACTTTCAAATCTCTTACTAACTCTTCCTTCAGTTAGTCCTGACGAAGGGTCTCGGCCTGAAACGTCGACTGTACCTCTTCCTAGAGATGCTGCCTGGCCTGCTGCGTTCACCAGCAACTTTGATGTGTGTTGCTAGATAGATACTGGAATCATTTTAGAAATTACTACAAGTGGGATATACAAAGACCATTCTGGATACCTGTTGCCATATTTTTTTCTTTGCCCTGAATTAACTTTGTGTGTTTGTGCCTAATTAGAACTGAATAGTTCTTGTCTCTCACACCCTGTAATGTCATAGGCCTCCATATATACCAGCACCAGGGAATCTGTACACCAGTAAGTTAATGATAGCCACAAGAAGGGATAGTGGGAGAAAGTGTCTAGAGCTTTGGCTTCATGTATTTTTGTCAGAGTCCATTCAGCTCTTGAGTCTATGCTGGTTCTCAGATGAATTCCATTGCCTCACTTATTTCCCTGTAACCTTTTCCCTCCCATCAGCTCACCCCTCCAGCCTAATTCACCTGCCACTCACTCACACCAGCGGCAACCTTACACCCTACTGCTACGTCTTTGGGATTTGGGAGGATACTGGAACACTCGGGGGGGGGGGTGGGGAAGCTTTGCGATCACGTACAAACTTCGCACAGTCAGGACTGGAGATCAGGTTTGAACTGGGTTTACTGGAGCAGTGAGTCAGCAGCACTACCTGCTGTGCCTCCACCTCATTTATATCACGCATCTGAGTTTGGTGGTGAGGGGGGTTTTAGGACTAATGTGCTCACTGTAGTTTTGCTCATCAGACTGTGAAAGGGGGAAGAATTTTAATCAAGTGGGAAGGCTGCCACAGGCGATCACTTTACAGGTCTGTAAAGCTCCATCTTCTTTTTTTCAGTATTTATAACAGTTTGTAAATCTACCATAGATTTAGCACAGAGGAAAATGTGTTATACTGATTGACTAAAAGCAGCCACTAATGTGCTAAGAAAGGAGAGGGTGCATGCAATAATCTGAGTTTATATTAGAAATCTACAGGGTAGTCTCTGCTGCAGTAATGATCTGCCTGCTTTGGCACCTGAGTAGATGTGCATTAGGAATAGAACCCACTGAAGATTAGCCAATTGCCTGCATGACCATTCTGGCCTTCCTGGAATTAGTTCTGCTCAAATGTATCCCTGGAGTGTCACTTCCTCCACGGTTCATCCACACATCTCGTCATTTGTCAGTTGACAAACCTCCAACTCTTGCCATTGGTCAAACAGTGCGACTGCAACTCTCACTACTGATTAAACAACAGGTCTGCAACTCTTGTCATTGGCCAAGCAGCACACGTGCGACTCTCACGATTGGTCAGAAAATACCAATTGTAATTTGTGATTTTGCTTAAGTATATCATTTTGGATACTGTTGGTGGGGACGACCTACCAGGGACAAGTTGCAGTGGTTGCGTCTCTGGCACCGACATGGGACCCTCAGCTCAGAAGGGAAGGAAGGGAAAAGAGGAGAGCAGTAGTGATAGGGGATTCGATAGTTAGGGGGACAGGTAGGAGGTTCTGTGGGAGAGATCGAGAATCCCGGATGGTCTGTTGCCTCCCTGGTGCCAGGGTCCGCGATATCTTGGATTGGAACGAGTTCTCGGTATTCTCAAGAGGGAGGGTGAGCAGCCGGATGTCGTGGTCCATGTAGGGACCAATGACGTATGTAGGAAGAGTGAGGAGGTCCTGAAAGGTGAGTTTGGGGAGTTAGACACCAAGTTAAAGGACAGGACCTCCAGGATAGCAATCTCAGGATTGCTGCCACTGCCATGTGCAGGCGGGTTTAGAAATAGTAAGATAGCGCAGATCAACACGCAGCTGAAGACATGGTGCAGGAGGGAGGGCTTCAGACTTATAGATAATTGGACAGTTTTCCAGGAAAGGTGGAACCTGTTCTGGTGGGATGGTTTACATCTGAACAGAGGGGGACAAATATTCTTGCAGGTAGGTTTGCTAGAGAGGCTCCAGTGGATTTAAACTACATACAAGGGGGGAGGGGAACCAGAGTGTAAGAACAGATATTGGGGAGAAGGAAGAAAAAGGGGATAGTAAAGTTGTTTGCACGGTTGGTAATAAACAGAGAGAAAGAGGTGGAAAATTTCTTAAATGCATTTATTTTAATGCTAGGAACATTGTAAGAAAGGTGGATGAGCTTAGAGCATGGATTAATACCTGGAAGTATGATGTTGTAGCTATTAGTGAAACATGGTTGCAGGAGGGGTGCGACTGGCAACTAAATATTCCTGGATTTCATTGCTTCAGGTGTGATAGAATCGGAGGGGCAAGAGGGGGAGGTGTTGCATTGCTTGTCAGAGAAAATATCACAGCGGTGCTCTGGCAGGATAGACTAGAGGGCTCGTCTAGGGAGGCTATCTGGGTGGAACTGAGGAATGGGAAAGGTGTAGTAACACTTATAGGGGTGTATTATAGAACACCAAATGGGGGGGGGCAAGAATTGGAGGAGCAAATTTGTAAGGAGATAGCAGGTATTTGTAGTAAACACAAGGTTGTGATTGTGGGAGATTTTAATTTTCCACACATAGACTGGGAAGCCCATACTGTAAAAGGGCTGGATGGTTTGGAGTTTATAAAATGTGTGCAGGATAGTTTTTTGCAGCAATACATAGAGGTACCAACTAGAGAAGGGGCAGTGTTAGATCTCCTGTTAAGGAATGAGATGGGTCAGGTGACGGACGTTTGTGTTGGAGAGCACTTCGGGTCCAGTGATCACAATGCCATTAGTTTCAATATAATTATGGAGAAGAATAGGTCTGGATCCAGGGTTGAGATTTTTGATTGGAGAAAGGCTAACTTTAAGGAGACGCAAAAGGATTTAGAAGGAGTGGATTGGGACAATTTGTTTTATGGGAAGGATGTAATAGAGAAATGGAGGACATTTAAAGGTGACATTTTGAGGGTACAGAATCTTTATGTTCCTGTTAGGTTGAAAGGAAAGTTTAAAAGCTTGAGAGAGCCATGGTTTTCAAGGGATATTGGAGACTTGGTTCGGAAAAAGAGAGATATCTACAATAAGTATAGGCAGCATGGAGTAGATAAGGTGCTCGAGGAATGTAAAGAATGTAAAAAGAATCTTAAGAAAGAAATTAGAAAAGCTAAAAGAAGATACGAGGTTGCTTTGGCAAGTAAGGTGAAAATAAATCCAAACGGTTTCTACAGTTATATTAATAGCAAAAGGATAGTGAGGGATAAAATTGGTCCCTTAGAGCAGAGGTCCCTAACCTTTTTTGCAGCGCCAACCGGTTTAATATTGACAATATTCTTGCGGACCGGCCGACAGGGTGTTAATCACAACTGGAATATAGGTGAAACTGTAAGTTACTTATAAGTGGTTAATAAAACACTCAATTTCATTTCTAAAAGGGTTAATCTAACAAATTTAATATTAAACACAAGGCGCATAGTTTCCTCCCATGAATATAGTGATAAGTCAATTATAAGTCACTTATATGTCAATGGCAACATAACATTTTAAATAACGTTTGGATATTAAACACACAGCACATATTTTCCCCGTATGAACATATAAAATCATTGCAACACACCAATATCACTGAATCAGTGCGAGTCCTGGGCTTGTTTCCCTGCAACAAGATGGTCCCATCGAGGGGTGATGGGAGACAGCGATAATCGAAGGGGGTTCCTTATGTCCAGTCTATTCTGCAATTCAGTTTTCATTGCATCCATTGCAGAAAATCGTGCTTCATAGAGATATGATGTTGGAAATGGAAGCAACGTTTTCAGTGCTTTTGTGGCTACCTCAGGATATTCAACCTTGACTTTGAATCAGAATTCCGGCAGAGACATTATGTCAAACATACTTTTCAGCCCACTGTCATTTGCAAGCTCAAGGAGTTGATCTTCTTCCCGTGCTGACATGGATGATTCACCGGGGACATTCACAAATGGGTCACGGACCCATTCCTTTGCACGTCTTGGGTCATTTGCAGTTGGGAAGTAATGCTCGAATTCTGTCGACAGCGAAGTTAAGTGATTGCACACCAGCTGTGAGAAATACAGTGCAGCCTCAGTCTCTCCTAAAATCCCAGTTAATGTTGGAAACAAGTCAAATATGCCCCTGTCCACTTGCCATCCCCACAGTTCCAGTTTGACTTTGAAAACAGACACTTTATCTGCCAACTTGAAGACAGTTGTCATTCTCCCCTGAAGTGAGAAACTGAGTTCATTGAGCAGGTTGAAGATGTCACACAGATAGCCACTAAGTATGATGCTCTCAGAGCAGCAGCATTTATGGATGTGGTTGCTGTCAGCACTTGCTTCTGTCCCTCTTGCTCACGTTTTTTCCTCTCAAAAAACTCAACAGGTGTGTCTTTAAGTGCAGGGTGCTTGGACTCAAGGTGCTGAAGCAGTTTTGAGGGCTTCATTGCCTCATTAGACAGCTTGTCTCCATATATCACTCACAGGGGGCTTGGCGCGTGTGAGTCACCGGTCGCAATAAAGCCATATTTTATGTACAACTCGTCGTATTTCCTCTTGAAGGAAGCTTTCTTTTTTTTTGCAGCCTCTGGCTCAGCTGTCTCTGCGTTATCATCATCGTTAGGCCTTTTATGTCCTCTTCCATCTCTTCCAAAGAAACTCTCAAGTGATGTTTGTTTTTTACTCATACAAACTGATGACCTTGTGTGCGTAATGACCTCGTGTACATTCAAGTTCAACAGTGGACGTGACAGGGAATGAGGAAAGGTGCAGCTGATTCATATCGCATCATACCACCAAATAATATCGTTTCCTTGCAGCCCGGTAGCACATGCTTTGCGGCCCGGTGGTTGGGAACTACTGCCTTAGAGAATGAGAGTGGACGGCTATGTGCGGAGCCAAAAGAGATGGGGGAGATTTTAAACATTTTCTTTTCTTTGTTATTCACTAAGGAGAAGGATATTGAATTGTGTAAGGTAAGGGAAACAGATAGGAAAGTTATGGAAACTATGATGATTAAAGAAGGGCAAGTACTGGCGCTTTTAAAGAATATAAAAATGGATAAGTCTCCGGATCCTGACAAGATATTCCCTAGGACCTTGTGGGAAGTTAGTGTGGGCATAGCAGGGGTTCTGACAGAAATATTTCAAATGTCATTAGAAGCGGGGATGGTGCCGGAGGATTGGCGTATTGCTCATGTTATTCCATTGTTTAAAAAGGGTTCTAAGAGTAAACCTAGCAATTATCGGTCTGTGAGTTTGACGTCAGTGGTGGATAAATTGATGGAAAGTGTTCTTAGAGATGGTATCTATAAGTATCTGGATAGACAGGGTCTGATTAGGAGCAGTCAACATGGATTCGTGCGTGGAAAGTCATGTTTGACAAATCTTACCGAATTTTTTGAGGAGGTTACTAGGAAAGTTGACGAGCAGTGGATGTTGTCTATATGGACTTCAGTAAGGCCTTTGACAAGGTTCCACATGGAAGGTTAATTAGGAAGGTTCAATCGTTAGGTATTAATATTGAAGTAGTAAAATGGATTCAGCAGTGGCTGGATGGGAGACGCTAGAGAGTAGTGGTGGATAACTGTGTGTCAGATTGGAGGCCGGTGACTAGTGGTGTGCCTCAGGGATCTGTACTGGGTCCAATGTTGTTTGTCATATACATTAATGATCTGGATGATGGGGTGGTAAATTTGATTAGTAAGTATGCAGATGATACTAAGATAAGTGGAGTTGTGGATAATGAAGTAGGTTTTCAAAGCTTGCAGAGAGATTTAGGCCAGTTAGAAGAGTGGGTTGAAAGATGGCAGATGGAGTTTAATGCTGATAAATGTGAGGTGCTACATTTTGGTAGGACTAATCAAAATAGGACATAAATGGTAAATGGTAGGGCATTGAGGAATGCAGTAGAATAGAGGGATCTAGGAATAATGGTGCATAGTTACCTAAAGGTGGAATTTCATGTGGATAGGGTGGTGAAGAAAGCTTTTGGTCTGCTGGCCTTTATTAATCAGAGCATTGAGTATAGGAGTTGGGATGTAATGTTGAAATTCTACAAGGCATTGGTGAGGCCGAATTTGGAGTATTGTATACAGTTTTGGTCACCGAATTATAGGAAAGGTGTCAACAACATAGAGAGAGTACAGAGAAGATTTACTAGAATGTTACCTGGGTTTCATCACCTAAGTTACAGAGAAAGGTTGAACAAGTTGGGTCTTTATTCTTTGGAGCATAGAAGATTGAGGGGGCTCTTGATAGAGGTATTTAAAATTGAGGGGGATAGATCGAGTTGACGTGGATAGACTTTTTCCATTGAGAGAAGGGGAGATTCAAACAAGAGGACATGAGTTGAGAGTTAAAGGACAAAAGTTTAGGGGTAACATGAGGGGGATCTTCTTTACTCAGAGAGTGGTAGCTGTGTGGAACGAGCTTTCTGGCAGAAGTGGTTGAGGCAGGTTTGATGTTGTCGTTTAAAGTTAAATTGGATAGCTATATGGACAGGAAAGGAATGGAGAGTTATGGGCTGAGTGCAGGTCAGTGGGACTAGGTGAGAGTAAGCGTTCGGCACGGACTAGAAGGGCCGTGATGGCCGATTTCTGTGCTGTAATTGTTACATGATTATATGGTTATATGGTTAACCTGTATCCGTATCTGATGTACAGATAGCGTTCTGGCAGCCAGTTAAAGGGTAAATAAATATTTGACTGCATACTTTGGTTGCCAGTCACAGTAATTATGCAGTGTTCAGCGACTCACTGTTTTATGGGCCCTCTGAGGCTTCTCCAGGGTTGCTTACTCTGGTGTCATGGATCTAAGCTTCAAATTCCAAATGTGCCAGAGCAGAGCTGGAAAGCAAATGTTCATTCTCTGGACCTGAAGACTTTACTACCTGACACTAACCATACAATGTTTAGAAAGTGAATCATTTAGCTCCCGTTGTTGTTATGGTACTAGCGATTACTCCCATGACCGGGCGTGTTGATGTGTTGATCCGGTTAGTGCGCCGGATGTTTTGTCAGGATTGGTCATTCACTGAATGACATCACTATTGGCAATGTGCTCATTTCCACCATTACTGATGTAAGTAGGAACTGTAGTGTGACGGTTCGGATTTAAATAAATAAATATCAGAGTTATTTATTGATCCCTGACTCAGTGACCATCCTTTGCCTCATTTTCTGTGTGGACACTCAATGTACTGGATGACATCAGGGCAGTTGATCACTTGATGCTCTAGGGACAGACACATACACCTCCCACCCTCACCTGTTGTCCCTCATCCATGACAGGTCTGGTTGTCATGGCAGCAGGACTTTTATGGTCTGCTGATAATCTCTCCACATGGACAGTGATCAATCAGTGCAGGAAGGACATGAGTCCAGTCCCACACATCTTTTAGGATGTAAACCAGTGAACAGAACTTGGTGTCTGAATTAGACAGGAATGTTTATTACGGAAAGAATTATTGACACCTAATTCCTAGGTAAAAGGCTACACTTTCTGGGCTCATTGGTCAAAGTGCTAATGGTTTCAAAATGAGCTTGGTAACCTTACCTCCTGTATAACAGACAGAGAGGTTGAGAACTTGACATGTGAGGATTGGCCCTAGGAGAACCTATCTACCCTTTTCTCATGCAAGTTCCTCTTTTTAGTTGACACAGTAACTTGTTCTCATTTCTGGTTAAAATGTGTTTTTATTAAATAGTGTGCTGGCTATCCAAGTGGAAATAGATAGTTGTCCAGAACCTTATGTAAAATGTACAA
Organism: Mobula birostris; assembly: GCF_030028105.1. Taxonomy (NCBI): domain Eukaryota; kingdom Metazoa; phylum Chordata; class Chondrichthyes; order Myliobatiformes; family Myliobatidae; genus Mobula; species Mobula birostris. Next base: position 102,644,270 of record NC_092376.1, read on the forward strand.
TTGGTGAGGCTGCACATAGGTTACCATGTTTCGTTTTGATCAGCCTGCTGTTGGAAAAATGCCGTAAACTGGAAAGGGTGCCAAGAAGATTTATGAAGATGTTTGACTCAGGGTCTGGATTATAGAGAGAGTTTGGGCAGGCTAGGACCTTATTCCTTAGAACACAAGAGAAAGGGGTGATCTTAGGGAGATGGGGAGCACTGATAGTTTGAATGCACACTGACTTTTGTCCAGGGTGCGAACTGTAAGATATCTTGCAGGTTTAAGGTGAGAGGGTAAAGATGCAAAGGGACAAAGAGAGGCATTTATTTTCTCTCAGAGGGCAGATTGTATATGGAACATGCTGCCAGAAGAAGTGGTTGAGGAAGTGTTTGGATAGATACATTGGTAGGAACGGTTTATATAGATATGGATCAAACTCAAGCAAGGGGACTAGCTTAGGTGAACAGTTATAAGACAATTGAATGGCTCCTTAGTGCAGTAAGATAGACGCTCACTCACTATGACCTTGCGCATTATTGTCTGCCTGCAGTGCACTTTCCCTGTAGCTGTTGCACTTTATTCTGCACGAAGTTATTGCTTTAGCTTGTGCTACTTCAACGTACTGCTGCAATCAATTGATCTGTATGTGAGAAAAGGTTTTCACCATGCGTGCAGCAATAATATACTGATTTAACATTACATCTTGGTCGGAATGAGCAAGTTAACCTGAAGGTCCTGTTTTGCCATGCTGTGTCACTCTATGAATCTAAGTAGATCTGTTTCTAGGCTAAGATGTAGCAATGCCTCATTGTTCCAGCTCCACACAAATGGCTAGGTGTTAGTCACCTGGAATATTCAAGCTCCTCCGAATCTGACCACAATCTCATGCAGACCCCACACACCAGCTTCTACTGAAGCCCCAAAACTATTGAGCTTCACCTCCTTCGGTCCATCAAATTCAAAACATCCACAATTACAGTTTCAAAAAGCCTTGTCCTCCATCTTTGATGCACACCCATTGTACTAGCAGGCTCCTTGGGATCAATGTTGGCTGCTGGATCAGTTGCACATTCTGTTTTTATCTGGTTCCGTGGTGGGTGCTAGGTAGTTCAATTTAGAATTCCCCAACTCCAGATCACCTTGGTTAATAAGGGAATGGAGTGTGGCTGCCTCATTGTATTCACAATACATGTATCAATCCACAGAAAGATGAGTTTAGCAGTAGTGCCATTGTCCTGGCTAACTCGTAATGCCAAAGAAACAACAACCTAAAGATCCTTGTATAATCACAGCAAAGTACCCAATGTCAGCCCCCGTGAATCGCTTTATAGTTAAGACAGAACAGCTGTGACCAATTCTCTGTAACATCTGTCAATTGATACTGCTGCCAGGGATCTCCTCCAGCTAGTCTCCTGATTCAGCTCCTGACTGTAATTGCTCCTCGGTGATTTATTCTCTCTGACTCATACCTTCTCCTCATCCCTTTGCCCCAGTTCACTGAGATATTCTTCTTCCCTCCAGGCATGCTTCCTCTCTTTGTTTTTCTATGCACGTTTGCTATAGCTTCAGAGACTACTTTCTGGTCAATAATAAAGCTGGTGTGTGACTCACAGGATAATTCTCCATCAGTGTTGCTGAGTTAATTTTCGCACAATGAAATAAAGATGTATTTATATTACTGCTTCTCACACATCCCAAAGTACCATTCGGTTAATGAAATACTTAAAGCTTAGCTAGTCAAACAGCCAATTTACATGCACCAAAGCTGCCTTATAATAATGATCAGATAATCTTTTTAAAGCACTAGTTGAAGAGTAAGTGTTAGCCACAACTAACGGGGAGACCTCTTTTTCACTTCATTGAAGTAGTGCCTCAATGCCATTCATTAACAGCTGGGGGAAGAGACAAGATTTCAGCATTATATCTATAAAACAGCACATGTGGCAGAGCAGCACTCCCTCAGCACAAGCATGGTAACAATCCCTCAACACTGCCAGACCATCAACCCCAAAATGAAAATAAGCAAGTTCACATGCTCCATCCTCCATCCATGGTAAGCATCTCTGAGGGGTTGAAGGAATCATTTCTGCTTACTGAGCTGCTGAACAGAGAATGTTGGGATGACACGCACTACCCACTGCTCCCTGTAGCTTTGGCCTGATACTTTCAGCATTCCCTCTAAGGCACGCTAAGTAAAAGCAATTACTATAGTAATGCCTTAATTCCAGCAGATCAGAATAATGCCTGCCATTGTTTAAACATAACTAAAGAGTGCTAACTGCAGTCAGTCTCCGATAAATATTGTATGAAAGACTCATAAACAACTGAGATTGCACAATAAAAATGGAACAGAAAGTGAATGGCTGTGGGAACAGATGGTTCATCAAGTGTATTGCAATGGAGCACAAATTAAATGGAGGTAGAGATAGGTGCAGACAACAACAGATGTGCCTGGAACTGATCCTTGGTACAGGCCAATAAAAATTTATATTCAGTAGTTTAAATGAGCTGGAATGCAAGCTGACGCGTTCTCAGCCTTAAGAATGTGAAAGCAAGTCAAGCTGAGTTTATTGCCATGTGCACAAGTGTGGTGGGGTACAGGTACAATGAAAATCCTGCTTTCAGCAGCATCACAGGCATGTAGATTCAGACTGCACACAGAATAAGTTATACACGACAGTGAAAAAAAGACTGCGCAAGACGAGACATTACTAAGATAACACAGAGACGATTCCACAGTAGTACAAGATATGGTCTCTATTGCTCCATGCTGAGGTAGGATCAGGGTTTTGCAAGTCCTTTCAAAAACCTGATGCTGTAGGAAGGTATGAAGATATCTTCTCCTGAACCTCATCGGGGAGAGGCTAGGCATACACCAGATGAAAGGCATTTCAGATTCCACCTGGGTAGTCTACAACCCAATTTCATGAACATTGAATTATCCAGCTTCCATTAAACTCTCCCTTGCTGTCTCTTTTCTCTCTCCACCTCCTCCCACTCCATCTGCCCATCACCTGCACAATCCTTCCACTCTCCCCTCTCCCGACTATTTTCCTTTTTCCACTCTACCTCCCTTATTTGATTCCAAGTCCATCTTCCTCTCCTATATGATTCTATGATCTTCAGTCCTTTATTGCCTCAGATGTTACCTTCCGGCCTCTGTCACTTTCTCTACTTGTTTTGCTTCCATCTACCTATCTCCCTACCTCAGCTGCACTCACCTATCACTTGCTGTCTCTTGGCCCACCCTTTCCCCCCAACTCCTTATCTCAACTGGAGTCTCAAAGTTCAAAGTACATTTATTATCAAGGTACATACATGTTACCACATACAACCCTGAGATTCATTTTCTTGTGGGCATTCACAGTAAATACAAAGGAGCACAATAGAATCAATGAAAGACTGCACACAACAAGACAGGCAAACAACCAGTGTACACAAGACAATCAACTGTGCAAATACAAAAAAAGAAAACAAAATAATAAATAAGCAATAAATATTGAGATATGGGAAGAAGAGTACTTGAAAGTGAGCCCATAGGTTGTGGCAACACACATCAAAGTTGCTGGTGAACGCAGCAGGCCAGGCAGCATCTCTAGGAAGAGGTACAGTCGACGTTTTGGGCCGAGACCCTTCGGACCGACATCTCGGCCCGAATCGTCGACTGTACCTCTTCCTAGAGATGCTGCCTGGCCTGCTGCGTTCACCAGCAACTTTGATGTACGTTGCTTCAATTTCCACCATCTGCAGAATTCCTCGTGTTTACCATAGGTTGTGGGAATAGTTCAGTGTGAGATGAGTGAAGTTGTCCCCTTGGTTCAGGAGCCTGATGGCTGAGGAGTAATAACTGTTCCTGAACCTGGTGGTGTGGAACTTGAATCTCCTGTACCTCCTTCCTGATGGCAACAGCAAGGAGACAGCATGGCCTGGACGGTGGGTGTCCTTACTTATGTTCAGTTGAAAAGTCTTGACTCGACACATCAGCTGTCCATTTCCCACCAGCAAGGCCACTTGACCAGATGAGTTCCTCGAACTTCTTGTTTGTTGTTTCAGATTCCAGTGTCTGCATTATCATGTGTCTCTGAAAAACAATCTGTGTTCAGTAGTTAAATGAGTACACATTGAAACAGGCTGGTCCTCAAACAAAGCACAACTGTTCTGCTTTCTGGCTTCAGATATACCTTTGTAAGGATTTGACTTGCATTCTTCAAAGGGACATAACTACTTTCCCAACAATATTCACAATAATAGAGACTGCAGTCAGTATACATCTGAGAAACGAGCTGCCTCAAATCCAAATGAGTCTCTTTTCTCTAACAGACCTAACAGAAGTTGTTAAAAATTTAAGGCTAGATGTTGAGGGAACAGTGCAAAAAAAAGAAGGCAGGCTTTGACGATGTATAGACTATCAAAGCTACAACGAGATCACAGTGAAGAACTGAAACCCCATTGCCACTGATGACAATGGTTTTTGAGTTGCTGCAAAGGGCAACCATCTGTACTAAACTGAACCTCTGAAACAAATACAACCTGGTCCGTATTTTATTTAGGAGAGTGATGAATGGAAGACAGCTTTTAACATGCCCACAGGTCACTATTAATAAGCTGTGATGCTGTTTGTTTTAGTCAATGCCCTGGTGGACTTCCAGGCCCTTATCAATGACCTTCTCCGAGAGATGCTAAATCATTTTGTCTTTATGTACCGTACCTGGATGATATAGTCATCTTCTCCAAGACCTACCACAAACACATCCAACATGTTCGACAGGTCTTTCATTGGACTGGAGAGAGTGAGTTTCACGTCGCCACAGTCTCCTTCCTCAATTTTATTGTCTCTGAGGGAAATCTGCATATAGACCCTAGCAAGACCTAGGCTGACAGGGATTGGCCGCGACCGACCATGATCAAGCAGCTCCAGCGGTTTCTGGGATTCGCTAGCTATTAGCAAAGGTTCATCCACAACTTCAGCTACATTGCAGCACCCCTTACTGCTCTGAGTAAGGGAACATATGGCCCATTTTGCTAGAACGCAGAAGCTGAGGTAACTTTCCAGGAATAGAAGTGTTGCTTCACAATGGCTCCCATCCTTGTTCTCCCTGACCCTGAGGTACCATTCATCGTTGAAGTAGACACCTCAGATGTTGGTGCTGGGACCTCTGTCTGACCAGGAACTCCATCCCTGGGCTTTCTTCTTTTGGCGACTCTCTCCTGCACAAAGGAATTATAGAGTGCTGTTAGCAGTCAAATTAGCCCCGGAGGAGCAGAGTCATTGGCTCGAGGAGGCTAAACATCCATTTGTGGTCTGGACCGACCACAGGAAGTGATTAAGTTCAAGCCCGGCTCAGCGATCTCTCTTTCTTAATCATTTTGATTTTATTGTCACCTACCGTCCAAGTTTGAAAGATCAGTCAGTTTTGTCCAACCAGACCTGGTCGTGATCTGAAAACTCTTCCTGCTGAGGTCCAGGTTGGTGGCACCAGTCTGACGGAAGGTTGAGACCATTGTCAGGAGAGCATAGGGGCAGACCCAGGGAATTGACCTTCGGATTGCCTTTTTGTCCCTAACTCTGTCTGTACAGATGAGTTACAGTGGGGGCATGCATCATGTATCACAGGACATTTTGGGACTGGTCTAATGGTGGAGTTTATCAAGAGGCAGTTCAGATCACCGAGCATAGATGAGGATGTTAAATCATACATGGCAGCCTGTCACATCTGCATCTGGAACGAGGAACTCAGATTTTGTACTACACTCACTGCCCATTCCTTCACAACCCTGGCCTCACATGCCCATGGACCTTATTACTGGTCTGCCATCCTCACAATGTAACATCTTGATTACAGTGGTGGTGGACCAGTTCTCCAAGGCCTGCCACTTTGTGCCCCTACCCAAGCTTGCCTCAGCTCGGGAAATGGCCAACTTTATACTGCAACATGTGCTTAGAGAGCACGTTATTTCTCAGGATGTTGTTTCTGATCGAGGCTTTCTGCTTACCTCTCAGTTCTGGAGGGCCTTTTGTTGGCCCATTGGTCTGCCTCTCATCAGGATTTCACCCCAGTCCAATGGGCAGACAGAGAGAACCAACCAGGACCTGGAGGAAAGGGGATACGGAAGTCTCAGAGGATTAGGAAACTCCCAGGTAGGTTGGCCTATGTAGTGCCTGAGGAACAAGGCGTAAGGTCCACTGTTTGGGGAGCAATGTCACTGTTTGTACCTGGATTGGGTTTTTGTGTCTGCAGGAAGTGTTGGTGAGGTATTTAGAAGTCATGAGGACATGCCTAAATTTGGTGGAGGGAAAGTGTACGAGGTTTCTTCTTTTACTGCTAAGAGGTTACTGCTAAGGTTAATAAAATGGCTTCTTTGTTATGTTAAAAATAAAAATGGCTTCTTTTTTATGTTAACTGCTGAGAAAGTGCTTCTCTCTCGTAGATTGTTTGGGTTCTAATTACTGGCAAGAGAATTGTATTCATTTGCTAACCAATTGGTGTGCCTCAGCGATCTGTACTGGGTCCAATATTATTTGTCATATGCATTAATGGTCTGGATGATGGGGTGGTAAATTGGATGAGTAAGTATGCAGATGATACTAAGATAGGTGGCGTCGTGGATAACGAAGTAGATTTTCAAAGTTTGCAGAGAGATTTAGGTCAGTTAGAAGAGTGGGCTGAAAGATGGCAGATGGAGTTTAATGCTGATAAATGTGAGGTGCTACTCTTTGGTAGGATTAATCAAAATAAGACATACATGGTAAATGGTAGGGCATTGAACAACGCAGTAGAACAGAGAGATCTAGGAATAATGGTGCATAGTTCCCTGAAGGTGGAATCTCATGTGGATAGGGTGGTGAAGAAAGTTTTTGGTATGTTGGCCTTTATAAATCAAAGCATTGGGTATAGGAGCTGGGATGTTATGCTGAAATTGTACAAGGCATTTGTGAGGCCAAATTTGGAGTATTGTGTACAGTTTTGGTCACCGAATTATAGGAAAGATGTCAACAACATAGAGAGAGTACAGAGAAGAATTACTAGAATATTACCTGGGTTTCATCACCTAAGTTACAGAGAAAGGTTGAACAAGTTGGGTCTTTATTCTTTGGAACGTAGAAGGTTGAGGGGGGACTTGATAGAGGTATTTAAAATTATGAGGGGGATCGATAGAGTTGACGTGGATAGGCTTTTTCCATTGAGAGTGGGGGAGATTCAAACAGGAGGACATAAGTTGAGAGTTAAAGGGCAAAAGTTTAGGGGTAACATGAGGGGGAACTTCTTTACTCAGAGAGTGATCGCTGTGTGGAATAAGCTTCCAGCAGAAGTGGTTGAGGCAGGTTCGATGTTGTCATTTAAAGTTAAATTGGATAGATATATGGACAGGAAAGGAATGGAGGCTTATGGGCCAAGTGCAGGTCCGTGGGACTAGGTGAGAGTAAGAGTTCGGCACGGACTAGAAGGGCCGAGATGGCCTGTTTCCGTGCTGTAATTGTTATATGGTTATATGGTTATATATTGGGATAGATGTTATTCTTTCTTGTGTGTCTGTAAGCTATTGTTTTCGTGGGCTTTGGGGCAGAAGGCACGATGCAGACAGAGAGAGGAGACGTGATGCCGTAAGCTGGCCGACAGAACGGATCCCGAGTGGGATTCCGTGGCCCAGGGTCTTCGGCGAGGAGAGGAGACAAAGACAGGCTCGTTTGGAGCATCTGGTCGACCACCGTCGTTCGTCCCAGGCAGTGGGTCGAGGAGGTCGGAGGGGATTGAATGGTGAAAAGAAGACTCCGTTAATTGAGCTCCAATTGCTGTGCATGAAGTGGTTGAACTTTGGTAAGTTTGGCGCCTTTTACTTTCCTTTTATATTTTATCAATATTAATTACATAGTTGTAGTAAGATCTATAAAGTGTAAACATTTAATTGCATATGGTGTATTGTCTGTTATTTGGCAGGGTGGGGAACATCACACAGCATCCACACAATCTTGATTATCCAGTGTGGCGGGGCCGAAGGCTGCTCCCCCTAGACAACAGCGAGCTGAGTGAGCCTGAGGCTTACCAGGGGGCTACATAAACATCTTCTGTCTGGATCTTGAAAACTGAATTAAGAAGACTGCCTTCTGTAGTTTGCAAATCCGTAAAATCCCATGCATATTTTATTTGGAGTGGTACCTACTTGATAGCACAGCAGGACCATGTGATTCTGCCAATTCAAAGACTATATGATGTTGTATATACTATTACTGATGTGCTATAATAAAGACGATGGGGAGATGCCAAACTTCAATGAACATGAAGGTTATGTTTTGATAGTTCTTTGTGGATTGCAGGGTGATTACTAAGTGGTACTGGTGTCATGGGTGGATTTTTTGGTTTGAACCTCCTGCACCCTTCTCTGCATGGCTCCCTTCCCCACACCCTTTGCTCCAGGGGACCATTATAGAGTTGCTGGCCTTACGTAAGAACACAAGAAAATAGGAGTAAGGGTAGACCACCAGGCCCCTCAGTAGTTCCTGCCACTCAGACTGCAACTGTTCAATGCTGGTCTCAATCACATTCTTGCCAATTCCCATAGCATTCTATTCAAAAATGTATCTATGCTCACCTGGAGAGCATCCAATGACTCGGCCTCCACAATCATTCGGTGAGGGAATTTCCGGAGAATTCTGTGTGGAAAAAAAACACTAATACCCCTCCATTTTAAATGAAGCGCTTCTTATCTTGGAACTATGTTCCCTCTGTCAAGAATGTAGAGGAATGTGCTTTCAGGTTTTTGTATCATGGGACGGAGTAGAAAAAGGATGACTGAGCTGGATTGGATCTTTGATTATGCTGGCCGCTTTACTGACGCAGCAAGAAATGTAGAGAGTCCGTGGAAGAGAGTGTGGTTTCTATGATGTGCTGAGCTGTGTCCACAGCTCTCTTCAATTACTTGTACAATTTCTGACAAGTTGCATCTCCATCTGGTATGGGAGTAGTTGAGCATTGGACCAGAAGTCCCTACAGAGGACTGTGAGAACAGCTGAGAGGATCATAAGGGTCTCCCAATCACAAATAAGAGAAAATCTGCAGAAGCTGGAAATCCAAGCAACCCACACAAAATGCTGGAGTAACTCAGCAGGCCAGGCAGCATTAATGGAAAAAGTACAGTTGACGTTTCGGGCCAAGATCCTTCAGTAGGACTTGAGAAAAGAAGATGAGGAGAAGATTTAAAAGGTGGGGGGAGGGGAGAAAGAAACACAAGGTGACAGTTGAAACTGGAAGTGGGAGTGATGAAGTAAAGACCTGGGAGGTTGATTGGTGAAAGAGATACGGGGCTGGAGAAGGAGGAGCTTGATAGGGGAGGGCAGAAGAAGCAAAAGGGGGAGGAGCACCAGAGGGAAGCGATAGGCAGGCAAGGAGATAAGGTTCTATTTATTGGAAAACGACCTTATTTATTAAAATTCCTCACAATGGCTCCATCTCAGACAACATGGTATCAATCTTGCTAAGCTGTTAAGTGTATTGAAGGCAATCTGCTCAATGCAGACACACCAGGTACGAATTTAATCATATTATGGTCACTGTCTCCTAAAGGTTCCTTCACCTTAAGTTCCCTGAAGCAGACTTGATCAAGGAAACTGATGGAGGTAGTGACCATAATATGACAAAATTTACCATGCCATTTGAGAGAAGTACACGTGGGAGAAAAGCTAAAATCTAATGTAATGGTATTGATTAAAATGTAATTGATTAAAAGTAACAACATGGGCATGAGAGAAAAAAAAATTCCTCACAATGGGAAGCACTCCAGAGATAGACTTCCGTAAAATGAGAATTGTTTTAAGCCATTATACCACCATGGAATTGAAAAAGGACACAAAAATATTTATTGATTACAAATCATTATCAGTTAGCATTCTATATCATGGAACATACTTTACATAATTGGAAAATAGTTCCATCTATTGGAAACCCTTAAAATGGGGAGCAAGATCATTAACTGGAATTCTGAATAGCAGGAAAGAAACTCCACTTCATAGGAAATAAAACAATTCACTGAATTTCCAGCAATCGAAGATTATTGCAACCAATGGAATTTTTAAAGATAAATGATGTGATCATGTTTGTGCCTGAAAAGTAATGCAGGTTGAATACCTCTTATCCAAACTTTGCAAATTCATCAATGAATTTCTCTGCTGCTTTGTGATATAGAGAAACATTATCACCACAAGTCATTGAAAATTTAATGCCATGCCATTTCTTTTTCTACAACCAGCCTGCTGAATATTCACAATTACCTTCCTTCAGTTAGTCCTGACGAAGGGTCTCGGCCTGAAACATCGACTGCACCTCTTCCTACAGATGCTGCCTGGCCTGCTGCGTTCACCAGCAACTTTGATGTGTGTTGCTTGAATTTCCAGCATCTGCAGAATTCCTATTGTTTGCGTTTAAATTCACAATTACCTTCACTTTTCAATTGGTCATGACAGATCTTTGCTTGTTTCATGATCAGCACACTGTTAAGTGGCATACGTTCAATGCCAAGCTGATGAATCCACTCTTTCAGTACACATTCATGATCTTTATTTTTCACATTCTACACTGTTTTTCTATTTTTCATTAACTTCTGCTCATTACATATGTGAGGTCACTTCTCAGAACTGACTGTGGTGTACAGAGACCTGTGCATCGCCTGGGAACCTTCCCAGCACCTTGTGGAATTTTTCATTTGTGACATCATGTCAGCACTCAAAAACATTTTGGATTTTAGAGTTTTTCAGATTTTGGAATTTGAGATAAGGGGTACTCAACCTGTACTTTCTCAAGACATAATCTTTTTATTGTGGAGTAAACAATATTACCTCTCCAAAGTTAAGTACAAGTATATCCAATTTCTTGCACTGCAATTTAGAGATAGTCATTTATTTTAGGTGGAATAATATCTCTGTTTCATATCCAGTTTAATTCTGTACAATAACATCAGCATCAGCAATGCTCAAGTACTATTTACCCAGAGTTAAAACATGTAGGATTATATTTAGAGATGGCATCTGCCAGAAGTGAGAGCTTAATGAAATAATAATAATGAAAAAGATCCCTATATTGCACAGCATATTGACCTAATGCAGGGAATTTGTGGTGTGACTTGCAGGCATATTAAAGTATTACCAGGTATAAAAACACAGGTATCTGAAATGTCAAATTTCAATGTTATTTATACTGAAGAATGGATATCTAAAGGTGCGTTGCAGGTGTGCAATTTAACAGAATGATCAAATTTCATAGTGTGTTTTTAAAGTAAAAGTGAAGTTTAAGCAGTAAGAAAATGTCATCTGAAGTTAAGATTAGATTATAAAACCTTAAATCACTGCCTCATATCTGTTATTCTGTCACCATCTCTCCATGTGAAGCACATTTGAAACATCAAGTCAAACATTATACATTGTGAAAACACCACAGAATTCACAACTGGTGTGCAAATAGAGAAAGGAAGCTCGCCATTTCGCAGTGTTTATCTCACCTGCTGCTTCCCTCAGAGCCTCAGTTTTCTATGTTCCATTTGAATTCCTATGCCTACAGAGCTCAAGATTACTTTCTCTCTGCAAAGCCACTCTTTATTTACTGCTAACAATATGATATTGATGTTATGGGGCAATAGATGGTGCGTTCTTCCAGCGGTTTCCAGCTTTCCTGACACTGTCTGGAAGGTGTTTGTACATTCTTGGCACGGGCTTCTGGTTTCCTCTCACAATCTAAAGACATACTGGTTGTAATCCTGACTTCAGATGACATTTTCATTTTGCTTAAACATCACTTTTACTTTTAAAAAAATGCACTTAATGAAATTTGATCTTTCTGTTAAGTTCCAAAACCTGGGCTATTGTACCTCCTTCTACAACTGGATCTTTGACTTCCTCATCAGGAGACCACAGTCAGTGCAGATTGGAACTAACATCTCCTCATCACTGACAATCAAGGACTGGTGAACCTCAAGGATGTCTGCTTAGCCCACTGATCTACTGTCTCCACACCGATGATTGTGTAGCTAAGCACAGCTCAAATGGCATCTATAAGTTTGTCGAAGACACATCTATTGTTGGGAGAATTTCAGATGGTGATGAGAAGGCATACAGGAGTGAGATAAATCAGTTAGTTGATCGTGTTGCAGTAAGACCAAGGAATTGATTATAGTATTTAGGAAGGGAAAGACACACCAGCCTCTCATTGAGGAAAGGGTGAACAACTGAGCCGTGGAAAGGGTGAACAGTTTCAATTTCCTGGCTGTCAGCACCTCTGATGATCTATCTTAGACCCAACAAGTAGAGAAACAGGACCTCAAAGGTAGTTATCTCGGGATTACTGCCTGTGCCACGTGACAGTAAGTATAGGAATAGAATGAGGTGGAGGATAAATGTGTGGCTGACGGATTGGAGCAGAGGCAGGGATTCAGATTTCTGGATCATTGTGACCTCTTTTGGGGCAGCAGTGTCCTGTACAAAAAGGACGGGTTGCACTTGAATCCCAGGGGGACCGATACCCTGGTGGGGAGGTTTGTTAAGGCTATTGGGGAGAGTTTCAATTAGAATTTCTGGGGGAAGGGAACCAAACTGAAGTGACAGAAGAAAGGGAGGTTGGTTCACAAATAGAGAAAGCTTGGAGACCGTGTGAAAGGGAAGATAGGCAGGTGATAGAGAAGGGACGTGCTCAGACTGATGGTTTGAGATGTGCCTATTTTAATGTGAGGAGCATTATGAGCAAAGTGGATGAGCTTAGAGCGTGGATCAATACCTGGAGCTATGATGTTGTGGCCATTATGGAGACTTGGGTGGTGCAGGAGCAGGAATGGCTACTTCAAGTGCCAGGCTTTCAGAAAGGACAGAGAGGGAGGCAAAAGAAGTGGGGGTGTGGCATTGTTGATCAGGGATAGTGTCACGGCTGCAGAAAAGAAGGAAGTCATGGAGGGGTTGTCTACGGAGTTTCTGTGGGTGGAAGTTAGGAATAGGAAAGGGTCAATAACACTACTGGGTGTTTTTTATAGACCACCCAATAGTAACAGGGCCATTGAGGAACAGATAGGGAGACAGATTCTGCAAAGGTGTGATAATAGCAGGGTTGTTGTGGTGGGAGATTTTAATTTCCCAAATATCAACTGGCATCTGCCTAGCGTGAGAGGATAGATGGGGTGAAGTTTGTTAGGTATGTTCAGGAAGGTTTCCTGACACAATGTGTAGATGAGCCTACAAGAGAAGAGGCTGTACTTGATCTGGTATTGGGAAATGAACATGGTCAGGTGTCAGGTCTCTCAGTGGGAGAGCATTTTGGAGATAGTGATCACAATTCTATCTCCTTTACCACAGCATTGGAGAGGGATTGGAACAGACAATTTAGGGAAACGTTTAATTGGAGTAAGGGGAAATATGAGGCTAACAGGCAGGAACTTGGAAGCATAAATTGGAAACAGATGTTCTCAGAGAAATATACGGAAGAAATGTGGCAAATGTTTAGGGGATATTTGTGCGGGGTACTGCGTAGATACGTTCCAATGAGACAAGGAAAGGATGGTAGAGTACAGGAACAGTGGTGTACAAATGCTGTTGTAAATCTAGTCAAGAAGAAAAGAAGAGCTTATAAAAGGTTCAAAAAACTTGGTAATGATAGCGATCTAGAAGATTATAAGGCTAGCAGGAAGGAGGTTAAGAATGAAATTAGGAGAGCCAGAAGGGGCAATGAGAAGTCCTTGGTGGACAGGATTAAGGAAAACCCCAAGGCATTTTACCAGTATGTGAAGATCAAGAGAATAAGACATGAGAGAATAGGACCAATCAAGTGTGACAGTGGAAAAATGTATATGGAACCGGAGGAGATAGCAGAGCTACTTAACGAATACTTTACTTCAGTATTCACTACTGAAAAGGACCTTGGCAATTGTAGAGATGACTTGCAGCGGACTGAAAAGCTTGAGCATGTAAATATTAACGAAGAGGATGTGCTGGAGCTTTTGGAAAGCGTCCATTTGGATAAGTCACCGGGACCAGACAAGATGTACGCCAGGCTACTGTGGAAAGAGAGGGAGGAGATTGCTGAGCCTCTGGCGATGATCTTTGCATCATCAATGAGGACGGGAGAGGTTCTGGAGGATTGGAGGGTTGCGGATGTGTTCCCTTATTCAAGAAAGGGAGTAGAGATAGCCCAGGAAATTATAGACCAGTGAGTCTTCAGTGGTTAGTAAGTTGATGGAGAAGGTCCTGAGAGACAGGATTTATGAACATCTGGAGAGACATAATATGATTAGGAATAGTCAGCATGGCTTTGTCAAAGGCAGGTCATGTCTTACGAGCCTGACTGAATTTCTTGAGGATGTGTGTAAACACATTGATGAAGGTAGAGCCGTAGATGTAGTGTATATGGATTTCAGCAAGGCATTTGATAAGGACCCCATGCAACGCTTATTCAGAAAGTAAGGAGGCATGGGATCTCAGGGGACATTGCTTTGTGGGTCCAGAATTGGCTTGCCCACAGAAGGCAAAGAGTGGTTGTAGAAGGGTCATATTCTACATGGAGGTTGGTGACCAGTGGTGTGCCTCAGGGATCTGTTCTGGGACCTGTACTCTTTGTGATTTTTATAAATGACCTGGATGAGGAAGTGGAGGGATGGATTAGTAAACTTGCTGATGACACAAAAGTTCGGATGTTGTGGATAGTGTGGAGGGCTGTCAGAGGTTACAGCAGGACATTGATAGGATGCAAAACTGGGCTGAGAAGTGGCAGATGGATTTCAACCTAGGTAAGTGTGAGGTGGTTCACTTGGTAGGTCAAATATGATGGCAGAATATAGTATTAATGACAAGTCTCTTGGCAGTGTGGAGGATCAGAGGGATCTTGGGGTCTGAGTCCATAGGACACTCAAAGCTGCTACGCAGGTTGACTCTGTGGCTGAGAAGGCATACGGTGCATTGGCCTTCATCAATCGTTGGATTGAGTTTAACAGCCAAGAGATAATGTTGCAGCTGTATAGGACGCTGGTCAGACCCTACTTGGAGTACTGTGCTCAGTTCTGGTTGCCTCACTACAGGAAAGACATGGAAATCATAGAAAGGTTGCAGAGATGTATACAGGAATATTGCCTGGATTGGGGAGTATGCCTTATGAGAATAGGTTGAGTGAACTCAGCCTTTTCTCCTTGGAGCGACAGAGGATGAGAGGTGACCTGATAGAGGTTGACAAGATAATGAGAGGCATTGATTGTGTGGGTAGTCAAAGGCTTTTTCCCAGGGCTGAAATGGCTAGAATGAAAGGGTATAGTTTTAAAGTGCTTGGAAGGAGGCACAGAGGAGATGTCAGGGTTAAGTGTTTTATGCAGAGAGCGGTGAGTGTGTGGAATGGGTTGCCAGCGGCAGTGGTGGAGGCGGAAACGACAGGGTCTTTTAAGAGACTCCTGGATAGGTACATGGAGCTTAGAAAAATAGAGGACTATGGGTTAGCCTAGCTAGTTCTAAGGTAAGGGCATGTTCTTAAGGACCTGTATTGTGTTTTCTATGTTTCTATGTTTCTAACATATTGATGCAATTACAGAGAAGTCATAACAGCATCTATATTTCATTAGGAATTTGAAGAGATTGGTATGTCACCAAGGACTCATACAAATTTCTGCTGATCTACCGTGGAAAGAATTCTAACTGGTTGCATCACTGCTTATTGTGGAATGGCCCCTGCACAGGATCGAAAAAAGCTGCAGAAAGTTGCAAACTCAGCCAGCTCCATCATATGCAGTCGCCTCCCCAGCATCCAGGACATCTCCAAAAAGGCATTGCCTCTAAAGACTGCAAACATCATTAAGGGCCCCCACCACCCAGGACATGCACCCTTTTCATTGCTATCATCAAGGATGAGGGGGGAGCCTGAAGACACACAGTCAACATTTCATGAGCAGTTCCTTCCCCTCCACCGTCAGATTTCTGGATGGACAAAGAGCCATGTACCACTACCTCACTATTTTTCTTTACTTGTTGTCTTTCTGCACTACTTATTTAATTCAATTATATCAATCAAGCAATCAGTCAATTGATCAAAGTACATTTACTATCAAAGAATGCATAAATTATACACTTTGAGATTTGTTTGCTTACAAGCAGCCGCAGAGCAAGAAACCTGAGGAACCCAATTAAAAAAACAAATTTTGCGATACATGCTGGTAATATTAAACCCGATTTAGGTTCTGATTATGAAGTTAGTCGGTTAATTGGTCACAAGGGTGCACACAGGTGGCTCAGACTCTTTGGCTAGAAGGGCCTGTCACTGTGCTGTATCTCTAAATAAAATAAACAAAAGTAATTAACATCTGCAGTCTTGTGTCTCCATTGGTATTAATTGACTATTGTTACATAAAGTTTTCATTTGTGTGTCATCTAGTCAGATTACTCCATGCAGGCATGATTACATTGAGGTCATGAAAAAAACAGAATGCAGTATATCCAAAAGTGGAACCTCCCAGTAACCAGCCAAACATTTTAATTCTGATTCCCATTCCCATTCTGACATGTCAGTCCAAGATGAGGCCACCTTCAGGTTGGAGGAACAATATCTTATTTTCTGGCTGTGTAGTCTCCAACTTGATGGCAAGAATATCAATTTCACTTTCTGGTAATAAAAAATCCCTCCTTCCCCCCCCCACCCCTATTCCTCACTCTGGCCTTTTGCCTCTTCTTACCTGCCTAACACTGCCTGCTGGTTCCCCTCCTCCTTCCCCTTCTCCTATGGTCCAATCTCCTTTCCTACCAGGTTCTTTCCCCTCCAGCACTTGAGCTTTCCCACCCTCCCGGCTTCACCTAACATATTCTAGCTAGCCTCTTCCCACCACCCCCCCCCCCCAACCCTGCCACACACACTTTTTTTATTCTGGAATCTTCCCTCTTCCTTTCCAGTACAGGGTCTCGAACCGAAATGTCAACTGTTTATTCATTTCCATCAATGCTGCCTGACCTACTGAGTTCTTCCAGCATCTGTGTGTGTTGTTTTGGATTTCTGGCATCTGCAGAATCCCTCGTGTTTATGCAGAACGTAGCGTTGCTGTTACAGATAAAGCATAGTGCAGGTGGACAAATAATGTGCAAGGCCCACAGTAGGTAAATAGGGAGATTAAGAATTCATCTATTAACATTTGAGATATCCATTCAAGAGTCTGATAACAGTGGGATAGACCTGGATTCATGTTCTCAAGAGTCTGATGACAGTGGGATAGACCTGGATACACGATCTCAGGCTTCTGTATCTCCTGGTTGACTGGAGAAGAGAGAATGTGTGGGTGGGAGCGTCCTTGATACTGTTGGCTGCTTTCCTGAGGCAGTGGGAAGTGTAGATTTGTCAATGGTGGGAGGGCTGCTTTATATGATAGTCTTTGGATAAACTGAAAACAGGCTAGCCGATTGCTTTTGGAACACCATTGTCAGTTCATGAGTGTGATGCTCAACTTCCAGTTACTTGGTACTGAACAGTCAGCAGAGATTCCAGTAATCTGCACATAATGACCACACTTGTAAATGAAGAATTAAAAGATACCAAGTTATGTGACACCTTCAGCAGCCCTATAGATGGAACACTATCACAAAGCAGCTGGAAAAGACAAGAATGATTATTTGGGTCCTGGATAGACCTTCTGTTCATATCTCATTCGTTTCTGCCTCTTGCTAGCTGACCATCATCTTATGGAGAATAGAAGACTGGCGGAGGAATACGGAAGTAGCATATGTCTCAGAAAACAAGGTGGATATTAAAAAGGATTACGCAGGTCTGAGAACCACGAATTTTCTTAGTAAGTTTACAATGCACTGGTTGCTGGTGGCAACTCGCCACTCACATGAGTATTCAGTGCTGTCTGTCTGCGTTTCTCCAGTCTCACTCTCGCTAGCTGCTGCCACAGGAAGATGCAAGTGTCTGGGTCCTGGGCAAACTTTGATTGCCATGGTTTGTAGATTGGACTCATTAGACGACTCTGCAGTTCATGTTATATGTGTTTCTGGTTTCTGGTGATGCCCCTTTTTATTGCTGATTGGGGCATTTCGAAACGGACTGGCTCTGTGCCCTGCAATCAATGAGCAACAATGCTAAGTTGAACTGAACTGAACTAAACTGAATTTTCTGAGACTATTTCAAGCACTCTGCGGTTTTGATGTTTAATATTCAGTGTTATTCGCTCGTATTTTGCCGTTTGCATGATTTGTTCTTTTTTTGCGTGTTGGGTGTTTGATGTTTTCTTTGAAAGGGTTCCACAGTGTTTCTTTGTTTAGAGACTACCTGCAGGAATGTGAATCTCAGGGTTGTATATTCCATACATACTTTGAAAACAGTGGACAACAAATTTTTTCAAAAATGTTGCTTTCTCAGAATTTTTTTTCCGTACACAGAAAAGGATCTTGGCGGTTGTAGGGATGACTTGCAGCAGACTGAAAAGTTTGAGCATGTAGATATTAAGAAAGAGGATGTGCTGGAGCTTTTGGAAAGCATCAAGTTGGTTAAGTCACTGGGGCTGGACGGGATGTACCCAGGCTTCTGTGGGAAGTGAAGGAGGAGATTGCTGAGCCTCTGGCAATGACCTTTGCATCATGAATGGGGACGGGAGAGGTTCCAGAGGATTGGAGAGTTGCAGATGTTGTTCCCTTATTCAAGAAAGGGAGTAGAGATAGCCCAGGAAATTATAGACCAGTAAGTCTTACTTAGTGGTCAGCAAATTGATGGAGAAGATCCTGAGAAGCAGGATTTATGAACATTTGGAGAGGCATATGATTAGGAATAGTCAGCATTGCTTTGTGAAAGGCAGGTCATGCCTTACGAGCCTGATTGAATTATTTGAAGGTGTGACTAAACACATTGATGATGGTAGAGCAGTAGATGTAGTGTATATGGATTTAAGCAAGGCATTTGATAAGATATCCCGTGCAAGGCTTATTGAGAAAGTAAGGAGGCATGGGATCCAAGGGACCCCTGCTTTGTTGATCCAGAATTGGTTTGCCCACAGAAGGAAAAGTGTGTTGTAGACAGGTCATATTCTGCATGGAGGTTGGTGACCAGTGGTGTGCTCCAGGAATCTGTTCTGGGACCTGTACTCTTTGTGATTTTTAAAAAAGACCTGGATGAGGAAGTGTCATAGTCTTAGTCATAGTCATAGTCATACTTTATTGATCTCGGGGGAAATTGGTTTTCGTTACAGTTGCACCATAAATAACAAATAGTAATAGAACCATAAATAGTTAAATAGTAGTATGTAAATTATGCCAGTAAATTATGAAATAAGTCCAGGACCAGCCGATTGGCTCAGGGTGTCTGACCCTCCAAGGGAGGAGTTGTAAGGTTTGATGGCCACAGGCAGGAATGACTTCCTATGACGCTCTGTGCTGCATCTCTGTGGAATGAGTCTCTGGCTGAATGTACTCCTGTTCCCACCCAGTACATTATGTAGTGGATGGGAAACATTGACCAAGATGGCATGCAACTTAGACAGCATCCTCTTTTCAGACACCACCGTCAGAGAGTCCAGTTCCATCCCCACAACATCACTGGCCTTACGGATGAGTTTGTTGATTCTGTTGGTGTCTGCTACCCTTAGCCTGCTGCCCCAGCACACAACAGCAAACATGATAGCACTGGCCACCACGGACTCACAGAACATCTTCAGCATCATCCAGCAGGTGTTAAAGGACCTCAGTCTCCTCAGGAAATAGAGACGGCTCTGACCATTCTTGTAGACAGCCTCAGTGTTCTTTGACCAGTCCAGTTTATTGTCAATTTGTTTCCCCAGGTATTTGTAATCCTCCACCATGTCCACACTGACCCCCTGGATGGAAACAGGGGCCACCGGTACCTTAGCTCTCCTCAGGTCTACCACCAGCTCCTTAGTCCTTTTCACATTAAGCTGCAGACAATTCTGCTCACACCATGTGACAAAGTTTCCTACCGTAGCCCTGTACTCAGCCTCATCTCCCTTGCTGATGCATCCAAGTATGGCAGAGTCATCAGAAAACTTCTGAAGATGACAAGACTCTGTGCAGTAGTTGAAGTCCGAGGTGTAAATGGTGAAGAGAAAGGGAGACAAGACAGTCCCCTGTGGAGCCCCAGTAAATTTGCTGATGACACAAAGGTTGGGGGTGTTGTGGATAGTGTGGAGGACTGTCAGAGGTTACAATGGGACATGAATAGTATGCAAAACTGGGCTGAGAAGTGGCAGATAAAGTTCAACCCAGATAAGTGTAAGGTGGTTCATTTTGGTAAGTCAAATATGATTGCAGAATATAGTATTAATGATAAGACTCTTGACAGTGTGGGGAATCAGAGGGATCTTGGGGTCTGAGTCCATAGGACGCTCAAGGCTGCCACGCAGATTGACTCTGTGGTTAAGAAGGCATACGATGAATTGGCCTTCATCAATCAAGGGATTGAGTTTAAGAGCTAAGAAGTAATGTTGCAGCCATATAGGACCCTGGTCAGACCCCACTTGGAGTACTGTGCTCAATTCTGGTCGCCTCACTACAGGAGGGACGTGGAAACCACAGAAAGGGTGCAGAGGAGATTTACAAGGATGTTGCCTGGATTGGGGAGCATAGCTTATGAGAATAGGTTGAGTGAACTCGGTCTTTACTCCTTGGAGCGACGGAGGATGAGAGATGACCTGATAGAGGTGTACAGGATAATGAGAGGCATTGATTGTGTGGATAGTCAGAGGCTTTTTCCCAGAGATGAAATGGCTAGAATGAGAGGGCATAGTTTTAAGGTGCTTCGAAGTAGGAACAGAGGAGGTGTCAGGGTAGATTTTTTTATGCAGAGAGTGGTAAGTGCGTGGAATGAGCTGCTGGCGGCGGAAACAATTGGGTCTTTTATGAGACTCCTGGATGGATACATGGAGCTCAGAAAAATAGAGAGCTATGGGTAAGCCTAGCTAGTTCTAAGGTAAGGACATGCTCTACAGAGCATTGTGGGCCGAAGGGCCTGTACTGTGCTGTAGGTTTTCTATGTTTCTATGTATATGACAGACCACTTGAAGCTGAATTCAAATATAATTTCAGACTACTTGTATCACATAGGAATTTGAAGAATCAAGAAATTAACTTTTATTGAATATAATGCATTTAATTGCATAATAGTGCTGACACATTGCAATAGTTCTAAGATAAAAATGTTTTTGTTGATGATTTTCATTTGTACTCAGAGCCTCAGACTTGCTTAAGTGTCCAACAATAATCAGCCAGCATTGATGGATTTCAGTTGCCTTGATACTGTTTCTCCATGACCATAATATCCTGGTGAAACCTTTCACCATGCTCATCACTGACAGTTCCAAGATTTGCAAGGAGAAAGTCCAAATGGGAATGCAGAAAGTGAATTTTTACTGACATGTTGCATTTCATGCTTTTGTATGTTTAAAGCATGTTGTCAATCAATTGCTTGTAATTTGGCATTTTGTAGTTGCCAAGAGGATTTTCAACAACATCCTTGAATGCCTTTCATGCGATTTACTCCGGTCACACTCGAAGTTCTTTGGATTGTCTATCATTGATGACTTGTTTGACTTGTGGACCAACAAAAATGCCTTCTTTAATCTTAGCATCAGTTCTTCTGAATTGAAATGACAATTATAGGAGATTTCATGGTGATTTTCAAGATCAGCAGACCAAAATCCATAAGATACACCCAAAAGTATTCAGGAAACAAAATCATTTTTGTCCAGTGTAATAAATGTACTTCGAGTCTTTGGATCTTTGATACAATTAAGGTGAACATCCCAAAGATCTTCAACCTCAAAGGTGTCCAGAAAGCAAGAGAGATTCAATGCTTCAATTCCAGGGATGCATTTCGGCTCTGTTCCTGCTGCAGTGGTTGGGACTAATACCAATGGGGAGTTCCAGGAGATTAAAAAAAGGCCAGCAAGCCTTCCCCCTTTGCTTTAGAGACATCCAAGGGCATCTTCTGAGATGAATCACTACTTCCACATTCCTACTTTCTGCTTTTCCTTGGCTATGTACTGTACTAGTACTTGTGGCATGTGCTTGTTTCTCTGTACTACCTTTTCAGGTCATTCTCAGAGTCTGACAGTGAAAGGGACAAAAGGTTTTCCAGACTACAGTCAAAGAGTCATAGAGCATTACAGTAGAGAAACAGGCCCTTTTAGTCCATCCAAAACTGTTATTCTGCTTAGTCGCATCGACCCACACCCGAACCATTGCCCTCCATCCATATACTTATCCAAACCTCTCTTAAATGTAGCAATCAAACCCGCATACACCACTTCCGTTGGCAATTTGTTCCACAATTGTAACATTCTCTGAGTTAAGAAGTTCCCCTTCAGGTTTCCCTTAAATATTTCACCTTTTATCTTTCACCTATGACCTCTAGTTCAACTCTTATTCAACCTCAGTGGAAAAAGCCTGTTTGGATTTACTCTATCTACACCCCTCATATCTTTGTATACTTCTGTCAAATGGCCCATCGTTCTCCTATGCTCCAAGGAATAAAATCCTAACCTATTCAACCTTACCCTATAACTCCGATCCTACATCCTTATAAACTTCCTTTGTACTCTTTCAATCTTATTGATATCTTTCCTGTAAGTAGGTGACCAGAACTACACACAACTACTCCAAATTTTTCCTTACCAATGTCTTATATGACTTCAAGATAACATCCCATTGCTAGCACTCAGCACTCTGATTTTTGCAGGCAAATATGCCAAAACCTCTCTTTACAGTCCTGTCTACCTGAGATGCTACTTTCAAGTGGATATGGATCTGTAATCGTTTGTTGCACCACAGTCCTCAGTGACCTACCACTCACCAGTGTTCTACCCTGGTTTGACTTCCCAAAGTACAACATCTCACAGTTGTTAGTATTAAATTCCACCTGCCTTTACTCAGCCCATGTTTTCTAGCTAGTCCACTTCCTGCTGCAAGCTTTGCCAGCTTTCCTTACTATCCACTACACCCCTAATCTTGGTGTCATCATCAAATTTGCTGATCCCGTTTACCACATTATTAATATAGATGACCAACAACAATAGTCCCAGCACCGATCCTTGTAGCACACCACTAGTCACAGGCCTCCAGTCAGAGAGGTGATCCTCTACTACTACTCTGTGGCTTCTTTCATTAAGTCAATGTTGAATCCAATTTACTACTTCATCCTAACTGCCAGGTAACTGAACCTTCTAAACCAGCCTCCCATGCAGGACTTTGACCAGACACGACCTAGTACACACAAAGCCACGTTGACTATTCCCAATCAGGCCCTATCTATCTAAAGACTTATATATCCTATTCCTTAGAATAATTTATAATAATCCAGTAATTTATCCAATACTGATATCAGGTTCACTGGCCTATAACTTCCTCCTTTATTCTTAAAGCCTTTCTTCAACAACAGAAGAACATTAGTTATTTTCCACTCCTCTGGCACCTCACCGGTGGCTGAGAACATTTTAAGCACCTCCACCAGAACACCTATAAATTCTGCAGTAGCCTCCCGTGGTGCAAGGGGACACATTGTCTGGCCCTTGGGGGGTTATCTTCTCTAATTTGGCTCGGTAGCAAGCACCTTCCTCTCTGCAATTTGGGCACAGTGTGTAACCTCACTACTGTTTGCTCTTGTTCTATAGATGCTGTGCTCATTTCCTGAATAGGTGCAAAAAATCCATATAAAATATCACCCATTTGTTTTAGCACCTTGCATTGATGGCTATGCTGACCTTCAAGTGGACCATTTTTTCCCCAGTTTAGAACCTACTGTATTGACAGATACAGTACAGTGTGAAATAGGTCCTTCTGGCCCTTCAAGCCATATTGCCAGCAACCCACTAATTTAACACAGGATAATTTACAATGACAAATTAACCAACTAACATTGGACTGTGGGGGGAAACCAGAGCACCTGGAACAATCGCACGTGTTCACGGGGAAAACGTACAAACTCCTTTCAGATGATATCAGAACTGAAGTCCCAGGCTCTAACAGCGTCATGCTAACTGCTATGCTACAGTGCCACCTACAAGGAAAAATTCTCTCTTGCTATCCTTTTGTTCTTAATAATCTGTGCAAGCCCTTGTCATTCATCTTCACCTTGTCAGCCAGAACAACTTAATGCATTCTTTTGGTCCTCTTGATTTCCCTTTCAAGTGTTCTCTTGCATTTCTTCTTCCTTGCTGCCTATTAATGCTATGAACCTCCTTCTTCTTAAGCAAGACCTCAATATCCCTAAAGAGCCAAGGTTTCTTCAACGTGTTAGCCTTGCCTTTTATTCTAACAGGAACATACTTTGTACTCCTAATAATCCACTTTTGAAGACACCTCCTGCCCCACTTACCTAACATCCTTTTGCCGGTAAAGAACTTATTGCAGTCCTCACTTGTCAAATCCTTTCTGATCCATTATCATTGGCCTTTCTCCAATTTAGAGATCAGTGTTTACCTTGGAATTATGATCACCAGACCCATCTAGAAACCCTTTGGATATATTACTCATTGAATGTATGTGAGAGAAAACATTACCATTCTGATATTATGTGATGAATGGCTCTTAATGGGAATAGTAGTATATGAATGTGTTATGTATAAACGTAGTCAGGTGACAGAACTCTTGTGGGTGAGCATTTCAGAGACAGTGACTACAGCTCCCAGACCTATACCATACCGTTGGACAAGGATAGGAGTGGAGAATATGGAATAGTATTTAATATTTGGAGGGCAAATTATGATGCCATTAGGTAGGAACTTCGGAGCATAAATTGGGAACAAATGCATTCATGGAAATATAAATTGGAAATGCAGAGGTTGTTTTTAGTCAAGAATAAAAGAGAAATGGATGTAAAGCTTAGAAAGCTAGAATCATAAAGAGTCTTCGAGGATTATAACGAAGCCAGAAAAGAACTCAAGGAGGGGATTAGGAAAGCCAGGAGGGGCTATGAAAGTCCTCGGCATGTAGGATTAAAGAGGATCTCAAGGCATTCTATACATACATCAAAAACAAGAACAAGAGGATAACTAGGGCGAGAGTAGGACCACTGAAAGATAAAGGGGAAGGCGGAGGATGTGGGTGAGGTCCTTTATGAGCACTTTACATCAGTACTTACCAAGGAGAAAGACATGGAAGATAGGAATATCAGTGCTGAGCATGTTGATATGCTAGGGCATTTTGAGGTAAAGGAGGAGATAGTGTTGGGTGTCTTAAAGGATATTAAGGGGAATGGGTCCCATGGGACCAGATGGGATATTGAGTAGAGATTGCTAGGGCCTTGGCCACTATCTTCTTGTCCTCTCTAGCCACAGCTAGGTCCCAGAGGACCAGTGAGTAGCTAGTGGTTGTTCCATTATGCAAGAAGGGAGCCAGGTGTAATCTTGGAAGAGACCAGCGAGTCTCGCGTCAGTGGTGGGGAAGTTACAGAAGCGACTTCTTAGGGATAGGATTTATGAGCATTTGGAAAACCATGGTCTAATCAGGGAGAGCCAACATGCTTTGTGTGGGGCAACTGGTGTCTTACTAACTTGACTGAGTTTTTTTTGACAAGGTGATGAGCGTGATTGATGAAGGTAGAGCTGTGGATGTTGTTTATATAGATTTTAGTAAGGCATTTGACAAGCTCCCTCATGGGAGGCTCATCCAGAAGATTATGATGCATGGGATCCATGGTGAATTTTTCTGTTTGGATTCACAACTGGCTTCTCCATAGAAGTCAGGGGGTAATGATCAGAGGGACTTATTCTTAATTCTTAATAGACTTAATTGAAGACTGTGATTAGTGGTGTTCTGCAGGGATCTGCATTAGACCCCTGCTGTTTGTCGTGTACAGTGGATTCAGGTTAATGGGACACATTGGGGCTAGGACGTTTTGCCCCAATCTAACAGCTGCCCCAATTAGCTGTTTTATGGAATTAGCTAAAAAGGTATAAAAAAGAGAAACTACTGTTTAACTGAGTAACAAATAAAATATTTAAATGAAATACAGCACAGATTAGAACACTACCAATACTATTACAGTACTATAAAACTGCGTATTAGTTCCTAAAGTTATAGACAGAGGAGTTTATTCAGCTTTTTTGATTGATTATAAATGAACAAAATCAGTGCAGACAGCTAGTGATAATGGACTGTCTCTATACAATGCTTTGGATGACAGCAGGCTCCAAGTCTTTATTTTCATTGTAACATTCAAGATGATTTTTGATACCTTCAAGTTTTTCATAGTTCCTAACTTGATGAAATAGTGAAATTGTTTCAGTTTTATTCGTGGCTGTTTATGGCATCTCCAGACCTGAATACTTGAAACCACAGTGAGCATAATAGTTCTGAATTGTCTTACTGCTTATTTCTCCTCAGCTATTAATGACAAAAATCACTGCTTTTTGAATGCAAACACAAGCAACTGACACTATTTAAAAACTGTTTGCTCTAAGCATGACATTGTGCCCAACATATACACAAGTGCACACGATTGACCTTAGTCAGAAACTGTTCGGTAACTGTCTCCTACCCCAATTAAGCAGCATAGTGCACCTGCTATTTTCCTGATTAGTTCTTGTTCTTTGAGAGTTGTACCAATTAAGTGGCCATCCTGGTTAACCGATGGCCTAATGAACCAGAATCCATTGTATATAAATGACCTGGATGGAAATGTAAATGGGTGAGTTAGTACGCTTTCAGGTGAAATGAAGATTGATGGTGTTGAGGATGGCGTAGGAGACTTGCAAAGAGTACAGCAGGATATAGACAAATTGCAGATGTGGGCAGAGAAATAACAGATGGAGTTTAACCCGCCCAAATGTGAAGAGTTGCATCAAATACAAAGAGGCAGTACACTTTTCAGAGCAAGATTCTTAACAATTTCGCTGAGCAGAGAGATTTTGGGATCCAAATTCATAGCTCCCGTGAAGTGACTACACAAGCTGATAGGGTGCTTCAGAAGGTATTGGGCATGCTTGCCGTTATTAGTTGAGGCACTGAGTTCAGAAGTCAGGAAGTAGTGTTGCTGCTTTATAAAACTCCAGTCAGGCTGCATCTGGAGTATTTCATCCAGTTCTGGCTGCCCCATTATAGGAAGGATGGTGAGGCTTTGGAGAGGTACAGAAGAGACTTACCACCAGGGTACTGCTTGGATTAGAGGGCTTCTGTCATAATAAGAGGACGGACAAGCCTGGCTTGTTTTCTCTTGAGCAGTGGAAGCTGAGGAGAGATCTGATAGAGATTAATAAAATTATGAGAGGTGTTTATAGAGTATATAGATAGTATATTGACAATCATTAGTCAGGGGATTGAGTTCAAGAGCCTTGAAGCTGTGTCGCACCTCGATAAAACTCTAGTTAGATTGCATTTTTTGTGTTCATTTGAGTTTTGTGTTTAGTTCTGGTTGACTCATTGTAGGAAGGATGTGAAAACTTTAGAGAGGGTGCAGAGGAGATTTACCAGGTTGCTGCTTGGAAAGGAGAGCATTTCTTATGTGGGAAAATTGAGTGAGTGAAGAAGGATGAGAAGTGACTTGATAGAGGTGCACAAGATGATAAGAGGCTAAGTGGATAGCCAGAGATTTGTTCCCAGAGCAGAGATAGCTAATATGAGGGGAGCATAATTTGAAGGTGATTGTAGGAAAGTATAGTGGCGGGGGGGATGTCAGAGACAGAAATTTTACACAGAGAGTGGTAAGTGTTTTGTAACATGTGGCCAGGGATTATATAGATAATAGAGAGGCACATGGATGAAAGGAAAATGGAGGGATACGATGGGGGGGGGGGGAGGTTTAGTTTGATCTTAGAGTACATTAAAAGGTTGGCACAACGTTGCGAGCTGACTGGCTTGTACTGTGTTATACTGTTCTCTGCTCTGTTGTTCAAGTCCGGTTAGTTTAATTAGGTCGACTTCTCTCCCGCACTAATGCCAGTGAAGCTCAGTGTAAACTGGAGGAACAATAACGCATCTCCGACCAGAAACACTGCAATATTATGGAACAATACTGAGTTTAACCAGAATTTCAGGCAGTGTGACTTCAGAGTAAAGCTTCCTTCTGCTTCAGGGAATTATTCAGCTTGCCTCCATTCACATCTCCTCTTCTTCATAACTTATACTGTCACCATCCTCTTTCACCTTTCCCTATCATTTAATCTCCTGCTGTTTCCAATCTATCAAGGGCTATACCCTTTTATTCTCTTTCTTCCCTTCGCCTCACCACACAACCACTTTCAATGCCCATGCTCCACTGCCTTTCTTTACAAGTTAAAACTTGCTTGTCAGTATTTCCAATTCTGAGGAAAGACCTTGACCTGAAATGTTAACTCTTTCTTCCTTGCCACTTTGGTTGATGTTTGTTTGCATCGTATCATAGTTAAAGGAGTCTACCCCAAATTTCATGGTCCACATAGGCCTCCGCCTCTCTCCAATCTTATTGGTCTTCTCTCCAATCTTATTGGTATGTCCTTTTATTCTTTTCTCTCTCGTGTACTAATCAAATTTCAGCTAATCAAAGGCAAAGCAGGCTTTTCTGGTCATTGACTCAATCTCTACCTCCAGAGAAGCTGAGGATGTTATTATGCTGCCCAGGTATCGAAGCTTGTTGACAGCATTGAGACGAGTGTAATCAATGAGGACAGTTGGTTCTTCGTAGCTTGAGCCAGGAGCCGGTTGGTACAAAACCTCCGTCTTTTTCAGGCTGATTGTCAGTCTGAAGCTTTTGGCTGCACTGGCAAAACAAATGGTGATCTCTTGTAAGTCTTCGAGAGAGTGGGCAACCAGTGCACAGTCATCAGCAAACTGTAGCTCATGCGCCTCAATGTCCCTGACTTTCATTTTTGCTGTCAATCTTGCGAGATTGAGGAGCCTGCCATCAGCCCTCGTTTGTAGGAAGACCCCTGACTTCAGGTCTGATGTGGCATCCTGAAGAACAGCCTTGTTATACGGATGTGAGACATGGTGCTCATATCAGAGACACTTACACCAGCTTGACCAACTGCAGCAGTGTCAAGTAATTTTTCTGATGAAGATCACCTGGCGAGACAAGGTCTTCAATACTGAGGACCTCTCTCAAACCGGAATGCCAGCAGTTTCAACCTTGTTGATGTCAGCCCAACTGCGCTGGGCAGGACTTGTTCTCAGAATGCCTAACGGAAGACTTCCCAAGGACATCTAGTATGGCCAACTGTCCAGTGGTATCCGAAAATGAGGAGGCCAGCGACTACGGTACAAGGATGTTCTGCACAGGAGCCTCAAGAAAGCTGACATTGCCCCACCAACATGGGAGGATCTGGCTCAAGATCGCTCACAGTGGAGGGACGCCATCAGAAAAGGTGTGGAGGCTGCTGAAAACAAGCTCAACGAGGCAACAGAGGAAAGGCACAGGAAGCGCCACAACAGAGCTTCTGCCCCTGCTGCCCCTCCAGGCCTCACCTGCCAAGTATGTAGCAAGCAGTGCCTGTCAAGGATCGGCCTGTACAGCCACTCCAAGATGCACATATCAAACCCCACTAACTGACTGAAAGGAACCATCATCATCCTATCAGATGGATAGCCAGAGAGAGACTAATCCAATTTTCATAATTTGAAAGGGTGGCAAGTTCCATTTTCTAAACTCCCTGTGTTGTTTGTCCATTACTATTTTATAATCATGCTCCTTACTTTCATTTTCTCATCTCTTAGATTCCAATCCCTACTAAGGAAAACAATTTCTCTTCAGATAGTTTATCCAGGACTTATCCAGGAAAGATCAGGTATCTTTTTAGAAGGTCCTTTCTTCTGTGGAAATTATTCCTTTTTCTTTTTCTATAAACAACCATTTTCTGAACCAAGGAATGGCAGATGGAACTTAGTCAAGTGTGAGGTGTTGCATATTGCTAAGTTAAAGCAGAACAGGACTTGCACAGTCCTTGAGGGTGATGTAGAACAGGATACCTAGAGATACAGGTACGAAGATGCCTGGAAGTGAAAACACAGGTCAACGAGGTGGTGAAGATGGCATTTGACAGGCTTGCCTCCATTGGTTAGACCATTGAGTACAGGGGTTGAACTGTACAAGCTGCCAGTGCTCGGTTCTGGTTGACCATCGGTAAGAATGATAACACTGAACTGAAAAGGCTGCAGAAAAGGTTCACAAGGATGCTGTGAGAACTGGAGTGCAGGAGTTAAAAGGGGAACCTGGATAGGCTGAGACTTGTTTCTTTGATGTGGAGTAGGCTGAAGGGTGACCTTAAACAAGTATGTAAAATCATGGGAGACAGAATTAAGGTTGATGGTCACAAACTCTTCCTAGAGGAGAGAATGAAACATAATTGTAAGGTGAGAGATGAGAAATTTGAAATGGAATTTAGGAATAACTTGTTGACAGTGTGGTGGGTACGTAGAATGAGCCGTTTAAGGCAGATACCATTATAATGTCTAAAATACTTTCAGACTGGTTCATGTATAAGATAGAAAGGAAATGGTTAGAGATACAATGTTGTGCTTGCAACACTGTGTGTCCGACAGAGTGATCAGCAGCACTGGGGCTCCACAGGGGACTGTCTTGTCTCCCTTTCTCTTCACCATTTACACCTCAGACTTCAACTACTGCACAGAGTCTTGTCATCTTCAGAAGTTTTCTGATGACTCTGCCATACGTGGATGCATCAGCAAGGGAGATGAGGCTGAGTACAGGGCTACGGTAGGAAACTTTGTCACATGGTGTGAGCAGAATTATCTGCAGCTTAATGTGAAAAAGACTAAGGAGCTGGTGGTAGACCTGAGGAGAGCTAAGGTACCGGTGACCCCTGTTTCCATCCAGGGGGTCAGTGTGGACATGGTGGAGGATTACAACTACCTGGGGATACGAATTGACAATAAACTGGACTGGTCAAAATACACTGAGGATGTCTACAAGAAGGGTCAGAGCCGTCTCTATTTCCTGAGGAGACTGAGGTCCTTTAACATCTGCCGGACGATGTTGAGGATGTTCTACGAGTCTGTGGTGGCCAGTGCGATCATGTTTGCTGTTGTGTGCTGGGACAGCAGGCTGAGGGTAGCAGACACCAACAGAATCAACAAACTCATTCATAAGGCCAGTGATGTGGTGGGGATGGAACTGGACTCTCTCACGGTGGTGTCTGAAAAGAGGATGCTGTCTAAGTTGCATGCCATCTTGGGGGTCAATGTCTCCCATCCATTACATAATGTACTGGGTGGGCACAGGAGTACATTCAGCCAGAGACTCATTCCACAGAGATGCAGCACAGAGTGTCATAGGAAGTCATTCGTGCCTGTGGCCATCAAACTTTATAACTCCTTCCTTGGAGGGTCAGACACCCTGAGCCAATAGGCTGGTCCTGGACTTATTTCATAATTTACTGGCATAATTTACACATTATTATTTAACTATTTATTATTTGTGGTGCAAATGTAATGAAAACCAATTTCCCCTGGGATCAATAAAGTATGACTATGACTATATATTTGCCATGCACAGGCAAATAGAACTTTCTCAGATGGACATGCTGAACAGCATGGATCAGCTGATCAGAAGGGCCTTATTGGATGACGTATGACTTAGAGTGGTAGATGAGAAGGAAAGTTTGAAAAAAATATGGAGACTGTTATGTTATACTGTTTAGAGTTTAAAATAATTTGCTTAAAAATGAATAGTGCAGGTACAGGAATGACCATTTCCCTGGCTGGAATATTTAGAACCAAGGTGTTTCAATCTTGAACAAGGTTTGTAACTCACAACTGCGGTGAGAAAAAGTTTCATCTCCAGAGGGTCGTGATTCTTGGGAATTCTCTACCCAAGAGGGCTGTGAAGACATCTTTTTTATGTCCAATGAGAGGACAACAGATTTTAGATATTAAGATAAGTGAGGGATATTACTGTAGGTAATTGTCACTGAAATTTAAAAAATTATGGTATTATTGAATAGTGAGGCAGATATGAGTGGCTGAGTGGTTGGTTCCTGCTTTTGTACTTGGGCAAAACTATCTGAAGAATGGCTCCAGTTGAGAATTTCACAGGTGGAGAATGTAAACACTCGGCCAGGTTTGTTTTCCCTGTTCAGTTGAAGTTTGTTCTAATTGTAACACCCAACTACCAGAATATACGTGACTATGATCCCAATGATTACAAGCTGAGCCAGCACTCAAACAGTTACAGTAGATAAGGACAGAGAGCCGCTGCTCCTTTGTTCGATAGCAGCAGTTTCTAATTTATTTATTCATTACTTGGACAAACTGATTGATGCTCTTGTCTGTAGAATCAATCATATATTTATTTCTATTAATTAAATTTACAATGCACCATTAAATATCATTGAAATTTAATGAAAGACATTTCAATTCACACCAAAAGCTAATTGGTAATGTAATGTTCTGTATCCAAAATTATAAACAGAAGATTTACAAATAAATGGAACTATGTAGGGTTTAAAAAAAATCATATGAAACACTTCAGACAATGAGGACAAAAATAGATGGATATAAAGGATCCAATGGCTATATATTACATTAGAAATGTGAGTTATACAACAAAAACGCTTAATATCCATGTCATATAAGTACACAGTGTTTAGTTTCTTTAGGTGTGTGCTTGCCTTTGCCCTCTTTCCCATTATTTCCTTTGCTCAGGCCAATTCTTACTGGAGTTTAATTTCCATGGTGTCAGAAATCCTCCCTGACCCACCCACTAAGCCGACACCTCATCTGAAGCAGGAAGCACCAGGCACCCCAAGATGGACACTGCTGTCTGTGTTCCTGACAGGTATACCAGACACTGTACACCATGACTATTGGCTGACTCAGTGGAGACTGCAATTCTCCAACTGCCTTTCCTTATTTGGGGTATTAACTTACCAAAATACTGAAAGGAATGTTAAATGCAAGCCTTCCCAAGGTTGAATGGAACCTCAAAACTAAATTATGATGTCACTGAGGAATATTCTTCCCAAACTGGTATTTCAGCGAGCATCATGTGAAGTGTAAATGCAGATACAGGATAATTAGATGATCACACTGATACTCCAGTCCTACAGTTTAAATAAACACAGGAGCTGTTCTTAGCAAACATGGCTTCAAAATGTCAACATTTGGATGCATTCACTTTCTGACTGTTATTAATAAAGTGAACTCATTTTCTTACACATTGTGTTTACTTCAAGTCACGGGCATTTTTGATTCAGCTGACAATTTTGTGAAGAAAACTCTTTAAATGTGAATATGACAAACTTCATTGTATGATTCCTTGTAATTAAAAAGGATTTGCAGCCAATTTGTGATTAGGGTTGCTCACTTAATCATTCATCAGTGAAAGAGCCAATTGAATCTATCACTATTGTACCGGCTGCTTCAAAGCATGATCCAATTTGTTCTACTCAGCCTCTCTTTCCAGAGAGTCTATTTGAACAAGCTTTTTGTTATCTCCTCCGACATTTTCTTTGGCTCAGGAAGTGACAAGACTACAAGGTTACAGTGATGTTGTAGCTGATAAGTCACTGGGCTAGTAGCCAGTGACCAGGCTGACAATCAGTAATGTGAGCTCCAATTCCACCAGAGGAAAGTGCAGAGTTTAAATTTGGCTGCTAAACTGGACTATAACTGGTTCACTGAAATCCTGCAGGAAGGCGATCTCTCAGTCTGCAAATCCGGATCCACAAATGCGACTGACTACGAAATGGAAGCAAGTCACTTCAAGGACAGTTAAGGATAATGCCAGATTTCCTTCTTCAAGATGAATAGATTTATTATGTTATGTTTATTATGTATGTTAGAAGCAACATACAAATATGAATGATCTCAAAGAACAAAGTGAATTGGAGGTCTCCAGTTAATAAGCAATCCAAAGCACGATGGGCTGAATGATATCCAGCTGTCCTAGATTCTGCCGGGGTGTAGAGTCAGAGAGAGAATGTCAAAATAAACTTTGAGTTTATTGTTATGTGCACAGGTGCAATGAAAAATGTACTTGCAGCAATGGCAATAAGCACCATTCATAGCAAATATTAAACATAAATGATGCACAATTTTACAAGAAAGAACACAATTAAAACAAAAAAATTAATTTTAGTGGGAAATGATCAAAATGGTCATGGTGTTGCTAAACAGTAGCAATTAAGCTGTGCCAGTTGGTTCAAGAACTGAACGTTTGAGAGAAGTAACTGTTGTTGAATCCAGTGGTGTGGGATTTCAGGCTTCTGCAGCTCCTATCTGATGACAGCTGTGAGGACATGGCATGGCCCAGAGCGTTGATATAGGTGAGGCCTTCTTCAGACAACATCTCATTGGAGATACTTTTTGTCATGTATGCATCCATTTTCTTTAGAGCAATGACCGCCTCCCTCAGTGCTACGTATTGATCTGTTGTCTGCGCATGTGTTGTTGTCTACGCATGCACATTGTTCTCTCTCTCTCTCATGCTGTAATGTTAAAGCCATCTCCTGCTTGCGTGGTTTTATTTAATTGATATGTAGTTGTGTATCTGATTATGTTTGAGAAAAGAGTAGATAAACAGATTGAAGACTTGAGCAAAAGCTGTTTGGAATGCCAAGAAGTTCAGAATGCACCCCCACAGGCACCGTTACACCTGTGGGAGTGGCTGTCTTCACCATGGCAAAGAGTACACATTGACTTTACTGAGCTATTCACGAACTCTATGTTTCTGATTGTTGTGAATGCTCATTTGAAGTAGCCACAGGTTATACCAATGAAGTCAACCACCTCAGCAAAGACTGTCTCTGCTTTGAGGACTATCTTAGCGAGAAATGGCTTAGCAGAATAAATTGTGAGGCGCAATGGACCATAGTACATGTCAGAAGAATTCCAACCGCTCATGAAGAAAAATAGCATCAGACATTTCAAGTCAGCTCCTCATCAAACAGTAACGAATGGGTTAGCTGAAATGTTTATCCAAACCATCAAAAGTCCATTGAAGCGATGGACAAGGTCGACATTTCTCTACAGCACAAGGTAGACAACTTCCTTTTTGTGTATCAGAACTCTGTTCATGTAATGACAAATCAAAAACCTGCAATGCTGTCCATGAGCAGGAATCTGAGATTTGGCATAGATCTCCTGAAGCCAGATCTACAGAGGGAAGTGCAGAATAAACAGTTCAGCTAGTGGCCAAGTGAATCAGCAAGGAGTTTAGAGGTTGGACAGGAAGTCCGGGCTCATGATTACAAAGCAGAAAGGTGAACACCCAGTAGGACAGCTACAAGATCTAGACCACTGATGTATACAGTGGATGTTGGAGATCAGACATGGGGACATCATGTGAACCAGATATTGGATGCTCAACTGAAGAACACACCTGTGTCAACTACATCCAACGAGAAGGACACATTACAAACACCAGACTTACCTCTCAGTGATGATGTAACTGACAAGACACCTACCAAACATGATGCCATTCCACAGGTTCAGGGCTGCTATCCTGAAAGAAATAGAGCACTAGCCAAAAGACCGATTCTTTAGAACTGTGAAGTTAGTTATGGACTGTTACTGTGAAAGCATGTTTGCTTGGAATATGGGTTTATGAGAGAGAAGTTAAATGTTTCGTACATATACAGTTTTATATTGCATTAATCTAAAGGGGGAGGGAATGTAATGTATAGGTCTATTTCTTTTAGAGCAATAACCCCGTCCCCCTATCACTATGTATTGATCTGTTGTCTGCACATGTGCTCCCATCTATTCATGCGCATCGTGTTCATACACACACACACACACACACACACACACACACACACACACATGCCAGTTAAAGCCATCTCCCATGTACGTGCTTTTATTCGATTAATATGTAGTTGCGCACTGACATAACACTTTTGATGGTGGAGAGGGATTATATAGCAGGTTTTTATTTCTTGGTACTGAAATGGAGTCCTAAAAAGGGCTTGCATTTTCATTTGTCAGATATTGTGCAGGACTGCATTGCACAAGATTTGTTGTCTGCTTTGAGTAGTCTAAAGAATCAGCAGCAGTTTCCAGCCCTTTCAGCTTGTTGCTGCTGTAAGACATCCAGTAGTAGATATCGTAAACAGAGTTCATGGAGTCCCAACTTCTTTGATGGACCATAGATCAGGATCTGTTGTGACCATGTCATTGCCAGTCCAATGTGGGGCAATGAAGTACTCAGGTTTGGAATCCGTGAGGCCATTTTGTATGTAGTGGTCATTACAGACAGAAAAGTAGTTACATAGAGACCTTAACACAAAATATGTACAGGAAGATTATGCTCTGAATTTTTAATTCTGAATCCCTCTTGAATTTGAATATTAAATGCCAGCATTATCTCTTTTCTTCTGCATAATATCAAGTAATTTTACTATCTCCTGGCACGAAATGTATTAATGTGTAGCAAAGATAGGGAGCCACATACCTGTCTGAATGTAAAATAAATTCATTGTAGATTCATCTAACCACCTGGGTGTCACTTGGCCCATTAAGCCTACACTGCTCTCTGAAAGGGCTTCTGGTCCCTTCCTCTTGCACTTTCTCTATAATCCAAAGTGAGAGATTCGACATCACTTTTATATTTTCACAGTGGGTACTCAATTCTGATCTTTTTACAACAAATTGACTCACTTTACACCGCACACTGTCGGAGCAGTGCTGCCAGGATAATCGAGGACACGGCCCACCCAGCCAACACATGTTTCGTCCCTCTTCCCTCTGGGAGAAGGCTCAGGAGCTCGAAGACTCATACAGCCAGATTTGGGAACAGTTTCTTTCCAACTGTGATAAGACTGCTGAACGGATCCTGACCTGGATCTGGGCCGTACTCTTCAAATATCCGGACCTGCCTCTCAGTTTTTTTTGCACTACTTTGCTTTCCCTTTTCTATTTTCTATTTATGATTTGTAATTTAAATTTTTAATATTTAATATCGATTTGTACTTCAGGGAGCACGAAGTGCAGAGTCAAATATCGCTGTGATGATTGTACTCTCTAGTATCAATTGTTTGGTGACAATAACGTATAAAGTATGAATTTGTAGTTTGTGTTTGTAGTTTGTCAAACTGAGGTAAGCCTGTGGACATGACTTTGGTCAAGATCCTTAATGAAGCTCTTGTCCTGAAAAATCAACTGTCCATTTCTCTCCATAGATGCTGCCTGACATGTTGAGTCTCTCCAGGATTTTAGTGTGTTGCTGCAGATTCCAGCACCTGCAATTTCATATATCTCCAAGTCTATGATGTGTTTGGGGATGTTCTGCAACTTGGTGCTACATTTGATAAACCCAAAGTTTACGTTTATACAATAATTCAACTTCTTTTGGATTCTTTCAGCTGCCTGACAGCAATGGCTGTTACCCCAATCTGTCTGGAGCGGATTTGACACAAGACTGAGTGGATCAAAATGCCCAACTCATATTGTTATCTGTTTCTATTAAGGTGGATGGCAACAGTCTTTTCCCTAGGGCAGGGGAGTTCAAAAGTAAGGGGTATAGATTTAATGTGTGAGTGGGAAGATTTAAAATTGGCCTAAGTGACTATTAATATCGAATTGAATATTAATATACATTAATATTGAAGTAGTAAAATGGATTCAGCGGTGACTGGATGGGAGACGCCAGAGAGTAGTGGTGAATAACTGTGTGTCAGATTGGAGAACAGTGTGTAGCGGTGTGCCTCAAGGATCTGTACTGGGTCCAATGTTGTTTGTCATATATATTAATGACCTGGATGATGGGGTGGTAAATTGGATTAGTAAGTATGCAGATCATTCTAAGATGGGTGGAGTTGTGGATAATGAAGTAGGTTTTCAAATCTTGCAGAGAGATTTAGGCCAGTTAGAAGAGTGGGCTGAAAGATGGCAGATGGACTTTAATGCTGAAAAATGTGAGGTGCTACATTTTGGTCAGACTAATCAAAATAGGACATACATTGTAAATGGTAGGGCATTGAAGAATGCAGTAGAACAGAGAGATCTAGGAATAATGGTGTATAGTTCCCTGAAGGTGGAATCTCATGTGGATAGGGTGGTGAAGAAAGCTTTTGGTATGCTGGCCTTTATAAATCAGAGCATTGGGTATAGGAGTTAGGATGTAATGTTGCAATTGTACAAGGCATTGGTGAGGCCAAATTTGGAGTATTGTGTACAGTTTTGGTCACCGAATTATAGGAAAGATGTCAACATAGAGAGAGTACAGAGGAGGTTTACTAAAATGTTGCCTGGGTTTCATCTCCTAAGTTACAGAGAAAGGTTGAACAAGTTGGGTCTTTATTCTTTGGAGCATAGAAGGTTGAGGGGGGACTTGATAGAGGTGTTTAAAATTATGAGGGGGATTGATAGAGCTGACATGGATAGGCTTTTTCCATTGAGAATGGGGGAGATTCAAGCAAGAGGACATGAGTTGAGAGTTAAAGGGCAAAAGTTTAGGGGTAACATGGGGGGGAACTTCTTTACTCAGAGAGTGCTAGCTGTGTGGAATGAGCTTCCAGCAGAAGTGGTTGAGGCAGGTTCGATGTTGTCGTGCAAGGTTAAATTGGACAGCGATATGGACAGGAAAGGAATGGAGGGTTATGGGCTGAGTGCAGGTCGGTGGGACTAGGTGAGAGTAAGAGTTCGGCACGGACTAGAAGGGCCGAGATGGCCTGTTTCCGTGCTGTAATTGTTATATGGTCATATGGTTAATTCACCTAGACGATGGTGAATGTTTGGAAGAAGCTGCCAGAGGAAGTGGTTGAGGCAGGTACAGAAGTATCCTTTAAGAAGCTTTCATATAGGTACATAGAGTGGTAGGCCTTGGTGGAATATCAAATACAATCAAGTTCAAGTTTAATGATCATTCAACCATGCATAAATACAGCTGAACGGAACAGCATTCTTCCAGGGACAATGTGCAAAGCATACACAGCACATTCAAGATTGAGAGCACACACACAGTCACACAAAAAAACATACATGTAGCCCAAGTCTCTGAGTGGCATGTCCCACAAATTGATGGTGCAGTTTACAGCAGTCCGCACACAAAAACATGCATGCAAACCAGCTTGTCATTCCACTGATTGAACACTGGAGGGCAGTACTGACAGGAGAGGCCAGACCTCAACCAAGCATGGACGCCACTCTACACTGCCTCTGGCGTCTCCTCTCCTGAACTGAGGCAGCAGGCAAGCCCGCATTTTAAGGCCTTGTCCTCACTACAACTGTGGTCACACAGCTCCCCCGCCGTCTGTTGCACCACCAAACAAAGGAAACAGGCTGTATGCAAGAAATTGTCACTAGTCGGGTGGGCACCATGGTTGACATGGATTTGTTGTACCGTAGGGCCTCTATCTGTGCTGGATCGCTCTCCAATTCTGAGAGTTTTCAGTGCATTAGGGACATGGAGCTATGTTTGAAATCTAGTCATTGTTGTACTGCCTACAAAAACAACAAACGGTTTTCAGCAAGTTGCCACCAAAACCAAAGGGATTAATAGTGATAACAACACTAGGGAAACTCCCTTGTTGGACTTTGACTAAATCCACTGGTTTTCTACATCATCCTGAGATAGCAGAGGGAACTTTACTTCAATATCTCATCAGGGAGACTACACTGCTGATAGGACCATGCTTTCTCAGCTCTGTTCTGGCAGAGGATTATACCCTGAAAAACTTCCATTCCCTCTCTTGCTTATCAAGTACCTATCTAAAAAATATTCAGGAACTCTGCTTCCCCCACCCTTTGATAAAGAGAGTTCCAAAGAATCATAGCCCTCTGAAAGCAAATAAAATATCACCTTACCTCACTGGAAGACCATAATCTACACAGATCGGAATAACATCTCCTCCTTGCTGACAATCAACATTGGTGCACCTCATGCTTGTGTGCTTAGCCCACTGCCCTACTCTCTCTACATCCATGACTGAATGGCTAGGAAACAGCTCAAATGCCATCTATAAATTTGTTGACAATTGGGAGAATTTCAGTTGATGACATGGGCTTAGTATATCAGCTAGTTGAGTGGTGTCGCAGCAACAACCTTGAACTCAACGTCAGTAAGACTAAAGAACTGATTGTAGACTTCAGAAAGGGTAAGACGTGGGAACACACCAGTCCTCATAGAGGGATCAGAGGTGGAAAGAGTAAGCAACTTCAAATTTCTGGTTGTCAATATGTTTGAGGATCAATCCTGGACCCAACATATCAATGCATCCATGAAAAAGGTGCAAGAGCAGTTTTTCTTCATTAGGAGTTTGAGGAGATTTGGTGTGTCACCAAAAACACCTGCAAATTTCTACAGATGTACCATGGAGAGAATCCTTGCTGGCTGCATCACCATCTGGTATGGGGGCTACTGCACAAGACTGATGCAAGCTGAGGAAAGTTGTCAACTTAGACAGCTCCACTGTAATTACCAGCCACTGTAGTATCTAGGACATCTTCTAGGAGCAATGTCTCAAGAAGGTGACATCCATCATTAAGAACCTCCATCACCCAGGTCATGCCTTGTACCTGTTGTTACCATCAGATAGGAGGTACAGAAGCCTGAAGGCACACACTTAGTGATTCAAGAACAGCTTCTTCCTCTCTGCCATGCCATCCAATTCTTGACAGGGCATTGAACCCATGAACACAACCTCACTACCTTTTAATTTCCATTTTTGTACTGCTTATTTAACTATTATATATATATATATATACACATATACACACACACATACGTACATACATACACACACTTTATTTCTATTATTATGTATTGCAATGTACTGCTGCCGCAAAGACAACAAATTCATAACATACGATAGTAAATACGATTCTATGGTTAAGAAGGCATACGGTGCATTGGCCTTCATCAATCGTGGGATTGAGTTTAAGAGCCAAGAGGTAATGTTGCAGCAATATAGGGCCCTGGTCAGACCCCACTTGGAGTACTGTGCTCAATTCTGGTCGCCTCACTACAAGAAGGATGTGGAAACCATAGAAAGGGTGCAGAGATTTACAAGGAAGTTGCCTGGATTGGGGAGCATGCCTTATGAGAATAGGTTGAGTGAACTTGGCCTTTTCTCCTTCGGGTGACGGAGGATGAGAGGTGACCTGATAGAGGTGTATAAGATAATGAGAGGCATTTATCGTGTGGATAATCAGAGGCTTTTCCCCAGGGCTGAAATGGCTAGCACGAGAGGGCATAGTTTTAAGGTGCTTGGAAGCAGGTACAGAGGAGATATCAGGGGTAAGTTTTTTACACAGAGAGCATGGAATGGGCTGCCGGCGGCGGCGGTAGAGGCAGAAACAATAGGGTCTTTTAAGAGACTCCTGGATGAGTACACCGAGCTTAGTAAAATAGAGGGCTATGGGTAAAGCCCAGGTAGTTCTAAGGTAGGGACATGTTCGGCACGGCTTTGTGGGTCAAAGGGCCTGTATTGTGCTGTAGGTTTTCTATGTTTTGTTGTTCCTAAAGCAGATTCTGATTCTGCTTCTGATTTTGACCTCTGAATTAAATGAATATCCTCTTATTTTTAAAAAGTTCTTGTTTCTAGATTCTCCCACACAGTAACCATCATCTCTACATCTACCCTGTCCTTTAGATCTTTTTAAATCTCTCTCTTGAACTCCCTGACATAAATGTTTTAATCTTAAATTAGAATGTTTAATGGATGTCTATAGATTAGGAAGAAGGATTTGGCTGAAGGAAACAGTTATGTTCAGTCTTCCAGCTGGGGAGGGCTGAAGATGAGACAACAGAGAGCAAGTTTCTCTCTTACTTTCTCTCATAAATTAAATTGTCATCCTGCTTATTTATGCCTGAGATTTAATGGCCATGTTTGAACTGCTTCCAAGTACCAGGCAGAGTTATCCCGGGAAGGACGGTGGAACTACTGTGTGTTAGGAACTTACAAGGATACATCCAGTTTTGTTGATATGCCAAAAACTGCATGAAGCCAGAGAAAACACCACTACTGAAGTAGCATGCTGACAGGCTTAGAGAGCAGCCTGCCCGACTTCAGAACTTCCATTTACAGACTTCAACTGTGTACAAGTATGTGGTTTGCAGGAATCCAGCCATCCCGAGGACAAAGCTTTTGAACATCCTCTCGTGGCCTGTGACTTGCCTTTGTGTTTTATAATCCTGCCCATTAGTACCTTGTTCTACTGCTGTACTGCTGGGCAAAGAAAACCAATGGATTGTCTTCATTTCATAACAGGTTTGCTAATTACCGAATGTTCAGACACTCACACCTGTGTGTCTTTCATTAGTACTTAGTTCAGCTGTAAAAATCCTGGCCAGTGGTTTTCCTTGTGCTCTGTAGAATAGGACTTGAAGGCTATTTGGTGTTCAGTTGAGCAGGCCCTGACAACTTCTATTGAAAAGTAAGAAAAGAACAGTAGATGTTGGAAATCTGAAACAAAGCAGAAAATGATGGAGATATTCCAGTGTCTGTCAAGAGAAATTTAACTATTTAGGTTGGTGGTGTTTCATCAGTAGAGATGAAGCTCATCACTGTAAACAACTAACTCTATCTCCCTCCACACATGCTACCTTGACCCGTGGGTATCTCCAGCATTTTTAGTTTATAATCCCTCTCAGTTGTTGAGTGGTTGAATATTACAAGCCAATTGGCCCAAAGCTTTTCAGATGTTGTCCTCGTCATATTCTCACATGTTCTTATCTTAGAGTGAGACTATTTGGCCCATCGAACCTAGATGTTCAATCAATCCCCTTCCTCCACTTAACCCCCTGCAGCCCTTCTCTCTCACATGTCCATCAGCTCCAATGCTCCACCATTTTTTACCACTCAATGGCCAACTGCCAAACAAACTAACAATTGTTTGGGATGTTGGAGGGACACAGAGCAACCATGGAGTCATAAGGAGAATATGGAATTCCCACATTAGTAGCACCTGAGTTCAGGATTAAATCCGGATCACTGGAATTGTGTGGTAGCAACACAACCCATGCATAAGTTTGTTTGATAGGACAACCAGAAGAAGCACAGGAGAACAAGTGTCCAATACCATGCCCCCACTCCTTGTGTTTTACTTAGCACACAGATCTAGCAAATCATTGAGTAAACTCTTCTTTCCTACATGGTTAGTAAAACTTACCCAGGTATTAAAGAAAAGACCATAGTGACTGGAGGGGAAAGTGCTATAAAAAGTCTTCTTACAGCACTGGCAATAGGTCGGACTACAGTGCAACTCAAATTCAATATTCAAATGTTTTCTGTTGTTGAGGAAACAGGACCCAGCTTGCAGGGGTTCCTAGCCTGGGGTCCACGGAACCTTTGCTTAATGATACTGACCTATAACATGAAAAAGGTTGGGAACCCCTGTGTCTAGAAGACATGATGAAGAATAAGAAAGAAAATGCCACTAATCAAAAAAACAACAAACTGGTCAGTGTAGTCCTGCAGAAATGGGTTTCAGAACAAACCACCTCAGGAAGACAGTGCATTTACTCATGCTTCAGATTTGTCAGCAGAGGAGAGTAAAATTTAAGGGCTTTAGGGAAATAGAGAGCGATTTCTGATTTGTATTGCAGATTCTCCTACTTTTCCATTTCACTTGTCACAAGATATTCCATGAAATGTTGACAGGATTTTACCTTTGATGGCAAGATTTCGACACTGGTGGTAGAGGGCAAATGATACATGGCATTCTGCCTTTCTCTTCTGAAAAGACATACAGACTGGTTTTGTGAAATTAGACATGGATATTAGTACTTTACAGGCTATTAGAGAAAGTAAGGGCAGAGGTAGATCGATAGAGATGGGTTCACAGTCTGCACAAGAAATCTTGATTTTGATATGGTGAATTCAAAAGAAATAGAAGGAAATGATGTACAGTAAATTATTTATACTCCAGTAACAACAGGAAATGATTCACAGAAGCCTTTTCGTTTGCCACCTGGGCAGCAAAACTTCATAGCTTCTGGTGAATTACGTAAAACCTACAGTGCAGAATAGGAACAATTGGGCAAACAATGTATGCCAGGCTTTATGCTCCATTAGCCAAACTCATCGATTCTGCAATTCATTTGTCCCTCATTTAGTTATCTAGTCTTATTTTAAAATAATTAATTTAATGCAGCAGTTTGCAGAGCCTGTATTTTTCAGTTTTTATTTCGGTTTAATTTTTTTTGGGTTAAATACTGGTTAATTTCAGCCATTAGACAAAAGTTTAATTTGTGAAAATAGGAAATGGTGGAAATGCTCAACAGATCAGGCAGCATGTGTGAGGAGAGAAAGGGTCAGTGTTTCTGGTCAATAAGGCAGAATCTCAGATGTTGATGAGGAGGCATACAGGAATGAGATAGATCAGATGTTTGAGTGGCCTCAGACTCCTGTACCTCCCCCTTGATAGTAGCAATGAAAAAAGGGCATATCCAGGATGAAAATTTTATACAAGTGGCCAAAAGGTGGAAAATTATGGAATAAAACCAAGGGGGTCAAGGTTAAAATGGATGATCCAGGAGCGTTGACTGCCTATGTGAGTGCATGA
Source organism: Mobula birostris (assembly GCF_030028105.1). NCBI lineage: Eukaryota > Metazoa > Chordata > Chondrichthyes > Myliobatiformes > Myliobatidae > Mobula > Mobula birostris. The sequence continues at coordinate 102,688,617 of NC_092376.1, forward strand.
ACTGGAAAGTAGTGTCCTGTCCCATCACAATAATCAAGGAGTTCACTGCACCGTCTACCACTCTCATCACTGCTAACACAGATAGCCTCAGTGTAAATAGTGACAAAAACATTGGTTACCTATTTCTATTAAAACTTCTGATTCTGATGCACAGATTACCCAAGATTAATTTCTGCATTAGATTTGAAATTAATCACACTCATCTTTCTCATTCCTCGTATTAATTTGCTAAACATTAGCTATCATTAAAAGTGCAGCCAGCATAAATAACTTACTTTGTTAAACTCTGAACGTCATGTTGGTCTAAATATAAAATGAAGTTCAGTTACTAGTCGGTAAGCAGATTTGCTGATAGGGTAGTCATTCATTCCATCTCAATTACCCAACCCTTTTTGCTTTCAGCTCTTTCAGATTCCTGCAGTTCTCCTCACACTGTGTTTCAGTCCCTCCATCCAGCAGCTTGCTGAAACGACTGGTCTCAGATATCATGTGGCATACTCTGTGCTGCTCTCCATGCCTAGAAACTGAATCATCATTTTCGATCAAGTTGCTCTCTGAGTCACAATGAGCCAATAACTGTTTTGTTAAAGGTTTATTGCTGGGAGTTTCAGTGGCACTCACAGTTTTGAGCAAGCTATCCACAATCAAAGGCTTTTTGTGGATGTGTATGACTTGCTTATTATGATGCCATGCAGGAAAGATGATGGCTCAGCTTTAAATCTATGCCAACTTCCAGTAGGGTGATCATATCAATCTAATTCGATCACAAGTAGCCTACCATCTTATTCTCTCTTTCACATGCCATTCAACTCTCTTTTGGTCTTTGGACACTTCAGTACACCTTGGAGCATTTACATCTATTGGAAATGCTTGAGATGTGGGAGAAAACCAGGGCACCCGAGGGAAGCTTACATAGTCACAGGAAGAAGATAAGAACTCTATACACACATACACAAACCAACGCTCCCTACAACTTCCCACTGCTTCGGAGGAGCAGCCAGTGTAATCAAAGATCCCTCTCATTCTGGGCCTTCTCTCTTCTCCTCTTTCCCATCTGGAAGAAGATACAAAAGCTCGAGAACATGTATCACCAGTCTCGATAATCCACTCTACTCCACTGTTTTCAGACAGTAAGAGTCTTGAATGGAGCTCTTATATGTTGAAAGGTAAACTTTTGAACTTCTGACCACTCTGCTTTTTCATGGTCCTTTCACTTTATTTGTTTACCTACACTGCTCTTTCTCTGCAATTACAACATTATATTCTGCTTTCTTTTTACTATCGTAATATATGTACATATGACACGATTGGGCGGGATTGCTTGCAAACAACAGCTTTTCACTATATTTCAGTACAGGTGACAATAATAAACCAATATACTGTATACATACACACACACACACACACACACACACACACACACACACACACACACACACACACACACACACACACACGGTTGGGTTTGAACGTCCCTGAAGTGGGGAGGCAGTAACACTTACTGTTGAGCTACTATTTCCACAATGGATTGCACAAAGGAGATTGGACAGGTCCGGGGTGGTATCCATTGCATGGGTGCATTTGTTAAAGGAGGTGGACTGGTACCTTGTTTGAAGTGATGAGATTTGGTAGCCTGGCATTATGTGAGAAATTGGTAGTCCAAAGGTAGTGAGACGGATGATCCAGAAGTCAATAACTAAGAAGGGAGGACTCAGAAGTCAAGAGACACTGAGGTGGAGATGGCTGAGAGCATCAAGTTCCTTGCTCCTGCTCCAGTCATGTTGATGCTATGACCAAGAAAGTGCACTGATGTCTCTAGTTCCTCAGAGCACAAATTAGGCCTTTCTCTGATGATCCTCACCGAGTTTTACAGATGAATTACTGAAAGCTTCCTATCCAGATGCATTAGAGTTTGGTACAGCAATTTCTGTTCGCAAGATGACAAGAAATTGTAGAAAATTGTGAGCGCAGCCCAGTCCATCACACAAACCAGTCTCCCCTCTTTTGACTGTCCATGCTTCATGCTGTCCTGGGAAAGAAGTCATTAAAATGAGGAACCACTCCCTCTTCTTGTTGCTCCTGTCAGGCAGAAGATACAAAAGTTTGAAAGCTCATGGTAGCAGACTCAAGGGCAGTTTTTATACCTTGTCATGGCCCTAACTGCACTGCACTTTTCCTGCAGTGGCTTCTCTATAATCTGCATTGTTTTCTTTCAACTACCTCAGTGTAATTATGTATGGAATGATCTGTCTAGGTAACACTTATAGAGATGTATTTCACTCTACGTGGCACCGTCAAGTTACTAATGTTTGAGTCAATAGGGTAGGGGTATTGGGACAGGAGATAGTGGTCCTGAGAGTGAAAGGAGCAAATCCATTACCAAAAGTGTGTGTATGTGAGTGTGAGTGTGTGTGTGTGTGTGTGTGTGTGTGTGTGTGTGTGTGTTTGTGTGTGTGTCTGTGTGTGTTCATTCTACGTCTATCTGTCAGGTCTTTGACGGCACCTAGGTTGACAGCATAAAAAACCGACATGGGCACTACGTTGAGTTGTCAATTCCTGTTTTGTGGTGGTGAAGTCTGCTGTGGTACTGGGCCAAAAACGAGGAGGATTCTATTTTGATGTCAGGCCTGTTCCAACTCAGTAGGACAGAGTAGCTTCTGCAAGTAGACAGAGCTAACCCAGGAATGTGGAGCCCGTTTCAACTTAACCCTGGAGCATGGAGCCTGTTTCAACTTAACCCAGGGTTGTGGAGCCTGTTTCAGCCTAACCCGGGAGTGTTGAATCTGTAAGCTTGTGTAAAAGATTTGAATGGTATTTGCTAGGTCACTGCTGACCTTGATCAAACTCAGGACTCATTCAACACCTGACTTTACCATAGCTGTATACAATGACCATTCAAGTTCATGCTAATTCACAAGGCAGCAATTCTATCAGAACCATCCCTCCTCTTCCTATTTCCCTGCACCCCTATAACTTAGTCTCTTGCATGATTGACCAACAGCTCCTGATTCAGTATGTGTACCGTTAACTAAACCCAGGGTAACTTACAGCTGTCAATTTATCCATGGGCACTTCTCTGGTCTGTGATAGGAAGCCCACATGGTTCAGACTCTCTTCACGTTCATACATACAGTACCCGAGTTCAGGATCAAACCCACTTCACTGGACCTGTGAGGCATTAAGCGCTGTACCATTGCACTGCCCTCCTGCAGACTATACACTTTTAAAACAAGTTCCTTCAAAATTTTTAGCTTTGTTTCTTTTGTTTTCATTGAATGCACACTCAGTGATCAATGAGGCTATTCTGAAAAGATCACAAAGATTAGAATCAAAATTATATCAACAGATTGGACAAACTAACTTTCAGATTTTACATTAAATATGACCAAATATTTCCTTTTGGTCAGCTTTCTGTGGAATTATTTTGAAGGAAACTCATAATACCAAAAAGCACTAAGAATTCTGAAGTAAAAAAATCTTATTGCTGGTATGATTGTTTTTCACTCTCCTAATTATGCAAGTCCCTCTCTTTCTCCGTTAACCTTTGACCTCACTGGCACCTTCTGTCAACATGCCCATATTGATTCCCCTAGGACTGATTAAGAGGAAGTGAAAATAAGGGAGACGAATTCCTGGAGATTTATGGAGCTGGAAACTGTGTCTCACATTCCTGTAACATTACACATAAATCTCATCTGGTAAATATTAAACACTGTTCCTGAAATATAACTTCTCTTCTCTGTTTATTGCCCTGACAACTGATCCTTTAATATGTTAAATTTCAGTGTTAGCATCAGCTCTGGATGCCAAACACACCACCCCCAGCTATTGAAACATCTTCAAATGTCTGATGCTTATTTATTGAAGGATTCATGAAATGTACCTTGCCTAAAATCTCGAGGGACTAATCCACATGTGATAGAAAGATTAACAAAAATACCACAGCACTGGAGTCAGATGGTTTAGAGGGGAAGAAAAGGTTTAGAAGGGAACAAGAGGGAGAAGCAAATCTCTCGCCTCATCAATAGTGGCAAGTGTCATTTTTCTGTTCTCCTCTCCATATGCCCTGTGCCTTTTTACAGACTCTTTTCATTGTGTCCAAGCCCCTATTGAACCAAAATGAGAGTCAGATTTATTATCACTGATATATGGCATGAAGTTTGTTGTTTTGTGGCGGAAGCACAGTGCAAAGACATAAAAATCCATAAATTACAAAAAAAAATGTAAACAAGGAATAACAAGCTGGTTCTGGGTTCATGGACTGTTCAGAAATCTGATGGCAGATGGGAAGAAGCTGCTCCTAAATTCAAGCTCTTGTGCCTCCTCCCATGGTAATCAAGAGAAGAGAGCATATCTGGATGTTCAGGTCCTTGAATGATGAATAGTGCTTTCTTGAGGCACTGTCTCTTGAATATGTCCTTGATGGTGGGGTGGATTGTGCCTGTAATGAGATTGTAACCCTTTGCAGCATTCCGTGATCCTGTGCAGTGCAGGCTCCATACCAGACTGTGATGCAACTGGTTAGAATGCTCTCCATTGTACATCTAGAGAAACATGCAAAAATCGTTGCTGACATACCAAATCTCCTCAAGCTCCTAATGAAGAAGAGCCATTGCTGCACCTTCTTCATGATTGCATCAATGTGTTGGACACGGGGCAGATATTCTGAGACCTTGACATCGAGGAACTTGAAATTGCTCACCTGTTCCATCACTTAGCCCTCAAGGATGACGGGTGTATGCTCTACTGATTTCCCCCACATGAGGTCCTCAATCAGCTTCTCCGTCATGCAGGCACTGAGTGCAAGGTTTTTGTTGCAAAACTACTCAACCAGCTGATCTACCTCACTCCTGTACACCTCCTCACTGCCATCTGAGATTCTACCAATTAGAGTGGCGTCATTTGAAATTTCATAGATGGTGCTTACTCAGCCACAGTTATGAGTGTAGAGAGATTAGAGCAATGAACTTAGTACCTATACATGAGGTGCATTTGTGTTGATTGTCAACAAGGAGAAGATGTCAGAAGACTGTGGGCTCCTAATAGTCTGGTTTAAGATGGCGTTGGTGAAGCCCAGCAACTACTTATCAGTGGCCAACAAAGCAAAAATTACAACTAAATAATTAATAGCACATTCTCTGGTAAAATTTATGGCAACTGATCCCTGCAAACAATGGAGAGGTGAATGAAGATGAGGCCAAGTTGAGGGTCGAAGCAAGAGTAAGGTGCAAGGCGTGGTCGAGGCAGATTCAAGGTGAGCAGAGGCAAGGCAAAGCTGGGGTGAGCAGAATAGCCACCTATCCATCTAAACCAAAGTTTGATTGATTTGGAAAGGTTGGGTAGGGGCTGAAAAATGGTGGCAAGACCCATGCATAGAGCGTATTGAAGCAAAAGGGCCATGGTCCTGGAGCGAGGAATGACCTGATGTTTGAATGATTTAAATGCCAGGCCAGATGGATTGAAAAGGCAGGGTGTTGGGACCAGAGGTGAGGGTTGGGCTCTGCTCTCTGCACCATGACATTTACTCGGCTCTGCACTGAGCTGAGTCTCAGGTTGTGGCCTGCTCCGGCCTTCATGTCTATGGACTTACTTTCACTCTGAATGTTATTTGCTTACCTTTATGTCTATGGGCTCACTTTCACTCTGAATGCTACTTGCTTACTTTTATTGCTTGCACAATTTGTCTTCTTTTGCCTTTCTGCACATTGGTTATTTGATTTTTTTAAAAATGGGTTCTTTTAGGTTTTATTGTTATGTGGCTGCCTGAGAGGAGACAAATCTCAGGGTTGTATAATGTATACATACTTTGATAATAAATGTACTTGGAGCTTTGAACTTAATACGGAAGTGGAGGATTCATTTCCAGAGGGAGGTACAGAGATCCAGGGTTTGAAGCTCGGTTATTAGTATTGAAGGAATGGTGTTGTTAAACACCAAACTGTAATCAATAAACAAAGTTCAAAGTTCAAAGTAAAATTTATTATCAGAGTACCTACATGTCCCCACATACAACTCTGAGATTCTTTTTCTGTGGGCATATTTAGCAAATCTATAGGACAGTAACTGTAAACGGTAAACATCAGGAACTTAACTGTAAACAAACTGTGCAAATGCAGATATAAATAAATAGCAATAAATGAAAAGCATGAAATAATGATGTAGCAGAATTCTTAAATGTGTGTAGTTATCCCCTTCTGTTCAAGAGCCTGATGGTTGAGGGGTAGTCTCTGTTCTGGAACCTGGTGGTGTGAGTCCTGAGGCACCTGTACCTTCTACCTGATGGTAGCAGTGAGAAAAGAGCCTGTCCTGGGTGGTGAGGATCTTTGATGACTATTGCTGCTTTTCTAGGGCAACATTTCATGTAGATGTGCTCAATGGTTGGAAGGGTTTTACCCATGACGGACTGGGCTGAATCCACCACCTCTAGAAGGATTTTCCACCGAAAGGCATTGGTGTTCCCATACCAGGCCATAATGCAGCCGGTCAGCCCACTTTCCACCACACATCTATAGGAGTTTGCCAACGTTTTTGATGACATGCTGAACCTCCGTAGACTTCTGAGGTAGAATTGTGCTTTCTTTATAATTATATTTATATGATGGGTCCAGGACAGGTCCTCTGAGATAGTAATACCTAGGAATTTAATGTTACTGATATTCTGATGATTACTGGCTCATGGACCTCTGGTTTCTGTCTCCTGAAGTCTACTATCAGCTTCTTGGTCTTATTGACATTGAATGAGAGGTTGTTGTTATTACGCCACTCAGCCAAATCTTCAATGATGCTGATTCATCACCACCCACAACAATGGTGTCATCAGCAAGCTTGTATATGGTGTTGGAGCTGTACTTAGCCACACAGTCATGGGTGTAGAACGAGTAAAGCTGGGGGCTAAGTACACATCCTGTGCTGATGGAGATTGTGGAGAAAATGTTTTTGCCAATCTAAACAGATGAGGAAATCCAAGATCCAATTGCAGTCCATGTCTTTGAGTTTACTGATTAGTTTTGAGGGGATCATGGTATTAAATGCAGGGCTGTAATCAATAAAGAGCATTCTGATGTATGCATCTTTGCTGTCTAGATGTTTCAGGGTTGTGTGAAGAGCCAACGAGGTAGCATCTGCTGTAAAACTGTTGCCTTGTTAAGTGAATAGGAGCAGATTGAAGTCACCATTCAGACAGGAGCTAGTGTGCTTCAGCACCAGCCTCTCAAAATATCTCATCACTGGATGTACTGTATGTGCCACTGGACGATAATCATTTAGACAGGTAACCACGCTCTTCTTGGGCACCTGTATGATTGAAGTCTGCTTGAATCAGGCAGCTACCACACACTGCCGGAGTGAGAGGTTGAAGATATCTGTAAATGCACCAACCAGTGGTCAGCACAGATCTTCAGTACTCGGCCTGGTACTCCATCCGGACTGGATGCTTTCCTTGGATTCACTCTCTTGAAGGCAGACCGCATGTCATCTTCAGATACTGAGATCAAAGGATCATCGGGAGACATGGGGGTGTGTGAAGGTTCCTCCCTATTCTGGTAATCAAAGCGAGTATGGAAGGCATTGAGCTCATCTGGAAGTGAAGTTCTTCTGTCCCCTATGTTGCAAGACTTAGCTTTGTCAGAGGTTACAGCATTCAAACCCTGACACAGCTGTCCAGCATCCCTCGTTGATTCCAGTCTAGTCCGGAATCTCCTCTTCACCCGAGAGATGGCTTTCTGAAGATCATACCCGTACCTCTTGTAGCATTCGTGCTCTCCAGACTTGAATGCCTCTGATCTGGCTCTCAGCAGTTTCCAGATTTCATTTCCAGATTCCAGGGCCTCTGACTGGGGAAAACCCTGAATGATTTCATGGGGACACACTCATCCACAGCTGTTTTAATAGAGTCTGTAATGACCCTGATGTAGTCATTCAGGTCCTGAGATGAGTTCTTGAACACAACCCAATTCACTGACTCAAGACAATCTTGTAACCATTCCTCAGCCTCCTGTGACCATCTCGTAGACGTCTTGATCTCTGGAGCTTTGCTCTTCAGGCTCTGTCAGTATGCAAGTAGTAGGAGTACAGCCAAATGACCTAACTTGCCAGAATGCGGTCTTGGGAAGGAACAATAGGTGTTCCTTATCGTAGTGTAGCAGCGGTCTCATGTGTCGGGACCTCTGGTGCAGCAGGTTACATGCTAGAAAATATTGGACAGGGTCTTCTTCAATCAGATGCAAGATGTGAAGTCTCAAGGCAAATAGAATGGTCTGCATTTAATTGTTAGTTGCTTCAAGTCAAGGGAACAAAAGATTGACACAACCCCACGTCCGTGCACCAACGAGAATTGACTGAAAAGCATATGCTGCCACCTCTTTACTTACTAGAATTTGAGGTTTGATCCATTCTGAAGGTTGTTACATCTTCTGGTCAAATATGTGCGCCCAGCATGTTCCCTGTTAACCGAGTCTCAATGGAACAAACAATTGAGACCTTCCTCATCTGCTTTTGATACAGCAGCCTTGTCCTGAGGTCGTCAATCTTATTTTCCAGCGACTGTACATTTGCCAACAAGATGGAAGGCAGAGGAGGCCTCATCCTTCTACACTTCAGCCTGGTTTGAATCCTGCCTCTCCTGCCGGGTTTTTGGCTTTGGTGCTGACCCTTAAAGGTGCCATGTTTAACCGCTCCGCATTTAACTGTGAGATCTGAAGACCATCAGTGCAATATCATAGTCCGTTATTCAGAGGAAATTTGCATGCTTCAGATTGCAGCGAAAGTAGTTCAAAAGGAGTGTACTTAAGAGGAAAACTGGTATAAATCAGTAGCCTGACATATGTTCTACGATTATCTAGGTGCTCCAATCCAGAATAGAGAGCCAGCGAGCTAGTTACTGCATCCACTTAGTACTTAAGAGATATTTATGACTGAGTTTGATGGACTTTTGACTACAGCAGAATCAAGTGTTGGGGAATTAATGAGGAACAAAGTAGTGAAGCTAACGATTTACATTAAAACTTAATTTTTAAGAATTAAAATTAGAATTAGTTTATTATTGTCACATGTACCAAGGTACAGTAAAAATGTTTTGCAGATCCTTTCATAACAAAACTGCATTGGGGTGGTACAAGAGAAAGCAATGGCAGAATTCAGAATAAAGTGATCCAATTATAGAAAACGTAACATGCATGCAGACAATAAAGTGCAAGGGCATGACTAGGTAGATTATGAAGTCAAGTGTCCATCTTATCATATAAGGGGACGGTTCAGTAGTCTTATAACAATGGAATTGAAGCTGTCCTTGACCCAGATGGGTCAAGCTTTTGTATCTTCTTCCCAATGGGTCAATATGGGGGGAGGGAGGCAGAAGAAAATATGTCTGGACTGGGAAAACCTATGATTACCCTAGCTGATTTAATGAGGCAGTGAGAAGTGTAGACAAAGTCGATGGAAGGGAGGGCACTCTTTGTGATTTGCTGAGGGATATGCGTACCTCTCCACAGTGTCTTGTGGTCTTGGGCAGAGCCAGTTGACATTCCAGGCTGTGATGTATCCAGATGGGACGCTTTCTATGGTGCAACAATAAAAACTGGTGAGGCTCAACGGGGACATGCCAAATTTTTTTAGCCTTCTGAGGATGTGGAGGCTCGTTGAAAGGTAGAACAGGGTCAAGAGGTTACTGCAAAGGACTCTGGCTTCCATTTCTTCTATTCCATTGGCAGGCTGCAGTTGGTAAAAGCATATATTAGCCTCTCCTTCCTGTACAGTCAGTCCCTGGCAGTATATCAGCCTAGTTGCTCTTTGAATATTTCATAATCAAGTAAGCCATTCATACGGAAACTGCTGAGATCTGATTAGAACAAACACTTGGTAGCTTTACAAGACATCGGGAACGTCAAACTTGACGTACTGTGTACAATTCTGAGAATTCTGCTGAAGGGAAGGTTCAGAAAAAAGGATGTTACTGGGAGGGCTTGCATTACAAGGACAGACTGTACAGGTTAGGGATCCTTTCACTACAGTGTCGTGTGATGAATAGTGACTGAATGGATGTTTATAAGATCATGAGGGGATTTAACTAAAGTGATTGGACAATGGGACAGATAAGACGGAGGATGGAGATAAGGTCAAAATCTTTTCCTGAGCAGGGGAGTCCAAAACTACAGAGGTTTAAAGTGAGAGAGCAAAGTTGTTAAGGAAACTAAGGGCAACTTTTCACACCAATGGTTGTGAGTACATGGTACAAGTTGCCAGAAAAAGTGCTAGAGCTGGATTCAAATTTGATATTTAAAAGGCGTTTGGAAAGATTTAAAAGAATAAAGACCCAATGCAGGCACATGGGACTAAGCTCGTTTTGGCAGCTTGGTCAACACAGGCATGTTGGGCCAATGGGTATGTTTCTGTGCTATGCAGCTCCATGACAAATACTCTATGTCACAAAGAGAGTTCAATGTCAATTCCCACAAGTACTCCAAGTTCTGGATCTCTGTAGAGTTTCTCTGTAGCTGTCAGTCGGAACTGGGGTCAAAGATTGCAAAGCTGCCAATGTAGGAATATCAGTTTTACTGTGTTTCTGTTGATTTGCTGTTGTTCCTGAACTAGGTAAATTCAATGTCATTCTCTCTGTGCTTAAATAATGCCAAGCACCCATTATAGAAACATAGAAAATAGGTGCAGGAGTAGGTCATTCGGCCCCTCGAGCCTGCACCGCCATTCAGTATGATCATGGCTGATCATCCAACTCAGAACCCTGTACCTGCCTTCTCTCCATACCCCCGATCCCTTCAGCCACAAGGGCCATATCTAACTCCCTCTTAAATATAGCCAATGAACTGGCCTCAACTGTTTCCTGTGGCAGACAATTCCACAGATTCACCACTCTGTGTGTGAAGAAGTTTTTCCTCATCTCGGTCCTAAAAGGCTTCCCCTTTATCCTTAAACTGTGACCCCTCGTTCTGGACATCCCCAACATTGGGAACAGTCTCCCTGTATCTAGCCTGTCCAATCCCTTTAGAATTTTATATGTTTCAATAAGATCCCCCCTCAATCTTCTAAATTCCAGAGAGTATAAGCCTAGTCGATCCAGTCTTTCATCATATGAAAGTCCTGCCATCCCAGGAATCAATCTGGTGAACCTTCTTTGTACTCCCTCTATGGCAAGAATGTCTTTCCTTAGATTAGGGGACCAAAACTGCACACAATACTCCAGGTGTGGTCTCACCAAGGCCTTGTACAACTGTAGTAGTACCTCCCTGCTCCTGTACTCGAATCCTCTTGCTATGAATGCCAACATACCATTCGCCTTTTTCACCGCCTGCTGTACCTACATGCCCACTTTCAATGACTGGTGTACAATGACACCCAGGTCTCATTGCACCTCCCCTTTTCCTAATCGGCCACCATTCAGATAATAATCTGTTTTCCTGTTCTTGTCACCAAAGTGGATAACCTCACATTTATCCACATTAAATTGCATCTGCCATGAATTTGGTCACTCACCTAACCTATCCAAGTCATCCCGCATCCTCTTAGCATCCTCCTCACAGCTAACACTGCCGCCCAGCTTCGTGTCATCCGCAAACTTGGAGATGCTGCATTTAATTCCCTTGTCTATGTCATTAATATATATTGTAAACTACTGGGGTCCCAGCACGGAGCCTTGTGGTACCCCACTAGTCACTGCCTGCCATTCTGAAAAGGTCCTGTTTATTCCCACTCTTTGCTTCCTGTCTGCCAACCAATTCTCTATCCACATCAATACCTTACTCCCAATACCGTGTGCTTTAAGTTTGCGCACTAATCTCCTGTGTGGGACCTTGTCAAAAGCCTTCTGAAAATCCAAATATACCACATCCACTGGTTCTCCCCTAGCCACTCTACTAGTTACATCCTCGAAAAATTCTATGAGATTCCTTTCACAAATCCATGCTGACTTTGTCCGATGATTTCACCGCTTTCCAAATGTGCTGTTATCACATCTTTGATAATTGACTCCAGCAGTTTCCCCACCACCGACGTTAGGCTAACCGGTCTATAATTCCCTGGTTTCTCTCTCCCTCCTTTTTCAAAAAGCGGGGTTACATTAGCCACCCTCCAATCCTCAGGTACTAATCCAGAATCTAACAAGTTTTGAAAAATTATCACTAATGCATCCATTATTTCTTACGCTACTTTCTTAAGCACTCTGGGATGCAGACCATCTGGCCCTGGGGATTTATCACTATCATCATTGATGTTTTATCCCACTTGAATCAATAGTGACACAGAAAGTCAAACATGGCTCCCTTCTGCATCCCATTACACGAGGAATTCCGCAGATGCTGGAATTTCAAGCACCACACATCAAAGTTGCTGGTGAACGCAGCAGGCCAGGCAGCATGTCTAGGAAGAGGTACAGTCGACGTTTCGGGCTGAGACCCTTCATCAGGACTAACTGAAAGAAGAGCTAGTAAGAGATTTGAAAGTGGGAGGAGGAGGGGGAGTGATGGAGCCAAGAGCTGGACAGGTGATTGGCAAAAGGGATATGAGAGGATCATGGGACAAGAGGCTCAGGGAGAAAGACAAGGGTTGGGGGGGGAAACCCAGAGGATGGGCAAGGGGTATAGTCAGAGGGACAGAGGGAGAAAAAGAAGAGTGAGAGAAAGAATGTGTGTATATAAATAACGGATGGGGTATGGAGGGGAGGTGGGGCATTAGCGGGAGTTAGAGAAGTCAATGTTCGTGCCATCAGGTTGGAGGCTACCCAGACGGAATATAAGGTGTTGTCCCTTCAACCTGAGTGTGGCTTCATCTTTACAGTAGAGGAGGCCGTGGATAGACATGTCAGAATGGGAATAGGATGTGGAATTAAAATGGATGGCCACTGGGAGGTCCTGCTTTCTCTGGCAGACAGAGCATAGGTATTCAGCACAGCAGTCTCCCAGTCTGCGTCGGGTCTCGCCAATATATAGAAGGCCACATCGGGAGCACCGGACGCAGTATATCACCCCAGCCGACTCACAGGCGAAGTGTCGCCTCACCTGGAAGGACTGTCTGGGGCCTTGAATGGTGGTAAGGCAGGAAGTTTAAGAGCATGTGTAGCACTTGTTCCGCTTACAAGGATAAGTGCCAGGAGGGAGATCAGTGGGGAGGGATGGGGGAAACGAATGGACAAGGGAGTCACGTAGGGAGCGATCCCTGCGGAAAGCAGAGAGAGGGGGGAGGGAAAGATGTGCTTAGTGGTGGGATCCCGTTGGAGGTGGCGGAAGTTACGGAGAATAATATGTTGGATCCGACGGCTGGTGAGGTGGTAGGTGAGGACAAGGGGAACCCTATTCCTAGTGGGGTGGTGGGAGGATGGAGTGAGAGCAGATGTGCGTTAAATGGGGGTGATGCGTTTGAGAGCAGAGTTTATGGTGGAGGAAGGGAAGCCCCTTTCTTTGAAAAAGGAGGACATCTCCTTTGTCCTGGAATGAAAAGCCTCATCCTGAGAGCAGATGCGGCGGAGACGGAGGAATTGCGAGAAGGGGATGGCATTTTTGCAAGAGACAGGGTGAGAAGAGGAATAGTCCAGATAGCTGTGAGAGTCAGTAGGCTTATCGTAGACACCCTATCTTCCCCTTTTCTTTCTCTCTGGACCTCCTGTCCCATGATCCTCTCATATCCCCTTTGCCAATCACCTGTCCAGCTCTTGGTTCCATCCCTCCCCCTCCTGTCTTCTCCTATCATTTTGGATCTCCCCCTCCCTCTCCCACTTTCAAATCTCTTATTAGCTCTTCCTTCAGTTAGTCCTGACGAAGGGTCTCGGCCCGAAACGTCGACTGTAGCTCTTCCTAGAGATGCTGTCTGGCCTGCTGCGTTCACCAGCAACTTCGATATGTGTTGCTTGCATCCCATTACTGTACAATCATGTCGTACGTTGCAGACAGCATCCTGCTTAGTAGAAGATGTTCCCCGTGAAGAAAGTCAGTCCTTTGTGGTGCTTTCTTATTCACAGCACGCCTGTTATCACAATTTTTCTTGTCAGCCCATGTTCACCATTTTGACGATGATTGTTGCAGTTTATTTACTGTGATTATGGAATCACAGACCCTTCAGCCACAATAGCCAGCCACGTGAATCCCATTTACAACAGCACAGCATAGATACTGGCCATTTGACCCACAATGTCTACACCAAACACTATATCAAATTAAACTAATTTTCTTCTGCCTGTACATGACCCATATCTCTTCATTACCTCTACATAACTACTTCTTAAACACCACCACTGTATCTGCTTCCACCAGCAGCAGCCCATTCCTGGCAGTCTCTCTGTAAAACAACAGGCCTCACACATTTCTTTATACTTTACCCCTCTTAATGCCTGCCCTCTCACACTTGACATTTCTACACTCGGAAAATGTTCTCACTGTCTGCCTCTCATTATCTTATAAATTTCTATCAGGTCCCTCCTCAATCTCTGTAGCTCCAGAGAAAACAACCCAACTTTGCCCAAAACCCTCCTTTTAGTTCTAATGCCTCTCATCCAGGCAGCATCCTGGTAAATCTCTTCTGTAATTTTTCCAAAGCCTTTACAACCTTCCTGTGACGGGTGAGCAGAGCTGCACACTCTACTCCAAATTTTTGGTTGGACATCTATACTTTGGCAGATCAGGTGATCATGTAAAAGTTTCTTAAATGTTGCAAGAACCCCTGTGTCCACCATCCACACAAGCAGTGTGTTCCAGATTCCACCACCTTCTGGTGAAAGATTCTTTTTCAGATCCCATTGACTCTTTCCCCACACGCCCCCTGCCCCTCTAAACCCATAACCTCCACTTGTATCCTGCGAAACTGTAAGACTGCTTCATTATATCTTGTTTCTTAAATTAAAAATTAGGATATATATGTGTTACTCATTCCTCCAGCACCCATTTGCCATCTACATCATGGCAAACCCCACTAAGCTAATCCAGCCTCTTCTGTGTGATCACACTGTGATAGCTCCTTACTCCTGTGGCCCGATGAAGGAAATATTGAGTAGGTACTCAGTGGTGGTGTCAGGTTAGGTTTGACAGTAGAGGCTCACAGGATGAAAGGCTTGCAAACTCTCTGGAGAATAAGAGCATAACACCAGAAGTAATAAATACAGAATTTAGCTATTCAGTCCATTGAGTGTGCTTCAGCATTCAACCATTATTTTCCCTCTCCATCCTCTTCCCCTGAGATCTCTCCATAACTGTTGATACCCTTACTAATCAAGAACCTACCTACCCCAGCTTTACATATACCCAGTTATTCAGCCATCATAGTTGTCCCTGGCATTGAATTCCACAGATTCATCAGCCTCTAGCTAAAGAAAATCCTCCTCACTCCTGTTCTACTTATACATCCTTTCATTCCGAGATTATGCCTTATAGTCCCAGACTCTGGAAGTCTCCTACCCACATCCATCCCGTTCAAGCCTTTCAATATTTAGTAGGTTTCAATGAGATCTTCATCCTCCTAAGCTCCAAGTGAGTACAAGCTGAAGGTATCATTTACTCCTCAATATGTTCATCCCTGGAATAATTCTCATAAACCTCCTCTGGACCCTCTCCAACACCAGCACAACCTTCCTTAGATGTGGAGCCCAAAACTGCTTACAACACTCCAAATGTGGTCTGACTAACACCTAATAAAGTCTCGGCATTATATCATTGCTTTTATATTCTAGTCCTCTCAAAATGAATGCTAACATTGCATTTGTCTTCCCTACCTGCAAGATAACCTTGAGGGAATCTTGTGCTAGGACTCCCAAGTCCCTTTGCTCCTCTGATTTCTGAATTCTCTCCTATTTTGAAAATATTATATACCCTTATTCTTTCTCCCAAAGTGCACGATCATGCACTTCCCACACTATAGTACATCTGCCACTTCTTTGCCCATTCTCCCAACTTGTCCAAGTTCTGCAGATTACCTGTTCCTCAACTTATCTTTGTATCACTAACCAATTTGACCACAAAGCCATCAATCCTATCATCCAGTTCATTAGCATATAATGTGAAAAGTTAAGGACCCAACATTGGCCTCTGTGGAAAACTACCAGCCCCTGGCAGCCAACCAGAAAAGGCCCCCTTTATTCCTACCCTTGGCTTTTGTCAGTTAGCCAATCTTCTATCCACGATAGCACCATATTCAGCAGCCTCAAGTACAGCACCTTGTTCGAGGGTTTCTGAAAATCCAAGCAAACACCATTCACTGATTTTCCTTTGTCTATCTTGCTTGTTACTTTTTCAGAGAATTCCAACAGATTTGTCAGGCAAAATTTACTCTGAAGGACAGCATGCTGACTTAAGCTCATTTCATCATGTGCTTCCAACTACTCCACTTTCTCTTTCAATCTTTTTTATTGATTTAAAAGAATAAGTATAAATACAAACCAGAGGAGAGGTTATCTCAAATACATATTTCAATGATAGTACAAACAAAGAAAGGAATATACACGGTCAAAATCATATATAGTATTAAACAGTTCGTAGGAAAAAAGACTCAAAATTTCTGTTATTGAGAGGAAAAAAATCCACTAAAGTAACCTAGAACAAAAAAAAGAAGACTGGGCAGTCCAATTTGAGGATACAGTTAAAAAAAAAGGAAAAATCCTTCTGGTCAAATCTATAACTTCTCGGAGAAAAAAAATTAACTGATAAAGTAATCAACTACTCTAAACCTCATTCTTTATAAAGGACTCAAAAACCTTACCAACTGCTGATGTCATACTAACCGACATATAATTTCCTGTCTTTTGCCTCCCTCTCCTCACTTCTCAAAGAATAAAGTAAAATTTACAATTTTCCAGGCATCTAGAAACATTCTTGACTCTCAATGATTCAGTGTGTCCGACAGAGTGATCAGTAGCACTGGGGCTCCACAGGGGACTGTCTTGTCTCCCTTTCTCTTCACCATTTACACCTCAGACTTCAACTACTGCACAGAGTCTTGTCATCTTCAGAGGTTTTCGGATGACTCTGCCATAATTGGATACATCAGCAAGGGAGATGAGGCTGAGTACAGGGCTATGGTAGGAAACTTTGTCACATGGTGTGAGCAGAATTATCTGCAGCTTAATGTGAAAAAGACTAAGGAGCTGGTGGTAGACCTGAGGAGAGCTAAGGTACCGGTGACCCCTGTTTCCATCCAGGGGGTCAGTGTGGACATGGTGGAGGATTACAAATACCTGGGAATATGAATTGACAATAAACTGGACTGGTCAAAGAACACTGAGGCTGTCTACAAGAAGGGTCAGAGCCATCTCTATTTCCTGAGGAGACTGAGGTCCTTTAACATCTGCTGGACGATGCTGAGGATGTTCTATGAGTCTGTGGCGGTCAGTGCAGTCATGTTTGCTGTTGTGTGCTGGGGCAGCAGGCAGAGGGTAGCAGACACCAACAGCATCAACAAACTCATTCGTAAGGCCAGTGATGTTGTGGGGATGGAACTGGACTCTCTCACGGTGGTGTCTGAAAAGAGGATGCTGTCCAAGTTGCAGGCCATCTTGGACAATGTCTCCTATCCACTGCATAATGTACTGGGTGGGCACAGGAGTACATTCAGCCAGAGACTCATTCCACCGAGATGCAGCACAGAGCGTCACAGGAAGTCATTCCTGCCTGTGGCCATCAAACTTTACAACTCCTCTCTTGGAGGGTCAGACACCCTGAGCCAATAGGCTGGTCCTGGACTTATATCCTGGCATAATTTACATATTACTATTTAACTATTTATGTTTTTATTACTATTTATTATTTATGGTGCAACTGTAATGAAAACCAATTTCCCCCGGGATCAATAAAGTATGATTATGACTATGACTATGACTACTATTCTTGAAAGATGATTATTAATGCTTCCACAATCTCTTCAGATACCTCTTTCAGGATCCTAGGATGTAGTTCATCTGGTCCAGGTGAGCTATCCACCTTCAGGCCTTTCAATTTCCCAAGCACTTTCTTTGTAGTATCAGTAATGACCCTCACCTGTGACTCCTAACTCTCAAATTTCTGAAGACTGTTCTTTTTCAGTTCATCCAGACATTTCAGTTCCCCATTATTAGTTCTCGAGCATCATTTTCAAAGAGTTTGACCCCCACTTTTGCTTTTCTTTTACTCTTTATATCCAGTATTTGAGATAACTTTTGATATCCTCTATAAATCAATACCAATACTAGCCAGTAAAGTACCAAATCCAAAATTGCCATTTTCCTGACCACAAGCTTCTCTAAAAGGCCATCTTGTAGGCATCCCATGAATTCCCTCTCAGTGCCAAATTGATTGTCCTAATTTACCTGCATGTTTAAATTCTGCTTGACCTTCTTACATGCTTTTTTTCTGTCCTCTGGTGTAATTTGTACCCCTCATCCTGGCTGCTGTTCAGATGCCTATATAAAAGTCCCATCAGGGTCTTGTTATCCTTGCAGTTTCTTATGTAAGGGGGTTTCGATTTTTATGTTACTGCGGAGGCTAATTAAAATGGCGTCTTTGCTATGTTAATCTGGGGAATGCGGCTTTGTTGTCTTAAACGCTGAGAAAGCTTGCACTAGCAGCTTGTTGTGGTTTAGAGGGTGATAAGAAATACGTTATTAACCAATTGGGATAGTTGTTATGGTTTTGGTGTATTTGAAGATACTGTTTGCGAGGGGGTTTTGGGGGCAGAAGGCGGGAGAGCGAGACAGAGGATGGACTAGGTGCTGTGAGTCCGCTAACGGGGTCGGACCCCGAGCGGGACGTTCGGCGAGGAGACGGAGACGGACCCGTGTGGAGTGTCTGGTCGACCACCGTTGTTGGTCCCAGGCGGCGGGTCGAGGTGGTCCGAGGGGGTCGCAGGGTGAAGAAGAAGGTCCTTGAGCTCCAACGGTTTTTGTGCACGAAGAGATTGAACTTTGATAAGTGTGACGCCTTTTATTTTCCTTTTATATTTTATTCTCTTTTAATTATATAGTTCCAGTAATATCTATAAACTGTAAATCACTTAATTGCATCTGGTGTATTGTCTGTTATTTGGGCAGGGTCGGTTACATCACACAGCATCCACACAAACTAATTACCCAGTTTGGCGGGGCCGAGGCTGTTTCCCTAGATGACAGCGAGCCGAGCGACCCTGAGGGTGGCCAGGGGGGCTACACTTAACTCTTCTCACAAGGATTCTAAATCTCTGAGCAACACACATAGAGTGCTGAAGAAACTCATCAGGTCAGGCAGAACCTTTGGAAATGAATAAACACTTAATGTCTCAGCCCAAGACACTTCTTCAAGACTGGATCTGAACCTCTGTTCCTACTTCACTTCTTGTTAAAGATCTTATTACATTTTTTAAACCAGCCAAGCCATCTCATCCCCTTTGCCCAACTGCCTGTCTCTTTTGTATCCTCTGCAATGTAGACACCAAACTTCATCCCAGAAGACTAGACTGGATAGCAACTATAAATCCAAAAACTGCAGCCCTACAACAATAATTGAGCACATACTTAACTGCACTGCAAAAGAGAGTCCACCAAACTGCTTCTTTAAAGCTTTGCACATTTGCGCTGTGCTCTTAAAAAGGAAATGCACATGGTGTTGTTAAAGTGGAAGCAACAGTACAATGTAAAAATTGTTACTACATAATAACACCACAGCAACCGATGTGTTGCAGTTGAAAGACCATGCAATCCAGTAAAGAGATATCTATTCTAAGCTGGGGTCTGCTCTCCTAATCTAATGCCTCCCATAACTGCAGTTTAACAGATGCTCCCCTCACTGCATCACATCAGCCGTCGTCTCTGGTGGTAGAAGTCCAATGTTGATGTGGTAGAAATAGCAATGATAGAAGCTTCAGACCTTGTTTTCATCAATCAGCATCTGCCACTTGTGGCTGATAAAAGGATCTGATGCAATAGAGATAAATCGAAGTTGGAGGATAGAGTTCCCAATCTGCTAATTCTCTTTGCCTGCCAAAGCCTAGAAGGAACTCAACTGTAGCTTGCTGGCAAGTAGCACATTTCCAATTTTGCTCCTTTGGCAAACTGTCAAGGGCAGTTTCTTAGTTCTTGAATCTGAATTGCTGCTAAAAATATTGGTACTCTCAAAAGAACATAGCCTTAGATTAAAGGACCATTGGCTTTGTAAACAAATGTTTAGCCAAAAACAATTTTTACTTGGTCAAAAAGGAAGAAAAATGTTGCAACGCTGCTGTTTGATTTATGCTATTTTGTCGTGTGTTCATAAACAACTGTGCAAAAGTTTGGCTCACAATTTGGTCATAAATGCACTGTATCTGTAATCAATCACTTGCATGAAAATACCAGGGGCACAGAATGGGAAAAACAATGAACCAGTGAATAAAATTGGCCGAAGCCAAGATTTATCTCCCACCATAAAATAACAGCCTTGCCTGACACAACTAGTAATGGAACCTGAGAACATTAGGATATCTTCTCAGGTTAATAGCAGTAGCTGCTCATCTTCATGTTCTCCATCCCCACTGGTGAAGAAGCTTAGAATGCCCTAATGTTTATCTCAGCACAAATCATGCTTAGTAAGTAGATGACAAAACATGGGGGATTTAGCTATTGCCTTCCATCTCCCTAAACACTTGAACAGAGCTCTCAGTTACTGAGAGGACTTGTCCAATATTCTTGAGCAATATTCCAAACAAAAATGTTAATGGCAACTGAAAGAGCCGTGTTGCATTGATGAAAGTACTGCACTAAAGAATGGTAGCAATTCCAGGCCACAGTTAATACTTGGTGTCATCTTCAATTTTCATGCATTATGTGTGTTTATTGGGCAGCCTGTAAAACTGATGGGAGCCTATTGGCAGTGTATAAAAATAAGGGGCAAGGGATCTGTGCAGGAAAGCTTGGTTGTCAGTCGCCTTGGAGCTTTTTGCCTCTTAACTGAAACTTCACTGCATCCAGCCTGTGTGGGACCTGGTGTACCAATGGTATCTGAGACAGGCATCTTACTGCTCCTCAGAACTGGAGAGGAGCTAAATTACCCTCAAGGGCTCAGCTCCAAGGGACTGCCTGAGAGAGTGAGATAGAAATACAGAATTGAGCAGACTGAAAACATGCTCTGTAACAAAAAAAAACAACTGGTGTGTAAGATTTCAAAGAATGTAAAATCAGTGACCTAATCTGCTCATCACTGAACAGTTGAGGCAACCTGACTCCCTGTGGGGCTTGGAGAAGACTCAACTGAGAGTGGAGGCCATTAGAAATACAGCACAACACAGTAAAGTCCGAGTTAATTTGGGATGCTTCAGTAGATGAGTTAATCTCTTAAATGGGAGCACAGAGAAAAGGAAAAAAAAATCATCTGGAAAGGAGGCAGAATTTGTTATGATTATCACTTGTAACTCACTTAATTTCCAGTTGCACTGGGCTTCTTGGCCAGTTTTACATTTTGATCCTGCATTTGGAATTCAGAACATAGCTAGTGTCCCTTACAACAGATAAGAAAAAAGTGCTCTGTTATGTTTTTGGAAATTCAACAAAAATAACATTTCTTTTCTTGCATTTCATGAAAAAGAACCAAAAAATGTAATGGGTCCAGGAGATTCCCAGCTCTCATCCTTCCATGAATCGGATTTAATTTCACAGATGCTGCCTAACCTGCTGAGTATCCTCAGCAGTTTTTGTTTTTAATGAAGACCTCCAGTTTCTGTAAATGGCATTTTATTTGAATGCAATTACTCTTCAGTTTTGGTACCATGCATATATATTTCTCTGCACCCTCTTTACTCCAATCTCCGATTTAGTGAAGTTATTAGAACACTGGCACATTGTGTGGTCAATTACATCAGTACCCTTCTATTTACCCACCCAAGTGCACTGAAGTGATAGCTGCCTCAGCCACCTCTCTCCATATACTCACCACCCTCAGCATGAATCGTTGCCCCTCAGGTCTCTTCTAACTCTTTCCCCACCCACTCTAAATCTATGCCCCTTAGCTTTGGTACCTCCTACACTGGGAAAGCACCTTATCTTTTCCTTTTATAATTTTACATATTTCTGTAAGGTTAACCCTCATTCTCCTATATTCCAGGGAATAAATACCTGTTCTGGCCAGCCCTTTCTCCAGAAGTCAGGCCCTCCGTGCTGGCAACATCCTTGTAAATCTTTTCTGTACCACATCTTTCCTTAAATAGTGTGACCAAAACTATACACAATACTCCAAGTGTGGCCTCACCAACGGCTTATACAACCGCGACATAACGGCTCAACTGCTGTACTTAATGCCCTGATTGATGAAGGCCAGTATGATAGATGCCTTATTTTTACCAACATGTCTACCTATGATGCCACTTTCAATGTACTATGTACTTGTTCTCCTAAATCTATCTCTTCCATTATAGTTCCTAGTGCCCTGCCATTCATAGTATAAATCCTTCCCTGGTTTGCCTTTCCAAAATGCATCACTTACGATCAGATTACTTTAATCAGATATCATTAGCTTAAATAGTTCAGCACAACTATTGAATAATTCGGCACAATAAAGGGAGGGGGGAGTTTGCCGTCAAGGCAAATTAGCATGGATAAATCCCCAGGGCCTGACAAGGTATTCCCTCGGACCTTGTGAGGAGCTAGTGCTGAAACTGCAGGAGCCCCAGCAGAGCGTGGAACAAGCTACCAGTGCAAGTGTTGGATGCAGATTCAAATTCAACGTCCAAGAGAAATTAGGATAGGTACATGGATGAGAGGGGTATGGAGGCCTATGGTCCAGATGCAGGTCGATGTAACTAGGCAGATCAGCACAGGTTAGAAGGGATGAAGGGCCTGTTTCTGTGCTGTAACATTCGATGACTCTATGACAACAGCATGAGCTGCAAGTCTTGTTCCTGTGCTGTACTGCTTTATGTTTGTGCATGTTGAAGGTAATTTATACCTCTCAGGAACTTCCATTCCACCTTTCTTGCACGCTCCTGAAACAAAACACACATTGATTCTCATTGCAAGGGCCATCATGAGTTGCCACTGCTCCAATTTGACATATTTGTTTTGGCAAAGGGACTGTAAGACACATATCTTTGACTGAGCATATTTCTTGCAATTAGAACCATTAGTTCTGTGCATTGTTCGACTATTTTTGTTCTGTTTTAATTGCTAAAGCATGTTTCGAAAACATAACAACTAAAATACTTGACAGTGAGATTTGAAAGATATCTTGGCAATTATGCAGAGGGCCAACATTCTGAGCCAGTGAGAATAACTGACTTCCTAGCCTCGGGCCTCTATTCCACAGGGCTGCATGTTGGGGTAGTCTCTGGGGAGGAGTAAACCCAACATGCTGGTAGATGGAGTGATAGAGGTTGCAGTGTACCTGTAGATTTCTGCAGCTCCTGATTTTTGGCCGTTTCTCTATGGGAGAATTGTCAAGCAGCCATTATGTTTGCGTTAAGGATGTTGGGCCATTTCCAGCACTATGAAACGAGTAAGATATCAAATCCCTGACTCAGATAGGCTAATCACTCAGCAAGTTTCCAAAGGATAGGAAAAAGATCACCAATCCCCGGAGAACAACCAGGAGTTGGAGATTAATTACTGGGTCACTAGAGAGAAAACCCATATTGGAAATAAAATAAAATGTTTTTGTTTCTCTTTCCTTTGAGACCTTCTACTCATTAGCTCTAAAAATAATGGTAATGTAGTAAAGGGCCGTGTGTCTGGGAGTTAAGAATTGATCAGTGAGCCACTCACGGGTATTTGGTTTCCTACTGGTGTGAGAAAATGCTGCATTTTAAGGACTCCGCGTGAGGTGACCAGTGGTGACCATGTTGAGATGGAGAGGTCAGAGACAGGAGACAGTAGGCGAAATCCTCAGAGACTGTATTCATCCAGTTTGACATGTGGATTTTGGTCTGGGATAAGGGATTGGATAGTGACTAAGCGGTGGAACAATATTTCAGTGGGCATCTTTGGGAGGATCCATTTCAAAGTAATTTATTTCGATGTTTGAAGTGAAATGTAACCTTCTAGGAGACTGACAGGAGTTATTATGGAACCTAGCAAGATTGTGCTTCAGAACAAGAGTAGATCACTGCATTGGATTACAGTATTCCAAAACTTTGCCAATTTGACTGGAAAAAAGGAATCCTCATTTCTGTTCTAAACAGCTTATCGCTTACTTTGAGATGATGAACCTTAATTCTGGACTCTTCAGCGATAGAAACATCTTTCCTGCATTCATGCTATAGAAGACTCATAGCATTTTAACATTTCAGTCAATCTCAATCTTCTACCTACTCAACTTCTGCTCAAACCATCCCACTACCCCAGGAACCAGTCTGGTGAACCCATTCTTCAATCCCTCCATTCCAATTGTCTCCATTATGAGGCTATGGGCCAGACCTGAGCACCCTCCTCTAGCTGTGGTCTCACAAGTAGCTTATTCAATTGTAGGCATATCTTCACTCTTGTACTCACATCTTCTCAAGTGTATAATATTCCACATGTAGCTAAGGAATACAACATTTGCTTTAATTAGCACAATATGTATGTCATGAATTGGCAATCCACACATTAAAACAATTCTTATGACCACAATGAACAGTAAATCCAGTGTATGTTTTAATTCCTTTATTTTAAAATGGGGTAATAGCTACATAAATGTGAATATGTAAAGAGCTATCTGATTACAGAACAAGGGACTGATGCACAATGAATAAAAAAGGGTCTGTAATGTAACCAAGGAAGGTGATTGAAGGTAACTGGAGAAAGGACAAGGAGGAGGTGAACCTTCTCTAATTTTCCCAATTCCTTCCTCTTATACCAGCTTAAACTAATTTAACTTTCTTTCCTACATTTCATTCAGAAAAAACAATCTTGTCTCAATTCATCTTGTCAAAATTCTTCAGCTTTAACTCCTTTATCAAAACTTCTTACTTTCCTCTGCTCAAGAGATGGGCAGTCCCAAAAACTATAATTTTGTAAGTAACTATCATTTTGCTGGAGGAACTCAGTGGGTCAGGCATCATCTGTGGGGGGAGAGGAACTTCGAGGGCTTAGCTTGAAACTTTGCATCAGGCATTGTTTAAGGGTTCAATCCCCATGTAGGGCCTCATTCCCTTCCTTATCCAGAATCCAGCATCCGCAGTCTCTTGTGTCTTCATTATAATTTCTTATTCTGGTGTATTTCTATGCAGTGCTCTTAAGTCCAACTCAGTATTTTCCCAAAGGCTTTCCTTGTTCCACAACAGTAACTTCCTAGGAATGTCAGTGAAGAACCCATAATTACAAGAGACTTTAGATAATGATGGAAAAGAGGGAACAGCTCGAAGAATATTACTGGTAAATATTACTAGAAGATGTGTAAAGAAATATATTTGGAAAAATCAATCTACACATTTCCACAACACGATTTCTTCAAGGCTTTTCAGCCATTATGCTTTAGAAGCTGCCTTTAATTTTCCATCACTCTGAGCCTCAACATTGCTCAGGTAGAATTTTCAAGATACTTCAGAACTCTGAATGTTAACAAAAGACAACACTTTCCCCTACTCTGAATAATAAAAACAAAATGTTGGAAACACTCATTGTATCAGGTAACATCTGTAGAAAAAGAAACAGAGCTGATGTTGAAGGTTGGAGAGAGTCTGCCAGAACTGGGAAAGAATTCAAACAAAATGTCCAGACTTATAATGTTAACACTGTTTCTCTCTCTACATATGCTGCCTAACCTGCTAAGTGTTTCTAGCATTGTTTTATTCCAGTATCTGCAGTTTTTTAAAAAACATTTCCTTCACTGTAAGATTTAGCTCAATAATTTCAGTAGTTAGAATTGAGGTCAGTGTGAAAGTACTTGAGGTCAGCTTTGGGGTGAGTTGACCCTGAGATCTGCGGACTTCATTACTTTCTGAATGACCTTTTCTACTTTGGAGTCATACAGTATGGAAACAAGTTCTTTGACCCAAATGCTTTATGCCGACCAAGATTGCCTTTTAAGATAATTCCATTTGCCTGCATTTCATTAATATCTCTCTAAACCTTTTCTTTCAAACTATAGTGCCTATAAAAAGTATTTGCCCCCACCTTGGATGTTTTCATGTTTTATTGTTTTACAACATTGAATCACAGTGGATTTAATTTGGCTTTTTTGATGCTGATCAACAGAAAAGACACTTTCATGTCAAAGTGAAAACAAATGTTTACAAATTGGTCTAAATTTATTACAGTTATTAAACACAAAATAATTGATTGCATAATTACTCACCCCCTTCAAGTCAGTATTTAGTAGATGCACCTTTGGCAGCAATTACAGCCTTGAGTCTGTGTGGATAGGTCTCTATCAGCTTTGCATAACTGGACACTGCAATTTCTCACAAGTCAGTATTTAGTAGATGCACCTTTGGCAGCAATTACAGCTTTGAGTCTGTGTTGATAGATACCGATCCGCTTTGCATATCTGGACACTGCAATTTTTCCCCAATCTTCTTTCAAAAATTGCTCGAGCCCTGTCAGATTGCACAGGGATTGTGAGTGAACAGCCATTTTTAAGTCTAGCCATAAATTCTCAACTGGAATGCGGTCTGGACTCTGACTTAGCCACTCCAGACTGCCAGTTACCACTGGAGTTCCACAGGGGTCGGTGTTGGGACCGTTACATTTTATGATGTATGTCAATGATTTGGACTATGGGATTAATGGATTTGTGGCTAAATTTGCCGATGATACAAAGATAGGTGGAGGAGCGGGTAATGTTGAGGAAACAGAGAGCCTGCAGAAAGACTTAGATAGTTTAGGGGAATGGGCAAAGAAGTGGCAAATGAAATACAATGTTTGAAATTATATGGTCATGCACTTTGGTGGAAGAAATAAATGGGCAGACTATTATTTAGATGGGGAGGGAATTCAAAATGAAGTGATGCAAAGCGACTTGGGAGTCCTTGTGCAGGATAACCTAAAGATTAACCTCCAGGTTGAGTAGGTGGTGAAGAAGGCTAATGCAATGTTGGCATTCATTTCTAGAGGTATAGAATATAAGAGCAGGGATGTGATGTTGAGGCTCTATAAGGCACTTGTGAGACTACACTTGGAGTACTGTGCGCAGTTTTGGGCTCCCTATTTTGGAAAGGATATATTGACATTGGAGAGGGTTCAGAAAAGATTCACCAGAATGATTCCAGGAATAAAAGGGTTACTGTATGAGGAACGCCTGGCAGCTCTTGGGCTGTATTCCCTGGAGTTCAGGAGAATGAGGGGGGATCTCATACAAACATTCCAAATGTTAAAAGGCCTGAACAGATTAGATATGGCAAAGTTATTTCCCATGGTAGGGGATTCTAGGACAAGAGGGCATGACTTCAGGATTGAAGAACATCCATTTAGAACTGAGATACGGAGAAATTAGAGGGTGGTAAATCTGTGGAAGTTGTTGCAATGAGCGGCTGTGGAGGCCAAGTCATTGGGTGCATTTAAGGCAGAGGTAGATAGGATATTGATTAGCCAGGGCATCAAAGGGTATGGGGTGAAAGCAGGGGAGTGGAGATGATTGAAAGAATTGGATCAGCCCATGATTGAATGGTGGAGCAAACTCGATGGGCTGAATGGCCTACTTTTGCTCCTATATCTTATGGTCTTATGGTGTTATTAACTTTGCTGTTTTTACACTATTCCTGTGTAGCTTTGGCTTTATGCTTGGGATCATTGTCTTGCTTGAAAACACATCTTCTCCCAAGTTCTCTTGCAGACTGCATCAGGTTTTCCTTCAGGATTTCCCTGTATTTTGCTGCATTCACTTTACACTCTACCTTCACAAGCCTTCCAGGACCTGCTGCAGTGAAGCATCCCACAGCATGATGCAGCCACCACCATGCTTCATGGAAAGGATGATGTGTTTTTTTATGATGTGCAGTGTTTGGCTTATGCCAAACATCACGTTCAGTCTGATTGCCAAACAGCTCAGTTTTGTCCATGGACCATCAGACCATGGAACCTTCTCCCAACTCACCTCAGAGTCTCCTACATGCCTTCTGGCAAGCTCCAGCTGAGATTTCATATGAGCTTTTTTATTCAACAATGGCATTCTCTTTGCTACTCTGCTATAAAGTTGCGACTGGTGAATCACCCAGGCATCATTTGTATGCGCAGTCTCTCCCATCTCAGCCATTGAAGCTTGTAACTCCACTAATCCCCTTCTTGCATGATCACTCAGTTTTTGAGGACAGCCTGCTCTAGGCACATTTACAATTGTGTCATATTCTTTCCATTTGATGATTGACTTAACTGCACTCTAATGGATATTCAGTGCCTTGGAAATTTTCTTGTATCCATCTCCTGACTTGTGTTTTTCAATAATCTTTTCATGGAGTTCTTTTGTCTTCATGGTGTAGTTTTTGCCAGAATACTGACTCACCAGCAGTTGGACCGTCCAGATAGGGGTGCATTTTTACTACAATCAATTTTATATTTGTAATTAATTTTGATCACTTTGTAGAGATCTGAATTCACTTTGACAAAAGAAAGTCTTTTTCTGATGATCAGTGTCAAAAAAGCCAAATTAAATCCACTGTGATTAAATGTTGTAAAATGATAAAACTTCCAAGTCATGGGGGGGGGGGGGATAATACTTTTTATAGTATCTATCTATCCATTCAAGCGCTTTTAAATATTGTTAATGTACTGCTTCAACCACTTCTGGCAGCTCATTCCATAGACTGACCACCCTCTTTGTGAAAAAGATCCCTATAAAAATCTCTCCCCTTACATTAAACTTATGCCTTCTAGATTTTGATTCCAAACAGGGGAAAAGACTGCACATATTAACCCCAACTATGGCCATATAAGGATCACTCCCCACTCTCCCACCATCTAAGGAAAAAGTCCCCAGCTGCTCAACCTCTCCCAATAGCACAATCCCTGGAATCTACACACTTTCCATTTTAGTAGCATCTTTCCTACAGCATGATGAGCAAATCTGAACACAATATTCCAAATTTCTTATCATGGGACATTTACAGAGCAATATTTCAAAGAGGTGACTAACATAGGAGCAAAATTAGGAGCAAGAGCATGCATCCAGTCCTTCACCGAGGTCATGATTGAGCTTCTTCAGTACCATTGTCCAGTGTTATCCCCAGATCTCATGATTCCTTTAATGTTAGAAGTGCATCCATCAATGTTTTGAATTAACATAATGACTGAGCCACTAAAGCCTCCAGAATTCCAAAGATTTTCCACACTCTTTATGAAGCAATCTCTACTAATGTCAAAGTCAAGTTTATTGTCACACGTATACGTATGCAAAGGTACATAGAAAAGCATACTTGCAACAGAATTGCAGTGCCTGTAGCTTCATTCAAACAGCATTTACAAGAAAAATAAAAATAACAAAGTATGCACACCTTTACAGGAAAGAATTCAACTAAAAAAATTCCATTGTAGTGTGATGAGATAGTAATCAGGGTTGTGCAGGTTGGTTCAAGATCTGAATGGTGAGGTAAGTCACTGCTTTTGAACCTGGTGGTGTAGGATTCCCAACTTCTGTACTTCCTGCCCCTTGGTAGCCTTGAGAAGAGGGCATGGACCTGATGGAGAACTTTGATGATAGATGCTGCCATTTGATATAGATAGTGTGGATGATGAGAAGAGATGGGCCAGTGATGTATTGGGCTGAGCCTAATGCGCTCTACCCATGAGATTGTGCCCAACACAGATAGTTCATCTCACACAGGTAGTATTTAAATTCATGCCTTGAGTCTTGTGATATTGCTAAAAACAGTGATGTTAGAATAAGTCAAAGTTTATCACATATGTCGAAGTATATGTGTGCAAAAGCGCAATGAGAAACTTATTTGCGGAGATTTACAGCTCTCTCAGATTTCAATGATTTACCAAAATATTTTTAAGCTGTGTCCTTGGGTCTTAGACTTTCTCCCTGCATTTAGCTTAATAATCCTTAAACAAGTTTTGATGAAACCTCTCATTCCTTTAAAGAGAATATTGATCTCATTCCGCTCAATCTCTCCCAACAGAACAAACCATCATCCCTGGAATTATCACCCCTTTGGGTGAACTCTGAACACCCCTCAGGGGTGACATGATGCTACCTCATTGTCCCAAAGATGCAAGTTCATTTCTGTCCTGTCTAGTTCACACATTCTCCCTGTGAATGATGTGTGCCCCTCAGTTGGTCCAGTTTTTTCTCACATACAGGCATTTGGAACTGGAATGGGAACTGGAATAAAAATGTTTGGCCACAGGGGAGTCCCACTTGTGGTGGAGAGAGTGGATGTGCTCAATAAAGCGGTCCCACCCATCTCTCGGTGTTCCCAATATGGCCTCCTCTGCAATTGTCAAACCCTTTGTAAGCTTGAGGACCGCTTCATCAAGCACGTCTGCACCATCTGCCACAAGCATGGCCAAAGATTTTAATTTCCATTGCACTCCCATTCCAATGTGTTGATCCATGAGGGTGGAGGAGCAACATCTTATATTCTGTCTAAACTGAAGGTATGAATATCAATTTCTCCTTCCGGAAAACAAATTTCCCTAAGTTTCCTCTATTCCGCACTCTGACCTTTCACTTCTTCTCACCTGCCATTAACACCCCCCCAGGTCCCCTCCCCCACCCATTCTCCTCTCGTTCCCTCTCCTCGCCCCTTGTCCACACTCCCATTGTTCACTCTCCTCTCCCCTTGTTCACTCCACTTTTCCCTTGTCCACTCTCCTTTCCCCTTGTTCACTCTCCTCTCCTCTTGTCCACTCTCCTCTCCCCTTGTTCACTCTCCTCTCCTCTTGTCCACTCTCCTCTCCCGTTGTCCATTGTCCTCTCCCCTTGCTCACTCTACTCTCCTCTTGTCCACTCTCCTCCCCCCTTGTCAACTCCCCTCCCCCCTTGTCCACTCTCCTCTCCCCTTGTTCACTCTCCTCTTCTCTTGTTCACTCTCCTCTCCCCTTGTTCACTCTCCTCTCCCCTTGTCCACCCTCCTCTCCAATTGTCCACTCTCCTCCCCCCCTTGTCCACTATCCCCCCTCCTTGTCCACTCTCCTCTCCCCTTGTTCACTCTCCTCTCCCCTTATCCACTCTTACCTCCCCTTGTCCACTCTCCTTTCCCCGCGTCCACTCTCCTCCCCCCTTGTACACTCTCCTCTCCACTTGCTCACTCTCCTCTCCCCTTGTCCACACTCCTCCCCCCTTGTCCACACTCCCATTGTTCACTCTCCTCTCCCCTTGTTCACTCTACTCTTCCCTTGTCCACTCTCCTCTCCCCATGCTCACTCTCCTCTCCACTTCTCCACTCTCCACTCCCATTGTTCACTCTCCTCTCCCGTTGTCCATTCTCCTCTCCCCTGGCTCACTCTCCTCTCGTCTTGTCCACCCTCCTCCCCCCTTGTCAACTCTCCTCCCCCCTTGTCCACTCTCCTCTCCCCTTGTTCACTCTCCTCTTCTCTTGTTCACTCTCCTCTCCCCTTGTCCACCCTCCTCTCCACTTGTCCACTCTCCTCCCCCCTTGTCCACTATCCTCTCCCCTTGTCCACTCTCCTCCCCCCTTGTCCACTATCCTCTCCCCTTGTCCACCCTCCTCTCCTCTTGTCCACTCTCCTCCCCCCTTGTCCACTATCCTCTCCCCTTGTCCACCCGCCTCTCCACTTGTCCACTCTCCTCCCCCCTTGTCCACTATCCTCTCCCCTTGTCCACCCTCCTCTCCTCTTGTCTACACTCCTCTCCCCTTGCTCACTCTCCTCTCCCCTACTCCACACTCCTCTCCTCTTGTCCACTCTCTCCCCCCTTGTCCACTCTCCTCTCCCCTTGTCCACTCTCCTTTCCCCTTGTTCACTCTCCTTTCCTCTTGTCCACTCTCCTCTCCCCTTGTCCACTCTCCTCTCCTCTTGTCACTCTCTTCCCCCCTTGTCCACTCTTGACTCCCCTTGACCACTCTCCTCTCCCCTTGTCCACTCTCCTCTCCTCTTGTCCACTCTCCTCCTCCCTTGTCCACTCTCCTCTCCCTTTGTCCACTCTCCTCTACCCTTGTTCACTCTTCTCTCCTCTTGTCCACTCTCCTCCCCACTTGTCCACGCTCGTCTCCCCTTCTCTACTCTCACCTTCCCTTGTCCACTCTCCTTTCCCCTTGTCCACTCTCCTCTCCCCTTGTCCACTCTGCTCTCCCTTTGTTCACTCTCCTCTCCTCTTGTCCACTCTCCTCTCAAATTGCCCACTCTCTTCCCCCCTTGTCCACTCTCCTCTCCCCTTGTCCACCCTCCTCTCCTCTTGTCCACTCTCCTCCCCCGTTGTCCACTCTCCTCTCCCCTTGTCCACTCTCCTCTCCCCTGTTAACACTTCTCTCCTCTAGTCCACTCTCCTCCCCCCTTGTCCACCCTCGTCTCTCCTTGACTCCTCCCACCTCCTCATGTCCACTCTCCTTACCCCTTGTCCACTCTCCTCTCCCCTTGTTCACTCTCCTCTCCCGTTGCCCACTCTCCTCTCCCCTTGCTCACTCTTCTTTCCGTTGTCCACTCTCCTCTCCTCTTGTCCACTCTCCTCCACCGTTGTCCATTCTCCTCTCCCCTTGTACACTCTCCTCTCCCCTGTTAACTCTTCTCTCCTCTTGTCCACTCTCCTCCCCCCTTGTCCACCCTCGTCTCTCCTTGACTCCTCCCACCTCCCCATGTCCACTCTCCTTTCCCCTTGTCCACTCCCCTCTCCCCTTCTTCACACTCGTCTCCCCTTATCCACTCTCACCTCCCCTTGTCCACTCTCCTTTCCCCGTGTCCACTCTCCTCCCCCCTTGTTCACTCTCCTCTCCACTTGCTCACTCTCCTCTCCCCTTGTCCACTCTCCTCTCCCCTTGTCTACTCTCACCTCCCCTTGTCCACTCTCCTTTCCCCTTGTCCACTCTCCTCTCCCCTTGTTCACTCTCCTCTCCCCTTGTCCACTCTCCTCTCCCCTGTTAACTCTTCTCTCCTCTTGTCCACTCTCCTCACCCCTTGTCCACCCTCGTCTCTCCTTGACTCCTCCCACCTCCCCATGTCCACTCTCCTTTCCCCTTGTCCACTCTCCTGTCTCCTTGTTCACTCTCCTTTCCCCGTGTCCACTCTCCTCCCCCATTGTTCACTCTCCTCTCCACTTGCTCACTCTCCTCTCCCCTTGTCCACTCTCCTCTCCACTTGTCTACTCTCACCTCCCCTTGTCCACTCTCCTTTCCCCTTGTCCACTCTCCTCTCCCCTTGTTCACTCTCCTCCTCCTTGTCCACTCTCTTCTCCCCTTGTTCACTCTCCTCTCCCCTATTTCACTCTCCTCTCCTTTTGTCCACTCTCCTCTCCCCTTGTTCACTCTCCTCTCTCCTTGTTCACTCTCCTCTCCCCTTGTCTACTCTCACCTCCCCTTGTCCACTCTCCTTTCCACTTGTCCACTCTCCTCTCCCCTTGTTCACTCTCTTCTCCCCTTGCCCACTCTCCTCTCCCCTGTTAACTCTTCTCTCCTCTTGTCCACTCTCCTCCCCTCTTGTCCACCCTCGTCTCTCCTTGAATCCTCCCACCTCCCCATGTCCACTCTCCTTTCCCCTTGTCCACTTTCCTCTCCCCTTGTTCACTCTCCTTTCCCGTTGTCCACTCTCCTTTCCCCTTGTCCACTCTCCTCTCCCCTTGTTCACTCTCCGCCCCCTTGTCCACTCTCCTCTCCCCTTGTTCACTCTCCTCTCCCCTTTTTCACTCTCCTCTCCTTTTGTCCACTTTCCTCTCCCCTTGTTCACTCTCCTCTCTCCTTGTTCACTCTCCTCTCCCCTTGTCCACTCTCATCTCCTCTTGTCACTCTCTTCCCCCCTTGTCAACTCTCGACTCCCCTTGACCACTCTCCTCTCCCCTTGTCCACCCTCCTCTCCTCTTGTCCACTCTCCTCTCCCCTTGTCCACTCTCCTCTCCCCTTGTCCACTCTCCTCTCCTCTTGTCCACTCTCCTCCCCCCTTGTCCACTCTCCTCTCCCCTAGTCCACTCTCCTCTACCCTTGTTCACTCTTCTCTCCTCTTGTCCACCCGCCTCTCCACTTGTCCACTCACCTCCCCCCTTGTCCACTATCCTCTCCCCTTGTCCACCCTCCTCTCCTCTTGTCTACTCTCCTCTCCCCTTGCTCAATCTCCTCTCCCCTACTCCACACTCCTCTCCTCTTTTTCACTCTCCTCTCCCCTTGTTCACTCTCCACCCCCATTGTCCACTCTCCTCTCCAATTGCCCACTCTCCTCTCCCCTTGTCCACTCTCCTCTTCCCTTGTCCACCCTCCTCTCCTCTTGTCTACTCTCCTCTCCCCTTGCTCACTCTCCTCTCCGCTACTCCACACTCCTCACCTCTTGTCCACTCTTGTCCCCCCTTGCCCACTCTCCTCTCCCCTTGTCCACCCTCCTCTCCTCTTGTCCACTCTCCTCCCCGTTGTCCACACTCCTCTCCTCTTGTGCATTCTCCTCCCCCCTTGTCCACCCTCGTCTCTCCTTGCCTCCTCTCACCTCCCCATGTCCACTCTCCTTTCCCCTTGTCCACTCTCCTCTCCCCTTGTTCACTCTCCTCTCCCGTTGTCCACTCTCCTCTCTTCTTGTCCACTCTCTCACCCCCTTGTCCACTCTCTTCTCCGCTTGTCCACTCTCCTCTCCTCTTATCCACTCTCTTCCCCCATTGTCCACTCTCCTCTCCCCTTGTTCACTCTCCTCACCTCTTGTCCACTCTCCTCTCCCCTTGTCCACTCTACTCTCCCCTTGTTCACTTTCCTCTCCCCTTGTCCACTTTCCTCTCCTCTTGTCCACACTCTTACCCCCTTGTCCACTCTCTTCTCCCCTTGTCCACTCTCCTCCCCACTTGTCCACCCTCATCTTCCCTTGTCTACTCTCACCTCCCCTTGTCCACTCTCCTTTCCCGTTGTCCACTCTTCTCTCCCCTTGTCCACTGTCCTCTCCTCTTGTCCACTCTCTTCCCCCCCGTCTACCCTCCGCTCCCCTTGTCCACTCTCCTCTCCCCTTGTTCACTCTCCTCTCCCCTTGTCCACTCTCCTCTCCTCTTTTCCACTCTCTTCCCCTCTTGTCCACTCTCGCCTCCCCTTGTCCACCCTCTCCTCCTCTTGTCCACTCTCTTCTCCCCTTTTTCACTCTCCTCCCCCCTTGTTCACTCTCCTCTCCACTTGCTCACTCTCCTCTCCCCTTGTCCACTCTCCTCTCCACTTGTCTACTCTCACCTCCCCTTGTCCACTCTCCTTTCCCCTTGTCCACTCTCCTCTCCCCTTGTTCACTCTCCTCCTCCTTGTCCACTCTCTTCTCCCCTTGTTCACTCTCCTCTCCCCTTTTTCACTCTCCTCTCCTTTTGTCCACTCTCCTCTCCCCTTGTTCACTCTCCTCTCTCCTTGTTCACTCTCCTCTCCCCTTGTCTACTCTCACCTCCCCTTGTCCACTCTCCTTTCCACTTGTCCACTCTCCTCTCCCCTTGTTCACTCTCTTCTCCCCTTGCCCACTCTCCTCTCCCCTGTTAACTCTTCTCTCCTCTTGTCCACTCTCCTCCCCTCTTGTCCACCCTCGTCTCTCCTTGAATCCTCCCACCTCCCCATGTCCACTCTCCTTTCCCCTTGTCCACTCTCCTCTCCCCTTGTTCACTCTCCTCTCCCGTTGTCCACTCTCCTCTCCTCTTGTCCACTCTCCTCCCCCGTTGTCCACTCTCCTTTCCCCTTGTCCACTCTCCTCTCCCCTTGTTCACTCTCCTCTCCATTTGCTCACTCTCCTCTCCCCTTGTCCACTCTCCTCTCCACTTGTCTACTCTCACCCCTTATCCACTCTCCTTTCCCCTTGTCCACTCTCCTCTCCCCTTGTTCACTCTCCGCCCCCTTGTCCACTCTCCTCTCCCCTTGTTCACTCTCCTCTCCCCTTTTTCACTCTCCTCTCCTTTTGTCCACTTTCCTCTGCCCTTGTTCACTCTCCTCTCTCCTTGTTCACTCTCCTCTCCCCTTGTCCACTCTCATCTCCTCTTGTCACTCTCTTCCCCCCTTGTCAACTCTCGACTCCCCTTGACCACTCTCCTCTCCCCTTGTCCACCCTCCTCTCCTCTTGTCCACTCTCCTCTCCCCTTGTCCACTCTCCTCTCCTCTTGTCCACTCTCCTCCCCCCTTGTCCACTCTCCTCTGCCCTAGTCCACTCTCCTCTACCCTTGTTCACTCTTCTCTCCTCTTGTCCACCCGCCTCTCCAATTGTCCACTCACCTCCCCCCTTGTCCACTATCCTCTCCCCTTGTCCACCCTCCTCTCCTCTTGTCTACTCTCCTCTCCCCTTGTTCACTCTCCACCCCCATTGTCCACTCTGCTTTCCCCTTGTCCACTCTCCTCTCCCCTTGTCCACTCTCCTCTGCCCTTGTTCACTCTCCTCTCCTCTTGTCCACTCTCCTCTCCAATTGCCCACTCTCCTCTCCCCTTGTCCACTCTCCTCTTCCCTTGACCACCCTCCTCTCCTCTTGTCTACTCTCCTCTCCCCTTGCTCACTCTCCTCTCCGCTACTCCACACTCCTCACCTCTTGTCCACTCTTTTCCCCCCTTGTCCACTCTCCTCTCCCCTTGTCCACCCTCCTCTCCTCTTGTCCACTCTCCTCCCCGTTGTCCACACTCCTCTCCTCTTGTGCATTCTCCTCCCCCCTTGTCCACCCTCGTCTCTCCTTGCCTCCTCTCAGCTCCCCATGTCCACTCTCCTTTCCCCTTGTCCACTCTCCTGTCCCCTTGTTCACTCTCCTCTCCCGTTTTCCACTCTCCTCTCTTCTTGTCCACTCTCTCACCCCCTTGTCCACTCTCTTCTCCCCTTGTCCACTCTCCTCTCCTCTAGTCCACTCTCTTCCCCCCTTGTCCACTCTCCTCTCCCCTTTTTCACTCTCCTCTCCTTTTGTCCACTTTCCTCTCGCCTTGTTCACTCTCCTCTCTCCTTGTTCACTCTCCTCTCCCCTTGTCCACTCTCATCTCCTCTTGTCACTCTCTTCCCCCCTTGTCAACTCTCGACTCCCCTTGTCCACTCTACTCTCCCCTTGTTCACTTTCCTCTCCCCTTGTCCACTTTCCTCTCCTCTTGTCCACACTCTTACCCCCTTGTCCACTCTCTTCTCCCCTTGTCCACTCTCCTCTCCCCTTGTCCACTCTCCTCCCCACTTGTCCACCCTCATCTTCCCTTGTCTACTCTCACCTCCCCTTGTCCACTCTCCTTTCCCGTTGTCCACTCTTCTCTCCCCTTGTCCACTGTCCTCTCCTCTTGTCCACTCTCTTCCCCCCCGTCTACCCTCCGCTCCCCTTGTCCACTCTCTTCTCCCCTTGTTCACTCTCCTCTCCCCTTGTCCACTCTCCTCTCCTCTTTTCCACTCTCTTCCCCTCTTGTCCACTCTCGCCTCCCCTTGTCCACCCTCTCCTCCTCTTGTCCACTCTCTTCTCCCCTTTTTCACTCTCCTCCCCCCTTGTTCACTCTCCTCTTCTCTTGTTCACTCTCCTCTCCCCTTGTCCACCCTCCTCTCCACTTGTCCACTCTCCTCCCCCCTTGTCCACTATCCTCTCCCCTTGTCCACTCTCCTCCCCCCTTGTCCACTATCCTCTCCCCTTGTCCACCCTCCTCTCCTCTTGTCCACTCTCCTCCCCCCTTGTCCACTATCCTCTCCCCTTGTCCACCCGCCTCTCCACTTGTCCACTCTCCTCCCCCCTTGTCCACTATCCTCTCCCCTTGTCCACCCTCCTCTCCTCTTGTCTACACTCCTCTCCCCTTGCTCACTCTCCTCTCCCCTACTCCACACTCCTCTCCTCTTGTCCACTCTCTCCCCCCTTGTCCACTCTCCTCTCCCCTTGTCCACTCTCCTTTCCCCTTGTTCACTCTCCTTTCCTCTTGTCCACTCTCCTCTCCCCTTGTCCACTCTCCTCTCCTCTTGTCACTCTCTTCCCCCCTTGTCCACTCTTGACTCCCCTTGACCACTCTCCTCTCCCCTTGTCCACTCTCCTCTCCTCTTGTCCACTCTCCTCCTCCCTTGTCCACTCTCCTCTCCCTTTGTCCACTCTCCTCTACCCTTGTTCACTCTTCTCTCCTCTTGTCCACTCTCCTCCCCACTTGTCCACGCTCGTCTCCCCTTCTCTACTCTCACCTTCCCTTGTCCACTCTCCTTTCCCCTTGTCCACTCTCCTCGCCCCTTGTCCACTCTGCTCTCCCTTTGTTCACTCTCCTCTCCTCTTGTCCACTCTCCTCTCAAATTGCCCACTCTCTTCCCCCCTTGTCCACTCTCCTCTCCCCTTGTCCACCCTCCTCTCCTCTTGTCCACTCTCCTCCCCCGTTGTCCACTCTCCTCTCCCCTTGTCCACTCTCCTCTCCCCTGTTAACACTTCTCTCCTCTAGTCCACTCTCCTCCCCCCTTGTCCACCCTCGTCTCTCCTTGACTCCTCCCACCTCCTCATGTCCACTCTCCTTACCCCTTGTCCACTCTCCTCTCCCCTTGTTCACTCTCCTCTCCCGTTGCCCACTCTCCTCTCCCCTTGCTCACTCTTCTTTCCGTTGTCCACTCTCCTCTCCTCTTGTCCACTCTCCTCCACCGTTGTCCATTCTCCTCTCCCCTTGTACACTCTCCTCTCCCCTGTTAACTCTTCTCTCCTCTTGTCCACTCTCCTCCCCCCTTGTCCACCCTCGTCTCTCCTTGACTCCTCCCACCTCCCCATGTCCACTCTCCTTTCCCCTTGTCCACTCCCCTCTCCCCTTCTTCACACTCGTCTCCCCTTATCCACTCTCACCTCCCCTTGTCCACTCTCCTTTCCCCGTGTCCACTCTCCTCCCCCCTTGTTCACTCTCCTCTCCACTTGCTCACTCTCCTCTCCCCTTGTCCACTCTCCTCTCCCCTTGTCTACTCTCACCTCCCCTTGTCCACTCTCCTTTCCCCTTGTCCACTCTCCTCTCCCCTTGTTCACTCTCCTCTCCCCTTGTCCACTCTCCTCTCCCCTGTTAACTCTTCTCTCCTCTTGTCCACTCTCCTCACCCCTTGTCCACCCTCGTCTCTCCTTGACTCCTCCCACCTCCCCATGTCCACTCTCCTTTCCCCTTGTCCACTCTCCTGTCTCCTTGTTCACTCTCCTTTCCCCGTGTCCACTCTCCTCCCCCATTGTTCACTCTCCTCTCCACTTGCTCACTCTCCTCTCCCCTTGTCCACTCTCCTCTCCACTTGTCTACTCTCACCTCCCCTTGTCCACTCTCCTTTCCCCTTGTCCACTCTCCTCTCCCCTTGTTCACTCTCCTCCTCCTTGTCCACTCTCTTCTCCCCTTGTTCACTCTCCTCTCCCCTATTTCACTCTCCTCTCCTTTTGTCCACTCTCCTCTCCCCTTGTTCACTCTCCTCTCTCCTTGTTCACTCTCCTCTCCCCTTGTCTACTCTCACCTCCCCTTGTCCACTCTCCTTTCCACTTGTCCACTCTCCTCTCCCCTTGTTCACTCTCTTCTCCCCTTGCCCACTCTCCTCTCCCCTGTTAACTCTTCTCTCCTCTTGTCCACTCTCCTCCCCTCTTGTCCACCCTCGTCTCTCCTTGAATCCTCCCACCTCCCCATGTCCACTCTCCTTTCCCCTTGTCCACTTTCCTCTCCCCTTGTTCACTCTCCTTTCCCGTTGTCCACTCTCCTTTCCCCTTGTCCACTCTCCTCTCCCCTTGTTCACTCTCCGCCCCCTTGTCCACTCTCCTCTCCCCTTGTTCACTCTCCTCTCCCCTTTTTCACTCTCCTCTCCTTTTGTCCACTTTCCTCTCCCCTTGTTCACTCTCCTCTCTCCTTGTTCACTCTCCTCTCCCCTTGTCCACTCTCATCTCCTCTTGTCACTCTCTTCCCCCCTTGTCAACTCTCGACTCCCCTTGACCACTCTCCTCTCCCCTTGTCCACCCTCCTCTCCTCTTGTCCACTCTCCTCTCCCCTTGTCCACTCTCCTCTCCCCTTGTCCACTCTCCTCTCCTCTTGTCCACTCTCCTCCCCCCTTGTCCACTCTCCTCTCCCCTAGTCCACTCTCCTCTACCCTTGTTCACTCTTCTCTCCTCTTGTCCACCCGCCTCTCCACTTGTCCACTCACCTCCCCCCTTGTCCACTATCCTCTCCCCTTGTCCACCCTCCTCTCCTCTTGTCTACTCTCCTCTCCCCTTGCTCAATCTCCTCTCCCCTACTCCACACTCCTCTCCTCTTTTTCACTCTCCTCTCCCCTTGTTCACTCTCCACCCCCATTGTCCACTCTGCTTTCCCCTTGTCCACTCTCCTCTCCCCTTGTCCACTCTCCTCTGCCCTTGTTCACTCTCCTCTCCTCTTGTCCACTCTCCTCTCCAATTGCCCACTCTCCTCTCCCCTTGTCCACTCTCCTCTTCCCTTGTCCACCCTCCTCTCCTCTTGTCTACTCTCCTCTCCCCTTGCTCACTCTCCTCTCCGCTACTCCACACTCCTCACCTCTTGTCCACTCTTGTCCCCCCTTGCCCACTCTCCTCTCCCCTTGTCCACCCTCCTCTCCTCTTGTCCACTCTCCTCCCCGTTGTCCACACTCCTCTCCTCTTGTGCATTCTCCTCCCCCCTTGTCCACCCTCGTCTCTCCTTGCCTCCTCTCACCTCCCCATGTCCACTCTCCTTTCCCCTTGTCCACTCTCCTCTCCCCTTGTTCACTCTCCTCTCCCGTTGTCCACTCTCCTCTCTTCTTGTCCACTCTCTCACCCCCTTGTCCACTCTCTTCTCCGCTTGTCCACTCTCCTCTCCTCTTGTCCACTCTCTTCCCCCATTGTCCACTCTCCTCTCCCCTTGTTCACTCTCCTCACCTCTTGTCCACTCTCCTCTCCCCTTGTCCACTCTACTCTCCCCTTGTTCACTTTCCTCTCCCCTTGTCCACTTTCCTCTCCTCTTGTCCACACTCTTACCCCCTTGTCCACTCTCTTCTCCCCTTGTCCACTCTCCTCCCCACTTGTCCACCCTCATCTTCCCTTGTCTACTCTCACCTCCCCTTGTCCACTCTCCTTTCCCGTTGTCCACTCTTCTCTCCCCTTGTCCACTGTCCTCTCCTCTTGTCCACTCTCTTCCCCCCCGTCTACCCTCCGCTCCCCTTGTCCACTCTCCTCTCCCCTTGTTCACTCTCCTCTCCCCTTGTCCACTCTCCTCTCCTCTTTTCCACTCTCTTCCCCTCTTGTCCACTCTCGCCTCCCCTTGTCCACCCTCTCCTCCTCTTGTCCACTCTCTTCTCCCCTTTTTCACTCTCCTCCCCCCTTGTTCACTCTCCTCTCCACTTGCTCACTCTCCTCTCCCCTTGTCCACTCTCCTCTCCACTTGTCTACTCTCACCTCCCCTTGTCCACTCTCCTTTCCCCTTGTCCACTCTCCTCTCCCCTTGTTCACTCTCCTCCTCCTTGTCCACTCTCTTCTCCCCTTGTTCACTCTCCTCTCCCCTTTTTCACTCTCCTCTCCTTTTGTCCACTCTCCTCTCCCCTTGTTCACTCTCCTCTCTCCTTGTTCACTCTCCTCTCCCCTTGTCTACTCTCACCTCCCCTTGTCCACTCTCCTTTCCACTTGTCCACTCTCCTCTCCCCTTGTTCACTCTCTTCTCCCCTTGCCCACTCTCCTCTCCCCTGTTAACTCTTCTCTCCTCTTGTCCACTCTCCTCCCCTCTTGTCCACCCTCGTCTCTCCTTGAATCCTCCCACCTCCCCATGTCCACTCTCCTTTCCCCTTGTCCACTCTCCTCTCCCCTTGTTCACTCTCCTCTCCCGTTGTCCACTCTCCTCTCCTCTTGTCCACTCTCCTCCCCCGTTGTCCACTCTCCTTTCCCCTTGTCCACTCTCCTCTCCCCTTGTTCACTCTCCTCTCCATTTGCTCACTCTCCTCTCCCCTTGTCCACTCTCCTCTCCACTTGTCTACTCTCACCCCTTATCCACTCTCCTTTCCCCTTGTCCACTCTCCTCTCCCCTTGTTCACTCTCCGCCCCCTTGTCCACTCTCCTCTCCCCTTGTTCACTCTCCTCTCCCCTTTTTCACTCTCCTCTCCTTTTGTCCACTTTCCTCTCCCCTTGTTCACTCTCCTCTCTCCTTGTTCACTCTCCTCTCCCCTTGTCCACTCTCATCTCCTCTTGTCACTCTCTTCCCCCCTTGTCAACTCTCGACTCCCCTTGACCACTCTCCTCTCCCCTTGTCCACCCTCCTCTCCTCTTGTCCACTCTCCTCTCCCCTTGTCCACTCTCCTCTCCTCTTGTCCACTCTCCTCCCCCCTTGTCCACTCTCCTCTGCCCTAGTCCACTCTCCTCTACCCTTGTTCACTCTTCTCTCCTCTTGTCCACCCGCCTCTCCACTTGTCCACTCACCTCCCCCCTTGTCCACTATCCTCTCCCCTTGTCCACCCTCCTCTCCTCTTGTCTACTCTCCTCTCCCCTTGCTCACTCTCCTCTCCCCTACTCCACACTCCTCTCCTCTTTTTCACTCTCCTCTCCCCTTGTTCACTCTCCACCCCCATTGTCCACTCTGCTTTCCCCTTGTCCACTCTCCTCTCCCCTTGTCCACTCTCCTCTGCCCTTGTTCACTCTCCTCTCCTCTTGTCCACTCTCCTCTCCAATTGCCCACTCTCCTCTCCCCTTGTCCACTCTCCTCTTCCCTTGTCCACCCTCCTCTTCTCTTGTCTACTCTCCTCTCCCCTTGCTCACTCTCCTCTCCGCTACTCCACACTCCTCACCTCTTGTCCACTCTTTTCCCCCCTTGTCCACTCTCCTCTCCCCTTGTCCACCCTCCTCTCCTCTTGTCCACTCTCCTCCCCGTTGTCCACACTCCTCTCCTCTTGTGCATTCTCCTCCCCCCTTGTCCACCCTCGTCTCTCCTTGCCTCCTCTCAGCTCCCCATGTCCACTCTCCTTTCCCCTTGTCCACTCTCCTGTCCCCTTGTTCACTCTCCTCTCCCGTTTTCCACTCTCCTCTCTTCTTGTCCACTCTCTCACCCCCTTGTCCACTCTCTTCTCCCCTTGTCCACTCTCCTCTCCTCTAGTCCACTCTCTTCCCCCCTTGTCCACTCTCCTCTCCCCTTTTTCACTCTCCTCTCCTTTTGTCCACTTTCCTCTCGCCTTGTTCACTCTCCTCTCTCCTTGTTCACTCTCCTCTCCCCTTGTCCACTCTCATCTCCTCTTGTCACTCTCTTCCCCCCTTGTCAACTCTCGACTCCCCTTGTCCACTCTACTCTCCCCTTGTTCACTTTCCTCTCCCCTTGTCCACTTTCCTCTCCTCTTGTCCACACTCTTACCCCCTTGTCCACTCTCTTCTCCCCTTGTCCACTCTCCTCTCCCCTTGTCCACTCTCCTCCCCACTTGTCCACCCTCATCTTCCCTTGTCTACTCTCACCTCCCCTTGTCCACTCTCCTTTCCCGTTGTCCACTCTTCTCTCCCCTTGTCCACTGTCCTCTCCTCTTGTCCACTCTCTTCCCCCCCGTCTACCCTCCGCTCCCCTTGTCCACTCTCTTCTCCCCTTGTTCACTCTCCTCTCCCCTTGTCCACTCTCCTCTCCTCTTTTCCACTCTCTTCCCCTCTTGTCCACTCTCGCCTCCCCTTGTCCACCCTCTCCTCCTCTTGTCCACTCTCTTCTCCCCTTTTTCACTCTCCTCCCCCCTTGTTCACTCTCCTCTCCACTTGCTCACTCTCCTCTCCCCTTGTCCACTCTCCTCTCCACTTGTCTACTCTCACCTCCCCTTGTCCACTCTCCTTTCCCCTTGTCCACTCTCCTCTCCCCTTGTTCACTCTCCTCCTCCTTGTCCACTCTCTTCTCCCCTTGTTCACTCTCCTCTCCCCTTTTTCACTCTCCTCTCCTTTTGTCCACTCTCCTCTCCCCATGTTCACTCTCCTCTCTCCTTGTTCACTCTCCTCTCCCCTTGTCTACTCTCACCTCCCCTTGTCCACTCTCCTTTCCACTTGTCCACTCTCCTCTCCCCTTGTTCACTCTCTTCTCCCCTTGCCCACTCTCTTCTCCCCTGTTAACTCTTCTCTCCTCTTGTCCACTCTCCTCCCCTCTTGTCCACCCTCGTCTCTCCTTGAATCCTCCCACCTCCCCATGTCCACTCTCCTTTCCCCTTGTCCACTCTCCTCTCCCCTTGTTCACTCTCCTCTCCCGTTGTCCACTCTCCTCTCCTCTTGTCCACTCTCCTCCCCCGTTGTCCACTCTCCTTTCCCCTTGTCCACTCTCCTCTCCCCTTGTTCACTCTCCTCTCCACTTGTTCACTCTCCTCTCCCCTTGTCCACTCTCATCTCCTCTTGTCACTCTCTTCCCCCCTTGTCAACTCTCGACTCCCCTTGTCCACTCTACTCTCCCCTTGTTCACTTTCCTCTCCCCTTGTCCACTTTCCTCTCCTCTTGTCCACACTCTTACCCCCTTGTCCACTCTCTTCTCCCCTTGTCCACTCTCCTCTCCCCTTGTCCACTCTCCTCCCCACTTGTCCACCCTCATCTTCCCTTGTCTACTCTCACCTCCCCTTGTCCACTCTCCTTTCCCGTTGTCCACTCTTCTCTCCCCTTGTCCACTGTCCTCTCCTCTTGTCCACTCTCTTCCCCCCCGTCTACCCTCCGCTCCCCTTGTCCACTCTCTTCTCCCCTTGTTCACTCTCCTCTCCCCTTGTCCACTCTCCTCTCCTCTTTTCCACTCTCTTCCCCTCTTGTCCACTCTCGCCTCCCCTTGTCCACCCTCTCCTCCTCTTGTCCACTCTCTTCTCCCCTTTTTCACTCTCCTCCCCCCTTGTTCAC
The DNA here is from genome assembly GCF_030028105.1 of Mobula birostris. Lineage (NCBI taxonomy): Eukaryota > Metazoa > Chordata > Chondrichthyes > Myliobatiformes > Myliobatidae > Mobula > Mobula birostris. The sequence goes on from NC_092376.1 coordinate 102,733,247, forward strand.
TCTCCTCTCCACTTGCTCACTCTCCTCTCCCCTTGTCCACTCTCCTCTCCACTTGTCTACTCTCACCTCCCCTTGTCCACTCTCCTTTCCCCTTGTCCACTCTCCTCTCCCCTTGTTCACTCTCCTCCTCCTTGTCCACTCTCTTCTCCCCTTGTTCACTCTCCTCTCCCCTTTTTCACTCTCCTCTCCTTTTGTCCACTCTCCTCTCCCCTTGTTCACTCTCCTCTCTCCTTGTTCACTCTCCTCTCCCCTTGTCTACTCTCACCTCCCCTTGTCCACTCTCCTTTCCACTTGTCCACTCTCCTCTCCCCTTGTTCACTCTCTTCTCCCCTTGTTCACTCTCCTCTCCCGTTGTCCACTCTCCTCTCCTCTTGTCCACTCTCCTCCCCCGTTGTCCACTCTCCTTTCCCCTTGTCCACTCTCCTCTCCCCTTGTTCACTCTCCTCTCCACTTGCTCACTCTCCTCTCCCCTTGTCCACTCTCCTCTCCACTTGTCTACTCTCACCCCTTATCCACTCTCCTTTCCCCTTGTCCACTCTCCTCTCCCCTTGTTCACTCTCCGCCCCCTTGTCCACTCTCCTCTCCCCTTGTTCACTCTCCTCTCCCCTTTTTCACTCTCCTCTCCTTTTGTCCACTTTCCTCTCCCCTTGTTCACTCTCCTCTCTCCTTGTTCACTCTCCTCTCCCCTTGTCCACACTCATCTCCTCTTGTCACTCTCTTCCCCCCTTGTCAACTCTCGACTCCCCTTGACCACTCTCCTCTCCCCTTGTCCACCCTCCTCTCCTCTTGTCCACTCTCCTCTCCCCTTGTCCACTCTCCTCTCCTCTTGTCCACTCTCCTCCCCCCTTGTCCACTCTCCTCTGCCCTAGTCCACTCTCCTCTACCCTTGTTCACTCTTCTCTCCTCTTGTCCACCCGCCTCTCCACTTGTCCACTCACCTCCCCCCTTGTCCACTATCCTCTCCCCTTGTCCACCCTCCTCTCCTCTTGTCTACTCTCCTCTCCCCTTGCTCACTCTCCTCTCCCCTACTCCACACTCCTCTCCTCTTTTTCACTCTCCTCTCCCCTTGTTCACTCTCCACCCCCATTGTCCACTCTGCTTTCCCCTTGTCCACTCTCCTCTCCCCTTGTCCACTCTCCTCTCCCCTTGTTCACTCTCCTCTCCTCTTGTCCACTCTTCTCTCCAATTGCCCACTCTCCTCTCCCCTTGTCCACTCTCCTCTTCCCTTGTCCACCCTCCTCTCCTCTTGTCTACTCTCCTCTCCCCTTGCTCACTCTCCTCTCCGCTACTCCACACTCCTCACCTCTTGTCCACTCTTTTCCCCCCTTGTCCACTCTCCTCTCCCCTTGTCCACCCTCCTCTCCTCTTGTCCACTCTCCTCCCCGTTGTCCACACTCCTCTCCTCTTGTGCATTCTCCTCCCCCCTTGTCCACCCTCGTCTCTCCTTGCCTCCTCTCACCTCCCCATGTCCACTCTCCTTTCCCCTTGTCCACTCTCCTCTCCCCTTGTTCACTCTCCTCTCCCGTTGTCCACTCTCCTCTCTTCTTGTCCACTCTCTCACCCCCTTGTCCACTCTCTTCTCCCCTTGTCCACTCTCCTCTCCCCTTGTTCACTCTCCTCACCTCTTGTCCACTCTCCTCTCCCCTTGTCCACTCTCCTCTCCCCTTGTTCACTTTCCTCTCCCCTTGTCCACTTTCCTCTCCTCTTGTCCACACTCTTACCCCCTTGTCCACTCTCTTCTCCCCTTGTCCACTCTCCTCTCCCCTTGTCCACTCTCCTCCCCACTTGTCCACCCTCATCTTCCCTTGTCTACTCTCACCTCCCCTTGTCCACTCTCCTTTCCCGTTGTCCACTCTTCTCTCCCCTTGTCCACTGTCCTCTCCTCTTGTCCACTCTCTTCCCCCCCGTCTACTCTCCGCTCCCCTTGTCCACTCTCCTCTCCCCTTGTTCACTCTCCTCTCCCCTTGTCCACTCTCCTCTCCTCTTTTCCACTCTCTTCCCCTCTTGTCCACTCTCGCCTCCCCTTGTCCACACTCTCCTCCTCTTGTCCACTCTCCTCTCCCCTTTTTCACTCTCCTCCCCCCTTGTTCACTCTCCTCTCCACTTGCTCACTCTCCTCTCCCCTTGTCCACTCTCCTCTCCACTTGTCTACTCTCACCTCCCCTTGTCCACTCTCCTTTCCCCTTGTCCACTCTCCTCTCCCCTTGTTCACTCTCCTCCTCCTTGTCCACTCTCTTCTCCCCTTGTTCACTCTCCTCTCCCCTTTTTCACTCTCCTCTCCTTTTGTCCACTCTCCTCTCCACTTGTTCACTCTCCTCTCTCCTTGTTCACTCTCCTCTCCCCTTGTCTACACTCACCTCCCCTTGTCCACTCTCCTTTCCACTTGTCCACTCTCCTCTCCCCTTGTTCACTCTCTTCTCCCCTTGCCCACTCTCCTCTCCCCTGTTAACTCTTCTCTCCTCTTGTCCACTCTCCTCCCCTCTTGTCCACCCTCGTCTCTCCTTGAATCTTCCCACCTCCCCATGTCCACTCTCCTTTCCCCTTGTCCACTCTCCTCTCCCCTTGTTCACTCTCCTCTCCCGTTGTCCACTCTCCTCTCCTCTTGTCCACTCTCCTCCCCCGTTGTCCACTCTCCTTTCCCCTTGTCCACTCTCCTCTCCCCTTGTTCACTCTCCTCTCCACTTGCTCACTCTCCTCTCCCCTTGTCCACTCTCCTCTCCACTTGTCTACTCTCATCTCCCCTTATCCACTCACCTTTCCCCTTGTCCACTCTCCTCTCCCCTTGTTCACTCTCCGCCCCCTTGTCCACTCTCCTCTCCCCTTGTTCACTCTCCTCTCCCCTTTTTCACTCTCCTCTCCTTTTGTCCACTTTCCTCTCGCCTTGTTCACTCTCCTCTCTCCTTGTTCACTCTCCTCTCCCCTTGTCCACTCTCATCTCCTCTTGTCACTCTCTTCCCCCCCTGTCAACTCTCGACTCCCCTTGACCACTCTCCTCTCCCCTTGTCCACCCTCCTCTCCTCTTGTCCACTCTCCTCTCCCCTTGTCCACTCTCCTCTCCCCTTGTCCACTCTCCTCTCCTCTTGTCCACTCTCCTCCCCCCTTGTCCACTCTCCTCTCCCCTAGTCCACTCTCCTCTACCCTTGTTCACTCTTCTCTCCTCTTGTCCACCCGCCTCTCCACTTGTCCACTCACCTCCCCCCTTGTCCACTATCCTCACCCCTTGTCCACCCTCCTCTCCTCTTGTCTACTCTCCTCTCCCCTTGCTCACTCTCCTCTCCCCTACTCCACACTCCTCTCCTCTTTTTCACTCTCCTCTCCCCTTGTTCACTCTCCACCCCCATTGTCCACTCTGCTTTCCCCTTGTCCACTCTCCTCTCCCCTTGTCCACTCTCCTCTACCCTTGTTCACTCTCCTCTCCTCTTGTCCACTCTCCTCTCCAATTGCCCACTCTCCTCTCCCCTTGTCCACTCTCCTCTTCCCTTGTCCACCCTCCTCTCCTCTTGTCAACTCTCCTGTCCCCTTGCTCACTCTCCTCTCCGCTACTCCACACTCCTCACCTCTTGTCCACTCTTTTCCCCCTTTGTCCACTCTCCTCTCCCCTTGTCCACCCTCCTCTCCTCTTGTCCACTCTCCTCCCCGTTGTCCACACTCCTCTCCTCTTGTGCATTCTCCTCCCCCCTTGTCCACCCTCGTCTCTCCTTGCCTCCTCTCACCTCCCCTTGTCCACTCTCCTTTCCACTTGTCCACTCTCCTCTCCCCTTGTTCACTCTCTTCTCCCCTTGCCCACTCTCCTCTCCCCTGTTAACTCTTCTCTCCTCTTGTCCACTCTCCTCCCCTCTTGTCCACCCTCGTCTCTCCTTGAATCTTCCCACCTCCCCATGTCCACTCTCCTTTCCCCTTGTCCACTCTCCTCTCCCCTTGTTCACTCTCCTCTCCCGTTGTCCACTCTCCTCTCCTCTTGTCCACTCTCCTCCCCCGTTGTCCACTCTCCTTTCCCCTTGTCCACTCTCCTCTCCCCTTGTTCACTCTCCTCTCCACTTGCTCACTCTCCTCTCCCCTTGTCCACTCTCCTCTCCACTTGTCTACTCTCATCTCCCCTTATCCACTCTCCTTTCCCCTTGTCCACTCTCCTCTCCCCTTGTTCACTCTCCGCCCCCTTGTCCACTCTCCTCTCCCCTTGTTCACTCTCCTCTCCCCTTTTTCACTCTCCTCTCCTTTTGTCCACTTTCCTCTCGCCTTGTTCACTCTCCTCTCTCTTGTTCACTCTCCTCTCCCTTGTCCACTCTCATCTCCTCTTGTCACTCTCTTCCCCCCCTGTCAACTCTCGACTCCCCTTGTCCACTCTCCTTTCCCCTTGTCCACTCTCCTCTCCCCTTGTTCACTCTCCTCTCCCCTTGTCCACTCTCCTCTCCCCTGTTAACTCTTCTTTCCTCTTGTCCACTCTCCTCACCCCTTGTCCACCCTCGTCTCTCCTTGACTCCTCCCACCTCCCCATGTCCACTCTCCTTTCCCCTTGTCCACTCTCCTGTCTCCTTGTTCACTCTCCTTTCCCCGTGTCCACTCTCCTCCCCCATTGTTCACTCTCCTCTCCACTTGCTCACTCTCCTCTCCCCTTGTCCACTCTCCTCTCCACTTGTCTACTCTCACCTCCCCTTGTCCACTCTCCTTTCCCCTTGTCCACTCTCCTCTCCCCTTGTTCACTCTCCTCCTCCTTGTCCACTCTCTTCTCCCCTTGTTCACTCTCCTCTCCCCTTTTTCACTCTCCTCTCCTTTTGTCCACTCTCCTCTCCCCTTGTTCACTCTCCTCTCTCCTTGTTCACTCTCCTCTCCCCTTGTCTACTCTCACCTCCCCTTGTCCACTCTCCTTTCCACTTGTCCACTCTCCTCTCCCCTTGTTCACTCTCTTCTCCCCTTGCCCACTCTCCTCTCCCCTGTTAACTCTTCTCTCCTCTTGTCCACTCTCCTCCCCTCTTGTCCACCCTCGTCTCTCCTTGAATCCTCCCACCTCCCCATGTCCACTCTCCTTTCCCCTTGTCCACTTTCCTCTCCCCTTGTTCACTCTCCTTTCCCGTTGTCCACTCTCCTTTCCCCTTGTCCACTCTCCTCTCCCCTTGTTCACTCTCCGCCCCCTTGTCCACTCTCCTCTCCCCTTGTTCACTCTCCTCTCCCCTTTTTCACTCTCCTCTCCTTTTGTCCACTTTCCTCTCCCCTTGTTCACTCTCCTCTCTCCTTGTTCACTCTCCTCTCCCCTTGTCCACTCTCATCTCCTCTTGTCACTCTCTTCCCCCCTTGTCAACTCTCGACTCCCCTTGACCACTCTCCTCTCCCCTTGTCCACCCTCCTCTCCTCTTGTCCACTCTCCTCTCCCCTTGTCCACTCTCCTCTCCCCTTGTCCACTCTCCTCTCCTCTTGTCCACTCTCCTCCCCCCTTGTCCACTCTCCTCTCCCCTAGTCCACTCTCCTCTACCCTTGTTCACTCTTCTCTCCTCTTGTCCACCCGCCTCTCCACTTGTCCACTCACCTCCCCCCTTGTCCACTATCCTCTCCCCTTGTCCACTCTCCTCTCCTCTTGTCTACTCTCCTCTCCCCTTGCTCACTCTCCTCTCCCCTACTCCACACTCCTCTCCTCTTTTTCACTCTCCTCTCCCCTTGTTCACTCTCCACCCCCATTGTCCACTCTGCTTTCCCCTTGTCCACTCTCCTCTCCCCTTGTCCACTCTCCTCTGCCCTTGTTCACTCTCCTCTCCTCTTGTCCACTCTCCTCTCCAATTGCCCACTCTCCTCTCCCCTTGTCCACTCTCCTCTTCCCTTGTCCACCCTCCTCTCCTCTTGTCTACTCTCCTCTCCCCTTGCTCACTCTCCTCTCCGCTACTCCACACTTCTCACCTCTTGTCCACTCTTGTCCCCCCTTGCCCACTCTCCTCTCCCCTTGTCCACCCTCCTCTCCTCTTGTCCACTCTCCTCCCCGTTGTCCACACTCCTCTCCTCTTGTGCATTCTCCTCCCCCCTTGTCCACCCTCGTCTCTCCTTGCCTCCTCTCACCTCCCATGTCCACTCTCCTTTCCCCTTGTCCACTCTCCTCTCCCCTTGTTCACTCTCCTCTCCCGTTGTCCACTCTCCTCTCTTCTTGTCCACTCTCTCACCCCCTTGTCCACTCTCTTCTCCCCTTGTCCACTCTCCTCTCTCTTGTCCACTCTCTTCCCCCATTGTCCACTCTCCTCTCCCCTTGTTCACTCTCCTCACCTCTTGTCCACTCTCCTCTCCCTTGTCCACTCTACTCTCCCCTTGTTCACTTTCCTCTCCCCTTGTCCACTTTCCTCTCCTCTTGTCCACACTCTTACCCCCTTGTCCACTCTCTTCTCCCCTTGTCCACTCTCCTCCCCACTTGTCCACCCTCATCTTCCCTTGTCTACTCTCACCTCCCCTTGTCCACTCTCCTTTCCCGTTGTCCACTCTTCTCTCCCCTTGTCCACTGTCCTCTCCTCTTGTCCACTCTCTTCCCCCCCGTCTACCCTCCGCTCCCCTTGTCCACTCTCCTCTCCCCTTGTTCACTCTCCTCTCCCCTTGTCCACTCTCCTCTCCTCTTTTCCACTCTCTTCCCCTCTTGTCCACTCTCGCCTCCCCTTGTCCACCCTCTCCTCCTCTTGTCCACTCTCTTCTCCCCTTTTTCACTCTCCTCCCCCCTTGTTCACTCTCCTCTCCACTTGCTCACTCTCCTCTCCCCTTGTCCACTCTCCTCTCCACTTGTCTACTCTCACCTCCCTTGTCCACTCTCCTTTCCCCTTGTCCACTCTCCTCTCCCTTGTTCACTCTCCTCCTCCTTGTCCACTCTCTTCTCCCCTTGTTCACTCTCCTCTCCCCTTTTTCACTCTCCTCTCCTTTTGTCCACTCTCCTCTCCCCTTGTTCACTCTCCTCTCTCCTTGTTCACTCTCCTCTCCCCTTGTCTACTCTCACCTCCCCTTGTCCACTCTCCTTTCCACTTGTCCACTCTCCTCTCCCCTTGTTCACTCTCTTCTCCCCTTGCCCACTCTCCTCTCCCCTGTTAACTCTTCTCTCCTCTTGTCCACTCTCCTCCCCTCTTGTCCACCCTCGTCTCTCCTTGAATCCTCCCACCTCCCCATGTCCACTCTCCTTTCCCCTTGTCCACTCTCCTCTCCCCTTGTTCACTCTCCTCTCCCGTTGTCCACTCTCCTCTCCTCTTGTCCACTCTCCTCCCCCGTTGTCCACTCTCCTTTCCCCTTGTCCACTCTCCTCTCCCCTTGTTCACTCTCCTCTCCATTTGCTCACTCTCCTCTCCCTTGTCCACTCTCCTCTCCACTTGTCTACTCTCACCCCTTATCCACTCTCCTTTCCCCTTGTCCACTCTCCTCTCCCCTTGTTCACTCTCCGCCCCCTTGTCCACTCTCCTCTCCCCTTGTTCACTCTCCTCTCCCCTTTTTCACTCTCCTCTCCTTTTGTCCACTTTCCTCTCCCCTTGTTCACTCTCCTCTCTCCTTGTTCACTCTCCTCTCCCCTTGTCCACTCTCATCTCCTCTTGTCACTCTCTTCCCCCCTTGTCAACTCTCGACTCCCCTTGACCACTCTCCTCTCCCCTTGTCCACCCTCCTCTCCTCTTGTCCACTCTCCTCTCCCCTTGTCCACTCTCCTCTCCTCTTGTCCACTCTCCTCCCCCCTTGTCCACTCTCCTCTGCCCTAGTCCACTCTCCTCTACCCTTGTTCACTCTTCTCTCCTCTTGTCCACCCGCCTCTCCACTTGTCCACTCACCTCCCCCCTTGTCCACTATCCTCTCCCCTTGTCCACCCTCCTCTCCTCTTGTCTACTCTCCTCTCCCCTTGCTCACTCTCCTCTCCCCTACTCCACACTCCTCTCCTCTTTTTCACTCTCCTCTCCCCTTGTTCACTCTCCACCCCCATTGTCCACTCTGCTTTCCCCTTGTCCACTCTCCTCTCCCCTTGTCCACTCTCCTCTGCCCTTGTTCACTCTCCTCTCCTCTTGTCCACTCTCCTCTCCAATTGCCCACTCTCCTCTCCCCTTGTCCACTCTCCTCTTCCCTTGTCCACCCTCCTCTCCTCTTGTCTACTCTCCTCTCCCCTTGCTCACTCTCCTCTCCGCTACTCCACACTCCTCACCTCTTGTCCACTCCCTTCTCCCATTGTCCACTCTCCTCTCCCCTTGTTCACACTGCTCTCCCTTTGTCCACTCTCCTCTCCTCTTGTCCACTCTCTTCCCCCCTTGTCCACTATCCTCTCCCTTTGTCCAGCCCCCTCTCCTCTTGTCCACACTCCTCCCCCCTTGTCCACTCTCCTCTCCCCTTGTTCACTCTTCTCTACTCTTGCCAACTCTCCTCCCCCCTTGTCCACCCTTGTCACCTCTTGTCTACTCTCACCTCCCCTTGTCCAATCTCCTGTCCCGTTTTCCACTCTCATCCCCCCTTGTTCACTCTCTTTTCCTGTTGTTCACTCTCCTCCCCCCTTGTCCCTCTCCTCTCTTCTTTTCCACTCTCCTCTCCCCTTGTTCACTCTCCTCTCCCCTTGTTCACTCTCCTCTCCCCTTGTCCACTCTCTTCTCCCCTTGTTCACTCTCTTCTCCCTTTGTTCACTCTCCTCCCCCCTTGTCCAGCCTCCTCTCCTCTTGTCGACTCTCCTCTCCCCTTTTTCACTCTCCTCTCCCCTTGTTCACTCTCCTCCCCCCTTGTCCTCTCTGCTTTCGCTTGTCCACTCTCCTCTCCCCTTGCCCACTCTCCTCTCCCCTTGTCCACTGTCCTCTCCCCTTGTCCACCATCCTCTCCTCTTGTCCACTCTCCTCTCCCCTTGTCCACTCTCCTCTCCGATTGTCCACTCTCCTCCCCCCCTTGTCCACTCTCCTCTCCCATTGTCCACTCTCCTCTCCCCTTGTTCACTCTTCTCTCCTCTTGTCCACTCTCCTCCCCACTTCTCCACCGTCGTCTCCCCTTGTCTACTCTCACCTTCGCTTGTCCACTCTCCATTCCCATTGTCCACTCTCCTCTCCCCTTGTCCACTCTCCTCTCCTCTTGCCGACTCTCTTCCCCCCTTGTCCACGCTCCTCAACACTTGTCCACCCTCCTCTCCCCTTGTTCACTCTGCTTTCTCTTTGTCCACTCTCCTGTCCCCTTGTCCACTCTCCTCTCCCCTTGTTCACTCTCCTCTCCTCTTGTCCACTTTCCTCTCACCTTGCCCACTCTCCTCTCCCGTTGTCCGCTCTCCTCTCCCCTTGTCCACCCTCCTCTCTCCTACTCCACACTCCTGCCCTCTTGTCCACTCTCTTCCCCCCTTGTCCACTCTCCTCGCCCCTTGTCCACTCTCCTCTCCTCTTGTCCACTCTCTTCTCCCCTTGTCCACTCTCCTTTCCCCCTGTCCACTCTCCTCTCCCCTTGTTCACTCTATTCTCCCCTTGTTCACTCTCCTCCCCCCTTTTCCACTCTCCTCTCCCCTTGTCCACGCTCCTCTCCTCTTGTCCACTCTCCTCTCCCCTTGTCCAGTCTCTTCTCCCCTTGTTCACTCTCCTCCCCCCTTGTCCGCCCTCGTCTCTCCTTGTCTACTCACACCTCCCCTTGTCCACTCTCCTTTCTCCTTGTCCACCCTCTTCTCCCCTTGTTCACTCTCCTCTCCCCTTGTCCACTCTCTTCCCCCCTTGTCCAGACTCCTCTCCCCTTTCCACCCCCTCTCCTCTTGTTCACTCTCCTCTCCCCTTGTCCACTCTCCTCTCCCATTGTCTACTCTCACTTCCCCTTGTCCACTCTCATTACGCCTTGTCCACGCTCCTCTCCCCTTGTTCACTCTCTTCTCCCCTTGTTCACTCTCCTCCCCCCGGTCCTCTCTCCTCTCCTCTTGTCCACTCTCCTCTCCCCTTGTTCACACTCCTCTCCCCTTGTCCAATATCCTCTCCTCTTGTCACTCTCTTCACCCCTTGTCCAATCTCCTCTCCCCTTGTCCACTCTCTTCTCCCCTTGTTCACTCTCCTCTCCCCTTGTCCACTCGCCTCTCATCTTGTCCACACTCTTCCCCCCTTGTCCACTCCCTTCTCCCATTGTCCACTCTCCTCTCCCCTTGTTCACACTGCTCTCCCCTTGTCCACTCTCCTCTCCTCTTGTCCACTCTCTTCCCCCCTTGTCCACTCTCCTCTCCCCTTGTTCACTTTCCTCTTCTCTTGTTCAGTCTCCACTCCCCTTGTCCACGCTCCTTTCCTCTTGTCCACTCTTCTCTCCCCTTGTCCAGTCTCTTCTCCACTTGTTCACTCTCCTCTCCCCTTGTCCACTCGCCTCTCATCTTGTCCACACTCTTCCCCCCTTGTCCACTCCCTTCTCCCATTGTCCACTCTCCTCTCCCCTTGTTCACACTGCTCTCCCCTTGTCCACTCTCCTCTCCTCTTGTCCACTCTCTTCCCCCCTTGTCCACTATCCTCTTCCTTTGTCCAGCCCCCTCTCCTCTTGTCCACTCTCCTCCCCCCTTGTCCACTCTCCTCTCCCCTTGTTCACTTTCCTCTTCTCCTGTTCAGTCTCCACTGCCCCTTGACAAATTCCTCTCCCCTTGGCTACTCTCACCTCCCCTTGTCCACTCTCCTTTCCCCCTGTCCACTCTCCTCTCCCCCTTGTTCACTCTCCTCTCCCCTTGTCCACGCTCCTCTCCTCTTGTCCACTCTTCTCTCCCCTTGTCCAGTCTCTTCTCCACTTGTTCACTCTCCTTCCCCTTTGTCCACCCTCGTCTCTGCTTGTCTACTCTTACCTCCCCTTGTCCCACTCGCCTTTCCCTTTGTCCACTCTCCTCCCCTCTTGTCCACTCTCCTCCCTCCTTGTCCACTCTTCTCTCCTCTTGTCCACTCTCCTCCCCACTTGTCCACCCTCGTCTCGCATTGTCTACTCTCACCTCCCCTTGCCCACTTTCCTCTCCCCTTGTTCACTCTCTTCTCCCCTTGTTCACTCTCCTCCCCCCTGGTCCTCTCTCCTCTCCTCTTGTCCACTCTCCTCTCCCCTTGTTCACACTCCTCTCCCCTTGTCCAATATCCTCTCCTCTTGTCACTCTCTTCACCCCTTGTCCAATCTCCTCTCCCCTTGTCCACTCTCTTCTCCCCTTGTTCACTCTCCTCTCCCCTTGTCCACTCGCCTCTCATCTTGTCCACACTCTTCCCCCCTTGTCCACTCCCTTCTCCCATTGTCCACTCTCCTCTCCCCTTGTTCACACTGCTCTCCCCTTGTCCACTCTCCTCTCCTCTTGTCCACTCTCTTCCCCCCCTTGTCCACTCTCCTCTCCCCTTGTTCACTTTCCTCTTCTCTTGTTCAGTCTCCACTCCCCTTGTCCACGCTCCTTTCCTCTTGTCCACTCTTCTCTCCCCTTGTCCAGTCTCTTCTCCACTTGTTCACTCTCCTCTCCCCTTGTCCACTCGCGTCTCATCTTGTCCACACTCTTCCCCCCTTGTCCACTCCTTCTCCCATTGTCCACTCTCCTCTCCCCTTGTTCACACTGCTCTCCCCTTGTGCACTCTCCTCTCCTCTTGTCCACTCTCTTCTCCCCTTGTCCACTATCCTCTTCCTTTGTCCAGCCCCCTCTCCTCTTGTCCACTCTCCTCCCCCCTTGTCCACTCTCCTCAACCCTGTCCACTCTCCTCTCCCCTTTTTCACTCTCCTCTCCCTTTGTTCACTCTGCTTTCTCCTTGTCCACTCTCCTCTCCCCTTGGTCCACTCTCCTCTCCCCTTGTGCACTCTCCTTTCCCTTTGTCCACACTCCTCCCCTCTTGTCCACTCTCCTCTCCCCTTGTCCACAGTCCCCTCCCCTTGTTCACTCTTCTCTCCTCTTGTCCACTCTCCCTCTCCCCTTGCCCACACTCCTCTCCTCTTGTCCACTCTCTTACCCCCTTGTTCACTCTCCTCTACCCTTGTCCACTCTCCTCTCCTCTTGTCCACACTCTTCCCCTATTGTCCACTCTCCTCTCCCCTTGTCCACCCTCCCCTCCTCTTGTCCACTCTCCTCTCCTCTTGTTCACTCTTCTCTCCTCTTGTCCACTCTCCTCCCCCTTGTCCACCCTCATCTCTCCTTCTCTACTCTCACCTCCCCTTATCCACTCTCCTTTCCCCTTGTCCACTCTCTTCTCCCCTTATCCACTCTCCTTTCCCCCTGTCCACTCTCCTCTCCCCTTGTTCACTCTATTCTCCCCTTGTTCACTCTCCTCCCCCCTTGTCCACTCTCCTCTCCCTTTGTCCACGCTCCTCTCCTCTTGTCCACTCTCCTCTCCCCTTGTCCAGTCACTTCTCCCTTGTTCACTCTCCTCCCCCCTTGTCCGCCCTCGTCTCTCCTTTTCTACTCTCACCTCCCCTTGTCCACTCTCCTTTCTCCTTGTCCACCCTCTTCTCCCCTTGTTCACTCTCCTCTCCCCCTTGTCCACTCACTTCCCCCCTTGTCCAGACTCCTCTCCCCTTTCCACCCCCTCTCCTCTTGTTCACTCTCCTCTCCCCTTGTCCACTCTCCTCTCCCATTGTCTACTCTCACTTCCCCTTGTCCACTCTCATTACGCCTTGTCCCTCTCCTCTTCCCTTGTTCACTCTCTTCTCCCCTTGTTCACTCTCCTCCCCCTGGTCCTCTCTGCTCTCCTCTTGTCCACTCTCCTCTCCGCTTGTTCACACTCCTCTCCCCTTGTCCAATATCCTCTCCTCTTGTCACTCTCTTCACCCCTTGTCCAATCTCCTCTCCCCCTTGTCCACTCTCTTCTCCCCTTGTTCACTCTCCTCTCCCCTTGTCCACTCGCCTCTCATCTTGTCCACACTCTTCCCCCCTTGTCCACTCCCTTCTCCATTGTCCACTCTCCTCTCCCCTTGTTCACACTGCTCTCCCCTTGTCCACTCTCCTCTCCTCTTGTCCACTCTCTTCCCCCCTTGTCCACTATCCTCTCCCTTTGTCCAGCCCCCTCTCCTCTTGTCCTCTCTCCTCCCCCCTTGCCCCCCCTCTCACTCTCCTCTCCCTTGTTCACTTTCCTCTTCTCTTGTTCAGTCTCCACTCCCCTTGTCCACGCTCCTCTCCTCTTGTCCACTCTTCTCTCCCCTTGTCCAGTCTCTTCTCCACTTGTTCACTCTCCTCTCCCCTTGTCCACTCGCCTCTCATCTTGTCCACACTCTTCCCCCTTGTCCACTCCCTTCTCCCATTGTCCACTCTCCTCTCCCCTTGTTCACACTGCTCTCCCCTTGTCCACTCTCCTCTCCTCTTGTCCACTCTCTTCCCCCCTTGTCCACTATCCTCTTCCTTTGTCCAGCCCCCTCTCCTCTTGTCCACTCTCCTCCCCCCTTGTCCACTCTCCTCTCCCCTTGTTCACTTTCCTCTTCTCTTGTTCAGTCTCCACTCCCCTTGACAAATCTCCTCTCCCCTTGGCTACTCTCACCTCCCCTTGTCCACTCTCCTTTCCCCTGTCCACTCTCCTCTCCCCTTGTTCACTCTCCTCTCTCCTTGTCCACGCTCCTCTCCTCTTGTCCACTCTTCTCTCCCCTTGTCCAGTCTCTCTTCTACCACTTGTTCACTCTCCTTCCCCTTTGTCCACCCTCGTCTCTCCTTGTCTACTCTTACCTCCCCTTGTCCACTCGCCTTTCCCTTTGTCCACTCTCCTCCCCTCTTGTCCACTCTCCTCCCTCCTTGTCCACTCTTCTCTCCTCTTGTCCACTCTCCTCCCCACTTGTCCACCCTCGTCTCGCATTGTCTACTCTCACCTCCCCTTGCCCACTCTCCTCTCCCCTTGTCCACTCTCCTCTCCCCTTGCCCACACTCCTCTCCTTTTGTCCCCTCTCTTACCCCCTTGTTCACTCTGCTCTACCCTTGTACACTCTCCTCTCCTCTTGTCCAATCTCTTCCCCTATTGTCCGCTCTCCTCTCCCCTTGTCCACCCTCCCCTCCTCTTGTCCACTCTCCTCTCCACTTTTTCAGTCTCCTCTCCCCTTGTTCACTCTCCTCCCCCCTTGTCCACCCTCCTCTCCTCTTGTCCACTCTCACCTTCCCTTGTTCACTCTCCGACCCCCTTGTCCACCCTAGTCTCTCCTTGTCTACTCTTACCCTCCCCTTGTCCACTCTCCTTTCCCTTTGTCCACTCTCCTCCCCTCTTGTCCACTTTCCTCACCCCTTGTTCACTCTCCTCTCCCCTTGTTCACTCTCCTCCCCCCTTGTCCACTCTGCTTTCCACTTGTCCACCCTCCTCTCCCCTTGTCCACTCTCACCTTCCCTTGTCACTCTCCTCTCCCTTTGTCCACTCTCCTCTCCTCTTGCCCACTCTCTTCCCCCCTTGTCCACGCTCCTCAACCCTTGTCCACTCTCCTCTCCCCTTGTTCACTCTCCTCTCCCCTTGCCCACTCTCCCCTCCTCTTGTCCACTCTCTTCTCCCCTTTCTCACTCTCCTCTCCCTTTGTTCACTCTGCTTTCTCCTTGTCCACTCTCCTCTCCCCTTGTCCACTCTCCTCTCCCATTGTTCACACTCCTCTCCTCTTGTCCACTCTACCTCTCCCCTTGTTCACTCCCCTCTCCCCTTGGTCCACTCTCCTCTCCTCTTGTCACTCTCTTCCCCCTTGTCCACTCTCCTCTCCCCTTGACCATCCTCCTCTGCCATTGTCCACCCTCCTCTCCTCCTGTCCACTCTCCTCTCCCCTTGTGCACTCTCCTCCCCCTTGTTCACTCTCCTCCCCCCTTGTCCACACTCGTCTCTCC